>NC_080684.1:24637086-25272886 GCF_030445035.2 Dasypus novemcinctus
GGAGGAGTTGAGGAGGCAAGGGGAAGCTTTCCAATTACACAGATTTGCTCTTCATTTACTATATTTCTGTCATAATAACTGGTGGACCTAAAAAAGCCACGGTGTGAGTCGCCTGTAACTTCTGGATCCACCTTGATGATTTTTCCACTTTCCTTTGACTAGGGAAAAAGCTTTACAGCAGGCTATCCAGACACCTGCCACTGCATGTGTGGACTGACACCTCACAGTGGAATGGGCACCTGCAGCAGAGAGCAGAAGTCAGTCCTTTACAAAACAACTGTGACACAAGTAAAGGCCAGTGTACAGCACAGACGGCAGCCAAGAACACCACACCTGGAGGCTACATCTAATACTGGGAATGTTACTCCTTTACCATCACAGCTCCTCAACACCCTTCACCGGTGGGTCCTTGAGGAAGCAGGAAGTAGAGTGTGGGTCCAGGGCTGAGTGTACTATAGGGATGGAAACATCATCCATGTTTGGCATGACAACAACTTTCTGAAGTTCTGCCTCCAGTTTCTTCTCTATCCAGTCTTTCATGAACTAAAGTCACTTCAGTCTCTCCAAGTATTGGTCAAACTTTCAGTTCCACATATGGTGGTTTCTGGAAACCATACCATATTCAGCTAGTCATGGGTGGTGGACTGTTGACCTCCAAGGTTCCTCTACATTCTTGTACTTCTACAGTTAGCAGTAGGGGAGTATTGGAAACCTCTTCCATTTTCTTTTTAATGAGTTCTGTCTCCATTGCTTTCTGGAAATATTTTGACTTGGTGGTTTTGTCTATAAACCTCATACTCTTACTTTCTCGATAACCTCCAACATACCCTTCAGCCCCTGGAAGGATGTGCTTATCTCCCCCACTGGGATCTGGTGCATGGTCTTTACCAAAGGAGTCAGAGCTGGAGGACTCCTCATCACTGTCAGACAAGGCAGTATGCCCTGGGCCTGCAAACTTCTTTGCCAATTTCTCCTTCCTTCAGGGCTTCAACAAGAGGCTCTTTTTCTAATTTGGTCAAATTCATTTTAGTCTCAAGAGTCATCAGAAAGGACCCAATGTAGGACATTTCCCTTTAGATCCAGAGTCCTTGATGATCAACATATGGCTTGAAGGCCTGAAGATTTTTGGCACAGTCACTCCCATGTCGAGTTCTGTCAGAGTTCATTCATAAAGTAGGGGAGCTTTATTTTGCTGTTTCATTTAGATTTTCTTAAGACACCAGACCAACCAGTATTTCTCTCCCAAGAAGTTCCAAAATATTTTTCCAAGCAAGGCATTCACCCAGGTTTCCTGTCTTCCTCCTCAGACAGCAGAGCCCTTGGCAACTTTTTTCCCAGTTGTGGGGCTGCTCTTTTCACTCTGCACTGGGACTTTTTTGGAGCTTCAGGTTTCTTGGGGGACACACCAGGCCATGTATACACTGCAGTCCATAAGCATCTTCTGTCGTACATTGCCCGAAAATGCCTTCATCTTCAGGTAGGACATAACTTCCTCCACACTGCCTTGGCTGCTGCTGTGGTTCAGGTCCCTGGATGGGCTGCTGGGTCTGCTGTGAGTGGGCAAAACCCCTGCTTGTTTCCAGAGACACCTGGTGGCTTCTCGATTTCTGACTTCAGTTTAGATGTCAGAATAAATCAGGTAAACCATTCCTCCTTTTCTTGGTCAGTTATCCCAAGAGATACTGTATCTGGTCTCGCTGGCCAGAGATTTTTCCCTCTCGAGGATGGGGTAGCTTCTTAGAATTTTCACTTACCAGATTTCTCTCAGATGGTGGTTTCTTTTCAGAAGTTTCCTTGTCAGTCTGGGTCTTGCTTGATGACCTCTTTTATTCCAGATTTGTTTTTGAGTCAGATTTTTAGGTACATGATAAATCTTGCTATATGAGAGGTTGCATATTTTCTGGCTGATGTAGGTGACCTCTGGGTTTGTTTCTTTGTAGCTCACCCTCTTGGATATATTTTTATTGGATTTTGAAAGTCTTAAGTTCCCACACTCAAGTTGAACAAGGACTGAATATATCAAAGTCACATGGTTAGTTTCTAGATCATAATTGTAAATCTCACTCATCCATCCATCTAATATTTCAGGTTCTTTGATATCCAGAGATCTCGTGTTCTAATGCTGTAGATTTTTATGTAATCTGTGATATTTATGAACAATTGGTAATATAAAAAACCAAATTATGCAAATTGCAGTGATGACTCCAAAGCTAAATCTCAGAAAGAGTTCACTGACATAATGGTGATGGGAAAGGATGAGGTTCACAAAGACACAAAATAAAATGAAGCCCAAGGTCTTCACTGGTAATTCTGGGTGCTTGGCAGAGTCTACCACATCTTCACTGTCAAAAATCATGCCATTTTCTGCAAGTACCTGTGGCTCCAGAGGGAGATCTTGGTGTTTGTCAACTTGACTCTCTGTTTCCAAATCAAAGTCCTCACTATATAGCTCACAGAACTCTTCATATTCTTTGCTCACTAAGACAGACAAAGAACATTTCTAAAGAGCTAAAGAACTTGCCTTCAGACCTAAATCCTTTTGACTGCTAACCTGGGAACTTTTCAGTTCCACTGCTGCCACTTAAAGGTGGACTTTGGGTGGTCACTTCTGGGGATGTTGGAATCACTTCTGGAGCAATTTCCATACTCTTCTTCTTTGATGCTGTAGTTGTTATTGCTTTTCACGTGACCATTCAAGCCAGACAGATTGGAGAGTTCTGAAGCACTTGAAAATAAAGTTTTGGACCTATGGCTGCCAACTTCTTCCCCTATAGTTTTACTAAGGAGCTGAAAAGGCTAATGTATGACTTCTGAAAGACACCAATTAGTGTTCAATTTTAGCGTCCTTTTTGGGCATTTTCAGAGATGGACAAAGTAACAGGGGACTGGGACATGGAGAGTCCATCTGCCAGGACAGGCAAGACAAGGACAGGAGAGCCATGGCCACTAGTTAATATAGTGGTCTTCCTTGGCTTTGAGCCCTGTTAGGATGCTTTGTACATCCAGCCCATTCTCAAAGTACTCCCTGAACTCTTCCTTCTCTTCCTCTTCCTCTACTCCTGATGTTGACAATTGAATGGCAATGGTGTCCCTGGACACGTACCTCTGCACATGCCCTTTGGGGGCTGATGATTTTGGCATGTCAATGGTTTTTTGGCATGGCTACCATGCAGACATGTCATTGCCTACTTCACAAGGGCCAGGCTTCCAGATCTGCCGGTGCCTCACCCTTCTGTGCTCCATGGCCACCAGGCCTCCAGTTCTGGATCTGTATTGACTACTATTAAGTGCAAATCGCTATAAAAATATTACCTAAAAACAATTTCATAGTACAAAAATATTCCTACTATCTCCTCATAATAAACTAAGAAATGAATACTGAAAGGATTAATTTATTTGGCTGTTACACTACCTTTTTTTTCCATTATATATATTTTTTATTCTCTTGAAATATATTTGAATTCTCAGTTTGGATAGACAGTCAAGTCTACATACAATTTTCTGATGTATAGCAAAATGTACTAGCTTTAAACGTGTGCATCGTCAGCTTTCTCATATATCTATCTTTAAAATGGACCACTGGGTATTTTTTTAAACACATTTTTTCTTTACTTTTAAAAGATACATAGATCACACAAAATGTTACATTAAAAAATATAGGAGATTTCCATGTGCCCCACTCCTCACACACCCCCACTTTTCCCACATCAACAACTTTTTTCATTAGTGTGGGACATTCATTTTATTTGATGAATACATTTTGGAGCACTGCTACACAGCATGGATTATAGTTTACATTGTAGTTTACACTCTCCCCAGTTCATTCAGTGGGCTATGGCAGGATATATAATATCTTGCGTCTGTCCATGCAATATCATTCAGAACAAATCCAAGTCCCAAAAATGCCCCCATAGTACAACTCTTTCCCCCTCTTCACCTTCAGCAACTCATGTGGTCACTGTCTCCACATCAATGATATAATTTCTTCCATTACTAGAGTCACAATAATTCTATAGTAGAATACCAGTAAGTCCACTCTAGTCCATATTTTAGTCCCCAATCCTGAGGACTCTGGGATGGTGATACCCATTCCACCTCTTAATTGAGAGGGACTTTAGATCCCATGTGGCTGATAGACTCTCCTGCTTGTTTTGTAGACTCTCTAGGTTCTTTGGTGTGGTGATTGTCCACCTCATCTCTTTGTTATCTCACCTGGGTAAGTCCAACAAACTGGAGAGTAGGAGTTGCATCTCTGCTGAGGCTCAGGGCCCAGCTGGGACTTGGACAGCCCAGAGATTCAAGTGTCCTGGGCATACACCAGTCCCAGCAGCAACCACGGGTTCAGTAGAAGGGATGGAAGAGTTATGTGTAGAGAAGTCACATCTGAGTCCAACTCTGTCACATTCAAGAGCACAAATTCCAAAGTAGTGTCTACTGGCAAGGCACCAAACTCTATTACTTTTAAGTAGTACAGATCTGGGTTTAGAAATAGGATTCTCAAGAAGGTTTCTCAGTTTTTTTTTTTTTTTGAGAAATAACTGTTATTTGGTGGTATTTATTAGTTTTAATTTAAAAAATACCTGATAGACTGTGTGAAATTAGATAAATATCACGACAATAAAAAGTTAAAGAAGAAAGTTATTTTCGCAAGATTACAGGAAATAATTTATTTTGTGCTAACTATTAACCAGAGAGCTAACATTAATCAGGCAGCTTTTTTTTACCAAAGCAAATTAATATCTTAAGAAGATAGTTTTTCCTAAACACACACACACACACACACACACAAATGCTAGATATTCTCTTCAAAATTTAATATATTTAAGTTTAGGTATGTTATGTTTATGATTATTTGATGATAGTTGTGAAAAGTTCTACCTGATACACGAATTAAATTACTCAACTTAGGTCTTGTTGATTTTGAATATAAATCAATTACTATTAAATATTCTATTGATGTGCAATCTGCATATCTGTCATGAAAATAGAATCATGGAGTCAAAGCTTTATAATACATAAAATAAACTACAGATACATATATGGCAATAAAGAAACAAAAAGAAGTATAAAGTGGCCTGGTGATGTTATTTACAACTTATGTGAACATTTATAATGAATTTGAAACATGAGCATTTCCTCTTTCTGTAATAAATATGGAACATTTAAAAATTTCTATTTCTTCTCAGAGATTTTGTAAATTTTTCTATTCATAATATTTGTTCCATTGAAAATTTTGAATTTCTTTTCAAAACTACTTTTTCAGAGTACATTATTATTATATATCAATATATGGAAAATCTGTAGTTTCCTCTTTCATTTCGTTATTAGTCACCCTTCTTTATTATTTTTTCACTGATCTTCATTAATTGTTATACAACTTATTAGTCTTTCCAATGATTAAATTTAGGCTTATGTATTTGTATCTGTACTGCATAAAGAAGAAGGAAAAGAGGATTCTTTGAAGATGGCAGGTAAGAACATACTAGAAATCAGTCCCTCAATGAAAACAGCTATTGAACTGAGAGAAACTGTTGGAATCAAGTATTTTGAAATTTAGGAGTCTACTGAGACACTGTGTAGCAACACAGTTAGAGCTCGAGGAAAAGGATGGTAAAATACAGTAATTATCAGTAAATTTCACCCTCCATGCAGTGACTACCAATTCCATCTCCCAACCCCAGGGCAAGCAGCAGTGAGTTCTTAGCACAGGTTTCTGTTTTAGCTGGCTTTTGACAGTGTAGGTGGTAAGGACCCAGTTCACCAAAATCTGTTGGGATGTGGTCTGATCACTCATCACTGTTTTTGTTCAGGTAATTCTGATCATCAGAGGGCCAGGGTTAAGGTTGGCCATTTTTCCAACCTCTTCAGGAAAAAGTGGCAGGGAGTCTTCAAGAGACAGTACCTGTTTGTTTCATCTTTTCTTTCTATTCCCTTTTTTGGAGGAAAAATAATTTAGAAAATTCAGAAACTGAAAGCTCAAGACCTCAACAAGAACAAGAAGAACAACAACAATGAAAACCTAGCAATCTCAGAGGACTGAGAAACTAGATTTCCAGAGTTATACTAATGTAATACTCAGAATGTCTAGTTCTTAACAAAAAATTATCAAATATGTATAACCCATTCAAAGGAAAAAAGAATTTGCCAGAATCTATCAGAGAGGAAGTTTATTCATTGGAAGAATAAGCCAAACACTTAAAATTCAGTGTAATAAATATATTCCATGAGCTAAATGAATTCATAAAATAGGTGAAAAAAGATAACATGTAAGATGTTAGAGAAAAATCTGAATTATATGATAAAAAATATATCAAAATTCAAAGATGCTTTCTAAAGCTGTGTTTAGAGAAAATTTATATTATTAAATGTATATATTAGAATAGACAAAAGCTAAAATCAAATATGTTGTTCTGTCCAGTGAAACTTTCTGCAGGAATGGAAAGAGTTGTCTTGTCCAAAAAAGTAGCCACTGGCCACATGAAACTGTTAAGCACTTAAAATAAGGTTAAGGCAAGTGAGGAACTGATTATTTTAATTGTTTAACTTAAATTTATAAACCCACTTGTGGCTGGTGGCTATTGCATGACCCACGCAGATGTAATTAATCTTATCTAGCCTATTATAAAAGGATGAATTACATCCATTTAATTTTCATGAACACATTTTTGAGGGATTATTTAAATACAATTAAAATTTACACTTTTGGTATATATAATTTATGAGCTTTGGGGAAAAAAATCAAGATTAAAATGTTTCCATCACCCTATAACTTCTCTCATAACAATTTGTAGTCAGTCTTTTCACTCTCAACCCTTGGAATTGCTGATCAAATTTCAGTCCCTATAGTTCAGTTTTTTCCAGAAATATGTAAATGGAATCAAACAACCAGTGATCTTTTGTATCATTCGTCTTTTACTGGTCATAATGCTTTTAAATTTATTCATGTTTTGTATATATATATATGATTATTCTATTTTACTGTTGAATAGTATTCCATTATATGTCTATTGCACAATTTATTTATCTAATGACAAATGGAAGGATTGGTGTTATTTACAGTTGTGGACATTATCAGAAAAATTTAACAAATTAAACTCAGTGTACTTATAAAATTGAATAGCTTTCATCAAAACCCTTTGAAGTTTCACTTTAAAATTGTTTATAATAATGTTTAAAAGAGATTGTTTTGCTTATTGGAAGGAAAATAATATTTCTTGTGGTACAAACCAACTGGGGAAATTCCAGAGTTGACTTCGACAATGAAACTGCTAATGTTACTGTTACATAATTCATTGATTTCTCTTAATCATTTATGGAACCCCACTGGCATTCTCTCACCTCAGATTTTATTTAATGTGGATTTCAGTGGTGTATGTTATTGCAAATAATTAGTACTTTTGAGTGGTGCTTTTTTTCTTCTTTCTATTTTAATAGATTCCCTTGTGTGTGTAGTAAATGCATAATGATAAAATTGTAGCATTTTGCCAGTGTACAATCGGCATAGTCATATTTTTTTACTTGGAGAACTTGCTTAACTTACATCAGATGATTTTTTTCCCTTCTATTTCTTTTTTACATTATAATTTTATTTTAAGGATTCCTATCTTTATTTAGGTTTTGAATGATAGCTATCACAGTTATAATACATTTCCTGGAGGTTATTAAGAACAGTATTTCACAAAATGCAACATATCTGGCATGAAAGATGACTGGCCTTTAACATTTTTGATACCTGGTTCCAAGCCTCATAGTAAATAAGGACTTTGTGTGAAGTGGAAAATCTATATAGAAACACCATATGTACACACTGCCTCTTCCCATAAAAATCATTGTACATAATGCCCCTATTGTAAAAATCAGAAATGGTCTTAAAAGTGCATAAAATTATCAATTGTGTTAGTATACATCTTTCCCAATCACAAACGGGAAGAGTAGATGCAAAAATGCCAAGAGGTAAGTCACCTATAATTTTAACCTTGCTTCAAAGTCAGATTTAAGGCAGATGACCAGGAAGTCAAATACAGAGAGTATAATTTGACAACTGACTTTTCAAGTTTAAAAGATCTTTTTAAAGAAGAGTAATTTTGAGGTAATGTATGTAATAATTATTACCATGTATTTTATTCATACATTGCTGCATTTGTTTCATTTTCTTTGACCTTTTTTTATGAACTAGGTACTATGCTACTATGCTGTGACCTGATGTGGACAAAAGAATATGCGAATTTTCACTAAAATTTCAGATAACTTCACTGAAGAACAGACTGTTAGACACACGGGGAAGCAAAATTATTTGCCTAATTCCTAGAAAAATCATTTTCAAATCAGGAATAGAGCAAAAATGGAAGCTTTGGAATGACAGGAGTGGAAATATATATTTGTACAAAGCCTATGATCAATGAAATGATGCCTGCGAGCCTTCAGTAATCTTTAAAAACAACTATTCACTAGTATCTACTTTGAAAAATTGCATGAAATATACAAACTCTTACTGTACTTTTTTTCATTTAGGAAATAATACAATAAAGACAGCAATATTAGCAAGGGAAAATGTAAAATAATAAAAATAAAGGGAACGTTTGATTTTTCAGAAATTATCTTTAGTCTACCATTTCATTTATAAGTCCACAGGTAACGTATACAAGGATTAAGCCTGCAATTTCCAATTTATAGGAAGATAGGAAAAATGGGGTTAACAGAGTTCTTATATATAGAATGGATAAAAATTAGTATTATTCTTAAATATGTAGTAGTTTTTAAAAATCTGGAAGAAGTGAAAAGTGCCAAAATTAAGTAGACATATAAAGAAATAAATTTCAAAAAAGTTAGCTGAAAATAAGATTAAATATATTTTATTAAAATATTTTACTTATGTCTTTCCATCACAGTTTGCTTTAAATTATTTATCTTATATTCTGGAAAACGACTATTTGCAAATTGCCAATCCAGAAAATTGGTAATAATCATGGTATACTCTAAATGAAGGGACTGTTTCAAAACTTATGAAATTAGAATCTTTATCTAACTAATGAATATCAATAGTGTCTTTGCCATTAACCAACACAAGAGTTCTAATACAACTCTAAACTTACATTTTGAAAAATCACTCTGAAATCATTCTAAAATGACAAGTCAATTTTCCCAGCTATAGTAAAAGTATTGTAATGTGGCAATGCATATAACCTGAATCTAATAGAAAAGAGAAAAAGTAAAATACAATTATTTTCTTTTTCTTTTATTTGGTTTGATTTTAACTGTGGTTGATATTCTTGTCTATTTAGATTAGGAATATCCTATACTTTTTACATTGTAATAAGATTTAAAGATACTTATTAAATAAGTAAATAAATGAATAACAGCATATTTTTACATGTATAATATCATACATAATTTAATCATTTCTATGAAAGACTAAGATGTTTTTATTGTGTGTGAATTAGAACAAATTAACAAAATTTATGAAAACATAGATATAGAGGAGTGGAATGCAATGAAATATATAAAGAGGAAGATGTCAAGATAGATAAATAAGGAAATTCCATTTAGATCAATTTTGAACAAAGTATCAAAAATGAAACACTAATTGTTTATTGGTAAAAAAGTAAAATTTATGCAAATCTTTCTTTAAACATAAGTGGAAAATGCATTTTAAATAATTAATATGCTTCTATTTAAAATATACATACACAGTAATGTACATTATGAAAAGATTGACTAAAATGTATACTGGCAAAAGAAATTCAGGTTCCATAAGGAAAATAATTGTGAGGAATACTTTAAAGAAAATTAGGGATTTCCAAGGAATTTTTGAATTGACCAGGATTTGTATTTATGTCACCTGCTGTTTCAAACTGGAGAAACATATAAAAATTGATATGTTTGGGAATATCTATCTTTCTCTGCTTTAGGTAATTACATGTTAAAATGTGAGAAAGCTTGTGTGTTTGTGTATGTAGACATTGACAATTTTGTTCTTCTTTTTCTATATAGATTTGACAGGGGCCACAAAAGAGAAATGACGAACCGATCAAAGGATATACAGTTCATTCTGGTAGGACTGACAGATGATCCACAATTGCAAATTGTGATCTTCCTGTTTCTCTTTCTCAACTACACCTTGAGCCTGATGGGGAATTTAATCATTATTCTTCTCACCCTGTTGGATCCCCGTCTCAAAACCCCAATGTATTTCTTTCTCCGAAATTTCTCCTTTTTGGAAATCATGTTCACAACAGTGTGCATTCCCAGATTCCTGAATACCATTGTTACTAGAGACAAAACTATTTCTTATAATAATTGTGCAGCTCAATTATTTTTTATTCTTTTACTGGGAGTTACAGAATTTTACCTTCTAGCTGCCATGTCCTACGACCGCTATGTTGCCATCTGCAAACCACTGCATTACCCAATCATAATGAACAGCAGAGTGTGCTACCAACTGGTCCTCAGCTCTTGGGTAACTGGATTCCTAATCATCTTTCCGCCATTAGTCATGGGACTCAAACTGGATTTCTGTGCTTCCAAAGTCATTGATCACTTTATGTGTGAAACTTCTCCTATCCTTCAGATCTCATGCACAGATACACATGTCCTAGAATTAATGTCTTTTATCTTAGCTGTGGTGACACTTGCAGTCACATTGGTGTTAGTTATTCTTTCTTACACTTACATCATCAAAACGATTCTGAAATTCCCCTCTGCACAGCAAAGGACCAAAGCTTTTTCCACTTGTTCTTCTCACATGATTGTTGTATCCTTGACTTATGGCAGCTGTATCTTCATGTATATTAAACCATCTGCAAAAGAAAGAGTGACCTTATCCAAAGGTGTATCTTTGCTCTATACTTCAGTTGCTCCTTTACTAAATCCCTTCATTTACACTCTAAGGAACCAGCAAGTCAAAGAAGTCTTCAGGAATGTGTTACAAAGGATTTTGTATTTTTCAAAAAACTGATTTAAAAATATAATGCAAAGAACCTTACAGTAAAACCAAAAAAAAAAAACACCTAAATTTGTTCTGATTATGTTTATTTAGCTCATCGGTTATGTTATCTTTTAAAGAATTTTTTAGCTTAGTTCTCACCTTTTATTCTACTCTTCCTTGTTAAAATAAATTTCTCCCTGTTGTGTTAAACTTAGTTGCTTAATTTTTTTAATCCACTTTAAATTCATATTTTGAATGCACATTAGTGTATGACTTAGGGGGAAAAAAGGTTCCTGTAAATGTACCATGGTTCATGTGATTTTTTTAATGAAGTTGACATTTATTTACTAAATATCTAGCTTGCTCCAAACATTATGAGCAATTCAATCCTTCTTTTTAACAATTTGGTTTTGCCTAAAGAAGGCAAACACATAAAGCATAGGCTGCAATAAAATGTGTGACTAGGGCTGAAACAAAGACCTACAAAATATTATGTGATAGATAGGAAGAGCTTCTAAGAAATTTTGGAGCTCTAAAAGGCTTTCCAGGATAAAGTAATAATTATGATGAGACCAACAATATACATATGAAAAGAAAGTCGACTTAGAAATGTAAGTTAACAACATAGAGGTGTTTGACAGAGAAATATATTTAGAGAGGTCATATGTCTGATGGTTATACAACCAGGTTTGAGTCATGCAGCCTAGAGTTACCTAGAGTTAGTAAAGGCTTAATTGCATACATATTGTGGGATACTGTGCAGGTTACTCAGATTTTATGCCTTGGTTTCTCCTTATGTAAAGCAATCCCTACCTAACAGTCAATTGATTTAATACTATTAGAACTTTTTATCACTCAGTAAGAAATAGACCTTATTTTGTGAAATTCAAGAATGTGATGCAACTAATGTTTGATGTGTTTAGTGGATTGCACTTGGTAACCCAATTTAGACATGTTTTTGGTTAGGATTCACATTTCTCTGTTCTGGTAAAGGTAGGGGAGACAGTAAGTCAGGGGTGGTTGAAACATGAAGGGATTGTGTACCAGAAAGTATTTGGACTTAAGCATGTTATCCATGTATATAAGAATCACTTAGGTAGCTTTAAAATGTATTTCTAGTCAGTAGTACTTCTGAGTCAATAATTCTGGGTAAAAGGCAATGAATCCAAAGTTTAATATGCAGCTCAGTTTATTTTGAAGTGGTGGCCATTACCTGATATTCCCATCAAAGAGAAGTCATTGAAAGCGTGTTTAAGATGGAAACTTTTAATGTTCAATTTGAATAGTTAGGAGATTTCTCCTGTAATTATATTGAATATGGGTTGCCTTGCAATCAGGAAAACAATTAAGGGGCTATTAACTTTAAACTTCTGAGAAATTTTGAAGCTTAGTATATGCAGCAATTTGATATAGTTATGAGTTTCAAAAATAGATATTGGATTATATTTATAATCTGGTCTATTACTGGGCATGATTGAGTTATGATTAGGACTCTGATTAGGCCACATCACTAGGGTGTTGAATCCCCATCTCTTGGTGGGTGGGGACCCACAGATAAAAGGCATGGCAAAGACAAAGTTGGAGCTTTTGATGCAAGGGTTTTTGATGTTGGAGTTTGATGCTGAAGTCTTAAGCTGGAGTCCAAGAAGTAAATTCACAGAGGAAAAAGAAACCAGCCCCAGGAAGAGAGAAATCCTGAGCCCAGGAAGACGCAAGCTCTTGAAGGAAGGAACCTTGAACCCAGAGAGAAGCAAGACCTTGAAAGGGAGGAGCCCAGGAAGCCTGAACCCTCACAGCCTTCGGCAGCAGTCTTGCTCCAATACATGAAAACAGACTTTGGTGAGGGAAGTGGCTTATGCCTTATGGCCTGGTCTCTGTAAGCTCCTACTCTAAACAAATATCCTTTGTAAAAACCAACCTATTTTTGGTATTCTGCATCAGCACCCCTTTGATTGACTAATATGTATCTAAATGTAAACATAGGTATAGAATTAGGTAATAGAGTCAGATATTTAGAAGAAAGAAATGAGAGATTTTATTAAACTTTTAAAAAGTGGCGATAATGGAGTCAGAGGATTTGAGATTACCTCTTCTAGATGGCTCATTCTCTATTACAACCTCCATAAAGTATGCATTAAATGACTTTAAAAAAGTGTTTTCAAATCACCATAAGGAATTCCCTGTGATATAGGAATCACAGAGATGCATAGTTATCCAAAGTGGAAGAGATTTATTAATCAAGTAAGGAATCAGGATGTACCAAGAAACAGGATATTTGGTTGACATGATTTTAACCTGCTACCTTCCTTGTTTATTAGACTTTAGAGTCTGATTTCAACTCAAATTGTCATTTTTATTACATGCTCGTAAGTCATCCATTTATCATTTGGGAAATAAATGTTACAATACTATGTTCTTTCTTCCATCTCCCATTCCTCTTCTCATCACAAAATATATATGTCATTGCCAGAAGTAATGTGTGTGTGTGTCTCATTCCCAGTTTACCTGGAATCAAGTAAGATCTCAAAATCAAAAAAGGAATAAGGTATTTTATTTTTATCTGAGATTTGGAAATAGTGTCATAGATTATAAAATGAAATAAATTATGAAGTTCTACATCAATGCTCTTGAATATGTGATTAACTATTATAATATAATGTAATAATCAGAACTACCTGCCCCTTTTTTCCTAGATATTTTATATTTAAAGTTACCTACGCATGACTGATACCCTCAGTCTAGAAAGCATCCAATGTGTCCTGATGTTCTCATTTCTCAGGTCCTTCTATCATCTTCTTTCCACATAACACTAAATGGAGTCTTCCTAAATGAAGTTAAGTTGGAGAATTATTTTCTCATGTCATCTGAAAGGCCACTTTTAATGTATATTTCAATCGAACCTCTCATGAGCATTTTCCATGTGGAAATTAGAAGTGCCTGAGAAATGAAAAAGGTGAGTTGAACAAGGAGAGAAAAAGAGAAAGAGATTTGACAGGCACAGAGAGAGAAAAAGTTTTAGGCTAGAGAAGATTTATTTATTTTTCAGTATATACCAGAAACATTCTTATTTTTATATCTATATTTCTTCTTCATTCTTTATTAAAAAAGAAAACTCTTTGTTTTGTTAATGTTTGAATTAAGTCTTAATATGTGAAAGTATAGCATCATTTGATTTGTAGTATGACAATGCTAATTCATGAACTCATTTTATCCCTGAGGAAACTCAGACTAAATCCTAGGTAAAGTTCCTCGGACCAAGTACACAGTCAAGGATTTAAGACTTCCATTGCCAGGACAACCAACATATCTTCATTTTTTATCACCATCTTCATCTTTGTTACTGACATTATCACATTTCTAAGACAAAGTCTTAAATAAAATTGATTTAAATTTACTGTTGCCCTAAGAGACGTTTTTACCATTTCTATTTATTTTCAAACTTAAAGTATTATTTTAAAAAGACAGAAAAATATTCTTCTTTTTTATTCAATGTAATATTAAGTCCTAATTTGTGTTAGATTTATTTTCTCCGTACATTTTACGCTGCATTGATAGCAAATAATACTTATTATTCTGTTTTAATCACAGGATCCAATTTATACCTTTAAAACTAAAGAAAGGATTTAAAATTCACTGAAAATCTTGCTGATGTTTCCAAGTGTAAGTTTTTTATAACTCGTTCTCAGTTTCGTGAATCAAGGATCATTGTAAAATATCGTAAGTGTGGAGGATGAGGGAATTAACAGCAGTTATGTAGCTCTCTCTATCTTTGCTGATGCCTGAGGTAGTTTTGACTTAGACCAGACTTCCTTGTAAATATCAAGATGGAACTTAATAGAAGATAACCAAGAACCAAAGCACTCTAAACATCTTTGAGCTTGAAAATGCTTTTAGCAGGGAAAACCTGGTCTGTTTAGATCAGAGTCTTTACCTAAATTCTATTACAATTTTGGACCTAATAATTCCTTTTTTGATGGGAGCTGAATATACAGCAAATAGTGCTGGGAAAAAATGGCTAACTATATACAATATTATCATCCATGATCCATACACCATACAATATATAAAAATTAACTCAAAATGAATCATTGATATAAATATAAAATCATACAAATTGCAGAAGAAAACACAGAGAAACTCTTTGTGACCTTCGGGTTAGGCAAAACATGATCCATAAAAGAAAACTGATAAGTGGAAATGTATCAAAATTATGACTTCTGCTTTTCAAAAGACATTTATAAATGAATGAAACAAGAATAAGAATTTGGGAAACTGTTTACAAATTATATAACTGGAAAAAGGACAGGTCTGTAAAACACAAAAATGCTTAAAATATATATATAAAACAAATTAGCCACTTAAAAAATTGGCAAAATTTAAACAATTTATCAGAAAAAATACACACATGGGAATAAGCATAAAAAGATGATCAAGTCATTAGTCATTAGGGAAATGAAATTAAAATCACAGTGGGATACAACTATAAACCACGTAAAATGATTAAAAAGAAACATATTAGAAGACCAAATTTTGGCAAAGATGAGGAGAACAATCTGAAAATCATATACAGTGCAAGCAAGAATGTTAAACTGTAAAATCACACTGGAAAACAGTTTTGTGATTTCTTAACATTTTAAAATTACATGCACCATATAAACCAAGCAAGGTACTTTTACATGTTTACCCAAGAGAAAGGACAGCATATGACCACAGCAATAATTGAAGTCAAATGTTGATAACAGCTTTACTTTTAATAGACAAAAAGCTGGACCCAATCTTAATGCCCATCAATAGGTTAAGGATAAAGTAGCTATGGTAGGTTGATTCAATGGAGTGCTATTAAGCAATAAAAAGAAATGATCTATTTATAAGATATTAACATGAGAGACTATCAAAATAATTGGCCAAGTGAACAAAGTTCGTGGAAAATAATACTATATTTTTCCATTCATATGATATCCTAGAAATCGCTAACTAATCTTTAAAACAGAAATCAGATGAGTGGATTCTGAAGGAGGATGGCAGAAGGGGACTTAAAAGGAGATTACAAAGTTACAATGGGCACCTTTTGGAGGTGATAGTTATGTTGATTATATTGGACTGTGGGGATGGTTTTAGTTTTATGTAATTATTAGGAAATGTGAACTATTCTATGTATTTATCAAAATTTATCATATTCATACTATACATATATGCAGTTCCTAGTATGCCTTACCTCAAATAAGCTTGAAAAATATATTGGCACAAAATGAGTTGTCTTGGTGAATAAGTACCTTGTATAATAAATGGGTTAACTGAAACAACTGTTTTTTTTTAATTTACTTATAAAATAAATTCACATGGTGTCAATGTAGAAATCATGATTTCTACATTTCCCAAACCTAAGTTTTGATTGCTCTGAGTTCCTTTTCCATCTAAGATAATTATATTAAATGATTTTAACCCAAGAAAAGAGCGCAGTCTTTTCTCCTTCGTCGGCACTAGTATGGATTTGCATATTCAATACTTCAGCAAGCATCCATCAGGAAAGACACATATTTTGAGTAGGTTATCCAGTCATTAACTTTGCACCAGGGAGGTGGTAGCACTGTATCTCCTCCCTTCCCATTCGTTTGTTCATGAGAATAATGTCAATATCTCCACCTTTTTGTAAGCTACATGTAAATGCCTGTGGCCCCTGTTCTTGGTAACTATCTTTAAATTCTTCCATATTATGTACTGACTTTGGGATTTTAGAGCAATTTTTCAGCAACAGAAAATTTTGCTTAGCCTCCAAATCCATAAGCTATTTTTATTTATTACTAAAATAATGATCCCAATTTTCATTGAATATTTTTGAGACTATTCTGACTCTTACAAAATATTTTTTCCAGCATTCTATGCCAATCTTTCTCTTTACCTTTTCTTCTGATAGCTTCATCTCTAAGCATGTCAAGACCTGAAAAAAAACAGGGTTATTGTTTGTATCCTGGAAATTGTAACCCTAAACGAATCATTGTAATTATGAATAAGTGTCATGCTTTTCAAATTGGTTTTATACCTCTGTAGATCATAAGGAAGTTTACCCAAGTTTCTAAAATCTCAGGGCAAATACAAAACTTTCCTAGGCCAAGTTCACTTGGACTTAACAGAATAATCTATTGGACTGGAAAGGACCTCTAAGATTTTAGTAATTGGAGCTTAAATTACTCATTGTTAACAGGTTTGATTGCTTTATTTTAGGTATAAAGATGTAAAAGAAAGTTTGTAACAGAAATTGTACTCTGTTACAACTCTATAAACTCTTCAAGTTTCCTGCTATAAGTATCACATACAGATGTACTTCTTTTATTGTGACGTATAAATTGTATGGATCTTTCTCTTGCTCTCTGATAATCGAACTTTATTATTATTAATTTCAAGTAGTTCTGTAATTATCTGCTGAGTTAATGTATGAATGATCAAATGAATGAACATAGTTCTCTTTCCAGTGGTGTGGAATATACTGATACAAAATAATTTATCCAAGAACAATTTCCAGTAGAAGTCTTGTTCACTCTAGGACATAGATCTAGAGCTTTTATAGCTAGAATTGTTGTTGACTGATGAAAAATTAAATTATTTTACTAGTAAAATAACTTATTGTGCTAACTTTATTATTCTTTCACCCAATCCTTCCCTCAATCAGAAACTTATGTACTATGTCATTTAGAAATATGCTTTCATTTAGGACAACTCCAAGTCCTGAAAATGCCCCCATAACTCATCTCTACTTCCCTCTCCCTACCCTGAGCAACTACTTTGGTCACTTTCTCCAGATCAATGCTACTGTTTCTTCCATTACTAATCACAATAGTTTTATAGTAGACTACCAGTAAATTCACTCTAATCCATATTTTAATCCTCCATCTTGCACACCCTGGGATGGTAATGACTGCTCCACCTCTATAATAAGAGGAGGCTTAGATCCCACATGGTTGATGGATGCAATTCTCCTGCTTGGAGTTAATTTTTCATAACATCTGGGAACTTCAAAGAATTCTTGTAAAATAGGGGCAAATTGAAAAGAAGGTGCAAAAGTCATCTAATTTCTCCTTATTCTGCTCATAAAAATGACATCGTTCTTTGAGGAAGGCAAGTGGTGTAATGAATGGCAACTTTTGAGACTCTGCCCTTGGTTGTTTTCAAAGAATCTGCACTGAATTGCCTACTATCAACCTGACAACATCTATGACTTTGTTAGTTGTTCTGTTAAGTGCAGAGTCTCCTTCTCTTTATTGTTCCGAATTACAGCTTGCCAATGAGAGGACTTGGTACAAAATTTGGAAATTGGAGGACAAACAGTGGCTATTACTCTCCAGAGACATTTTTACAACACTGTTGAGCAAAAATGAGATTCATAGTGGCTTCCCAGCAAGTCTTTGGGAACTATCTACTTCACTGCTAAGATTATTGGCAGGAGCATTCTCAAAAATTACTGAGAGTTACTGTCCTTTCCCTCTAAGCTTTTCTGAACCATTCTCTTAAGGCTTCAACCCAACATCATTGATATTGGTTTTCCCAACTTTTTTCTGGTTCTCAAATATTCTACAGCAACACAAATGACTTTTGTTCCCTCAGCTCTTCCAACATTCATCAAGGCTGTAATTCCTATATTAAATCCTTAATTCCCAGAGCATTTGGAGCAGTTTGCTTTTATAACTGAATCCTTACTGATAGAGCACCAATTAGGCTTATTCATGCTATAGTTACCAAAGACAGAAGGAGAGAGAAGGGAGTGTACTGTACTACAGAAAATTTTTACGGGTATAAAGAACAAAATACCATATGAGCCACTAGCACAAAAGAGAAAAGAAAAGAAAGTTGCATTGGTGCATACTGCATAAAAAAAAGAGCATAAGCATTCAGTTTAGGGCTCAGATGATGCCATGGAATGTGCATGCTTTTCTTGATCATGTATCCTTTTCCACTAGGGACAATCCCTAAACTCTGCCTACGTAAATTCATCCCTGCTTTGAGTAAGAAATAGAGTCACCGATATAGGAGAGAATTAACCTCTTCTAATTAATAATGCTTAGGCACAGTTTGTTGCAAAAGTGCATCATATGAGGATAGAGGAATTCAGGAATTGGCATTTCAGAAACCAGAATATGCCCAATTTTCACCCCTGTGCAAAGGTAATGACTGAGTCTTCTGATGAGAATTCTAAAAGGAAAAGAAAACTAAAGTGTTGGGATAGAGGAGGAGAGCTGCCTGTGATAAAATGACACCAGCAATTTTGCTAAATCACATCAGTGGAAAGGAATGAACTATGGGTTTCTGCAATAGCATAGGTGGACTACAAAAATATTATGTTGATCAAGAGAAGCCATATCTCAAGTTGATACTGTGTGATTTATTTTAAATGAAATTGCAGAGAGGACAAAAATTAACCTATAGTGACTCAAGTATCATCAGAGAGTTCCTAGTTGTAATGGCAGAAGTGGGAATGACTGGGAAGAGGAAAGGGTACTAGTTGGTGTGGTTTGACATTCTTTATCTTTATTGCTACTTGGATATATACATTTATCCAAATGCATTCTTTTAAAATGATTGCATGTTATTGTATGCAAGGTATATATTGCTAATATGAATAAAATGGATAAGTGCAGGATTAGGAAATTTATAATATACAATTTTTTTAATATATGGAAATATCCCTCAAACCAGATATAAATAAGTTACACCTTAAATTTATGTCATTGGTTACATAATTTGTAGGGCTAAGATATTATAAAACAATTTATGCAATTAGAACCAAAGTCTGGGATTCAACTATTCCTACTGAAAACAAAAATTGAGAATGTTTTCAAATACCATATTTTTAGTATTATACTCTTCAGATGAAACTTTTTGAAGTCAATTCCTCATTCCTTTGCATATTTTATATATCTGCTTACAACGTCTTGCAGGTTTTTTCCTTATTCATATTTTAGTTTCAGCATAAGTGATGCTTCCTCTTAGAAGGCTACTTTAATATTTGAAATTAAGTAGATTATCTTCACCTTTGCTATCACAACATAATATAATATACAAATTATAAGGTTCTCATTATATAATAGTTACTTTTAGCAATATATACTTCTTATGACCATACACAATTAGATAGCTATCTAGCAAATAACACTATATATTTAAATAATTATGTAATAATTATCTAAATTACTAAAATAGCAAATGGTTATCTCAATAATTATCACTCATCGAAGTCTTTCTTGATCTCTGTAGATTGTGGTTTATGGCTAGCAACACAGCTTGGCATCTCATTTGCTTCTCCTGTTTCTAGTTTCAGTTATTGAAGACCTTAAAAGCAATCTCAACCAGCTGGGACAAAAGCATTCCTAACCCCCCCTCCAATTTTTATGTTTTCCCCCTTATCTCTGGTGCACTTTGACTAATGAAGGTCCTTGTAGTAGGTTGAGTCTTTTGTGGACCCCAGAAAATTATGTGCTTAAATTGGTTCATTCCTGTGGCCATGGAAACTTTTGGTTGAATTACTTCAGTTGGGGCCTTTGGAATACTTCAGTGAGACATGACGCAGGTGGATCTTGGTCCCTTTCAGGAGTCCTTCATAAATGGGTTTAATGTGGTGGGGAAAAAACTGCAGAAACAGAGAAAGAAATGCCCAGAAGCTTAGAGAGAAGGATCCGGTCGCCAGAACCAAGGCATGAGAATCTATGTTTCTGAACATGCTCCAGTTTATAACCTGCAGCCAAGTTTGACTGCTTGTGAAACAAGCTCTGGAAAGATTTCAGTTATGGAAGTGGAAGAGATAAAGATAAAAGGGTTTTGACCTGAATCCTGAGTGTTAATTATGGCCCTAATTCAGGGTCTACTGACTACCACGTGTCATGCCCCTCCCAGTTTCAACTGCATAAAATATCTGAGGAGAGAAGTATATAATTTGGTAATTTCCATGACAATTAAGACTTAGGAAATTAGACTGTTATCAATTTCACATAATTAATTACAACAGTACAACAAATCTTTACTTGTTATAGATGTGAATTTTACATTTTAAGACTTCAAAATATTCTCCCTACAGATAAGAATGAGTCCTTTTCATCATTTCCTACTCAACACTCAATAATATCAGTCTGTTCAAAAGTGTTCATGCAGAGAGAAACAATTCTACTACAAATTATTAGATGATAAAGATACAATAGCTTAGTGACCACAGTGCCTGGTTTTGAAGATAAAAACATTCACTGTCTTTTAAAAATTGCAAAATTTATTTAGTCCTTCCGAACGTCAGTTTCCTCACTTACAAGAAGACTGATTGCCTAACTCATAGGCTGTTGTCAAGATTAAATGATACGCTATGTGTAAGTGCTTAGCATGTTAGTCAGGATATAGTAAGTACTTAATATATTACAGAACTCTCTTTTTTAAGTTTTCATATTATCAATTTAATATTGAGGCTGAGCATCTCTTTAATTTTTGTATTTCTTATACATGAATAACATTTGTTTATTTTCCACTGGGTTGATTGTCTTATTGATTATTAGTAGCAGAAATTTTGTTTTATGTATATAAATGTGTGTCTTATTAGTTGCACCATGTTTTCAGAGACTGTCCTTATCGCTTAGCATTTTTATAGTATGTTTCAAGTAAAAAAGGTTTTACCATCTATTGCTAATTCTTAGTGACGTGTTCTCTTTAGGAAGGCAAAATACTGCATAATTATATAATTATCAGCATGTATTTAATACCTCTATGTTTTGCTTTTTACAATTAGATATTTCTTTAATCCATTCTGAATTTATTTTTGTTTATAGGAGATACTGATAGAGTTTTGTTACCATCTCTTTTTTTTTTAAAGATTTATTTTTATTTATTTCTCTCCCCTTCCCTCCCCCCAGTTGTCTGTTCTCTGTGCCCATTTGCTGTGTGTTCTTCTTTGTCTGCTTCTGTTGTTGTCAGCGGCACGGGAATCTGTGTTTCTTTTTGTTGCGTCATCTTGTTGTGTCAGCTCTCCGTGTGTGCGGCACCATTCCTGGTCAGGCTGCACTTTCACGCTGGGCGGCTCTCCTTATGGGGTGCACTCCTTGCACGTGGGGCTCCCCTATGCGGGGGACACCCCTGTATGGCCAGGCACTCCTTGTGCGCATCAGCACTGCACATGGGCCAGCTCAACACGGGTCAAGGAGGCCCAGGGTTTGAACCACAGACCTCCCATGTGGTAGATGGACACCCTATTCACTGGGCCAAGTCTGCTTCCCTTGTTGCCTTCTCAATGCATTAACAATTACCCTGCCACCTTTATTCCAGAGACCAAATAAGATTCTGGTTAGAAAATTACTAAGAGTACCATTGTCATGACACCCTCTGATAGTAATAATTCTAGTCAACAGTTCTCTCCAATATGGCCCAGTTGCAATCTTTCAGATGGAGGTAGAGCTGAGTCAACTGGAAACCTTAGTCTAAGAAACTGCTTAATATTCCAGGGATTATCTTCACCTCAATATGGACACAAATCAAATTATCCTTAAAAACACCTCTCCCATTTTCTGAACTGTTTTTAACTCATTTGGCATCCAGAATGATGCATTAGAAATGGAAACATTATCTTCTTACTTTTCAAAAAGGAAAAACATGGTTTATCAGTTCCATCAATATTAAGTATCCAGTCTTTATAAGTGAAGGTCCTTTTAAGATTTGATCTCCTCATCTTTTCAGACTCTCTTCATAACATCCTCTCTTCACATTTCTGTGCTGTTTGTTTGTTTGCTTGTGTTGGCTTCTTTGTTCGTGGGTTAGTTTCATTAACTTGACACATTCTGTTCTCCCTCAGGACTTCACATATGTCTTTTGCCAGGTCAGATTGTTTCTTAAGTACCTCCTTTCACTTCTACTCACCTATCACTTACATAATTTTATTCCCTCTCTAGAATCCTACTCTGATAACCTGAATCTCTCAAGCTTATATGTTGCCGTATTGCCATGTGCTGTTTCTTTGTAGTATATTTTGAGAAATAAACAGGAGTCATCCTTCCTTGAATGTAAGTACATGCAAGGGTAAGTGAAAAATGGGATGACTGAAATTTAAATACGAATTAATTAAAATTCAATGAGAAAAATAAGTTCTCAGTCACACTAGCCACATCTCAAGTCTGCAGTAGCCATACGTATCTATTGACTACTGTATCAGACAGCACACATTGAAATTTCCATTGTCACAGAATATACAATTGGGAAGTTCAAAGAAATAGATATTTCTCCTTTTTATTGCTCTTAAAGAACTACAAGTGCATGATATCTTTTCCAGAATTTTTTATCTGACTTCATCAAATTTTCCATCATTGATTAGATTTTTCATACACACACACAGATACACAGCAGACTTATTCACATACACACACATTCACACATACACACACATCTGTACTTTCCTCTTTGGTTTCATGTAAATTATGCCATATTTGAAATATTATCTCTCTGCATCACCAAGATCAGATTCTCTTTTCCCTGCTCTCCCTTAGCTTTGCATTCATATCTTATACCTTTGCAATTATTTATACATGCAATTTTTTGCAATGTTTGTTTACATTTAAAAAGTTACCTAACATTGAGACAATGGCCTTTGCTAAATCATATATGTTTCTCTAGTGCCTGATAGAGGGGACATAATATGCTCACAATAAGTATTTCTTGAAGTAATGAACATTTCGTAGTACTGTTTGTGACTACATTAGTAAAAGTTTTAAATATATACTTGAATACCTAAAATATTACTATTAAATCAAATACATATATGATAACTTATCTTGTATTCCACAGTTTTTTGTCAAAGAGAAAACATGAACTATTGCTCTTTTTTCATTAAAAAAAAATCAAATATCCTTTTTTTTTCAAAGATACATAGATCACACAAAATGTCACACCAAAAATATAAGAGGTTCCCATATACTTCACTCCCCACACCTCCCACTCCCCCCACATTGACAACTTCTTTCATTAGTGTGGTACTCATTGCATTTGATGAGTACAGTTTGGAGCACTGCTACACAGCATGGACTACAGGATATGTAATGTCCTGCATCCGTCCCTGCAATATCATTGAGGACAACTTCAAGTTCTGAAAATGGCCCAATATCACACCTCTTTTTCCCTCTCTCTGCCTTCAGCAACTCCTGTGGCCACTCTTTCCACATCAATGACACAATTCCTTCCATTGCTATAGTCACAATTGTACAGTAGAATACCAGTAAGTCCACTCCAATCCACATTTTATTCCTCCATCCTGAGGACCATGGGATGGCAATATCTACTCCATCTCCAAATTGAGAGAGGGCCTAGAACCCACATGGCTGATGGGTGGAATATTCCTGCTTGTAGCTGTAGATTCTCTCAGTTCCCTAGTATGGTGGTTGACCATTCTTGCCTCCCTGTTAGCTGACCTGGGTAAGTCCAACAAACCAGAGAGCAGGTGTTTCAACTCTGCTGAGGCTCAGGGCCCAATTGGCACATGGAAAGTCCAGAAATTCAAGTCTCCTGAGCATACACCAACCCCAGCACCAACGACAGACTTAGTAAAAGTAACAGTAGAAGCACACATGGAGAGGTCATATCTGAGTTCAACACTATCACACTCAGGACCACAGATTTCAAAGTAGGGCCCGCCGACAAGGCATTGAACTCCAGAGCCATCTGTCATGACTCTAGTTTGTATTCATTATTGCTTTGTAATGGAGTATCAACACTAAATATGCATGAGGGAGGGAAAATGGGATTGAAGCAATTGAAAAGAGAAAGCCACTATGCAGTTTGTTACTGAGTTGTTGCGCCAGTTTATTGAACTGATGACTCATTTTCTTTCTTCTACCTTCTAACCAAAGGACATATGAATGGTTGTATTTCAAGGTGGTCTTTCTGGAGTGAAGTGTAAGAAGAATTTATGCACTGGTTCTCATCTCCAAGTAAAGTTTTTCCTACATTGTGTTCGTTGCCTTTTACTACAAGGTAATGTATTCATGGGCACTGCACGGGTCTTAAAATGTATTAATCCACAGTAATAATAATAAGACTAAGGCAGGAAGCAAGAGGCATATAGTAAAATGATGGGGAAAGGGATTTTCATGTTTTACTTACATGAATTTAGTTTGGCCTTATTTTGGGTTTGTCAACAGAAAGTTGTTTAAGATGGAAGGTAAATCCAGTCAGAATTTTCTGACACAGAATATTCATTGTGGATCTCAGTTGGCTGAAGTTCATCCATTATAACCACTTCATTTGTTTTTTGTTTTACAAAGACTGCCTAAGCAAAGGTAGGGTAAAAACTTACAGTTCTGAAGTTGGAAAAATATCCAAATCAAGGAATCATCAAAGATGTTTTCTCACAAAATGTTGTCTGCTGCTCAGATCCTGGGGTCCTGTCATTTGGCAAGACAAAATGGCAGTACTTTGTATGGGTCTCTGCCTTCTCCTCCCTGCTATTTATCACATAACTCACCTGTGGGCAACCAAGTAATGGCAGGGCTCTTCTTTTCATCTTTGACCTGCTCCATGGCCTAGCTTCTCAGGCATTCTTTCCATGCCTCTGTGCTCTGCTGATTTAGAGCGTATACAGTCTCCTGATTCCAAGATGCCTCTCAGCATCTTGGAAATTCTTTGTCTTCCTGCAGCTGTAGGCTATCCTTTCTCTCTCAAGGCAGGGTCAATACGGTGGCTGTCTTTCTCTATGTATTTCTGGTTTCTGTTCTGTGCTCATATAATACCCAGACAAGAGGGTAGAACTCTAACATGGTCATGCCTCACTGACATAGTCCAATAAAGGACTTATAGTGATCTAATCAAAAGTGACCTAATTAAAAGTCACTTATGTAAATTTAATCAAAAGTCCCCATCTACACTTATGTTTATAGGCACAGCAATGGGTTAGCTTAAGAACATACTTTCCTGGGGTCCACAAGAGAAAAACCAGAATATAAGGTCTACATTTGCCTGAAAACATGATGAAGCCAAATTGGCCTGGAGTGGAAAAACAGAAATTCAAACAGTCACAGAATGAGACTGACCTTCAAAATGATGGCCAATTGTAAACTCTGAAATGACATAAACGAAGAGTACAATGATGTCCCCATTTCATTGTCTCCTAGTTTCATTAATATGCTGCTCCCATTCTTCCAAAGATAGTAATTGAAATTTATATTTTAAAGCTACGAACGTAGAAAAAAACAGCATATTCAGAAATGTACACAACTGCAAATAGTTTATCCAGTTTGAAAAGGCAAATACTATCTAATATTGTAGACCTGATTAACCTATACGTCTGCTAATTCACTTTTCCATTTAAGTCAAGTTATCTGTGTAAAAATATTTAGTTCTTTCTTTTCCCCATTTTTTATTTGAAGGATAATTTAAATTAGGGGTGATCATATCTAAATAAGATGAATTCTGCTAAAATGTTCTAAATTGAGTATTATTTTAAATATGCTTTCTGAGTGTGTTTTATAAATTATTGAAATAAATTCTTATACCATATAAACAATTTTGCCAGTGCCAATTTATAATGCTTTGTCAAAAGTCTACCTCATTAAAAGATATTTAATAGCAGTAAACATTTGGAAATATTGAGCTATGTTTCTTAACAGTATAAATGGCATTCTTTAACATATGCCATTAATTATATTAAATCAATGCAGTAATTCACTGTTAATTTATTATATTTGCTTTATTAATTTTTTTCTGGTTCCGAACACATAAGTTGCTTATAATCAGTTGCATTTAAATTCATCATTTGCAAATATCTGCAAAATAGAGTTAAAATTGTCCAAAGTCTAAATGAATCAGAGAAAGAAATGTAGTAATAGGAAAAACAAAATCTAACACATTTGTTTTCTGATTTGATCTTTCTCATAGTTTCAGATGTATAAAAATCTTAAATATTTGTTTTCTTCTTGTGCAGATCACATTAAAATTTCTGTCTTCTTAAACTAAGTATGATGGTGATTTTGATAACTAGGAATAAGAACTTTAATTAAATCCTTTTTTACCTAACTCATATTGAAATGATAATGAATAGCCATTTATGATCCTAATTATTTTATTTTGGCACATCATTGTTTTTACAGCTATATGCAAAACTTTTTCTCTCAAGATGAATAGGTTCAACATTATACTTTTTGTTTGCCAAATTGCTGATTGGATGCATTGGTCCAATAGATAATTCCTTTGTACATAACACTGTGGTAAGAGAAAGATTATCTTTCCATTTAAGTAAACATGTTGAAGTCTATCCTAAGAGTCACTGAATTAGGTCAAAATTAATTTTCAGTTCCCATATGAAGTTTAAAATATAGGATAGCTATAAAATACTTACCTCATTCATTTGTAATTGTTCTACTAAGTTATTATGTATCTCACTTGAATTTATAATAATTTATTTCACTCCTACAGAGAATTTTATTAGCTTTCTCAAATTATTTTTGCACCCTTTATTTAAAATAAATTTAATCTAATTTCTTAGCATAATTTTGTTTGACTTTTGAAAGATAACTATTGAACAAATATAGAACATACCTATTTTAAGTATTTTTGCCATTATTTAAAGATGAGATCTCCTTGTATTTCCCCCTGCCTCTGAAGAACACATTGATGTTCTCTATGTCTGAGGTGTTAATTAGGGGAAATCTTAATATCAGAAGTTGGGGGGTAAAATCACAATTTTTGTTCTATTCTTTGACTACATGAAGCATTTATCTATCAATATGTATATCTGCATTTTCATCTCTTAATCCACCAATGTTACTCTACTCCCAATGGGAGGGGGTCTTTCTAAGAGTCAAATATTTTTGCTAATTTCATATGTCTAGATGATAACTTTATTTTTCATTCTTTCATTATGTTTTTAAAAAGATACATAAATCACACAAAATTTTACATTAAAAAAATAAGAGGTTCCCATATATCCCACTCCCCACACCCACCACTCCTCCCATATCAACAGCTACTTTCATTAGTGTGGTACATTTCTTGCATTTCATGAGTACATTTTGGAGCAGTGCTACACAGTATGGAATATAGTTTACACTGTAGTTTACACGCTCTCCCAGTCTATTCAGTGGCTTATGGCAGGGTATATAATGTCTTGCATCTGTCCCTGCAATATCATTCAGGACAACTATAAGTCCTGAAAATGTCCCCATATCACACCTCTTTTTTCCTCTCCCTGCCTTCAGCAACTCCCATAACCACTGTCTCTACATCAGTGATATAATTTCTTCCATTGCTAGAGTCACAAAGATATGGAATGCTTCATGAATTTGCTTGCCATCCTTGCAGAGAGACCATACTAATTGTCTCTGTATCGTTCTAATTTTAGCATGTGTGCTATCAAAGAGAGCAATAGATGATAACTTTAGATGTTGGCTTCTTAAGAATATTCAGAATAGATGCGTATTATTTTTACTTTTCAAAATTTCTTGAAGAAGTAGAGTTGCATATAGTGAACATGTGATGATTTTTTTAATATTCATGCCTGCATAATTAGGAAGTATTGAATACGGCATCTTTATAAAGATAGAAAATATATGACAAATTAGATGTCAGTGGTACTGCCTGACATGTGCTTGAAGGATTGCCATCATTATACCTAGATATTTGCAAACTGCAATTAACTTACCGACTGCAGGGTATGTCGATATCTTTCCTCTCTTAAAAGCATTTTTGTTGAAATAAGAATCAAATAATAAATGATAAACACTATCTCTTTCATGATTCTATAAAATATTTAACTATTGGAATGCAAAATTTAATTCCAGTTCTTTTCTTGAGCAAGATTTGAAGCACAGAAGCAATCTGGAAATTATATATATCTGTTTAATATTTCCCACTCTAATTTACACTCAATAAAATCAAAGGGTCCAAAATTCTAGTTCAATTAGACTGCTTTTTTCATGCCAGATGAGATTTTTCTGCTTTTTATTCTTAAATATTTAAACATAGAAAAGTACCTCTTTAAAAAAAATTCTACATGAAAACGTGATATTCAGTGAGAATACTAGGGAAAGTTCTCAGGTGAAAGAACCAAAATTTTTTTAAGAATTACTGTTTCTAATTGCATACGCACAAAAGCTATAGCTTTTCAGATTGCTCATCAGATTCCAGGGGATTAATTTAAAAACTCAAAAGAGAAAGAGAAATCTCTAGAGACTGGTGTTTGGGAGGTCCAATTATGTGCAAAGAAAGAAAAAAATGTTAATTTGAATTGCTTTAAATACAAATCTAAGAGGACATTCTCCAAAAAGAGAAATAGGGATTAATTAAACTCTGGAATTCCAATAAGAATTTCAGAGTCCACTATCCTAGTGATATATTAGCAATCCCACTGATAAGAGAATTTACCACAAACAGAAATATTGTTCTTGCTTCCATTAGAGTATATATTAGCCTCTATTAACCCCCCAAAAATAGGAGGCAGTACCTAAATGGTTCCTATTTATTTTTATTTGAAAAAAACCTTAAATTAACAAAATTTACTTATTGAGTCAGGGACATTGTTTCCTGAACCATATAATGCTCATTCTCCTACCCAATAAAAGTAGTGTGTAATGCCTAAACACACAGAGCATTCAATATGTAACAACAAGGCAATGATCAATATCAGGGGATTGACATTGATAAATTGCCAGTTTGCTACTCATTCAAAGATTCTATGGGGGAATGGCTCTCTGGAATATTATATCCCACCACTTTGGTCATGAATTTACAGTTTCAATGAGTCTATTCAGCAGTTTATTGTTTCTGTTTGCTTTTATTTGTGGATACATATCATTCACAAATAAAGACACATTAAATAGCAAGGTCATATTCTTTAGAAGTTTGTTATGTATATCTGAGTTCAAATATGAGGATTGGCATTTGTAATGGTTAGATAACTGAGTTATAATCACTGTGGCCTCTATTAAGTAAATTTTGAATTAGTTGTGTGTTTAAATTACATGGGTAGTATGGAATCTACTTCTAAATATGTTGAATTGTAGCGGTGGCAATAGAAATTCTAAGGAAGATCTTTTATTTATTTTTTTAAGCCCCATACAAGGGAAGCAGGGTCCATATTTGTCTCTTGTTGGTGCAGATTTTTGTTTCTTTCATAGGCTTTTGAGGAAGATAAATTTTTCTGGTTCCAGTTTAATATATCTTCATGAAACATATTCAACAATTTTTATGAGAACAAAATTTTGCTTCACTTTTTCATTTTATGAAGCCCAATAAAGTCAAATATCTCTACCAACACTAGATTCATGTATCTTCCTTGGGGAAATTGTGTCATGACTAATTGACACTTCCTATCTTCCTAGATTTTAAAGATTTCTTTTTGTTTTCTCCTTGCTCAGTCTTCAATCTATGAATTGATTTTTAAAAATTGCTTTCAGTACTTTTAGAATTTTTGTTCTAGGAACAAACTACCATATTTTAGGAGATTTAAAGACCATTTTCTTTGTGTTTTAGACTGCTAAATGGCTGCCAAAGACAAGTACCAGAAATGTCTTTTTTATAAAGGAGGTTTATTTGGTATTAAAAGCTTACAGATTTGAGGCCATCAAGGCACCATCCAAGATGCTTTCTCACCAGAGTCAGCTACTGTTGATTTGGCATGCTGTCACATAATGACTTAAGATGGTGAGTGATCTCAGCTGTGGGCAACAATGCATAAGGCTTGTCTCTTTCTTGGCTTCCTCTCTCTGTCTCTTGGGGCTTCTCTGCAGCTGTAGGTGAGCCTGGAGTCCTCCCTCTCACATAGCCAGGTAAAAATAATAGCTTCCTTTTCCTGTGCCTCTATCTTTATGTATCTCCCTTTTATCAGCTCCAGTAAGAATGTAGAGACTCAAACTGAGTCATGCCTCACTGACCTTGTCCACAAAGGGATCTGACAACCACAGGAATGGATTAGTTAAAAAAAATAACTTTTTTTTTGGGGGGGGAGGATTTCATAAAAGAGCACAAAAATGTCTACCTTTTTTATTTTATTAACAATGGATATTATTGATAATATAAATATAAATATAAATGTTGCCATTGCTTTCTTTGGTCTGTTGTTAGTTTTCTGTGCCTACCATAATACATTATCACTAACTGTGACATGAAACAAAGGAAATTCATTTTCTTACAGTTCTTGAAGTGAGAAGTCCAAAATCACTTTTTCTGGGCTAAAACCATGGTCTGCAGATCTGCACTCTTTCCAGAGGCCCTAGAGGAGAATCCACTAATTGACTCTTCCAGCTTCAGTGGCTGCTGGCATTCCTTGGCTTTTGGTCGCATCATTCAAATCCCTCCTGCATTACCTTTACCTATTCTCTGTCAAATCTCCCTTTGTTTCTTCTATAAGAATATTTGTGATTGTGTTCAGGGTCCATCTAGGTAATTCAGAATAATTGTTCCATCTCAAGATCCTTAATTTAATCACATCTGAAAAGTTATTTTCCCCAAACTAAGTAAGTTTTACAGATTCCAAGGGTAGGTCCTGAAATCAGGGGATATTACTTTCTTACCACAGTCATTTGAACAACATTCAAATATATGTCCTCATCCCTAACTTAACCATCAGAAGGACTATTATCCACAACATTCACACTATCGTACTCATTAGTTTGCTAAGAAAGAATTGATTGATTTGGTTATTAGGATCATGGGCAGATATGAAATTTAAATTATTGTAGACATTGTCTGTGGAAATCATAATTTTTCAAACAAATCAATTTTATTGGCACACATCAAAATATATCCGTCCAAAGTGTATAATCAGTGCTAGAGTGTTTAATCACATAGTTGTGCATTCATCACTTCAATCATTTTAGAGCATTTTCATTATTTCAGTAATAATAATAATATTAAAAAACAAAAAACAAACAATGAAATAAACAAAACTCAGCATTTCAATCTCTCTATGCTTCTCTTGCCATAGATACCTGCTATTCTATTTCTCTCTTATTTGTATTCTATTTCTCTCTTATTTGTAGAAAAAAATCATATATGCAATATCATCCATATTCATAATGTACATGACATTTCACTAGGCTTCACAGACCATGTTGCATTTTGTAGCTTTCCTTCTAGTAATATACATGTCCCTAGATTTCCCCTTTCAAACACTGTCATACCCATATAATAGTTGTACTAGTTACAAATATGATGTGCTCTCACCATTTTCATTCATTTTCCAAAATTTATAAACAGCTTATTAACCATTTCAGCAGATTAATCCTAAGCTTTCCGTTCTCTACCCTCATTCTGTTTTCCAATGACCTATAGTCTAGAGTTCAAAATAGTTCAATTATGCAGTTTCTGTCCTTTTGTGTCTGGCTTGCTTCAGTCAACATAATATCCTCCAGGTTCATCCATGTTGTCATAAACTTCACAAATACTTTTCTTCTTACCACTGTATAATATTCCATTGTGTGTATATACCACAATTTTTAAATTAATTCATCAGTTGATGGACAGTTGGTTTTTTTCCAACTTTTGGCAATCGTGGATAATGCCACAATGAACATCATTGTACACATGCCTATTTGTGCCTCTGCTATCAGTTCTTCTGGGTATATAACTAGTAACGGTATTGCCAGGTCACAGGGCAAGTATATAATCAGCCTCCTAAGAAACTGCCGAACAGTCCTCCAGAGAGACTGTACCATTCTACATTCCCACAAATTAAGTAAGTATTCCCATCTCTCAACATCTTCAACATTTACAATTTTCTGACGTTTTAATAGTGGCCAGTCTAATAGGTATGAAATGATATCACACTGTAGTTTTGATTTGCATTTCCCTAATAGTGATGTTAAACGTCTTTCATGTATTTCTTCTATACTTGTATTTCTTCTATGGAGAATTCTCTTTTCAAGTATTTTGTCCATTTTTCTAATGAGATAGTTTGTCCTTCTATTGTTGAGTTGGATGATCTCTTTATATATCAAGGATATTAAGCCATTAATGGATACATGATTGCAAAATATTTTCTCTCAGTGAGTCAGCTGCATTTTTGCCCTTTTGACAAAGTCCTTTGAGATGCAAAAGTGTTTAATTTTGAGGAGGTCCTATTTATCTAGTTTTTCTTTTGTTGCTCATGCTTTGGGTGTAATGTTTAAAAAACTACCACTTTATAGAGAGGGGGCTTAGATTCCACATGGATGATGGATGCAATTCTCCTGCTTGCAGTTATAGGCACTATCAGTTCCCTGGTGGGGGGTATAAGGGAACCTCATATTTTTTTAATGTAACATATTTGTGATCTATGTATCTTCAAAAAAATACAATAAAAAATGATGGGGGTCGGGGGTGGGGAGAGGGGTATATGGGAACCTCTTATGTTTTTTTAATGTAACATTTTGTGTGATCTATTAACTTTTAAAAAGATAATTAAAAAAAATAAAAAAGAAACAACCACTTATGACAAGAATTTGAGGATGTTTTCCTACATTTTCTTTTTGGAGATTTATGGTTGTCCTTAATGGTTTTTCTATCATCCAACTCAACAAAAAATAATACTACTGCTGGTATATTTATTGGGATTTCATTGAATCTGTAAAATCAGTTTGGGTAGAATGATACCTTAACAATGTTTATTCTTCCAATCCATGAGTACAGAATACCCTTCCATTAACTTAAGTCTTCAGATTCTTTTAGCAATGTTTTGCAGTTTTCTGAATATAGGTCCTTTATATTCTTGGTTAAGTTTATTCCTATATATTCGATTTTTCTAGTCACTATTATAAATAGATTTTTTAAACTAATTTCCTCCTCAGACTGCACATCAGTCATTTATAGATACACTCTTGATTTTTGCATATTAATCTTGTACTCCACTACTTTGCCGAACTCATCTATTAACTCTGTTAAGAGTGTTATGGATTATTCAGGGTTTTCTAGATATAGGATCATATCATTAGTGAAGAGTTAAAGTTTTAGCTCTTCCTATCCTATTTGTGTCCCTTTTATTTCTTTTGCTAGCCTAATTGCTCCAGCTAAAACTTCTAGCATAATATTGAATAATAATGGTGACAGTGGGCATTCTTGTTTTGCTCCTGATCTCAGCTGGAAAACTTTCAGTCTCTCACCATTGAATACAATGCTAACTGTAGGATTTTCATATATGCACTTTACTATATTGAAAAAGCTTCCTTCTATTCCTATCTTTTGAAATATTTTTTATCAAGAAAGGATGCTAAGGTAAAGCCAAATGAGTTTATATGGCTAAGAGATTTCAGAGTGATTTGGAAGGACATCCCAGAGTTAACATTTATGCGCATCTCAGGAGGATCTCATAGACAGGCAAAGTAAATATTACCCCAAATAGTGGTGCTACTGAGGACCCTGGAGACACTCAGGTCCTACGATTATGGCAGATAGCTCTGGAGTCTGATGCCTTTCCAGTGGGCCATACTATGCAGTTTGTGCTTCCCAGTGTGTCAGAATTGGACTCAGTTGTGACTTCTCTACACATGCCTCTTCTGTCTCTTCTATTTGCACGTATAGTTGGTGCTGGAGTTGGTAGGTATATGTCCAAGAGACTTGAATCTTTGGGATGTACATGTACCAACTGGGCCCTGAGGCTCAGGAGACTTGCAACATCTACTCTCCAGTTCATTGCATTCACCCAGAACAAGCAGCAAGGAGGTGAGGATGGACAACCACCATACCAAGAAGCCAAGAGTGTGTAAAACTGCAAGCAAGAGAGTTCCACCCACCAGTTGTAAGGATTGAAACCCTCTCTCAATCAGAGGTGGAATGGGCATCACCATCCCAGAATTCTCAGGAAATAAAATATGGACTGAAGTGGACTCACTGGTATTCTACTGTAAACTTATTGTGATTTTGGCAATGAAAGAAATGATATAATTTTGGAGACAGTGGCCACTGGAGATGCCAAAGTCAGGGAGAGGGAAAAAGAGGTGTAATATGGGGGCAATTTCATGACTTGGGAATTGTCCTGAATGTCATTGTGATGACAGATTCAAGTCATTATATATACTGCAGAAACCTACGGAATTGAGTGGGAGAGATTGTAAATTACAATGTAAGCTATAATCCATGCTTAGTGGCAGTGCTCCAAATATGTTCTTCAATTGCAATGAATATACCACACCAATGAAAGAAGTTGTTAATGTAGGAAAGGGTGGGAGGTGTGGGTAGTGGGGTATATGGATATCCCTTATACTATTTTGTGTAACATTTTGTGTAATCTAAGTGTCTTAAAAAATGAAAAATATATTTTAAAAAAAGAGAAAGCCTGCTGTATTTTGTCAAACTCATTTTCTGCATCAGACAAGAGGTTCATGTGATTTTTCTTCTTCAGTTTATCAATGTGAGTTATTACTCTAATTGATTTTTTTGTGTGTGTTGAACCACCTTTACATAAAGGTGGATAAAACCCACTTGATCGTGTTGAATAATTCTTTTAAAATATTTTTGGATTTGGTTTGTAAGTATTTTGTGGAGAATTTTTGCATCTATATTCATTAGAGATATTGGTCTGTAATTTTCTGTTTTCGTAGTAGTATCTGTTTTTGGTATAGGGTGATATTGGTTTCATAGAATGAGTTTGGTAACATTCTTTCCTGTTCAACATTTTAGAAGAGCTTGAGCAAGACTGATATTGGGTAGCCTTTGAATGATTGGTAGAATTCACCTGTGAAGCCTTCTGCTCCTGAGCTATTCATCTTTGGGAGATTTTTGATGACTGTTCAATGCCTTCACTTGTGATTGATTTGTTGAGGTCTTCTATTTCTTCTACTGTCAGTGTAAGTGACTTTTGTGTTTTTAGGAATTTGTTTATCTCCTCTGTATTGTCTAGTTTTCTGAAATACGGTTGTTCATAGAATCTCTTATGATCTCTCTTATTTCTGAGGGATCAGTGGTAAAGTGCCCATCTTCGTTTGGATTTTATTTGTTTTCTTTCTTTTTTCTTTGCCAGTGTAGCTAAGGGTTTGTAGATTTTGTTGATCTCGAAAAACCAACTTTTGCTTTTGTTGATTCTTTTTGTAGTTTTATTTTCTCTCAATTTCATTTATTTCTTGTATAATCTTTATTATTTATTTCATTAAGCTTGGTTGAGAATTAGTTTGTTGATCTTTTTCTAGTTCCTCACATGTGTGGTTCAATTTAAGCTCTTTTTTTTTTTTTTAATGTAAGCATTTAAGTCTATAAATTTCCCTCTTTGGACAAGCTTTGCAGTGTCACCTAGGTTTTGATATGTTTTGTTCTCATTTTCTTTCCTCTCAAGATATTTGCTGAATTCTATTTTAATTTCTTCTTTGAACCACTGGTTATATATATAAAAGTGTGTTGTTTAACCTCCCTATATTTAGGATTTTCCCTTTTTCTGTCCATTATTGATTTCCAGTACCATTCTCTATGATCCAAGAAAGTGTTTTGTGTAATTTCAATTTTTAAAAATTTAGTGAGACTTGTCTTATGACCTGTCACATGGTCAGTCTACCTTCAAGAAGGATCAAAGAGCACTTGAAAAAAATGTACACCCTGCTGTTTGGGGTGCAATGCTCTATTAATTTGTGTTAGTTCTATTTCTATTAGTGTTATTTCATTTATCATATTATTCTATTTCTCTGTTTCTTTATTTATGCTCTGTCCAGATATTCTATCTAATACTGAGAGTGTTGTATTGAAGTCCTCACCTTTTATTGTACAGACAGCCAAACCTCTCTTCACTTTTGCCAATATATGACTCATGTACCTTGAGGCATTCAGGTTAGGTGCATAAATATTTACTACACTTATTTCTTCTTGGTAAATTGTCTCTTTTATTAAAAGGGATGACCTTTTTCATCTCTTATAAAAGTTTTCCATTTAAAATCTATTTTGTCTGATATTAGTTTTACTACTCCAGGTCTTTTTGGTTACCTATTTGCATAGAATATCTTTTTCCAACCCTTCACTTTTAATCTAGTTGTGCCCTTACATCTAAGGTGATTCTTTTGTCCAATGTACAGATGGCTTATTTTTTAAAAACCCATTCTATCAGTCTATGTCATTTGATTGGGGAGTTCAAGACATTAAAATTCAATGTTATTACTGTAAAGACTTTACTTATTTCATCCATTTGGTCCTTAGGCATTCTGTTGTCATATCACACTATTGTCTTTCCTTTTACTCTTTAATTTACCTGTCCTAATAGTCTTCATTTTCTCCAAGTCTTTCACCCTTGTTTTTCCCTTTTAAGTTTCCTTTTAGGTTCTCATCTCTTGGTAACATAGTCTATCAGGGATTTTTTGGTCTGTGAAGACTTTGAACTCACCCCATTTTTTAAGGACAGTTTTGCCAGATACAGATTTTTTAGCTGGCAGTTTTTCTCTTTCAGTACATTAAATACATCATACCCATTTTTTTCTTACCTGTGTGGTTTCTTCTAAGAATTAGGCATTTAATCTTATCAAGGTACCCTTGTATATTTTGCCTTAATTTTCTCTTGTTGCTCTCAGAATCCTCTCTTAATCTCTGATATTTTTTCATTCTGTAGATGTCTTGGGGTAGGGTTATTCAGATATTTTTGAGGGGGTGCATTCTTGGATAGTGATATTTATGTCTTTCATAAAGGTTGCAAATGTTTCATTCATTATTTCTTCAAGTATTCTTTCTGCTCTTTTGCCATTCTCTTCTCCTTATGGAACACATATAATGTGATTGTTGGTGCATTTCACATTGTCATTCAATTCCCTAATACCTTGTTCCTTTTTTTTTTTCATTGTTTTCTCTTTCTGTTCTCTGTCTTTCCAGTTCAGATGTTTCATCTTCAAAATCACTAATTCTGTCTTTGAACAATTCAAATCTACCATTGTGTGGATCTACTGTTTTGTTTTGTTTTGAGTTACTGGGCTTTGATTGAGCCCAGGACTTTTTACATGGGTCGCTGGCACTCAACCACTGAACTATACCTATTTCTGCCTCTAATCTATTTTTAGTCTCATCCTCTTGTCTTTCATTCCCATAAGGTCTTTTATATTTCTTTGCAGGCTTTCAAATTTTTCTTTATGCTCACACAGTCTCTACAAAGGGAAGAAAAAATTCTGGAATAAATAATGCCTGAAAACTTCTTAAAGACATATATTTACATATTCAGGAAGCTCAACAAACTTCAAGCAGGATAAACTGTTGGAGATCTAAACCAAAAAATATTATAATGAAACTGTCAAAATTCAAAGATGAAGGGGGGATTTGGAAAGCAAGAAGAAAAGAGCAATTTGTTATATAAATGAAATGCCCAATATAATCACCTTGGATTTCTCTTCATAAACCATAGAGGTCATAAGACTGTGGAATGAAATATTTAAAGCCCTTAAAGAAAAAAAATCTGTCAACCTGTAAGACTGAATCTGGGAAAATCATTTTCAAAAATGAATGAGAAATTAATGTGCTAACAGATGAACAAATGCTTAATGAGTTCATTATCAGAACTGCCCTAGAAAAAATGCTAAAGGGTCTTCTTTGTGCAGAAATAAAAGGTCATTATAAAGTAACTTGATTGAAGTCATAAGAAGAAATAAAGTGCATTGTTAAAAGTAATTGCAAAGATAAATATAAAATTCTGCATTATTGTATGTTTGATTTATAGCTGCTATTTACCCCCAAACTACTTGACAGCAAATGTTTCTAATAATATTTAAAATTTATGTTAATTTGCATACAATGTATAATGATTTAAACTGGCAATAGTAATATAAATGGGAAGGGATGGATATATATGAGTAAGTTTTGTGAAGTATTGAAACTACATTGTTATTAGTCTAGTTTATTATTAATTTAATATGTGACTTATAATTAAAAGGAAGGTAGCCACTAACAAAATAACTAGAAAATAGAGAGAAAAGCAAATCAAATTAGTACACTAAAAATAACAGTTAAATACTAAAAAGGCAGTAATAGAATAATGTGGAAACATAAAAGACTTACAGAAAACAACTAAATCACAGAAGTAAATCCTTCCTTCTAAAGTAAAAAGACAAGCTACAGGATGGGAGGAAATAAATTAAAACTTAGATATCTTAGTTTACCATAGGGCTGCTGATGCGAAATACCAGAAATGGGTTGGCTTCTGTAAAGGTATTTTATTTGGGGTAAATGTTTACAGTTCCTAGGCTGTAAGAGGTCCCAATCAAAGCACCATCATAGGTGCATTCTCATCAGATTCACTTATGTGTGTTCCTGGCATCCTGCCATGAGATATCAGGCTTATGGCAGGGCTTGTCTACTCAGCACTGAGATGCTTTTTGGCATTAGCCCCTCATGGGTCTATTCCTGTGCTTCTGTACTTTGCTGCTTACAGACTCCAGAACCTTTCAGTCTTTTGGGGTTTTTCTGCCTTTCTGAGGCTGGAGGCAAACCTGGACTCCTCACTCTCACATGGCTGAGTCAAATTGACAGAGCTCCATTTTTCTGTGAGTCCTTTCCTCTGTGTCTCTCGCTATATAAGGCCCAGCAAGAGGGGCGAAATCCAACCTGTGTCATGCCTCACAGACATAATCTGAACAAAAGGGTCCCACATCCCCAGGAATGGATTAGTTAAAAAACATAACATTTTTTTCTTTTCAGAATTCATTAAAGAACTTCAATGTCACAATATCTGATAAGAGCCAATGTCCAAAATATATAAAGAGATCTTAGAATTCAACTACAAAAAACAAAACAACTACTGAAATAAAAAAATGGCTAGATATTTAAATAGACATTGCAGCAGTTTGATATGATTGATGAATTCCAAAAAGAAATATTGTATTATGCTTGTAAACTGATCTTTTCCTCTGGGCATATTAGATTATATTGAATTTAGAGATTTATTTGATTAAGTAATCAGGTAAACCTCTTGTACCAGAAAAACATTCAGTCCCTACTCATTGGTGTGTGGGGACTCACACATAAAAGACATGACAAACGACAGAGTTGGAGGAGGTTTTGATGTTGGAGTTTCATGCTGAAGCCTTAAGCTGGAGTTCAGGAAAGAAAGATCACAGATGAAAAAGAAGCAAGACTCCGGAAGAAAGGAACCCAGGAAACCTGAACCCTCACAGACGTCAGCAGCCATCTTCCTCCAAATAGACTTTGGTGAGGGGAGTAACTTATGCTTTATGGCCTGGTATCTGTAAGCTCCTACCCCAAGAAAACACCCTTTATAAAAACCAACCAATTTCAGTATTTTGCATCAGCAACCCTATGGCTGACTATCCTTTTCTTCAAAAAGGATAATCAAATGGTTAATAATTATGTGAAGATATACAACATAATTAGCCATTAGAGAATTGCAACTTAAAACTTCAATGAGATATTATTTTCACACCCAATAGGAAGCCTAACATTTTTAAAAACTGCAAATAAAATTGTGTTGGTGAGGTTGTAGAGAAATAAATGTTCTCACACATTACAGATGGGAACATAGAAAGGTAGCACCACTGAGGAAAACAGCTGTGCAGTTCCACAGAGAGTTAATCATAGAATTACCATAAAACCAGGCAATTCAACTCCTAGTTATATATACAAATAGTTAGTAAGCAGGGACTCAGACAGATATTTGTACAAAAGTGTTCATAGCAGCATTATTCACAATAGCCAAAAGGTGGAAGCAACACAAGAGCTCATTAATAGATGAATGAATAAAGAGAATGTGGTATAGCCATGTGATGGAATATTATCTAGCCATCAAAAGTCATGAAGTGCTTGTACATGCTACAACATGGATGAACTTTCAGAACATCATGTTGGACAAAATAGCCCAGAATGCAATAGGGTAAATTGCATACAATGTCTCTTAAATGAAATACTTAGAATAAGCAAATTCTAAAGGCACAGAGTAAAAACATGACTATGAGGGGTGGGGGATGGGCAATGGGACATAATTGTTAAATGAGTATGAGTTTGTATCTGGGATGATAAAAATAGTTTGAAAATAGCTACGAGTGAAATTTACACAATATTGTCACTTTATTAGTGTCAAAGAAATATCCACTTAAAATAGTTAAAATGATTTTATATTATGTACCACTACTGCATTAAAATAAATTATTTTTAAACACAAGCAGAGAAACAAATTGATAGAATTGAATATATAATTAGCAATATTCAAATCCTAAAATATATAGAAGACTACATCTACCAAGTTCAAAATACCCATTAGTATCAACTTTACTTGGAATATTTATAAAATTGACCATAAACTGAGCATAATGTAAGTTTCAGCAAATTCCACAGGATTAAGTTCTTAATGAGCGAGGTCTTTAATCACAGTGGAATTAGGCAAGAAATAATAACAGTCATATAAGTCGAAATTTACTAAATTATTAGAAATTCAGCAAAATATTTTTAAGTAGACAATTCTTAAAATAAGGAGTCATGTAAGACATTACCAAAAATTGAACATTTTGAACATTGAACATACAATTTGAAAATTGAACATACAAATACTTATAATGTAGCAAACACAATTAAGAGATGCTTATTAAAGCTGTGTTTAGAGAAAATTTACATTATTAAATGTATATATTAGAACAGAAAAATGCAAAAATCATATATCAAGTTGGTGCTGTCCATGGAAATTTCTGCAGGGGTGGAAATGGAGAAATGGCTGTTTTGTCCAATAAAATAGACACTGGCCACATGAAGATGTTAAGCACTTGAAACAAGCCTAATCCAAATGAAGAACTGATTTTAATTTAATTTAATTTAATTGATTTCATTTTAAATTTACAAATTCACTTTGACTAGTGACTACTGCATGGACAGTATATAGGTAAGATTATCAAGGGACTACTCTAAAGAGGCAAATTATATCCAAATTATTTTGGTGAACACTTTACTAAGGTATAATTTAAGTGCAATAAAATTTATGTTTTGATGTATGTAATTCATGGGCTTTGGCAAATCAAGATATAAAGTGTTTCTGTTACCCTAAAAAGTTCACTCATCACACTTTGTAGTCAATCTCTTCTCTTGACTCTGAACACTTGGAACTGCGGATCAAACATGACTCCCAGGGATGAGCCTCCCTGGCACCAAAGGATTACTCCAAGGTACCATCTAATGATGTAACAAGAAAAAGATCTTGAATAAAAGGGTCAATTCAGCCAGCAGAATATCTCAGCCTACATGTAATATCAGGTGTTAAAAACTGCATTTTGGCCTTGAATAAAAGGGGGAAATGGAAAGGACAAATGAGTTGATATGGCTATGAGTCTCCAAAATGGATTCAGGAGGTCATCAGAAGGGTTGCACTTATGCACGCCTCAGCAGGACCCCAGAGACAGCCAAAGTAGATACAACCCCAGGTTCTGGTTCTCCTGAGGACTGTAGAGACCCACAGTTTCTATGGTCATGGCAGATGGCTCTGGAGTTCAGTGCCTTGTCAGTTGGCCCTACTTTGGAGCTTGATTTCCTGAGTGTGATGGAGTTGGACTCACATGTGACCTTTATACACATGCTTTTTCCGTTACTTTATCGAACCTGTGGTTGGTGCTGGGGTTGGTGTATACTCAGGAGACCTGAATCTCTGGATTGTCTATGTGACAACCAGGCCCTGAGCCTCAGCAGACTTGCAGCTTCTACGCTCTGGTTTATATGACTTACCCTGGCCAGCTAATTGAGAGGTGAAGAAGGTCAACCACCACACCAGGGAGCCAAGAGTGCCTACAACTGCAAGCAGGAGAATTGCATCCATCATCTATGTAGAATCTAAGCCCCCTCTCAATATAGATGTGGAGTAAGTGGACATAACCATCCCAGGGTCCACAGGATGGAGGAAGAGAGTATGAATTAGAGTGAACTTACTGATATCCTACTATGGAACTATTGTGATTAGTCATGGAAGAAATTGTATCATTGATGTGGAGAAAGTGGCCATGGTAGCTGCTGAGGGTAAGGAGAGGGAAGAAGGGATATGACGTGGGGGCATTTTCAGGACTTGAAGTTGTCCTGAGTGGTACTGCAGGGACAGATGCTGGACATTGTATGTCCTGCCATGGCCCACTGGGTGGACTGGGGAAGAGTGTAAACTACAATGTAAACAATTATCCTTGTGGCTCAGCAGTGCTCCAAAATGCATTCACCAAGTGCAATGAATGTCCCATGATGATAAAAGAGGTTGTTGAAGTGGGAGGAGTGTTGGGAGGGGGGTGAGGGGTCTATGGGGACCTCATATTTTTTTGAATGTAACATTTAAAAGGAAATAAAGAAGAAAAACAATGAAACTGTAATTGTTTATAGATAAGAAGAGTAATATTTTCCCAAATCCACTTTCTTTAAACATAAGCAGAAGATGGATTTTAAATAATTAATGTGCTTTTTAAATTTAAAGTATATGTGTTTAGTAATATGCATTATGAAATGATTGGCTAAAATGTATATTGGCAAAAGAAATTCAGTTTCTATAGAAAAAATTGTGAGAAAGTTACAAAGATAACTAAGGATTTGGAAGTGATTTTGATTTGACTAGTGACATGTATTTATGTCACATGTCAAACTGCAGAAAACATTAAAAATTATTATGTTTGAGAATATGTATCTTTCTCTGCGTTAGGTAAATATGTGTTAGAATGTGAGAGAGTGTGTGTTTGTGCATGTACATATTTATAATTTTGTTCTCCTTGTTCTAAAAAGATTTGGTAAGGGTCAAAAAAGAGAAATGAAAAATCAATCAATGGAATTGATTGATTCAATTCATTTGGTAAGACTGACATGTAACCCAAAATTGCAAATTGTGATTTTCCTCTTTCTCTTTCTCAATTACCCATTGAGTCTGATGGGGAATTTAATCATTATACTTCTCACCACATTGGATCCCCATCTCAAACCCCCAATGTATTTCTTTCTCCAAAATTTCTCCTTTTTGGAAATCATATTCACAACAGTACATATTCCCAGATTCCTGAATACCATCAAGACAAAACCATTTCTTATAATAATTGTACAGCTCAATTATTTTTTATCCTTTTACTGGGAATTATAAAATTCTACCTGCTGGCTGCCATGTCCTATGACTGCTATGTTGCCATCTGTTAACTGCTGCATTACCTGATAATTATGAACAGCAAAGTATGCTACCAACTGGTCAGCTCTTGGTTAACTGGATTTCTAATAATTTTTCTGCCATTGGTCATGGGACTCCAATTGGATTTCTGTGCTTCCAAAGTCATTGATCACTTTATGTGTGAAATTTATCCTCTCCTTCAGATTTCATGCACAGATACACATGTCCTAGAATTAATGTCTTTTATCTTAGCCATGGTGACACTTGCAGTCACATTGGTGTTAGTTATTTTCTTAGACTTTCATCATTAAGACGATTCTGAAATTCCTCTGTGCACAGCAAAGGACAAAAGCATTTTCCACCTGTTTTTCCTACATGATTGTTGTCTCTTTGACTTATGGCTGCTGTATCTTTATGTATATTATACCATCTTCAAAAGAAAGAGTGACTGTATCCAAAGGTGTAGCTTTGCTCTATACCTCAGTCGCCCCTTTACTAAATCCCTTCATTTACACACTAAGAAACCAGCAGGTCAAAGAAGTCTTCAGGGATGTGCTATGAAAGACTTTGTGTTTTTCAAAAAACTGATTTATAAGTATTATAAAAATATAACCTTACAGTAAAGACTGAAAATTAATTCATACATTTGTTCTGATTATGTTTATTTAGTTCATCAATTACCTTATACATGAGACTTTTTAAGAATCTTGTAGCTCATTTCCAACTTTATTTATTATTGTTTTGTGAATAAATTTCAACTTGCTACAGTAAACTTACTTGATTCAATTTATTTTCAATCCAAATTTCATACATCAGCTCCTGATGACAAATTAGTTTCCAGAAACCATGACTTACATAAAAATGTGCTATAAATGTAATGTGCTGCATGCCACTTGTTAATGAATTTCACATATATTTATTAAATGTCTATCTTACTCCATATATTTTGATAGATTTAATCTTTATCTTATTAACTTGGCCTTTCCTAAAGGAGTCAAATGCATAAGTCATATGTTGCCATATGGTGTCTGATTAGGGCTATAATAATTGTCTAGAAAAGTATAATGTCATATATAGGAAGGGCTTCTAAGAAACTTTGGAGACTAGAGAAGCTTTACAAGTAAAAGTAATAATTTAATAAGACTAACTATATACATAAGTAATATAGTGGTGTTCAATAGAGAAATATATTAGGAGAGAGCATATATCTAATGGATATAAAACAAAGTTTTGAGTCATGCAGCCTAGAGATAGTAAAGGCTTCATTGCATATATGGTGTGACACTTCACAGGTTACATCAATATTTATGCCTGGGTCTCTACATGTAAAGTAGGAGAAATGCAATCCCTGTCTCAGAGTTAAGTCATTTGATTTAATGCTATTAAAATTGTTCAGCACTCATCAAGAAATAGCACTTATTTCAGAAATTCAAGAATATAATTAAACTAAATGTTTGATGAGTTTGGTGGATTAAACTTTGTACCCCAATTTAGACATATTCTTGGTTTTGATCCACATTCAATGAGTGTGAACCATTGTAATAAGGATCTCATGTAAATGTTATTTTAGGCAAGATGTAGCACAAGTGAATTAGCTTGTGACTTAATTTGGAGTAATGGAATCCTTTAGAAGTAGAAGAACTTTAGACACACGGAGAGAAGACTTGTTGATGATTTGGAAACTGGGTGTCAAAAGTTAATAGCAAAAAAAGGAAAGGACATTTTTGTATGACAGAAAAGTCAATGAACCTCAAAATTGCTGACCAGAAATCATGGAAGATGGTGGCAGACTAATGAGCACTTAGAGTCAGCTAATGATACAGGGCAGTTGGTGGTCACCCAGAGCTACCTACAGCACATGTTTGGGGACCCTAGTAGACCAGAGTAGTATCCAGCAATATACTTGAGAGTGTGGAAGGAGTAGAATGTCCATCCGCAGAAAGAATTAATGAGTTGAGCCCTCCATGCCACAAAGGTCAATGCTTATGGCACAAACTGCCTTAGGAGCTATTTCACTGCTAGAGTTGGAAGCTCCATTTCCCAAGAAATGGGGGAGGAAGACACGGTGTGGAACTTCAGCTACTAATTAGTGGATTTGGCAGGCTGAAGTATAATCCTAGGAACAACTGAACTTTGAGCCTGTCTAGGAGAGATAGATTTAATCTGTCTCCATTTTGACTCCATTTTGACTCCACCCCTGGCATGACGGGTAAGCAAGGCTGACTGAAAATCACAGTGTTGGTAAGGACTGGCTTCTTTCTGCCCAGGGCAGATTGCAGGTCTAACCTAAACCTCAGCCTCACTTCCAGCAGGGAGAAAGGTAGGGGGACCTGCACCACCTCTCTGGGAAGCTGCAAGCCACACTTCAGAGGATGGTGCTCATCCTAATCTAGCAGAACAAGCTGCCTCAGGATCTATTCCTTGACTGGGGTTAGAAGCTCCATTCCCCATAAACAGTGGAGGAGAAAACAGTTTTCCACTGACCTCAGCTACTGATTAGTGGATGCAGCTGGCTAAAGTATAATCCTAGAAACAGCTAGGATCTGAGTGTGTCCAAGTGGAAAAGAGTCCAATAGCTGCCATTTTAAATCCACCCTGGCATGAGGGGAAGCTTGGCCAACTAAAAATCAGTGAAGTGAGGGACTGACTTATTCCACCAAGATTGGACTGCAGCCGTAGTCAACTCCAGTCCCACCTCCAGCAGAGAGGAAGCTGGTGGGACCTGCATCATCCTCTCCAGGCAACTGCAAGTGCTCTCTGCTTGCACAGACTGAATAGTCAATCACCTGGGGCTGCATGTCTTTACCCCAAGAGGATAGGAGAGGTGCTGGTCATCCTTGGTCTCCCCAGACAACAGAAGGAGTTTTCAGCCCACACAAACTGGTTTGTTGAGCACCTTTAAGTCCATCTTCACTTCTGTCCCCCCATAGGATAGGAGGGGGCTGGTGTTCCATCAGTCTCTCAGTACAACTGCATGTGCTTTTGACCTGCACAAGCTTGACCATTGGGCACCTATGGCTCCACCCCATCCCCAATAGGACTTGAGATGGACTGAGTTTGCCCAATCTCTCTGGGTAACTGCAGGTGCCTTTGGTTCACACAGCCTGGGCTGGTGGGTTCTTGTGGATCCACCCTCATCTCCCAATAGGACAGGAGGGGACTAGTGTTTCCACAACTTTTCTGGGCAATTGCAGACCTTCAGTCTTCATGCATTGGACTGTTGGATGCCTATGGATTCACCCTCACTCCCTATAGGATAGGAGGCTTCTAGTGTCTCCAAGGCAAATACTTTTGGCTTATAGGAACTGAACTGTTGGGTACTTGTGGGTCCAAACTCACACCTGAATAGGATAGAAGGGGTTTGTGCTTTCTCAGTCTCTCCATGCATGGGCAGATATTTTTGACCTAAAGAGACTGAACTCCTGGGCATTTGTAGAACCACTCACACCATCCAATAGGACAGGAGGGGGCTGGTGCTTCTTCAGCCAATCTATTCAATGATGAGTACTTTTAGCCTACGGGGACTGAACTTGTGGGTGCTGGTGTTTCCATTTCCATCCATAAAAGGAAGAAGGGAGTGTACTCCCCCAGCCTTTCAGGGAAACTGCAGCCAGATTTGGCCCACAAAGATTAGATTGCTGGGTACTCCAGAGGGTCCATTCCCATGCCCAGCAGAGAGAGGGTCTGATGCCACATCAATTTACCCGAGCAACTATGGTCATTTTGGACCCACATGGCATAGATTGATGCCCCAAACTATAGCTCCATCCCTACCCAAGGAAGGGGATGAAGGGTTGTGAAGCTTCAGCAATCTCTCTGGGAAACTAGACAATCTTGTCCTGCCCAACTTGGATTGTTATACACTGCACTTCTGCCCCTATCCCTGACAGAGGAGAAAAGTGGGAGAAGCTTCATCAATTCCTGGGGCAATGTGGGCAGTTTCAGCCTCCATAGTTTATAGCACCAACTACATCATGGCTACTACTACACAACCAGCTACTACTACACAACCACAACAAGAAAACCCTAAACTAAAGGGAGAAACTGCACCCAGAATAATATACCTAGCAAGCAGATGCAAAAACACCAACAAATTACAATCATACTTATAAATACGAAGATATGTTCCAGTTAAAAGAACAAAATAAGTCTGCAGATGACATAAAGGAGTTGAGACAACTAATCATAGATGTTCAAACAAATCTCCTTAGTAAATTCAATGAAATGGCTAAATATATTGAGGATATTAAGACGACATTAGATAGCACAAAGAAGAATTTGAAAGCATACATAGAAAACCACTGTCCATGTGGTGCAGCAGCACTGTTCATGTGGTGTCCAAAATGTATTCACCAGATGCAGTGAATATGCTACAATGATGGAAGAGGTTGTTGATGGAGGAGTGGGATGGGGGTGGGGGGGGGTTATGGAAGCCTCTTATTTTTTGAATGTAACATTTAAAAGAAAATAAAGAAGAAAAAATAGTGGACATAATGGAAATGAAAGGTGCAATATATTGAGTTAAAAATACACTGGAGACATACATCAGGAGATATGAGGAAGCTGAAGAAAGGATCAGTAAGCTCAAAGACATGGCTTCCAAAAGTGAACATACAAAAGAACAGATGAAAAAAAGAATGGAAAAAACTGAACGGGGTCTCAGGGAATAAAATGACAGCAAGAAAAGTGCAAATATACATGTCATGGTTGTCCCAGAAGGAGAAGAGAAGGGAAAAGGGGCAGAAGGAATATTTGAAGAAATAAAGGTGGAAAATTTCCCAACCCTATTGAAGGGCAAAGATATCCATGTCCAAGAAGTACAATGTACTCCCATCCAATAAATCTGAAAAGACCAACTCCAAGACACATACTAATCAGAATGTAAAATGATGAAGACAAAGAGAGAAATCTGAAAGCAACGAGAATAAGCAATATAAAATATATAAGGGATACCCAAAAGAGTAAATGCCTATTTCTCATCAGAAACTATAGAGGCAAGATGACAGTGTTATGATATATTTAAGATATTGCTAAAGAAAAACTGACAGCCAAGAATTTTATACCCAGCAATATTATCTCTTAAAAAATGAGGGTGGGATTAGAAAAATTCACAGAAAAACAGAAATGGAGAGAGTTTATAAGAAAAAAGCCCAACCTTGCCGGAAGTACTAAAGGGAGTTTTACAACCTGAAAAGGCAAAACAGGAAAGAGAGGCTTGGAAGTAAGTCTTGAAATACTGACTGTATCAGTAACAGTACTCAAAAGTGGCAAAAATAAAATGACAGATAAAATCCAAAGATCAAAGTGAATGAAATAAGACCTGCTTTTATAGTAATAACATTGAATGTTAATGGATTAAACTCCCTAATCAAAAAACATAGATGGCAGAATGGATAAGAAAATATAAGCTGTCTGTATGCTGTCTGCCAGAACTCCACTATAGGTGCAAGGATACCAATAGATTGAAAGTGAAAAGTTGGAAAAAGATATTCCACTCATGCAATAACTAAAAAAAGCTGGGGTAGCTATGCTTAGATGATATAAACTTTAAAAACAAAACTGCTTTTAGAGACAAAGAAAAGCATTACATATTAATAAAAGGGATGATTCACCAGGAAGAAAATAGCAATCATAAATATACATGCACCTAACCAGGCTGCTGCAAGATACATGAGGCAAACACTGGCAAAACTGAAGGGAGAAATAGACATCTCTACAATAATAGCTGGAGGCTTCAATATACCACTGTAGCATTGGATAGAATATCTGGGCAGAAGATTAATAAAGAAACAGAGAATTTGGATAATATTATAAATGGACTAAACTTTATAGACATATACAGAACATTACACCCCAAAACAACAGGATATACATTCTTTTTAAGTGCTCATGGATTTTCTTCAGGATAGACCATATATTGGGTCACAAAGCAGAACTGAGTAAATTCAACAAAATTGAAATTATACAAAGCACTTTTTCTGGTAATAATGGGATAAAGTTGGAAATCAACAAGAAGCAGAAAAAGGGAAAATTCATATATATGTGGAGATTAAATAACACACTCTTAAATAATTAGTGGATCAAAGAAGAAATCTCAAGAGAAATTAATAAATATCTTGAGATGAAGGACAATGAGAATACAACATATCAGAACATACAGGATGCAGTGAAAGGAGTGTAGGGAGGAAAATATATAGCCCTCAATGCTTACATTAAAAAAGCAGAGAGAGCTAAAGTCAATGACCTACCTACACAGCTGGAGGAACTAGAAAAATAACAGCAAACTTACCCCAAAGCAAGTAGAAGCAATGAAATAACCAAGATCAGAGCAGAAATAAATGAAATTGAGGGGGGGGGGGGGGGAGAAACAATAGAGAGAATAACAAAACCAAAAGTTGCTTCTTTGAGAAGATTAACAAAATCAACAAACCCTTAACTAGACTGAGTAAGAAAAAAGAGAAGATACAAATAAATTCAATAAAAAAGGAAAAAGGGAACATTATTACTGATCCCACAGAAATAAGAGAGATTCATAAGAGGATATTATGAACAACGTTTTGCCAAAAAACTAAACAATGTAGATGAAACTTAAAAATTCCCAGGAATTTAAAAACAACCTACACTGGCCTTAGAAGAAATAGATGACCTCAACAAATGAGTCACAAGTAAAGAGGTTGAAACAGTCATCTAACAGATTCCCAAAATGAAAAGCCCAGGACCAGACAGTTTCACAGGTGAGTTCTACCAAGCATTCAAAGAAGATTTAATACCAGTCTTATTCAAGCACTTCCAAAAAATTGAAGAAGGAATGCTACCAAATTCATTCTAAGAAGCCTATATCATCCTAATACCAAAGTCAGATAAAGATGGTACACAAAAAGAATATTACAGACCCATTTCTCTAATGAATTAAGATTCAAAATCCTCAATAAAGTACTTGCTAATCTAATTCAATAACACATTAAAAGCATTATTCATCATAATCAAGTGGGTTTTATGCCAGGCATGCAAGGTTGTTTCAATGCAACACAATCAATCAGCATACTACACCACATTAATAAACCAAAGAAGAAAAATCACATGATCTTATCAATTTACACAGAAAAAGCATTTAACAAAATACTGCATCCTTTCTTGAGTACAAAAAATAAGACTTGAAGGGAGCTTTCTCAACATGATAAAGGCCATATATGAAAAACCCACAGCTAACATTTTACTCAATAGTGAAAGACCGAAAGCTTCACTGTTGAGATCAGGGGCAAGACAAGTAGGCCTGTTGTCATCACTGTTGTTCAATGTAGTGCTAGACATTCTAACTAGAGAAATCAGGCAAGAAAAAGAAATAAAAATGCTTCCAAATTGGAAAGGAAGAATTAAAACTTTCACTATTCACAGATAATATGATTGTATATCCAGAAAGTCCCCAAAAATCTACAACAAAGTAGTCAGAGCTCATAAGTGACTTCAGTCAAGTGTCAGGATGCAAGATTATTATGTAAAAATCAGTCATGTTGCTATACACTAGTAATGTGCAATCTGAGGAGGAAGTCAGGGGAAAAAATTCCATTTGCAATAGCAACTAAAGAATCAAATGTTTAGGAATAAACTTAACCAAGGATGAAAAGCACTTGTATTTAGAAAACTATAAAGCATTGCTAAAAGAAATCAAGAAACACCTAAATAGTTGGAAGTACATTCCAAGCTCATGGATTAGAAGACTAAATATCATTGTATTAGTCAGCCAAAGTGGTACTGATGCAAAATACCAGAAATCAGTTGGTTTTCATAAAAGGTATTTATTTGGGATAGGAGCTTGCAGATACCAGGTCATGAAGAATAAGTTACTTCCTTCACCAAAGTCTGTTTGGAGCAAGATGGCTGCCAACATTTGCAAGCATTCAGGCTTACTGGGTTCCTACATACCAGGGCCTTGCTTTTCTCTGGGTTCAAGGTTCCTTTCTTCCTGGGGCTGGTTTCTCTTTCCTCAGTGTGCTCACTTCCCTTGGTTCCAGTGTAAGTCTTCAGCATCAAACTCCAGCATCAGAACTCAAACATCAGAAACCCTCAACTCTGTTCTTTGCCATGCCTTTTATCTGTGAGTCCCTACCCACCAGGGGGTGGGGACTCAATGCCCTAATCATAACTCAATCATGCCCAGGTACAGATCAGATTACAAGCATATTCCAATATCTATTTTTGGAATTCATAACCATATCAAACTGCTGCAACCATTAAGATGCCAATTCTACCCAAATTGATACACAGATGCAATGAAATTCTGACAAAAATTCCACACAGCACTTTTTTTAACAAATGGAAAACACAATTATCAAATTTATCTGGAAGAGTAAGAGGCCCCAAATATCCAGAAATATCTTAAAAAGGAAAAGTGAAGTTGGAGGACTTCAACTTCCAAACTTTAAATCATATTACCTAGCTACAGTGTGAAAAAACAGCATGGTATTGTCACAAAGATAGACACATAGACCAATGGAATCAAATTGTTGGTTCAGAAAGAGACCCTCACATCTATGGCCAAGTGATTTTTGGCAAGTCTATCAAACCACCAGTCTGTGACAGAACAGTCTATTCAACAAATGATACTGGGAGAACAGGATATCCATAGCCAAAAGAAAGAAAGAAGACTCCTATCTCACACCTTATAAATAAAATAACTCAAAATGGATCAAAGACCTAAATAAAAAAGCAAGTATAATAAAGCTCCTGGAAGAAAGTGTGGGAAATATCTTCAAGATCTGGTGGTGGGTAGTGGGTTCTTCAACCTTACACCAAAAGGAAGAGCAGTGTAAGAAAACATGGGTAAATGGACTGCATAAAACTTAAACACTTCTGTGATACAAAGCACTTCATCAAGAAGGTGAAAAGGGAGCCCACTCAATGGGAGAAAATATTTGGAAAACACTTTTCCAATAAGGATTTGATTTTCATTCTATATAAAGAGACCATACAACTCAAGAATAAAAGAGCAAACAATTCAATTAAAATATGGGCAAAAGACTTAAGTAGACATTTCTCCAAAGAAGAAATACAAATGGCCGAAAGCACATGAAAAAAATGTTCCATATCTTCCACTATTAGGAAAATGCAAACTAAAACAACAATAAGATGTCATCTAACACTGCATAGAATGGCCATTATTTTTAAAAAAACTGACAACAATAAGTGCTGGAAAGGATGGAGAAATAGGAACACTCCTTCACTGTTGGTACGAGTGTAAAATGGTACAGCCTATGTTGAAGACAGTTTGGCAACTCCTCAGGAAGCTAAATATAGAACTGCCATATGATCCAGCAATTCCTCTACTAGGGATATATCCAGAAAAACTAAAACGTATGATACAGATATCTGCACTCTGATGTTCAGAGTGGTATTATTCACAATTGCCAAAAGATAGAAACAACCGAAGTGTCCATCAACCAATGAATAGGTAAAAAAAAAATGTGGTATATACATCTATGGAATACTATGCTGCAGTAAGAAGAAATGAAATTGGGACACATGATAAGAAGGATGAATCTTGAAGACCTTACACTAAGCAAAGTAAGACTAACACAAAAGGACAAATATTGAAGGGTCTCATTAATATGAACTAAATATGGACAATAAACTCATGGTGTTAAGGCTTAGAATAGAGGCTATTAGGAGAGAAATGGGGGTTGGGAAGAACTACTGATGCTTAATGTATATTGAAGTTTTAATTAACTTGACTGTAAAAGTGTGGAAATAGAGTTGATAGCAATATATTATAGTAGGTAGCAACTGGTTTATAAATGGAATTGTGACTGAAAAGGGTAGTTAGGGGAAGTAAATGTCAATAGAAAGAAAGCTAAAGCATAGCCTAAGGACTGAATAACACAGTGAACCCAGAGGTGGATGAGGATTGTAGTTGAGGATACAAATGCAAGAGTTTCCTTCTGTGAGCTAGAGCAGATGTACATCACTATTGCAAGGTGGTGGGAATGTGGAGAAACATGGGAAAACTACAGTTGGTATGACCTATAGACTGTGGTTAATAGCAATACTATAATATTCTTATATCAATGCCAAAGATGTACTGTGTTGATAATGGAGGTGTATGGAAAAAGTGTGCCAAATGTATGCTATGGACCATGGTTGATGGTAATAGTCTGTTGATATTATCTCATGATCTGTAACATGTATTCTCTCAAGGTGTAGTGTGTTGGTGAAGGGGTGTTGTATGAGAAATCTACACGTGTATGATTTTTTTGCAAGTTCAAAACCTCTGTAATAAAAATATGTATTTTTTAATATAGGGTTAGTTGGGGAGAAAAAATACCAAATATAAGAGAAGGCCTATTGTTGGTAGTAATATGTTGATTGTTCTTGTGTAGTTTGTAACAAATGTTTCATGACATTGGGATGATGTATGAGACCCCTGTATGATGTTATTTATGTTTATTTTGGAAGTTCACAATCTTTACTATACACTTATTGTTTATGCACATACATGTATGAATGATATACTTCAATAAAAATAATAAAAAATCAATAGTTATTAAACTATTGCCAGGAAGTAAAAAAAAAAAAAAATTGCTGGCCCATCGGAATGCTACTGGATGAAGAAAATCTTCCAGGATCTGAAACTGTGAGTAAATAAATTCCTGTTGTTTAAGCCAAAACTATTTTGTGTTATTTATTTGTGATCACTGTCTGGCAAAATGAAGACACTCTTTTTATGAAGATAGAGGAGACAACAATTCTGAAGAGGTTGTATAGCTTAAACATGAAGCAATCTATGTGCTAGAAAAGTATTGACTTAACCTGATAGTAATTTTCACAGCTTTTTTGTTTATAAGAATTACATAGATAGCTTTATCTGTGTATTTCAAGTGTTCGTGACTAGTGCTTCTTTGTAAGTCTGGCCTGCAGACAATGTATCATATTTTTGATATGCAACTCAGTTTATTTATTTATTTATTTATTTATTTATTTATTTATTTATTTATCCCCCCTGCCCCTTGCAGCTTTTTTTGCTGTCTGCTCTCTGTGTCCATTTGTTTGCATTCTTCTGTGTATATATATTTTATTTTTATTTTATTTCCCTCCCCCTCCTTGCAGCTTGCTTGTCTGTTCTCTCTGTTGATTTGCTGTGCGCTCTTCTGTGTTTTTGCTTGTCTCCCTTTTTTTGTTGTTGTTGTTGGGTCACCTTTCTGAGTCAGCACTCTGCGGCTGCACTTGTGGGCTGGGTGGCACATCTGCTACACTGGCACGAGCCTGCCTTCACAAGGAGGTCCCGGGACGTGAACCCAGGACCTCCCACGTGATAGATGGGAGCCCAACAAATTGAGCCACAGCCGCTACCCAACTCAGTTTATTTTTAAGTTGTACTCAATACCTGGTATTTAAAAAAAAAAAAAAAAAAAAAAGTCATTAAATGTGTGTTTAAGATGGGAATTTTAATGTTCAGCTTGAATATTTTTGGAAGATTTGTCTTACAATTATATTGAATATGGGCTGTCTTAGAATCAGGAGAACAAGTGAAGGGGGCATTGCTCTAAACTTGTGAGAAATTTTGAAGCTTAGTACATAAATATGAACATGGGTCTAGAATTAGGTAATAGAGTCAGAGGTATTAAGGAGAAAGAAATGAGAGATTTTCTTAAACTTTTAGGTGGTGGAGATAATGGAGTGAGAGGATTTGAAATTATTTCCAGACTACTCACTCCCTATTTCAATCTCTACTATATATGGATTAAATGAATTTAAGGAAGTATTTTCAAATCACCTAAAAGAATTTGCAGTGACAGATTAAAAAGATGAATAGTTATCCAAAAATGGAAGTGATTTATCAATCAATTAAGAAATCAAGGTGTATCCAAGTAAACCAAGGGATAGATATATCAGATTTTAATCTGCTGCCTCCTTACGAGATGGATATTAGGGTTTGGATTTGGTTCTAATTGGTCTTTTAATTTTTTTTTACATACTCTTAAATCATCCATTTATCATTAGAGAAATAAGATATATTGTAATACCATGTTCTTCCTTCAACTTCCAATTCTCTCTCTCTCTCTCACTGAATATATGTACATAATTGCCAGAAACCATATATATATATATGTATGTGTGTGTGTGTGTGTGTGTGTGTGTGTATATATATATATCTATATTTTTTTTTTGGTCAAACCTAATTTTTCATTAACGCGAGGTGGGAAGCGGAGGAGCGCCCGGACTGGGCCATCCCCAGTTATATCGCTCAGCCGGGAATGCGCCCTCGCCGCCTCAGGCAGGATGACGAGCAGCTGCTCCTGCACCAGCATCTCCACATCTGCTCCTTGGCGCGGATGTCCGGCTGCAGCCAATGGCGGGAGAGCTCCCGCAGCTGCTGGCACGCCTCGCGCGGGCCCGCAGCGTCCTGGTAGCGACCGGAAACGCTGTCGGAACGTCTCAGGACCAACCCGGCACCGGCACCGCCGGGACCCTGCCGGAAGCGCGGAACGGATTCGGCTAGCGGCGCTGGCCCCTGGGGTTGAGGCGCGAGGGAGCTCCAGGGCCGCAGACGCCTCCGCGTAAGGCCTAGGAATCGCTTTGGGGTCTGCGGTGTTGGGGACGGAGGGCTCGGGGGCAGGCGGTGAGGCCTCTGGAATCGGAGAGGAGGTGGCAGAGTTCCGTTCCGGGACTGAGCTCGCGCTGGCTTCTTGTTTCTCCGGTGATGCTGCCATAACTCCGGCCTGGGCGTCACGTATATATAATGTGTATGTTTCTGTGTATCTAGTCCCTAGATCATCTATAATAAAGTTCAATCTCAAGAAGCCCAAAAGAGGAATAAAGTGTTTTGTTTTTATCTCAGTTTTGGAAATAGTGCCATAGGTATAAACTATATCAAATTATGAATGTTCTGCTTCCTTGCTCTTGAATATTTGATTGACTAATACAATCATCAGAACTGCCCATCCCTTCTTCCGTAGATATTTTTATAGTTAAAGTTTTTCTTCACATGATGGAAATCCTCCCTCCAAAAAATGACCAATCAGTGTTAATATTCTCATTTAACAGGTCCTAGAATTTTCTCCACCCACATTCCAAGTTATGTTACATGGAATCTCCCCAAAAGAAAGTAAGTAGTTATTTTCTCCTGACACTTCTTTCATATTCTGTGAAGATAAAAACTTGCTTCTAAATTTTAATTGTACTGTATATTTGGGAAGTTCATGCATATGGATAAAAAGAGTGTGGATAGAAACAAAGAGTAAAAAAGAAAGATGACAGAGACAGAGAGAAAGACACAAAGTTTTAGACCAGAGGAGATTTTTTCCCCAATAAATCTGAAACAGCCTTATTTTTTTACCCATATTTTTTCTTAATTACTTATAAAAATCTCTTCATTTTTAGAAGCCCTGTATTGTTATAGACTAGCGATATTGACCAGACTCAGACTCTGAATAAAGTTCCAATTGAGAGCTTTATTAGCCGCGTGGCAACTGCCTCGTCCTGCGTGGAGGGGAGAGCAGCCCCGAGTCGCGGGGAAGTTTGCTTATATAGGCTTTTAGGTTTAGGGCAGGGGTCAATAGCTCAGCCAGCAAGCATGTATAGAAACAGATGCTTGCGGTTAATCAAGCGCTGGGAATTCTATCAGGGGAGATAAACCATTGGGGAGTTTTTGTTATTTACAAGGGTCTGAGTCAGGTTGGACTAGGGGCTGATGACACTTTCTACAGGAGGCCTTGAGATAAGGTTTTACAGTCGAGCAAGCTTATTACAGAAGTGAGATATATGCAGTTTGGGGGCTGTGGAATTTTCCTCTTGGGTGGGGGTGGTCACAGGCTCCTACTTCTCCACATTCCCTACTTCTTTCTTGGGGAGATTCAAACCCTTGAATTTGAGTACTCTCCAGTGTCCTACATAGGTAAGCTTTGGTATGGGGTGTTCAGGATTAAGAGCTTAATCCTCTCTCTCGGATAAATCGAACTAAACAATTGATTATGAGTGGGCCACAGGTTAACAGCAGCAATAGCAGGAGTAAGGGGACCGAAAGGGCAGTGATAAGGGTTGTAAGCTATGGGGACTAATTAAATAAACTTTCATACAAATTTTTTGGTGGCTGACTGAGCCTTTTCTCATTTTTTAAATCATTTCCAGACTAAGTTTAAGCTTTCTTTAATGATGCTGGAGTGGTTAGCATAAAAGCAACAAGTTTCTCCTAAAGCTAAACAGAGGCCTCCTTGTTTGAGGAATAATAAGTCCAGTCCCCACCGGTTCTGGAGGACTACCTCGGCTAAGGAATCAAGTGCTTCTTTTAAATGTGAAATTTGATATTCAAGGTTCTTGAGGTCCTGGGTAACTAGGGTTGAGAATTGGCTGACATCAGAGTGACTTTTTACGAGAGCTGCTGATTTTACTGCGGTTGACCCAGCAATGCTCAGCCCAATTAGAAGGGGAACTAGGATTGGGGCCCTCTTGTACCAGTGGTGCTCAAGACTCGATGTTTCAAGATATTCTCTTTCAGTTTTTTCAGGGAGGTAATGTATGGGCCACTATGCCTCAGTTTTTAACTTTTCTCCCTTTTTTTGTTTTAGTCGAGGTGACTGTGCCTGTCTTAGGTTGCCCTCCTTTGAGAGACTTACTGTCATTGGCTACTGGCCAAGCACTTCGACTTGGGGAAGTTACTGAAGTGCTTTTGCCAGTACCAGATTACTTACATGTCCCATGGCTGTTATTCTTTGCAATTTTTTCCAAAAACACCGTTTGGCACAGGTGAAAATTATGGGCAACAGAACAAACACGATCAGCCCTATTTTCAAAGCTGACAGGAAATGCTGTGACCTCCACTAATTGACTGGGTTCAACCCTGCAATATGTGAAATCATGTCTGAGAAAATATTCTTACGATTGGCTACATGAATTTGATTTTGAGACTTTTTAAAAAATATTTTTCTTTGTAATTCTACCATTTCTAGAGAGATTCTACTTTCATGGCCGAACAAATGATTCCTAACTCTTTCTATACTATATCTTATGAATTACATGCAGAGTTATACAGAAAATTTCATTCTAATTACACTTCGATTTTTTTAACAAGTTTAAACTATACAATTGATCTTCATTATTCAAAACAGCCAATTCTAATTCATTAACTCAATTATTTAATTGTTTATTAATGTGATCTTGGCTATGCCATAAATCACTGGCATTTTATGCTAATTATACCATGTATTGTTGAGTCTGTACTTTAACGTAAAGTTACTATAGCAGTAGCAGCAGCTGTAATGATTATAATCAGTCTCAAAATGCTTATAATAAGCAGTCCAATAAAGCATTTAGTCCGTTTTAAGAATTCTTGTACCATATGTAGCAATAACTGACTTTCAGGAGACAACTGCCAAATCCGCATCATTCTCACAGGTATCCAGATGCCTTTTCTTCTGGCTATCGTTATTGTTTCTCCATCCTGCAACATGCTTTCTGGTAGACATGTATACAAGGCACCATTTTCATAAAACAATGAATTATTCTTAATAGTTACTTTATGAGTCATGAAAACACATGGATCTTTAACACAGGCTTTAAAATGATATGTTTAAGGGTTAAATACTGTTCTGTTTTATTTATATTTTTCAGCTATTCATACGGAGGGGCAATTCCAAGAAATATTTTCCACAAACTTTTTTGCAGGTCATGATTATGAGTGCTGTTAGTTCAAGGGGCCAGTATTTACTTTTCTTTGCAATGTTAACAGTGCCTGCTACAATAGCATAAGGAGAGAGCACACAGGCCCAAAGCCCACAGACAGACACAAGCTGCAAGCTCACAATTCCAGAATCTGCAAAGCCAGATTGCAGCAATTGCCACGGCTTATCCGAGGGCTTATTCTTCTCAAGAGCAGGAGGGACTCGACGTTAGTTATTGGCGTTGGCGAGTAACAGGCAGGTAGAACTGCTGGGCTAGGCACCACAAGGTTCAGTACTCACGATGCCTGTTTTTTTTTCAGTGGAGCCACCCTGCCTTTTTCCAGGTTTCAGCTGTAGGGCCCTGGATCTTTATAAAGGCATTTGCGTTAACAGTTTTAAAAGGAATGTTAGTGGGGTGGGCAGGGATATGATAGACAGTCACTTGTTACTACTAGCAGGCATTCCGGATGTTCTTTCATAGATTTTAGGGTGATTTACAACAGTTTACTATTTCTGTCTTGCTTTCAGTACCTGCAATCCACCCCTGGATAGAGATGGCAGTTTTCAGAGTGACCAGACACTATTGGGTTAAATTTTTCACTTTTAGCAGGACCTCTTATGCTGCACATAATTACTTTTTTTACATTGTACTTTTGGCTTTTTTCTAGAATTGTGATTAAAACCCAAGGGGTACTTGTTTAGAATTTTGCCTTTGCCACAAACTCCACTCAAACCAAATATTGGTGCTTGCTACATTTAATTCATAGGCTAAGTTAATGTCTGCAATTTACTTTCTTTCTATCATTTAAAGCAGCTTGCTGGAGGTTTTCCCACTTTTATAAGAAGGATTTTTTCCCAATAAATACAAACAACGGCTTCAATATTTGAGCTAAATGATGGATGAAAGATCTTTAGTATTTTAATAATATTACAAATTCTATTAACATGAGAAAACGTACTTTATTAATTACAGCAGAAAGTATAGTTTTATTTTACTCAGCCAAACAACACTTAAGAATTTGATAGAACAGCATGTACTTTGCAGCTTGTTCTAACTGTTTGCATAGTTCAGGCTTTTAAGATAAGATATTATGGTCTCTGATGTTTCCTTTAATTTTGAAAAAAGAATTACTGGTTAGTAACATTATCAGTAGGATTTTAGCCACAGATTTTTTCTACACAGCCAGATTATTATTACCATGCCAGGAGAGATGGTTGGGCTATGCACATAGCCCCTAAAAGCACTGCAAAAGTTTATTGTTGGGTTTTTCACAGATAGAGGAATGCAGGCTGGCTTGACCCGTCCAAGAAGACACTAAGGAAAGTTTTAGCAAGTTTTAAAACCAAAGTGATAGCAATACAGCCGGACATTAACTTTTTTGCAACAAACTAGCAATATTTGGACTGCTGCATACTACACTGTTGTTATTTTAATTTATAAGAGGTTGTTTCTGTGACACATACTTTTTTATAATAGTTAAACCATAATTAACCACATTGCACTTCTGTTTAATATTATGCTGAAATATTGGTAAATTTATACACTCAAGTATTCATTTGAACCTTTTACTCATACAACTTTAACAGAGGGTTAAAGAAAAAAAACTGTTAATTTTATAACACTTGTAAACAACTTTCATTTGGCTTATAACATATTAAATGAACTCAACTGTTACTTTAATTTTTCTTTTAAGGTAAAAGAACAAATCTCTTGCAATTAGTTTGAAATAAAAAGCTACTTCTCAGGATTTGATTTTGAGAAAGCAGGTTTGAACATTATGTTCCTTTAAAAGAGATAAGACCTTTTCTTCTTCAAACACTGAGGAAATGATGAGGTTAAAGCACAAGAAGCTATTTTGATAAAACAGATTTTTTTTGTATACTGATTATTCAGAAAACTTTTACCAAAACAGACTAATGACTTGAGAGATTTTGAGAAAGAACAAAATTTTCAACCTTGCATCAGTATACTACTAGATACTAAACTCTTCAAAACTCTACGGACAGACCCACCAAATTTCCCTCAATGTTAATTACAAAAATGTCCCTTTCACAAACTTCCTACACTTTCAGCATTCACCCAGGCTTTGTCCCACACTTTACTGTTCCCAATAATCAATCATCTCATTTCAGGACAAAATCTCCTACCATTTCCCCAACAACAAAAACACATTCTACACATCCCACATATGCAAGTTACCAGGCAAACCTCTTATAACATATAATTACCATTAACATTAAACTTTTCTTCACTTTAAACTTAGTAGCATGCAATACCAAAAACAGTTTTCCAGAAGCAAGTTGGCAGGGGAGGCTGGCCGCCGACAAGCCCTCCTGTTATAAAATTACCTTTTATTATTATTATTAATTCAGTTTTTGTTTAATAGTGACTTTCTGGATTTAGTCATTTAAACACTTTAAACAATGCTTCGTTAAACTTCCTATAATTATTTATAACTATATAGACTATAATTATACTACTTTTGTTGTGGAATTTGAGAGAGGTTCAATTATTTGTGTACAGAAAGGCCAGGACTCAGGAATGATTTTGATAAGGAAAATGGTTTATTGATGGCTGGCTGGACTCGGGTGCTTTCTGTTTCAAACCTGAGCCCTGAACAAGATTTTTAAGTTCTTTTTATACAGGGTGGGGAGTCAAATAGTGCTTTTAATCAAAGAAAACTACTTTCTTTGTTAGTTAAGTCTTTGCCTGAGTACCAGGTAGGTTTTAACTTAAAATATCGCTCACACTTTAGGTGAGCCTGAATTAGCATCTTGCCCACATTCCGTCTGGATGCAACTTTGTTTTTTTTTTTAAAGATTTATTTATTTACTTAATTCCCCCCCCCCCCCCCCCCACCCTCCCGGTTTGTCTGTTCTCTGTGTCTATTTGCTGTGTCTTGTTTCTTTGTCTGCTTCTGTTGTCATCAGCGGCACGGGAAGTGTGGGTGATGCCATTCCTGGGCAGGCTGCACTTTCTTTCGCGCTGGGTGGCTCTCCTTATGGGTGCATTCTTTGCACGTGGGGCTCCCCTACGCGGGGGACACCCTGTGTGGGGTGGCACTCCTTGCGCGCATCAGCACTGCGCATGGGCCAGCTCCACACGGGTCCAGGAGGCCCAGGGTTTGAACCGCGGACCTCCCGTGTGGTAGACGGATGCCCTAACTACTGGGCCAAGTCCGTTTCCCTGGATTCAACGTTGAATACACATTCAGTCTTACATCTTTTCTGAACAATTCAAAGCCCATATTACTTAACTGGATTTCTAGAGACTAGGTACACTTGGATATAGAATTAGATGATTTTGAATTTATGCACAGGCTATATTATATTTTTTATTTGAGGCGAAGTCCAAGTTCCCTTAAGTTTTGGCATTACCACCATCAGAGTTTCCCTGGACTGACTGGTATGTATAGAGTTTGCATTGCTAAATTGCCTCCTGGGACTGGAGTCGTTGCCATGGTCACCAAGAGCAGGACTGCAGCTTCTTACCGTCCCACACCCACAAGTCAGGACAGTCTAGGTTAAGGTTATTTCTGAAGAGACAAAGAGCCTCCTACCCATAGCCCACATCACTTTAAGACAAATTTTATTTCCACAGAACACATTTTCTTACTTAAAATTACCACACTATCTTCTACAATTCACCACATGCATTTAAGTTTCGTGAGTTTATAAAAATTAGCCACCCTATTTTAGGGCAAAACACACCTTTTTGAAAAACTTATTAAATTTCAGTCAGCATTTCCACAAATTTTTAACTTTCTTTAATATTCATTTTTTACATCCTTCATTTTATTCTGTGAGGAAAAATAAACTTCATTTTAATTTAGGCAAGAACTATTTTTTAATGAAAAGACACAGGAATTTTGTTAAGACTTACAATTTTTGTCATTGTAGAAATCCCATTAACATTCAAACTTATGTATTAATATAAGCGCTTATTTAATATTTGGCCATTTGAATAGAACTCTCCTAAAAATCTTTATTCATTAATTTATATCACCATCTGGAGGTATCAAAATACACACTGACATTGAACAAACAGATAAATACAAAACAATTAAAACACACTAGCAGAAACACAGTTTACAATTGATTCATAATTCTTCACAACTTACACAGAACAGAAATACAAAAAGACAAACAAGACAGATGAAGAGACAAACCAGACAACCTGAACCGGATTCAAGAGCAACGTCTCGCTCTGACTGGTGGGTGGGATCTATTTGCTGCATCTAGCAGATCCACTTCCCCACAATCCACAGACTCTGCAGAGGTTTTCCAGAAAACAGACTTACCGAAGGACGTCCCATTTGCTAATCCTGGGCCCAGGAACTCCTGATGCTCTCCAGATAGAATTTAGGTGGAGACAAGTTCCAGGGCTGGGCGGCATCTGGGGTGGAGGAACGTCTCTCCGAGGCCTTCCCCTAGACCGCTGGTCCGTCCCCAGAATGAACCCATCTCCCTGAGTCTGAGGAGATCAACCCCACTGGAGTGGGGGATCTTGTTGATCTATCTCACTGGGCCTCCAAATGTTATAGACTAGCGATATCGACCAGACTCAGACTCTGAATAAAGTTCCAACTGAGAGCTTTATTAGCCGCGTGGCGACTGCCTCATCCTACGCAGAGGGGAGAGCAGCCCTGAGTCACGGGTGGGGGGAGTTTGCTTATATAGGCTTTTAGGTTCAGGGCAGGGGGCAATAGCTCAGCAAGCAAGAATGTACAGAAGCAGGTGTTTGAGGTTAATCAAGCACTGGGAATTCTATCAGGGGAGATAAACCATTGGGGAGTTTTTGTTATTTATAAGAGTCTGAGTCAGGTTGGTCTAGGGGCTGACAATACTTTCTACAGGAGGCCTTGAGATAAGGTTTTACAGTCGAGCAAGCTTGTTACAGAAGCAAGATATATGCGGTTAGGGGGCTGTAGAATTTTCCTCTTGGGTGGGGGTGGTCACAGGCTCCTACTTCTCCACAGTATTATGGATTTAAAGTATAAAATGAGAGCATCATTTGATTTTAGTATGCCAATGCCATTTCATGTATTCATTTTTCTTTGAGAAAAATCATGCCCAACTCTCGGCGTGTTCATTAGAACATGGCCACAATCAGTGATTTTAGACCTCTGTTACCAGGATAACTAACATATCTTCTTTTTTAATACCATCTTCATCATTATTGTCATTATAACATTTCAGGACAAAGTCATGTATAAAAATGATTAAATGGCTGGCTGCAGTAATAGATGTTTTCCCAATCTCTACTTATTCACGTTAAGATTTAAAGTATTATAGAAAAAGTCAGAACAATATTCTTCTTTTTTACCACAAGAAAATATTAAGTTATAATTTGCATTCTATTTTTTACTGCTTACTTTTTCACTGCATTGACAACAAACAATTCTTATGATTCTGCTTCAATCACAGAGTCAAATTTACTCTTGAAAATGATTTAAAATGTACTGTTAAATCTTGCTGCTGTTTCCAAATATAAATTTTTTATAACAATTTCTCAGTTTTGAGAAGGATTATTGTATGATATATTTATGGGGATATGTAGCTGTCTACCTTTGGTGATACCAGTGGTGGTTTTGATTAGATCAGACCTGCCTATAAACATTCAGATGGAACCAGCATCTAAGGCTGTGTAGGTCCTAATCTTACATAAGCTTGAAAATACTTTTAATAGGAAAAACCTACTCTCTTTGATCAGATACTCATCTTTAATATAATTAAGATTTTGGACCTAACAATTCTTTGTCTGGGCAACTGTATTTTCAACAAATAATGCTGGAAAAATTGGCTGGACATACGCTAAATTATCTTCCATGATCCACACTCCATACCATATATATAATTAACTCAAAATGAATCATTGATATAAATATAAATGTAAAATCATAAAAATTCTGGAAGAAAATATTGAAAAATGAATTAAAGAACAAACATCATACATGGGGAATGTATTTACAAACTATACGTCTTGAAAAAGGACTGGTCTATAAAACATTAAAAGGGTTAAAAATACACGTTTAAAAAAAACACAAAAACAACCCAGATTTTAAAAATGGCAAAATTTCTTACCAGAAAAAATATACAAATGGAAAATAAACATAAAAAAGATGAAATTATTGTCATTAGGAAAGTGAAATTAAAATCTCAATGGGATACAAGTATATACCATGTGAAAATTTAAAATAAACATAGTATGCTACGAAGGTTTAACAAAGATATGGAGAAATAAAAAATTCATAGACATTGCACCTGAGAATGTAAAACTGTACAAATACTTTGGGAAAACATTTTGTAATTTCTTAAAAATTAAAAAATGTATCTTCCATATAGCCCAGGCATTGAACTTCTAGGGGTTTATCCAAGAGAAAGGACAGCATATGACCACTCAAAGACTTGAAGTCAAATATTGATAACAGCTTTATTTGTAATAGTCAAAAGCTGGAGGTGAGCTTAATGCCCATCAACAGGTGAAGGATAAAGGAACTTTGGTTGGTTGATATAACTGTTAGTTAGCAATACAAAGAAAAGTTCTATCTACATGATTATAACATGTGTGACTCAAAATAATTGGCTGAGTAAAGGAAATTCATGAAAATTAGTACTATATTATTCCATTCATATGATATTCTAGAGATTGATAAACAATCTTTCTGAACAGAAAACAGACAACTGGTTTTTGGAAGGATGGCAAAGGGAAGGTTAAGAGCAGATTATAAAGTTGTAATGGGAAACTTTTGGGGGTGATGGGTAAGTGGATTTTCTTGATTGTGGTGATGGCTTTAGTTTTATGTAATTGTTAGAAAATGTCAACTATTCAATACATTTAGCAAAGTTTATCACATATACACCATACATACATGTAGTTCATAGTATACCCTATATCAATAAAGCTTGAAAAATGTATAGGCATAAAATGAATTATCTTGATGAGTAAGTACACATATAAGAAATTGAATCTCTATCTATGTTAACCCAAGTATTTTTAAAATTTACTTCTAAAATAAATCCACATAGTGTCAATGTAGAAATCATGATACAAGATTTGTTTCATAAACCTAAGTTTCTGTCTGCTCCCAGTTGCATTTCCATATAAGATAATTATATGTTAAATTATGGTGACCCATGGAAGTAATGCACACTCTCTTCTTCTTTGTCAGCCCGAGTATGAATCTGCTCACTCAATACTTCTGCAAACATCCATTAAGAAAGACACATTTTCTTTGTGCAGGTTTTCAGGTCATTAACCTGGCATGAGGGATGTGGCATCACTGTATCTCTCCCCTATGCCACTCAATTGTTCATGATAATAAGGTCAATACTTTCAGCCTTTCATAAGTCACATATAAATGCATGTGGGTACTGTTGGTGATTATCTTTAGATTCTGATATGTTATTCATTGACTGGGATTTCGAGCAATTCACCAGCAACAGAAAATTTCACTTAGAATCCTAAGCCATAAGCTATTTTTATTATTAAAATAATGACACTAATTTTCACTGAGTGAATCTGAGAAAATTGCAAATCTATTACAAAATATTTTTCTAGTATTCTACTCCAATCTTTCTCTTTTCTTATTCTTCTGATAGCTTCAACTCTAAGTATATTAAGCCCTAAAAATCAGGATTATTGTTTGGACCACAGAAATTATAATCCCAAATGAACCATTTTAACATTGATTAAAGGTTATACTTTTCAAATTGGCTTTATGATGCTACTGTAGATTGTAAGGAAGTCTGCCCAGAGCTTGTGAAGTCACCTGGCAATACAAAACACCTTCCTAGTTTTCCAAGTTCATTTGGGCTTATTAGAATGTCCTACTGGACTGGAAAGAGCCTCTAAGATTTTGATAATTGAAGCTTCAATTACTCATGATTAACATGTTTTACTGCTTTATTGCTATAAGTGATCAGATGTAAAAGAATGTTTATAAAGGAAAATATTCCAAACTCTATAAACTCTTTAGAGTTTCTATTATAAGCTTCAAATACAGAACTTCTTCTTCTGTTGTGAAGTATGGTTATATAGTTCTCTCTCTTCTCTGAACAATTAATTATAAATATTAATTTCAAGGAGCATATCTCTAATTCCCACTTTTATACTTTTAAGTTCTTATATTTTGGTAATTATTTGCTTAGGTAATGTATGAATGAGCAAATGAATGAACATAGTTCTCTTCCCAGTGGTCTGGGATATACTAATTCAAAATAATTTATCCAAGAACAATTTCCAGTAGAAGTCTTGTTCCTTTAAGACATAAATCTAGAGTTCTAATAGCTAGACCTTTTCTTGACTAATGAAAGATTAAATTACTTTGCTAGTAAAATAATTTATTGTACTAACTTTATTATTCTTTCACCCAGTTATTCCATCAGAAACTTATCTACTCTGCCCTGGAGAAATATGTTTTCCAGTACGTGAATGAATTTCAGGAATTAAGCTTTTATAGTATCTGGATATTTCAAAAAGTTCTTATAAAATCGTGAAAAAATGAAAAAGAAGGTGCAAAAGTCATCTCATTTTTCCTTATTCTGCTCTTAAAACTAACATTATTCTTTGGGAAAAGTCAGTGGTGAAATAAATTGCAACTTCTGAGATGCTGCCCTTGGTTATTTTCAAAAAACCTGCACTGAATTGCCTGCTGTCAACTAGAAAACATCTGTGACCTTCTTAGTTGTTCTGTAGGTGTAAAGTCCCCTTCCCTGTACGGTTCCAAACTACTGTTTTCCAATTTTGTGCAAAATTTGGAAATTGGCAGAGAAATTGTGGCTATTATTCTCCAGAGGCACAGTTTGTTGAGAAATGATGGGATTCTCAGTGGCTTCTCGGCAAGTCTTTGGGAACTATCCACTTCACTGCTAAGACTATTGGCAGGAGCTTTCTTAGAAATTACTGAAAGTCACTGTCATTTCCCTATAAGCTTTTCTGAACTGTTCTCTTAAAGCTTTAACCTGACATCTTTGATGTTAGTTTCCCCAACCTTTATCTGGGGCTGAAATATTCTACAGCAACATAATTGACTTTTGTTCCCCCAGCTCTTCTTAAAAACTGTAATTCATTTATTAAACCTTTAGCTTACAGCGTTTTAAGCAGTTTGCTTTTCTGACTGAATCACACAGATACAAAAACAAATTGGCATATTCCCAATAAGGTTACCAAAGAGGGAAAGAGATGGAACAACTTTACAGCAAATTTTTAAGGGTGAAAGGAACAAAATACCTTATGAGCTACTAGCACAGAGAGAAAAGAAAATTGTCTTGAAGCCTTCTGCATAAAAATTAGAGTAGAAACAGTCAGTTTGGGGCTCAAATGGGGCCATGAAATGTCTGTGTTGCTCCTGAACATGTATGCTTGTCCACTAGATAACAACCCCTAAGCCATACTAAAACTCTGCCTAGGTAAATTTCTCCTGGCTTTTAGCAAGGAATAGAGTCACCAATACATAAAAGAAATAAACTCTTCTAATTGATGTAACTTTGGGATCAAGTTTATTGTGAAAATAAATTATATGAAGATAGAGGAATTCAGGAATTGGCATTTCAGAAAGCAGAATGTACTCAATATTCAATTTTTGAAAGGAGAATGAGTCTTCTGGAGAGAATTCTGAGAGGAAAAGGAAAACTAAAGCGTGGGTAGAGGAAGAAAGTTGACTGTGATAAAAGGACACCAGCAATTTTTCTAAATCACATCAGTGGGAAAGAATGAACTATGAATCCCTGCAATAATTATAGGTGAACCTCAAAAATACTATGTTGAGCAAAAGAAACCGTACATAAAATACATACTGTTTGATTTATTTTACAAGAAATTCCAAAGAAGGCAAAAATTAATCTATTGTGACAGAAAGGACACCAAAGAGTGCTAAATCTGATGGCAGAAGAGGGAATGCCTGGAAAGAGGAAAAGGGAACGATTTGGAATGGTATGAATGTTCTTTATCTTTATTGTTAAATGGTTGAATATATTAGTTCCAATGCATTGTTTTAAAATGATTGTATGATTTTGTATGTGAAGTTTATATTGATAAATAAATGAAGATTAGGAAATTTGCAATGTACAAACTTTCAAAAAAACAGAAAAATCCAACAATATAGATATAAATAAATTTTAACTTAATTGTGTGTCATTGGATATTTTATTTTTAAATGATATTCTTAATCATTATAACTCTTCAGGTGAACCTTCTTTGTGGTAGATTCTTCATTCCTTTCCATGTTTTATACCTTGGTGACAACATCTCATAAATTTGTATCCTTATTCATATTCTAGTTTCAGCATAACTGGTGACTTCTCTTGGAAGGATGCTTTGATTTTTAAAGATAACCATATTATTTACTTCTTTTCTATCACTTTAATTACATAATATAATAATCATTAGGTTTTGTGTGACCCACCTTGTTTTAGCAATGTAAACTTCTTAAGAGCAGATGCATTAGCAATAGATATTTAGCAATTGATATTATACATTTAAATAACTTTGCAATGTTGAAAAATTATCTAAAGAATCTATATCTAGCAGTTTTCATTTTTTCAAAGCTTTCAGGACATACATATGGATAATTTTTGTGAAGGTATATTGTTATGAAAAGATGGAATTTATTATTTAGGGTTGGAGGTGGCACTTCACCTCTAATGAGGAAGTTCTATTCAGAAAAGAAAACATAGAAGGGCAAGGAGACTTGAGGACAGAAGTGATCTCTGTCTAACTAATGTAACAGGAGTCTGTATTCAGTTATCCCATTCAATAGCATACTATTAGGTCAAACTTTTGCCTCATTCTGTTTAACATAAGAAAATCTTTGAAGCATATCTTTGAAGGCTTCTTTCACCTGCTGGTTCCTGAGGGTATAAATGAAGGGATTCAGTAAAGGAGCAACAGAGGTGTTGAGCACAGCTACACCTTTAGTTAAAGCCACCCTTTCCTTTGCTGAGGGCTTCATGTACATAAAAATACAACTCCCATAAGTAATAGAGATGACAATCATGTGTGAGGAACAGGTAGAGAAGGCCTTTGCTCGTTGTTGAGCAGAAGGGAATTTTAGGATGGTGTTGAGGATGTATGCATAGGAGAGGACCACTAACAGTAATGTGACCACAAGTGTCACCACAGCTGAGACAAAAGACATCAACTCGATGAGGCGAGTATCTGTGCAGGAGATCTGCAGCATAGGAGAAGAGTCACATAGGAAGTGATCAATAGTTTTGGAGGCACAGAAATCCAGTTTCAGCCCCAAAACCAAAGGGGGGAAGATGATTAGGAATCCAGTTCCCCATGAACTGAGGACCAGTTGGTAACACACTTTGGTGTTCATAATGATGGGGTAATGCAGAGGTTTACAGATAGCAACATAGCGGTCGTAGGACATGGCAGCCAGAAGGTAAAATTCTGTAACTCCTAATAAAAAAAAAAAGAACAATTGAGTAACACAACCTTTATAGGAAATTGTTTTGTCTCCTGTCAGAATGGCTATCAAGAATCGTGGAATGCAGACTGTTGTATATGTAATTTCCAGGATGGAAAAATTTCGGAGGAAGAAATACATTGGAGTCTTGAGTCTGGGATCCAGCAGAGTGAGGATGATGATGATGAAGTTCCCAGTCAGGCTTAACATGTAGTTGAGGAAAAGAAAGAGGAAAATCACAATTTGTAGTCGAGGGTCTTCTGTCAATCCAAGCAGAATAAATTCTATCTCCACTGATTGGTTCTTCATTTCTCTTTGTCTATTAAATGTAAAGAAAATAAGAACTAATAATAAATCTAGGAAGCATTTTTCATTCTGAACCATAGAAAGTTCCATATTTTAGAAGTTACATTTGGGGAACTGTTTTCATGAATCAAGGCAGAGTTCATTAAAATGAACATGTCCTGCAATTCATGAGCTGTCTTTATATGAATGTTGATAGATTTGTCCCTTGTATAGACTCGAATAAATTTTATTTACCATCTAACAGTGAATGTATCAGTCATTTAAAATTTAGCTCAGTAATTAATCAGTGACCCATCCTGCAAGGAGATACCCAATAGTGTGTTTAAGTATACCGGATTTTTTAATTTCTGCATTTCTCTAATTTCATGAAATTTGTTGATCCTATTTATCACCAATTTCCATTTAATATTTCCTCTTCTTTTCTATGAGTCACTTTGATTCAGTTTTCTAAATCTATCTGTTTGATTTTTCATCCATCTGTTGACCATGCACTGTTTGCTTTATTACTGGCCTTTAGATAAGATGTTTAGAGAATTTCCCTGTATATTATTAATCGGTATGACTTAGGAAATGAAACAGACTAAGAAATCAACTACAATTGATCTCTATAATTTATCTTCCTTTACAACTTATTCCATTAGTAATGATCTCATGTTATTTTCTTATTGTCGAACATATTACATTAAGAAGCTATAGCTTTTAGTTTGAAAGTGACAAGAACTAGTTGCAGTTATTGTCACTAAAAAGTCCTGTGGAAAAAAATATTCCATAGTTAATAACTATAATTTTTAAAAAATCATTCTTTGTTTCATGAGAAAAGCTTATTTGTCATATACGATTTTCAATTTCCAGAATTGCCTGGCTATATTCAAACAGCTTCCTTTTATTTTTTCTTTTCCTTTTTTAAAATTTATTAGCTATAATTGAAAATAATAAAGTGCCAATAATTGATTTTTCCTTTTCTCTTCAATTAATATTATTCAAGTAAATCTCTCTAATTTTCTCAATAACTTGTTGCTTTTTACCCCCATATTCTTTGAAAAGCTACTTGATCTCTAAATTTCTTATGTTAGATTATTATCCACCATTCTTTATACACACACACACACACACACACACACACATCTCATGATGTAAACTAAATATAACTAGAAAAGGTGTTGCCTCTTTATTATTCTGACCTTGTTTTCTATTAATCATAATTTTCCTATATTTGCTAAACATGTCAATTGTCTTTAACCTTGAACTGAGATATAAACATGTTTGTTTAAAGCATCATAAGCAGTTATGACTTTTAAGTAAATTCCACACATGAAGCCATGGATTGCTGTAAATAAGTTATAACATGACTTTATTAAGTAATCACAAACATTTATATTAAACATCTATGTCTGTCCTTGTCATCTCTAGGACCCTTTATTTTACTCCTGATTTCATACAGAGCTTTCATAAATAAGCTAATAATTTCCCACTAAATACAAGCACCTAACTGAGCCTCTGGAATGTGATTTCATCAAAATCTAAAGAATAGCTGCTCTCGAAATTTCCCTCCAAAATTACCCACTAAAACTTCTGACTTTTTTTAAGCTGGATGAAGAAAATGAGTTAGAGAGGCATTTTGTATATTAAAATGTACAAGCCATTATATTTTTATACATCCATTTTATATATTCTTATCTAAAACTAGATAAGAATACTTATTTTGCCATCAAATGGAATAGATCAGTTAGGACAATTTCAGGGCAAATATAATTCCCTGGTATGGTGACTTCCAAACTTTTGCTATACTTCTGATTCAGAAAAGATAAGTTCAAATTAAAATCTGACTTACCTTTCATAAGGTATGTTGGGATTTATGTTCTGTCTTAATACATGTTAGACTCTAGTGACTAACTGAATTAAGGATGATTATAATCACTTCTAGACTTTACTCAATTATTAAAGGGATGTTATATACCAATTTTTTTTGTAAGGATCCAAGTGATAGATGAATTGTGACTATTATTTAGTTTTCAAATGATTTCAAATTGTCATTTCCTTTCTGATCACTACATAAAACAGTATTCAGAGAAAAAGAATTTGAATGTAACTATCATTTTTTCTAGTTTGGTTAAGTTTTCTTAAAGTTTTTCTTAATCTATAGCTAGAAGTTTTATATGAAAGATTCAAAAATAAAAACCTAGAAAATAAATCTCTACAGAAATTAAACATATCCCAAGATTCTAAATAAGGTACAATTTTATCTTTTTCCTCAACAAATACACAAGGGAAACTATTGAAATTGCCAAATAAAAGACAGGAAAAAGTTCCCTAGAGAGTGTTATTATGAAAATATTAATTACATACAAAAAATATCAATTTCTCTGAATTGCTTAGGGAAAAAAAGCTGAACGAACTAGATCCCAAATGACAACTGTTTATTTTTTTAATATAGGAAATATGTAGTAATAATGTCACGGGTTTCATAGTCCTAAGGCAATGGAAGAAAGAAGAAATGAGAAATATCTCACACTTTCACTAAAAAAATATAATTTAGGAAGTCAATAATAGGCTTGGATAATGCAAAAAAGATCCTCTTCAGTTGAGGATTTTATTTCTGAGTTATTGTCTGAGTAATCAAGTGTAAGAGTTTGCTTATATATAAGTACATTTTTCATTTTCAGATATTGAAAAATTTGCAGAGGTACATTTGGTTTGTGGCCTATGGGCCTGTGCAGGATAATTTAGATATCAAGAGTTTTTAAATTTTATTGTTATGAAAAAGTATCCCTGAACTTACTTAAAGAGGTTGATTACTGAGACTATATTGGGGGAACACTTCCAACATGTTATTAAACACAGTTCCCTGTAAGTTAACAATCTATCATGACACAAAACAGAAAGTCATCAAAAGCAAGTCCAAAAAGCCTGTTCCAAGTGTATGAATTTGAAGAGAATTTTTTTTCTGCCATAAATTCTTAAGGATACCTCATGCCTACTATAGGAACTTAGAGTTGAAAGGTAGCCCAAACACATTTCTCTTGAAAGAAACACAAAATCAGAAAACTTTCTAAAAATTATACTTTCTTCCCTAATTTGCTTTTGAATTTTATTTTTTTGGCTTTCCCTTACATTTGTTTTTACTTTATAATTGATTTTCTTCATATGCTTTTTTATTTTTTAGAAAGATACTTAGATTACATAAATGTTACCAAAAAAATCAGGGATTTCCATATGCCCCACTCCCTAGCCCTACCACTTTTTCCCACTTAAATAACATTATTCATTAGTGTGATAATATTTGTTACAATTGATGAACACAATGTGAAGCATTGCCACTAAGTGTGGATCATAGTTTACATTGCAGTATACACTTTCTCCTGCACATTTTTGTAAGTTATGACAAGATATATAATGTCCTGTGTCTGCCATTGCAATGTTCTTCAAGATAATTCCCAAGTCCTGAAAATGCCCCAATTTATACCTATTTTTCTGTCTCCCTCTCCTCTGGACCTCTGGTTGTTAATGCCTCTTCATCAATAATAAAAGTTTTTCCATTGCTAGAACCATAATAACCATAGAGTAGAATAACAACAAGTCTATTCTACCCCATCATTCATTTCCCCATCATGAGAATTCTGTGATGATGATGCCCACTCTGCCTCTAATTGAGAGGGGATTAGATCCCACGGGACAGATTGATGCGACTATCATGCATGTAGTTACAGATTCTCTCTTTTCCTTGAGATGGTCGTTGTCCATCATCATGTGCTTATTGTCCTGTGTGAGTCCAATGAACTGGAGAGTGTGTTGCAAATCTTTTGAGATTTAGGGCCCTACGTGTACAAGGACAGGCCAAAGATTAAAAACTCTTAGACATACATCTATCAAATCTAGTACTAACTATAGGTTCAAATAGAAGGAACAGAAGAACTATGTGTAGGAAACTACAACTGAGTCCAAATCTGTCACATGGGGGAGCATAAATTCCAAAGTAGGAGTCACTGGCAAGGCCCCAAATTCCTAAGCTGTCTGACCTGCTTATAGTTTCTCTATCTCTAGCACCCTCAGAAACTCTGCTGTTTGAGGCACTGTTTACTGTGGCAATCAATGAGATCTTGCTGAGACTTACATAAGCATAACCTTCTGACTCACTTTGAAATTTCTTAGCCATAAAAACTCATTTGGGTTTACAATTTGCCCCTTTTGGTCAAGGTCTTTTCCAGGTACATTGTTGGTTGATAATTGGTAATAATCACTCCAGGCCAGGGAGGTTCATCTGTGGGAGTCATGTCCCATGTCAGGGGAAAGGTTGTACATTTATATGCTGAGTTTGGCTTAGAGAGAAGCCACATTTGAGCAACAAGAAGGCTTTCAGGAGGTACTTCTTAGGCAGTATATAACCCTAGGCAAAATTTCAATTTCACAAGAAAAGTTTCGTAATACAATCATCATTGTCAAGGGCCTGGCACATTGGTCTGACTTCCTTCACTAAACATTGCCTTTGCACTTAGGAGAGTCTTGATGTCTATTAGAGAATGTAACAGAACATTACCAGGACAGGAACTCAATATTCTTTTTGTTATTGTGCGAGTCTCCACCCACTGAGACAATGACCCATGAACACTTGTGCATGTTCATAAGTCTTAAAAGCATGTCCCAGCTGAACCCCTTTCCATGCATCCCCGCATCACTGACACCACACCAGTGATCCTCCACCACCATTGCTGTGACCCTACTGTGATTCAAAACCTCTCCAAAAATGAAGCCAACAAAATAACCAAATATAGTAATAAGAAAATAAAATAATATTTAAAAAAATAAACAATACAATTCAAAAAAATTAAACCAATTTGAAATAATAATGATAAAATTTAGACATTGGTTCTTGGTCATCACTGTAAGATGAAATGTATGTACAGTGTATGTATGGACAGTGGCATTTTCTTCAACATAATCCTTCTGTGTCTTATTTTTTTCATTGTATTTTCAAAGGAGATTGAGGATACAGAAAATTCACATAGAGAATACAGATGATTCCCATATACCCAACACCCTCCACTTTTTCCCTCTCCCTTAGTAAGGACACTGTACATGCTGATGGTACATTTGGTATAATTGGTGTACAAATATTGAAGCATTTTTATTAACCATCATCAATGGTTTACTATTATGTTCTACATTTTGGATTATACACTTTCATAGGTTTTGACACAAATTTGAAGTGCCTTTATCCATTACTGCAAGATCAAGCTGAACAAACCTAATGCCCTAAAACCGCCCTACTTTCCATCTATTGTTTATTCCACCCCTCCCCTCAGAACCTATAATCACTAAGTTTCAACTTTTGAAGATAAAATACACAGCTATTTGCAATAATATTGAGTGCTTGCATATTGTTCAGTTTTCTTTTATTAAGCAATGACTAAGTTCTTGAGGGTTTCCTGTCCCTCTAATTGAGAACATAGCAGGACTCCCTAGGGTGGGAGTTTAGTGTTTTCTTATTTATTGTGTGGGCCTCCACTCACTGATATAACTCGCTATGACAAGATGAACACTTAGGTCTTCCTTAGAAGCCTGCCCAAGTGTTCCCTATCCCGTGTAACCCCAAACGCGACACCCTACACCAGTAACTCTCCCTTGCCATAATTTGCCAAAAGAACATTTCCAACTTTATAGGTTTAACTACAGACCTGCAAATCCCCAGAGTTCATCTCCTTTTTCTGTCGACCCTCCCCCAAGTTCCATGGATAGTCCAAACCATCCCCCAACCTATTCCCCCTCACAGACCAGCACCTCTTGAACACAATCATGCCACTGTACCACTGTCAAACCCATCTACTGCCCAGCCATAACCATATACCTTATCATATCATAGTTAATTCTTATTATGAAAGTGGGCTCTATATCTGGACTATATTCTCTTCCATTATCTATCTACTTGTGATAATACCCAGCTGTATTGATCACTGCAGCCTTCTTTAACATTAAAGTGAGGTACTTTTAAAGTTTGAACTTTGTCCACCTTTTCCAAGGTTCTATGTTTTCCATATGAATTTAAGAACCAGCTTGTCACTTTCTCAAAAAAAGAAAAAAAGCTTGCAAGGATTCTCATTGAGTTTACAGTGAATTTATTGATATTTCAGGAGTATCAGCATCTAAAAATATTGTCTTCTGATTCATCAATACATTATATCACTCTATTTATTTAGATCCCCTTATTTTCTCTCAGAAATGTGTAGTTTTCAGAGTACAGATCTTCCACACCTTTTGTCAGATTTATTCCTAGGCACGTCAAATTTTCATTGTTAGTTTATTGAAAACGCCATGCTTAAAATATTTAATTTCTTATTTTCATTCATAATATATAGAAATAAAATGTTTTTTTATTGATCTCCTTATCCTCAAAACTTGCTAAACTCATGTACTAGTTCCAATAACATTTTTGTATATAACAAAAGCTTTTCTACATTGATAGTAATGTTGTCTGTGAATAAAGACAGTATTTTTCTCTTTATGGATAGCTTTTATTTCAACTCTGAACTGTTCTATTAGCTATTGCTAGATGTCCTTCCTATATCAAATTGAGCAGTTTCCACATTATTCCTACTTTTCTCAGTGTTTTTGTCAGTAATGGGTGTTGAATTTTATCAGAGGATTTCTCTGTGTCTGTTTAAATTATCAATTTTGCTTGTTTTTTTAATGCAGTGAATTACATTGATTCATTTTCCAGTGTTGATAACAATGAAGCTTTCACCAGAGAAATCCCACTTTATCATAATGTATTATCATTTTAAATATTGTTAGATGTGATTTGATAAATATTGTTTAGAATTTCTGTATCTATATTCATGACGGATAAGGTCTGTAATTTTTTTAATTTTCAATTTCTTTATCTGTTTTTGACATTAGGGTAATGCTGATCTCATGGAGTGAATGGAGAAGCAGTCCCTCTTCAATTTTGTGCAAGTATATGTGTATAATTGATAACAATTTTAATACATATTTTAATTGAAATGTATCATTCATACATGGACATTCATAAAAAATAAGTGTATATTAAAAGTTGTGAGCTTACAAAATAAACATGTGTACCATTATACAAGTCTCATATATATCACCTCTCAACCAAAACTTTGTTACAAACCATGTAAGAGCATTGTCAATAATACTAATAACTATAGTCCATATTTACATTTGGTGTATTTTCCCACAACCCACCCTATTATTTTTTAAAAATATTTTTATTACAGAGTTTATGAATTTACAAAACAATCTTGCATATGTGTAGACTTCCCATAGAACATCCTTTATCAACATTCCACTAATGTGGTAGAATATTTGTTACAGATTATGAGATAATATCATCAGATTATTACCATCAACCATGGTCCATAGCATACATTTGGCACACTTTTCCCATACTCCCCCATTATCAACACAGTGCATCTTTGACATTAATGCAAGAATATTATTGTATTGATGTTAACCACAGTCCATAGGTCATACCAATTGGATTTTTCTCATGCTTCTCCACATTCACACCAGCCTGCAATAGTGATGGTATATCTGCTCTAGCTCATAGAAGGACACACTTTCATCTGTATCATCAACTACAATTCTCATCCACCTCTGGGTTCACCATATTATTAAGTCCATAGATTATTCTCAAATTTTCTTTCAATTGATATTTGTATCCCTAGACTACCCATTTCAGTCACAATTCCATTTATAAATGGACTCATACTAACTATATGTTACCATCAATTCTATTCATTTCCACACTTTTACAGTCAAGTTAATTAATATTCTATACACATTGAGAAACCCTTCTCAGTCAGTCCTCCTCTTATCTCCTAATAACCTATACTCTAGGTTCTAACTCAATGCATTTATTCTTTGTATTTATTTCATATTAATGGCCATTCAATATCTGACCTTTTGTATCTGGCTTGCTTCATTTAGCACAATGTCTTCAAGATTCCTCCATGATAACATGGATAACATATGTGCCTCAATTTTATTTCTTCTTACTGAAGCATAGTATTCCATCATATGTACATATTTATTTTTATTTATTCATTCATTGGTTGATGGACAGTAGGGTTGTTTCCATCTTTTGGCAATTATGAATAATGCTGCTCGAACATCAGTGTACAGATGTCTGTTAGTGTCACAGTTTTTAGTTCTTCTGAATATATTCCTAGTAGAGGAATTCCTGGTTCATATGGCAGTTTATATTTATCTTCCTGAGGAACTGTCAAACTGTCTTCCAAAGAGGCTGCACCATTGACAATCCCACCAACAGTAAAGGAGTGTTCCTCTTTCTCCACATCCCCTCCAGCATTAATGCTTTCTTTTTTTGAATAGTAGCCATTCTATGCTGTGTGAGATGATATTTCACTGTCATTTTCATTTGTATTTCCATGATAGCTAGTGGTATTGAACTTTTTTTTGCCTGTATGTTTTGGCCATTTGCATTTTCTCTTTGGAGAAATGTCATTTAAAATCTTTGCCCATTTCTTAATTGGACTTCTTGCCCTTTTAATGATGAGTTGTATGATCTCTTTATTTAGAAAGGAGATCAAGCCCTTATCAGATATGTGGTTTCCATATATTTTCTTCCAATGTGTAGGCTGACTTTTCACTTTCTTGACAAAGTACTTTGGATCACAAAGTGTTTAAGTTTAAGGAGGTCCCATTTATTCATGCTTTCTTTCATTGTTTGTGGTTTCAGTGTAAGGCTTAAGACTGCACCACCTACAACCAGGTCTTGCAGATGTTTTCCAACATTTTCTTCTAGGAGCTTTATGTTCCTTGCTTTTAAATTTAGGTCTTGGTCCATTTGAGTTAATTTTGCATAAGTTATGAGACAGGGGTCCTCTTCCTTTCTTGTGGCTATGGATATCCACTTCTCCCAGCACCATTTGTTAAATAGACAGTTTTGCTCCAGCTGAGTGGGTTTGAAATGTCAAAAATCACCTGACCATAGATAGATGTGAGGGTCTTTTTCTGAATCATCCATTCAGTTCCATTGGTCTATATATCTATCTTTACACCAGTCCCATGCTGTTTGGTTTTTTTTTTTATCACTGTAGCTGGGTAATATGGTTTATAGAATGGAAGTAAGAGTCTTACAATATGCTTTTCCTTTTAAAATGCCTATGGTTATTTGTGGTCCAAATAGATTTGATAATTTTGTTTTACATTTTAAAAAGATATTGCTGGAATTTTTTTGAGATTGGATTGAATCTGCATATCAATTTGGGTGGACTGACATCTTAATGGTATTTAATCTTCCAGTCATAAGCATGAATGCTGTTCCAATTATTTAGGTCTTTTATACTTCTTTTAACAATGCATTGTACTTTTCTGAATACAAATGCTTTACATCTTTGGTTAAGTTTATTTCTAAATATTTGATTCTTATAGTCACTATTTTAAATGGATCTTTTCCTTGATTTCCATCTGAGATTGTCCATTATAGTTGTATAGAAACTCCACTGAAATTTATGTATTCATTTTATATCCTGACACTCTACTGAAATCTTTTAATAGCTCTAGGAGCTTTGTTTTAGATTTTTGGGGGACTTTCTAGATATTGGATCATATCATGTGTGAATAGGGAAAGTTTTACTCCTTCCTTTCCAATTTAGATACCTTTTATTTCTTATTGTTGTTTGATTGCTCTATGTAGAACATCTAGCACTATATTGAAAAACAATGTTGATAGTGGGCACCTTGTCTTGTTCTTCATTTCAATGGGAAAGCTTTCAGTCTTTCACCATTAAGTAAAATGTTAACAGTGGGATATTCATATATGATCTTTATCATGTTATGAAAGTCTCTTTCAAGTCCGTTCTTTCACAGTATTTTTTTTTATCAAGAAAGGATGCTGTGTTTTGTCAAATGTCTTTTTTGCATCAGTTGTTAGGATTATATAATTTATCTTCTTTGATTTATCAATGCAATGTATTATGCTGATTGATTTTTCTTGTGTTGAACTGCTCTTGCATGCTTGGTATAAAACACACTTGATCATGATGAAAGAGTCTTTTAATGTGCTGTTGTATTCTATTAGCAAGTATATTGTAGAGGATTTTTGCATCCATTTTCATTAGAGAAATTGATCTGTAAAATTTTTTCCCCATAGGTTTTTTAATTTGGTTTTGCAATTAAGGTGATATTGACTTTGTAGAATGAGTTTGGTAGTGTTCCTTCCTTTTTTGGAAGAGCTTGAATAAGATTGGCATTAAATCTTCTTTGAAAGTCTGGTAAAACTCACCTGTGAAATCATCTGTTCTTGTGCTTTTCATTTTGGGGAGTTGTTTGAGGACTGTTTCAATCACTTTACCTGTGATTCGTTTGTTGAGGTGATCTGTTTCTTCTAGGGTCAGTGTAGGAATTTTTTCATTTTTGTCTACATTCTCCAGTTTTTTTGGCATGAGTTGTTCCTAGTATTCTCTATTGATCTATTTATTTCTGTGGGGTCAGTAGTAATGCTCCTATTTTGATTTTTTATTTTATTCTTTTTGCATCTTCTGTCTTTTTTTCTTTGTCAGTCTAGCTAAGAGCTTGTTGATTTTGTTAATCTTTTCAGAGAACCAACTTTGGATTTTGTTAATTCTACTTTTTTTGTTCTCAATTTCATTTATTTCTGCTCTGATCTTTATTTTTTTTTCCCTTTTATTTGCTTCATAATTAGTTTGTTCCTCTTTTTCTAGTTCTGACAGTTTGAATTAGGTCATTGATTTTAGCTCTTTTTTCCTTTTTAATGTAAGTATTGAGGGCTATATATTTCCCTCTCAGCACTGCCTTTGCTGCATCCCATAAGGTCTGATATATAGTGTTACTGTTTTCATTTGTCTCAAGATACATATTGATATCCCTCAAAATTTCTTCTTTGACCCACTGATTACTTGAGAGTGTGCTGTTTATTCTCTGCATATTTGTGAATTTTCCCTCTTTCTGCCTATTGTTGATTTCCAGCTTAATTCCTTTATGATCAGAGAAAGTGCTCTTCATAACATCAATCTTGTTGAATTTACTGAGATCCACTTTGTGACACAATATATGCTCTATCCTGGAGAAAGATTGATGAGTACTTGAGAAGAAAGTATATCTTACTGTTTTGGGGTGAATCATTCTGTATATGTCTATTAGGTTTGGTCCATTTATCATGTTATTCAATCTTTATGTTTACTTATACTTTGCCCAGATGTTCTATCCAATATTGAGAGAGGTGTTTTGAAGTTTCCAACTATTACTGTAGAGATGTCTGTTTCTCCCTTCAGCTTTGCCAGTGTTTGCTTCGTGTAACTTGGGGCATCCTGGTTAGGTGCCTATATATGAATATTTATGATTGTTATTTCATACTGGTGAATTGCCACTTTTATTGATATATAATGTCCTTCCTTGTCTTTAGTAAAGGTTTGCTTTTAAAGTCTATTTCATCTTATATAAGTATAGCTTCTCCGGCTTTTTTCTGGCTACTGCATGCATGAAATATCTTTTTTTAAAAAAATTTATTTATTTATACTAAATTGTCTTTTTAAAAAGATACATAAATCATAAAAAATGATACATTAAAAAATATGAGGTTCCCACATACCTCACCTCCTACCCTCCACTCCTCCCACATCAACAACCACCCTTATCATTGTGGCACATTCATTGCATTTTGTGAATACATTTTGGAGTACTGTTGAACCACATGGATTATAGTTTACACTGTAGTTTACACTTTCCCCCAGTACATTCGGTGGGTTATGGCAGGACATATAATGTTCAGCTGCATGGAATATCTTTTTCAAACTTTTCACTTTCAGTCTATTGGTGTCCCTGGGTCTAAGGTAAGTTTCTTGCTGGTAGCATTTTCATGGTTCATATTTTCTTATGCATTCCACCAGTCTTCAAATATTCTTTCTGCCTCTTTTCCCTCCTCTTCTCCTTCTGGGGCACCCATGACAAGTTTGTTTGCATGCCTCTTGCTTTCCTTTAGTTCCCTGAGACCCGGTTCAAATTTTCCCATTCTTTTCTTCTCTGGTTTTTGTATGTTCACCTTTTGAGGTCATGTCTTCAAACTCACTGATCTTTTTTTCTGCATCTTCAAATTCTCTATTATACGTTTCCAGTATATTTTTTATTTTATTTATTGTGACTTTCATTCACATAAAATCTATTTTTCTGAATATGATTTCAAATTCTTCTTTGTGTTCATCCAGTTTCTTTTTAATATCCAGAATCACTTTAGCCATCTCACTGAATTTATTAAAACAATTTGTTTGAACATCTATGATTAGTTGTTTCAATTCCTTTATGTCATCTGAAGGCTTATCTTGTTCCTTAAACTGGGTCAAATCTTCCTGTTTCTTGGTATGCATTGTAATTTTTTGTTGGTGTCTTGGCATCTGACTTAGGAGATACATCTATTCTGGAGGCAGTTTTCCTCTTTAGTTTAGGGGTTACTTGCCTTTTCTCCCTTGCTGGTTGTGTAGTAGAAGCTGAGGATGTATTTGGTGCTGTGAGATATGGAGGCTGAAGCTGCCTTCATTGCCCCTGGAACTGATGAAGTTTCTCTCACCTTTCTCCTCTGCCAGGAGTAGGGATCAGAGCTTCAGTCATATGTAATAATCCAAGTTATGCAGGACAAGGCAGTTTCTAATTTCCAAGAGAGACTGATGGAGCTGCAGATATGGGCAGCAATCTATGCTGTGTGGGTCTGAAATGATCACATTTGTACAGATAGACTGATGTAGCGCTTCCCTCCCCACACTGGGTGTGGGGATGGACCCTCTAGAGTGCCCAACAATCTAATACTTGTGAGTTGAATATGCCTACAGTTGCCCTGAGAGGCTAGGGAATACTGTAACGTTTGCCCTTTAGGGGGTAGGAATGGAACCACAGATACCCAAAAGTTCAGTCCATGTTTGTCAAAAGTGCCTTCCATTTCCCGTAAAGGCTAAAGAAATATCATCACTCTCATATCCTATTGTGTGATGGGGGTGGATCCACAAGCACCCAAGAGTTCAGTCCCTGTAGGCCAGGGTCACCTGCCATTTCCTGAAGAGGATGAGGAAACACCATTCCCCTCCTATCCTATTAGTGGGTGGGAGGATTCCACAGGCACCCCAAAGTTTAGTCCCTGAAGGCCAAGAGGGTGTGGAGACAACAGACCCTTCCTTTCCTTTAAGGGGTGGAGGTGGATTCACAGGCACCCCATTGTTCAGTCCATGTAGTCCAAAAGTTTCTGCAATTGTCAGGAAAGGCTTTGGAAACACCAATCCCCTCTTTTCATATTGGGGTTTGGGGTGGATCCACAGGTACACAACAGTCCAGGCCATGCAGGTCCAAAGTACCTGCTTTTCCAGGTCTTATTTGGGGGTAAGGATGGAAGTATGGGTAAGGATGGAAGTATGGGGGTAAGGATGGAAGGATTGAATATGACTATTCAATCTGTGTGGTCCATAACTGCAGTACCTTGAGTGGATGGTGAAACATAGTTCTTCTCTTGTCCTATTGGGGATCATTGTGGAGCCATTTGTACCCAATTGTTGAGTTTGTGTAGGTCAAAAGAACCTGCAGTTGTCCTAAGAGGCTGAGGAAACAACAGCCCCCTCCTATCCTATGGTGAGAACAGATGTGGAGATGGAATCAAAGGCACTCAATAAAACAATTTGTGGGAGCTAAAAGTATCTGCAGTTGCCCAGAAAGGCCAAATAACACAACTCCCCTACTACCCTATTGGGGTACAGGGATTGAGCCTCAGGTGTCTGACTATTCAGTTTGTGCCAGTGGAATGAGCCTGCAGTTACCTGGAGAGGCTGGTGCAGGAGCCCCAGCTTCCTTCCTGCCAGAGGTGGAGCTGGGGTTTAGGCTAGAACTGTAATCTGATCTGGGTGAAAAGAAGCCAGTCTTTATCAGCGCCGTGATTTTCAATCAGCCGCCCTTCCCTCACGCCAGAGTTAAAATGAAGGCTACCCAGCCTCTTTCCTAATTGGAGAGGTTTAAACTTTAGCTGGTTTTAGGATTATACGTTAGTCAGCCAAATTTACTAATGAGTAGCTGCTGTCCTTGCCTATCTTTCTCTTCCTCTCCTATTTTTGGGAAATGGTGCTTCCAACTCCAGCAATGAAATAGTTCCTGAGGTAGTCTCTGTGGTGTGGAGTGTTCTGCTCACAATTCTCCTCTGCTAATCGGCAGTCTTCAACTTCCATGCTTTCATGGATGTAGCAGGATTCACTTCTTCTCTCCTGGGGTCTCCAAACAGGTGCTTTAGATAGCTCTGGGAGATTACTAACTGCCCAGTAGCACAAGTTGCTTTTTGGAGCTCCTTGCTCTGCCACCACCTTGCTCCTTTGTCAGTTGGTATTAATTTTAGCCAAAAATTATGTTAGGATTCACCAGTGATGTCATCTAGGTCTAGACTGTTTTGTGGGAAGGTTCTTAAACTACAAATCAATTACTTTGACAGAAACAATGCTATTCAGTTTGCATATATCCTCTTGCATGACCTTTGTCATGTGTGTCTTTCAAAGATTTTGTCTCCATCAAAATTGTCGAAGTTTGCATATAAAGTCATTCATAATGTATCCTTAACTCTTATTTTGATAACTGGGATTTGTAGCGGTGTCTTTGTACTCAATTCTGAAATCAGTAATGTATGCCTTAGCAATTTTCTTTTATCATTTTACCAGAGACAATCAGTCTATAAAACAAACACTTTTGACCTTTAACTCATATAGGAATATAATCTAAAGGTAGAAAAAAATCTTTAAAAAGTCTTAATAAGGCAATCAGTACATTTATTTTTAGAAATAAATATTGGTATGAATACTATGAAATAATCATTTATAGTAGAAGAATATAAATAATTAAGTTCATTTCAACCATCAAGATTTGCAGCAAAATATAAAAGCAAATCAATATCATCAAAGAAATTTTGTAAAAATTCTGTATTCTTATGTTTCAATTAACTCATTCATTCTTTTTAGTAATGCATTATTCTGTAGCTTTATCTTATTCATATAAGTATATGTGTTCATCAATTGTAACATGTACCACACTAATGAAGGACGTTTTTAATTTGGGAAAATTTGGGAGGGTAGTGAGTAGGTCACATGGGAATCACCTAAATTTTTTCTGTGACATTTATGTAATCTAAAGTCTCTGTAAAATAAATAAATAAATAAATACCAATTAAACTGAGTAGTAATGAAATCCCCTAATGCATAAATTACAGTGTCTAAGTGTGATCCCCACAAATGAATCCAGAACTTCTGTGAAAAAAAAAAAGACTAATTTCAAGTATAGAGAAGGAAGTAATTAAGATGGGCCCTGAAGATATCACTGTACCAAAAAGCATGGAAGCAATTTAAAATTAAACAGAAAGACACAATAGCCAAACAGAAGGGATTCTAACTTACCTAAGAAATGACAACTTATATATAATATATACGAATGTATGTATGTTATAAAAATTGTTGTGACTTAAAACTCATAATGTAGAAGGGGTCAGCAAACTTTTTCAGAAATGGACAGTGTTTTAATCTCCTAGGCTGCTCAACAAATACCACAAAATGGTTTGGCTTAAGGAAGGGGAATTTATTAACTTACAGTTTTGAGGCTAAAAGAAAGTCCAAATTAAGTCACTATAAATGTCATATTTAAAGTGAGCAAAAACAATACCTAAGAGCACACCCTAATGTCCCCTCTTCTGATGCCCACTTTTCAGAACCTGTGGAGTTCTGCTTCATTTACTCTTGGCATCACAAGTTTTGTGTCCCATGATATGCCATAGAATTTCGTTAGAAAGAAAGGAATAAGTCAAATGAGATATAAAGAGAAGTAATTCAGTCTCTTTAACAGAGCTACAGATGACACAAAGGTGAGGGAGAAGAACTATTATAAAATTAAATATTTAGGATACCTAGAAACCCAATGCAATATATGTACGTTCTTTGCCACCTGGTTTAAAACACACACACATACTCATGATCCTGATTTAAGACACACACACACACAAGCACATATGTACTTATTTACATTCAAGGAAGAATAAAGTCAATTGGAGATTAGCTGATGTTAAGGACGTTTTTGTTAAGTGTGATGAGGTTGATAATGTAGTTTTATGAAAAAATAAAAAAGGAAGTCTTTATGATTTGAGGGAGTAGTTATGGAGACCTTAATAAGTAGTGGAGAAATAAGTGAGGGGAAGGTTTCAGTAGAAATTTCTTGTTTTGAATGGCAAATATGGAATTTTAATGCTGTTATGAAATTATGTCTTTTATTTTGTTTTAACATACTCTCCAAATCCTTTCCTAAAATCGTCAGTAAATTCTAAAAATTCCTCAATTTTTTGGGCAGATTACAGAGTCATTTTGTTATTTTCTTTGTTTTAATTTTTTTGTTATGAATTAATTAGTAAAATAAAAAATCCTTGGCTTTCTGTTTGTTATGGGAAGAAATAAATATTTATGTTGAGAGAGTATGGAAACCAAGAAACCATAAAATTTTAAGTCACAGAATGGTCAACATGAATCTTAATGAAAATGCTATATGTCTTAGAGTGTACCTTTTCCAGATTAAGGAATTTAGTCATCCAAAATGACTCCTTGATTTCTTAAAATTACTAGATGTACAAAACGAAACTATGTTCCTTGACATGAATCAGCTCATTTTGTATGAAATTCGAATGATTACACAATTTCTGTCCTGAATAAAAGATGTCCCAAGACCATAATAATTAGTTGTGAATATTTTGGAAGGAATAAACATACTAGCTTTGAGGGATTCTGGTGACCTAGGAGAAATTTTTAGAGGATAACTTATGTGAGGTAGTACTTCTGCAACAAAGCAGAATCAGATAAGTGAAGGTAAAAAATTTATTACAGATTAAGAGTAGCAAATGCCAAGGTATAGAGACATGGCAAAGTATAGAAATTCCTGGAAAGTAGAGTACATCAGAAAGACTAAATATATTGGATAGATAGACACATATGGAGGAAAGTCTTAGCAACATGCTTGCAAAAAATTCTTTTCCATCACTGGTGGATATCCTTGGAAGAATAAAAATACTAATGATAGACTGTCAGGCAGGCATGCTAATGGTACTATGAAAGAGTCCTTATCTGTGAAATACTTTTAGCAGAATTTAAATTTTCTGTAGCATTTCTGTCTAGAATTGCTTGCAGTGAAAAAATACTCCCTGAAATGTCAGGTAAACTATACAATTTTTGAGAATAAAATGAAGATATTTCATAATCAAAATGGTTTCCTTTTATTAAGTTGATGTGCCCATGTGCATCTGCAATATGTGGGCAAACATACATCCTAATGTATCAAGAAAAGACTGGAAAGTGGAAGAGGCCATCCTGAACTTCTGCTTCCTTCCTTGTACCTCACAATACTTGTGTCCTAAAAATTCTTAGTAAAGCTTTATTATTAGTAAGATTTCTGTACCTCTGATTTGACAACCCATATATTAGTTATTTCAGTTTACAGGATTTTTAAAAAAATTTTAAGGGCTTGCAAATTGTTATAAAATTTGTACTGTTGAATGTTTTTTGGATCTTAGGCTTGAAAAGACTTTAAATGTATCAGACCAAAAAATTTATCAGATATAGAACATAACTGAAGACTATATAGACAAAATGATTCATTTTCATTATAAGTGTTAATAACACACCAAGGTAATTCATTTTAAGACAAAAATTTTAGATATGAAAAAAACACTTAGAGTATATCAGAATTATATTCCAGAATACGATGGTGTTAAACTCATTGCTGTGATCAAAGATTTTAGAAAATATATGTACTTTGTGCAATACATTTAGAATATTTTTTCTAATCAATGCTTAACTTAATATGACATGGATAGTTGTCCAATAAAAAGGTCATATATATGAATAAACAACACTGAATTTATTCCATTCACCTGTAAGTTTTATTAAGAAAAATAGGTATATTGTGGAAGAGATATCTACTACACATGAAAAAATTGCAATACTGTAGAATAGCATAAAGTAAAGAATCCTCTTAATGCCACATTAAATTACAATTTATATGAAATTACAAAAGTTGAAGGTTATTATAAAGAAAATATAAAGCTGCCACAAAAGAAGTAAAAATAAAATTGCATAAATTAGATAATTAGTTTAATGAATTCATCACACTTCTTCAAAAATATTTTCTGGTATTTAATTCATTTTAAAAATCTTTACTGTGATTTGCTATTGACTATGTACTTTCATAAACTCACTTATTTGATATCCCTAATATCTTTATGAAGTAGATAATTCATGTTTTTAAATGAAAAAAAAATTGAGTGTGGCCAACACCATTCATTATATTTCTCAATAGTCTAAAGGAAATTTATAATCAAATCTTTGCACAAGTGATTTTAAAACTATGAAATCATAATTGGCATTCTTTCTACAGTCTTAAAAATGCAAAAAGTACTTTTAAAATACTGTTAAAGAATATAAGCCTAAGACATTTGTCTGTTATGATAATAACACATAGATCTAAGACATAGGGTTTAGGAAAGTGACGTTCTGTCTTTGTAGTTTTTATAAACTTTGGAATTTCTCCATTGGTTCATTTCCTTCCTTCATTTCTTCCTTCCTTCCTTCCCTCCCTCCCTCCTTCCTTCTTTCATCCTTTCCTTCCTTCCTTCCTTCCTTCCTTCCTTCCTTCCTTCCTTCCTTCCTTCCTTCCTTCCTTCCTTCCTTCCTTCCTTCCTTCCTTCCTTCCTTCCTTCCTCCCTCCTTCCCTTCCTTCCTTCCTTTTTTCTTTCCTTTTTTCCTTCCTTTTTTCCTTCATACCTTTCTTTCCTTCATTCTTTTCTTCCCTTTCTTCTTCCTGCCTTCCTTCCTTCCTTCTTTCCTTCTTTCCTTTCTTTCTCACCTTCTGTCTTTCTTTCTCTCTCTATTTCTTATTATTCCAACACTTCCATTACCACCACAAAATGATATTAAACTCAATTTCCAGGTTTTTCCTTTTAAAAAAAAACTAAAGATTTTTTTTAAAACAAATCCTGAAGGGTAAAAATGGATGATGTCAAAGAACATTTGAAAGAGGAACTATTTAACGAGGACAATGGGATTTTTCTTTGGCAAATCCAATACCATTGTACCATATTAATCCATTGAACTTTGTCAAAAATAACAAAATGGATTTTCAAATGGTATTGGGAAAATTTGTGACATTAATTAAAAGAAGTGAAACATCAGACAATGTAATCTTTAGTGTAAAGAATATCCAGTAGGGATAAAAGAAAGGAAATATAGGCTGTCCTATATTATAGGCCTTTTCTGTAAGTTGTGTAAAAAAAAAAACAGCCTCAAATATGCAACATGTTCCCCAGTTCTTTTCAACACCTATTCTTGTGATGTTCATTTACAAAAGCCAAATCCCACAAATTAACTCACATATACTCTTTCAAGGAAGACAGGATCTCCTTTCTATGTACAACTACAGAAAATTTGATTTTTGTCATGTAACATGTCTTAGTGCTGAATCCAATTGACCTGGTATAAAAGAATTAATAAAGGAAATTTTGTGGCACCCATAGAAAAGTAAATCCAATCCCCAAAGTCAGTTAGATGGTATATTTAACTAAATCAGAAGCAAATGATAGCAAGTTTGTAGGCTTATACCAAAACAGCCAAGACTATAAAAGGGATTGTTAGTGAAAAGGACCAAGTACATGTCAGAGTTAAGAAACCAAGCATCTGTCAAAAATCTAAACCTTATTCACAGTGTAACAATCTGTGAGTCCAGTCATCTTGTTTTGCAGATTTGAGAAAATATATGCACTCTATTCTGTCGTTTCTGAAGGATTTCTTTCTGTGTATGTATGTCTGATTTCTCACACTTTAATCTTCCTTTTCAAAATGGATTTAGCTATTTTAGTTCCTTATCTTTTCATATAAATTGAAAATTACCTGGTCTACATTTACAAAAATATCTTGCTTCAAATTTCGTCAGATTTGTGATATATTTGAGTATCAGTCAGGGAGAATTGACATCTTTACTATGTAGATTCTTCCATTCCATAAATGCAATATGATTCTGTGTGTAATGTACTTTTTCATTTCTTTCATTAATATTTTTGTAGTTTTCAGGATGCAAGTCCTGTACACATTCTGTCAGCTTTACAAGTAAATATTTCATGTTATTAAGCAATTGTAAATGACATTCATTTTTAAATTTGGTGCCCACATTCATTTCTAGTATATAGAAATATTGATTTTTTGAATTTAAAAAATATTAAAAATATATTATTTGCACCAATGTTACAAGTTACTCAATTTAACAACTGCAAAATCAATACATTTGATTCCTCCTCCCCCTCATTTTTGCTCATTCTTCAGTCTTGAGGGGTTTAGGATGAGGTCTGCTCTGACAGTTTCTGGCTGAGGAGAAAGGCAGATTTTACGGGACAAGAAGAGTGAAATTGTTTTGTTTACATTTGAAGATACTCTTTACTTTGGGGGAGGGGCTGGTCCATGCTCACCATTTAGTTGTTCTTCATGGCACCTGAAGAACTGGAGCATAGGAGTTGACAGTGTATTTGCTAGACTTCATGGTTCAACCAGCATATAAACAATCCAGAGCTTTTTAGTCTCTGAGAGCTATATTTAATATGTAAATTGAAAATTAGAAGCTCAGTAAAAAGCAGTAGAAAATCATTATTGGGGAATTTATAAATGGGTACATCTATGTTATATTGGGGAAATAGATTTGTATATATCTATTACCAGATATGGCCCACAGGGAGTGTTAATTTCATGAAGCCATGTGGCTTGTCTATGGTGTCCAGACATCCAGAGGGACCTCAGGAGCACTTTTGTTTGAGGATTTGTTTACTGTAGAAGTTCGTAAAGTGTGGCTGAGATCTGCATAAGCGCAATGTCTGGAATGACCTCCCAACACATTGAAATCTTTAAGCCATAAAAATTCTATTTTATTTAATATTTTCCTCTTGATCAAGTTCTTTCTCCAAATGCATTGTTAATTAACATATTTTAACAATCCCTTGGTACCAGAGAGGTTCATCCCTGGGATTCATATCCCATGTTGGGAGGGGGAAGTACTTAGTTTATTTTCAGAGCTTGGCTTAGAAAGAGGTCTGTTTTCTTTTATTAGGCAAAGCTTAATTCAGAGCTTTTTGCCATATGATTTGATAAAGAAGCAGGACTTTTCCAAGAGGGTAGTTTAATATTATGTTAGCTACTGTGAGAAATTTTATCTATCCAGATCTTGCAGAATTGGAAAATCCAGTCATCAAATTTACATAGAAGAGTAGTAAAAGTTATCTTGAATAAGAATAAGTTGAAGACTCACACTTCCTGAACTTAAAATTGATTACAAAGTCATAGTAATCATAACTGCATGATACAAGCAGAAAGGCAGACATATAAACAAATGGAATGAACTTGAAAGCTCAGAAAACAACTCTCATATTTATGACCAAATGATTTTTGACAAGGGAGCTAAGATCACTCAGTTGGGAAAGAATAGTCTTTTCAACAAATGGTGCTAGGAAAATTGCATCTCCATCTGCAAAAGAAAGAAGCAGGAACCACACCTCACAATTTATATAAAAAACAAACTAAATATAAGATCAAAATGTAATATCCAAAACCTTAATATAAGAGTAGAACTATCAAACTTCTAGAAGAAAATATAGGGAAGCATCTTCTGTCCCTGTGTTAGACAATGATTTCTTAGAATTTACCCGTAAAGCACAAGCAACAAGAGAAAAAAAAAATGGATAAATTGACCTCATGAAAAATAGGAACTTTTTGCCTCAAAGGACTCTAGTCTGAAAGTAAAATGCTGACCTACACAATGGGAGAACACATTTGGAAACCACATATCCAATAAAGGTTTAATATCCAGACTATATTAAGAAATACTTCAACTTAACAAAAAGACACCAAATTTTTTAAAATGGCAGAAGATTTAAATGAACATCTCTCCAAAGAAGTATACAAATGGTCACAAAACACATGAAAAGACTCAACATCATTTGCCATCAGGGAAATGCAAACCATAAACACAATAATATAACATTTCACAGACTTTAGAATAACTACTACTAAAAAATGGAAAATTAAAACTGTTGGAGAGGATGAAGAAAAATAGGAATGCTCATTCATTGTGGGTGGCAGTGTAAAATAATGGAACTGCTAATGAAGCTTTTGGCAGTTCCTCAGAAAAAGAAATACCATATGATTCAGTCAACTCACTATTGGGTATATACACAAAAGAATTGAAAACAGGGACTCAGATATTTGCACATCGGCATTCATAGCTGCATTAGTCATATTTGCCAAAAGTTGGAAGAAACCCAAATATTCACCAGTCAATGAATGAATAAGCATAATGCAGTATATAAAGAATATTATTCAGTTGAGAAAAGGAATGAAGTTCTGATAGATGTGACACAATGGATGAACCTTGGAGACATCATGTTTAGAGTAATAAATCAGAAACAAAAGGACAAATATTGAATGATGTCACTGATATGAAGCAATTAGGGTAAGCAAATTTATAGAGTTAGAATATAGAATATAGGTTACCAGTGGATGGAGTGGGAATAGGGAATAGGAAGTTAAGACTTAAAAAGTGCAGGGTGCTTATGTGGAATAATGGTAGTGTTTTGATAATGGATGGTGCTGGTGGTAGTTCAACATTGTGAAAGTACTTAATAGCACTGAAATAAGTATTTGTTTGGTTAAAAGGTAAATGTTAGGTTGCATATATGGTAACAGAATAAAATATGAATAAAAATGTCCATAGAAAGTCACTACACAGTGAAACCCAAGTTAATCCAAGGACTACATTAAGTAGAAAAATTGTTAAAATATTCTTTATCAATTGTAATCAATGTCCCATACCAGTGTAATATGGGAACCTAGTATTTTGTGCATGATTGTTCTATAAATCCACAACTTCCCTAATAAATAAAAAAAAAGTAAAAATGCCAAAGTAAAACAGAGTACACCTCCATTTATTTTTCTTGTTAGGATTCTCATCTCTCATCTCTGTTCCTACTCATTATAGATACCACTTACTACTCAAACACACATTCACTGTGAATGGGAGGTAAAGTTGACATACAGAGCATGATACACTATTGTTGTTCTGCTGGTTAAGGTTTTAAAAATGATAGGGTCAAGCAAAGTAAAAGAGAAGATAAAGGGAAATAAAAGCAGACAAACATAAAAGAAAGTTTAAGAAATGTTATGAGGATGCAAAACCAAAGTGAAGGAAAAGTTAAACGGATATGGAAAACTAAGGAGAAATAAAATGGTACTTTTAGACTGACTTAGATTATTAGGGGAATAACTTCAAGTAAAAATAAAATATTAAAATTATTTTAGAAAATAAGAGGGGAAATGTTTAACATGAAATATACATATACTTAAAATATACCAATTTACTCATTTTCTATGTCCTGGAAACAGGACTAAGTTTTAAATCAGCAATATCATAAATAAATATTCAGTAAATTTCAAACTGACCATGACTGATGGGACTAGTGTAGAGGTAAACTTTAGATGGAATAAACACCTAACACAATAAGGATATTCAAATGCTAGGCAAACAAGTAATTTCAAAATAATAATAATAACAACTTGGGTATATTGAGTGCTGTATATATCAAACCATTACTCTCAAACTTTTACATAGATTATATGAGACAGTGAGATTAAAAATTAAAAGCAAAAATGTTTTCAGACCAGCATAGGTAGTAGGTTGTAGAACATGGGTTCTAAATGAGGGAATCTATTTTCTGAAGTTGTGATCTTAAAATTACCAAATTTTTACAAGCACTTAGGGGCCAAATTACATGACATTTCAAAGGCTATACTGATACCTCTAGGGAAAAATTCCCTGGTAGGTGTTTTTATCATCAAAATGAAGTGATTAAGCACATTTTTATTAAAGGTCACTGCATAAGACCATGTGTTTGCATCAAATATATAATCAGATTGATTTCTAAAGTATCAAATATAAGTTATTATTCAGAGGCAGAACACATGCAAAAATAAGCATGTAAAGAATAAAGCTAACTGACAAATGAGATGTGATTGCATTATTATCTAGTGGAATTCACTGGAGAAGGTATCGGAAAATGTGTATTCTAAGATGGTGACAGAGGTAGATGAGAAAAGAGGCAAAATAATCCAGGCAGACAAAGCAGCAGAAGTAGAAGGAAAGGGAACAGCACATGAATGATTTGGTTGAAGTCACTAATCAGAGCTCTCCTGTCCAGTCATCTCTGATAAAAAAGGAGTCATAGTCAAAGGAAAGAGAGTCCTCCCCATCAGAGTTCTTTAATTTGGCACATTTATACAATTGTATAGCAATTTATTATAAAAATTTCCCAGTTCCACAAACCCCAAATGGTAACATTGGCAAAATGCATAATTATATGTCTAAAACAGAAATTCTTCCTATCAAACCTTGCTTTGCCTAACTTTAATGATCACATGTGCCACAACAAAAGTCATGAAATGATTAAAACACAGGTAATAGATGAAATTATAATTAGTTTTGTTAAATATCCTTTATATGAAGTAAATATTAAAAATTAAAAACTTTTAGTTATAAACCATTATTGTATCCGATGTGAACTCTTTCTTTATTACCTCCATGTCAAACCATAAAAAAAAAAAAAATGGTAAAAAGCCTATTTAATGATTTGAAAAGAGTAAAATTGGGTAAAACACATCTGCCAGGAAAATTATCTGTCACTCTAGAAATACTCTTATTTTTGGCATTTGTTGTCATAAACCTGTGTCAAAGTATTGATTCAGTTCAAATGATTTATTTAAAGTATCAATGTATGTAAAATTTTATACTGATTTGATGAATATTTTATAAAGAAGGCAAGGTTTTGTGTCTTCCATATGTAATTATGATTGACAATTTGATGTGAATAATTATTCTAACAATATTAGGAAAACATTTTTATAATTTACAAATAAGTTTGGAACAATTTCTGAATTTTAAACAAAGGCAAACAAATGATGCAAACGTAAGTGATGATACAGAATCAAGTATATCAACTGAATAGTAAATAAAATAAGAGGCTAGAAAAAGGTATTTCAGAAATTTGAAGATAAGGAACAAAAAATATTTATTGCAGTCAAATAATTTAAAAATAATAAAATTTAAAGATAACATTCTCTACAGTCTCAGGAAACAAATATTAGAAATCAGGACTGTCAGACAGAGTTGCTAAGGTGATGATACTGAAGTCTTTGTTGAAAACACTGGAGAGGTAGATTGAACAAGATATTTTGAGCTTTACCAGGATTGCAACCTAGCCTCAATGCTGCACAGACTAGAATGAGATTAAGATGATCAGCCACTATTTTATTTGCCAAGCACAAAGTGGTAGACACTCTATACAGACTTTAAACTTTGCATTAAAAATAACTATTATGCAATACAAAAACTCAGGTCACAACAAAATACAGGAACACAGGGACAAGAAAGAAGTACAAAAATACACAGATCCAAGGTTTGCCTGTATTTTAGGATGCTGGAAAGATCTTTAACATTCTTATGAGAAGTATAGTCATATAAATAAATAAAAGGTGAACAAAATATACACAAATGTGAAAATTTTACCACAGAATTACAAATATAGCAAAACTTCTAATTTTATAAACAGTTTTAATAGAAAATTAGACTCAGTGGAAGACATTATAAGAGATTTAGAAACTAGATCCATAGGACATTCACACATGAAACAACACAAAGAGTAATTTTTTTTTTTAACCCAAAGAAACATTTAAGAAACAGAGGAGAATGAAAACACATAAAGTTGGTTACATGAACTTTCAGAACAGCACTAAATTACCTAAGTGGATATTACTAAAAGAGAAAATGTAAATCTCATATGTTACTGGAATAAAAATAAAAAAAAAAGCAAAGAACTGTTTACCTAAATGATGTGGGGAAAATATGATTAACCATTTAAATAATCAGTTTTATTTTATGAAATCACGTTCCTCACTGGTATTTTCAAGATCCACTTTATGCTACAAATTCTTCTATAGAAATCTTCTTTGACCTAGTACATATTCCCCAATTGTTCACAAACATATGGCTATGTTTTATTCTTATCTTTTAAAAAAGCTTAGGGAAAAAAAAAAGAAAAGTAAAAAAGCAGTGTGGCCTTATAACGATATATATGGAATTAACAATTTCATTCCTGCGTATGTGAAAAATTTTTATTATATTTCATTGTTTATTATTCTAACTCTGATATGGATTTTTATTTCAATGATAAAAATGATTTGTACTTACAGTTAAAAAAAACTTGAAGGAAGATGAAGGGCTTGAAACAATTTTGCTTTCATTGTTAGAAATGTCTGTATTAGGCTTAAAAAGTTCTGAGAAAAAGGAGCAGATGTGACTCAAATGGTTGGGTGCCTGCTTCCCACATGGGAAGTCCTGGATTTGGTTCCTGGTGCCTACTAAAAATAAAAACAAAACAAAACAAAACAAAACAAACAACAAGCAAACAGATGAAAAAACCAAGTCAGTGGAGCCTATGTGGCTCAGTGGTTGAGTACGGGCTTCCCACATTCAAGGTCCCAGTTTCAATCCCCTGCCCCAGGACCTCAAAAATAAATGAAAAAAAAAAAAAACAACACAAAACAAAAACAACAACAACAAAAAGCTCTTAAGAAAAAAAATTCTGAGAAGAATAAATGAAGTGAGTTACTTTTGTTTCCATATATAACATTTGGAATGTTAACCATGACGTTTCCAATTAGTTTAAGGAATATCCCAAAGTAATGGAAGTTATTTTACTAGTATGGATACAGCAATAATTATACTTTTATTTGTTGGTTTAAGAATGGAGCTACAGGTTTTGCTATACAAGAAAGTACACATAAACATAAGCAAATCTCACATAGTCTCTCATATAGAAACTAAATATATCTAGTTTCTAGAGAATATACTTTAAAAAACAATCATAGATTTGTTTTCAAATATTTTAAAAGATACCAGCAACAGTAATGGCTATACTCTATGGCAAACTTTAAATTTTTTTAATGTAATATGTATCTAATATGGTAATGTGATACAAATGTACATGGAATACTAGATTTAAAGAGGTTGTGGCAGGTAAAAATATTATTTATTTTTATATGGGTCATAATAAGCTCTGGATTATATATTGCATTAAATATAATTGTAATGAAATAACATTTTACAGGCTTGATAAACTGGAATAATTAAAGGATAAAACTATACACTTGAAGAATTTAACTCTACTTCATTCAGATATCCAAAAGAAAAGAAAATGAAATGAGAAAAATTTTTGGTGGTATATATACCACTAGAATAAAAATACTTTTAAATGTAAAGCTTGAAAAAATTAAGATAAAAACAAATAAGTGAAAGGAAAATTGAAAAAAAATTATTAGAATATTTTAAAGGATGACAATATTCAATTTGCTTTGGTCATTTCCTGTACATAACAGAATATATTCAATTTTTTGATAAAGTAACAACTTTCCACATCACATTCATGAAGGCTTTCTTCGCTTGTTGATTCCTTAGAGTGTAGACGAAAGGATTCAAAAGTGGGGTAGAGCACTGCAATTCCCTTGGAAAAAGAAGTTCTCTGACAGATGGTTTAACATACATAAAAATGCAGCTGCCATTATAAAAAAAGGAGATCACAATCATGTGGAAAGAACATGAAGAAAATACCTTTATTTTCTGTTGAGTTGAAGGGAGTTTTAGAATTGTCAGTGCAATGTAGGTGTATGATATTATCACCATTACCAACATGACTGTAAGTGTCATCAAAGCTGAGATAAAGTCTATCATCTCAATGAGCCTTGTATCTGAGCAGGAGGGGAGAGGGGTCACAGAAGAAGTGATTGGAGGCACAGAAGTCAAGATTTAGATCCAAGGTGTATTAGAGAGAAATGGTAAAGAACACAGTGAAGCAAAAACCAAAGACAAGCTGTGTGAAAAATTTGCTATTCATTATGGTTTATAGTGCAGGGGCTTACAGATGGCAAAATAGCAGTCATAGGACATGGCTGCCAGCAGGTAAAGTTGAGATCTTTCAAGGATGGAAAAAAAACAATTGAATGACACAACAGTTGTAGGAAATGTTTTTTCTGTCCCCAGTAGCCAGACTAATTGCTATTTAGGGATGCATGTAGTAGTAAGAGATTTCCAAGATGGAAAAACTCAAAGGAAAAAATACATGACCACTGTCTCCACATCAATGATATAATTTCTTCCTTTGCTAGAGCCACAATAATTCTATAGTAGAATACTAGCAAGTCGATTCTAATTCATATTTTTATTGTTCCATCCTGAGGATCCTGGGATGGTGATATCCACTCTACCTCTAAATTGAGAAGGGGCTTAAATCTCACATAGCTGATGGGTGAGATTCTTCTGCTTGCAGTTATAGACTTTCTTGGGTTCTTGGTGTGGTGGTTGGCCATCCTCACCTCCTTATTAGCTGACCTGGGTAAGTCCAACAAACTGGACAGTGGGTATTGCAACTCAGCTGAGGTTCAGGGCTCAGCTGGCAAATGGACAGTCCAGAGATTCAAATCTCCTTGGCATCCAACAACCCCAGCACCAACCATAGTTCAGTAAAAGCGAGAGAAATGAGGAAAATGTAGAGAATTCACATCTGAGTCCAACTCCTCAGGAGCACAAATTCCAAAGTAGGGCCCACTGGCAAGGCACTGAACTCCAGAGCTATCTACCATGACCATAGGACCTGGGTGTTTCCATCGCCCTCAGGAGCACCACTACCTGGGGTTGTATCTACTTTTGCTATCTCTAAGTTTGTGCTGAGACATTCATAAGCAAGAGCCCTCTGATGACCTTCTGACTCATTTTGAAGTCTCTTAGCCATATAAATGCATTTGCCTTTACCATCTCCCCCTTTTACTCAAGATCTTTTTCTAGTTGCATCACCAGCTGATGCTTGGTTATAATCCCTCAGTGCCAGGTAGGCTCATCCTTGGGAGTCCTGTCCCATGCTGGAGGGACTGTAATGTATTTATATGCTGAGTTTGACTTAGAGAGTGGCCACATTTGAGCAACATGGAGGCTCTCAGGTGGTAACTCTTAAGTACCCTGCAGCTCTAGGTCAAGTTGAAATTTTAAGCACACAGGTTCATAAGCATAGTCATCAGTATCAAGGGTCCATTATTCGCCCATCCTTCTTCACTGGTGTTTGTGCTTGCACTTGGGGGATTGTTGCTGTTCTATTGGGGAATGTGGCAGAGCTCCTTAGGATGAGAACTCAACACTCCCTCAGTTTGTCATTGAAAATCTACCCACTATGTCAATACCCAACAAACATCCAAACATATCTATATACCCTATATACATGCCCTGGAGAACTCTTCTCACCCATGCATCCCCCATCAGTGACACCTCACAAAAATGCTCCTCCCCTGCTATAGTTGAACCCCTCTGTGATCCAAAACTTCCTCAAAAAATGAAGCCTAATATATAGCCAAATTCAATTAATAGGGAAATGTAATATCAATGATAGGTTTAGAGATTAGAAATGAAATAAATAATTATTTAGAAAAACTTAAGTAAAAATAAATTGGGGCATTAAAAAATAAAGTGAAAAATATAACATTGTTTGATGTTTTGCTTTTCATCACCATAACAGGTGTTGCCCTGTATGTACAGCGGCAAGGCACTCTCTTCCATTTCTTCCTCAGTGTCTTACATCTTTTTTTAAATTATGTCTTCATAAAAGCTTTAGGTCACAGTAAAGTCACATATAAAATAAAGGGGGCTCCCACATACCTAACATCCTCCCCCACCACCCCTCTCCCCACCGATGATCTTTATATGGGATGTTACATTTGCATTGATGTAGAGACAGTGGCCACAGGAGTTGCCTAACACAGGGAGAGGGAAAAAGAGGTGTGACATAGGGACATTTTTGGGACTTGGAGTTGTCCTGAATGACATTTCAGGGACAGATGCAGGACATTATATATACTGCCATATCCCACTGAATGGATTGGGAGAGAGTGTAAACTACAAGGTAAACTATAATCCATGCTGTGTAACAGTGCTCCAAAATGTATTCATCAAATGTAATGAATGTACCACACTAATGAAAGAAGTTGTTTATATGGGAGGAGTTGTTGATGTGGGAGTTGTTGATGTGGGGAATGGGGTATATGGGAGCCTCTTTTATTTTTTAATGTAGCATTTTGTGTGATCTATGTATCTTTTAAAAAAAGATATATTTATAAAAAACCTAATCAAGATAGTATTTTCACATTTCACTATGTGAATTCTGTGTTTTACCATACCATAGATTGTAAGTCAATATGAACACATAGCAGTGAATAAACCATGTATTATACTTTTGTTTGGTTTGCAAGCTAATTGAAAAAGTGTTTTCATAGTTCCCTGACTCCTGAATTTTAAATTCGATTGTAGGTGAATATAAGTAACAGCTGTTAATAAAGTGTGTATTTTGCTTGGTTTTCAAAAAAAAATCATGGGAGTTTTGAGGAGAGCATCCAACAGACTGAGTGTGATGATGATTAGATTGCCAGTGATGCTGAGTGAGTAGGTTAGAAAAAGGAAGATAAATAACACAACTTTCAATTGTGGGTCATCAGTCAAATCTGCTAATAAGCAGGGTCACTTTTGTATGTTTTCCCATTACTGTCTTCTGAGTCACTTAAGCCTAAAACAAAATAAAATGTATTTTATAGAGTTTTGGGAATGAGTTCAAGGAACAACAAAAAAACCCACAAAATTATATAATTAAGGAAGGAAAGATTTAATAATGGGGAAAATGCTCTATAATGAACATGTTTTTATTACTAATGCATATCTCTTTGCTCTTTCTCTGTAGTACACACTAAAAACATTATCAGTGTGTAGAAGTCCCAGCCCTTGCCCACCACAACCTTCTTTTTCTATTGTATGCAGATAGTTAAATATGTTTCCTCCCTAAGCCTGAGGGCATGTTAGGTCTACTGAAAAGTTCTGACCACATCCTAAATCCAAAAACTGGGAACGAGAAGCCTTAGCTGTTTTTCTGGGCAGTACTCTTAAAGGCAGGGTCCTCTCCTGGGGAGTATACTCACAGGGTCTCTCCTCTCTAATGCAAATTGGGGCATTTAGAGCTGCCATCCCCAGACCCTGATAAGTGGTTGGCTCTTTGGGAGACCCGCCTCGGTAAGATCTTTTGCCCTTTCTTTTGGATGCTTTATACTATGTAAGTAATAAAGCAGTCATTTGCTAAATCTCTCTGTTGTGTCTGAGCCTGTGTTCCCAAGATACACCTTAGATCAACTTGCTTCACAGATTTTGACTCAGCAAGCAGTGTGCACAGGGAAGTATGGACTGGGTTGGTAACACTCTTTTAGATGCTTGAGAAACATTAATCAAGAGACTAGCAAAGACCTCAGTCTTCCTAAACTGAGTAGATTCAAACAATAAATATACATAATAAATAAGTAACTAAATTGCTTATGTCAATGAAAGAAATATCTGAGATGCCTACTGTAAATCATAAAGGGTGTTTTATTGAGCAAGAGCGCATGCAGGTGGACCAACATTGAACAGGGTGTGTCTGTCTCTCAAGGGTTTAAGCTTCAACGGCTGTTCAGGAAGGAGGAATGAGGGAGGTGTATTAGCTAATCAGTATGAAGTATCCTTGGGCAGCGATTGGTAAATCAGTAAACTGTATGAGCAAGATGTTTGCATAAGATAACGGACATTTGGTGGGACTTTGGTGGGACTGTTTGCAGACATTTTGCTTTCTGCTAGCCTTAACTGCTACAGTTTCCTTTTATCCTCATAGGGACAAGGGTCTTTATTGCTACCGCAAAGGATCATTGGTATCTCAGCTTACTTTATTTGGCTTCCTTTCCTTCTACATAGCTCCCTGAATATAATGGGAGCTCAGCCAAATCCAGGTGGTTAATAAAGGCATTTACCATTCTATTTTCATGCTTGTTAGATAATGAAAATGCTATGGAAAAAAAAAGAAAAATTATAGATCTGTGTTCCACCCAACTCCTGAAGGGCAGGGGTCAGGACTGCTTGAGACCAAAGAACACACTCAGCATTAAATCATCCATAAGTTTTATTGGAATTTGAGGAACAGGAGAGAAAGTATCTGGAGGCCTTATTCCAGAGACTGAAGGTAGCATTCCTCAAGGAGCCAGGGAAATAAGGGTGAATATAAAGAGTTTCAGAACAAAGACATTTCAGAAAAAGGTGTCTGCTTGGGTCACATGAAGCACACAAATGGGGTCTGGTGATGTTATCATAGGAAGGAAGTATACTCCTTTGAGAAGAAATCATTTACGATATCATATGTATGTTCTTATCCCTCTGGGGAGAGTTGTTATCTTTAACTTTTGTCTGGGCCACTTAGGTAGCTCCATGCTGTGGACTATGTTTCATTTAAGAAGGGGGACCCTGGGCCATGGGCTACCATAAAATCCATCCCCAAGCAGCAGACTATGTTGTCCATAGGACATGCACTGTATCCACATTCTACAGCAATAGTGTAATAGACAGGAGAATAGCAGGAATCCTCTACCAAAAGCTAATAGACTTATAAAAAAATGTCATCAGGGTCAAGAAAGGGATTTAAACTAATTAAATAGGGGGTCAATAGCTAATTTACTAATGTGCTGTATGTGCTCTTTCAAATTATTTAAAGCTTGTGAAATATTATGAGAGTGATCCAGAATATATACATGACATTGAACATTAATAAGGATACAGGTCTGACCTTGTTCTACAGTAAGACTATTTAAAGCTATCTTATTCTGTAAAACTACCTTATACAGTTGGGTAGATTCTTCATTGAGTAAGGAAATTGCTACCTTGGAATCATTGACAGCTTGAATGATGTGATTGGCTAGAGCAGTTACGTGTTCTTCAGTGACAATTGCAGCACCACTTGGCACAAAAACAGCGAATGGATGGAACCACCAGGGATTGTGCTTTACCTTATATCTAGCCTGGACCATTTTCCAATTACTGGAAGCATGGGGTAATGAGTCACATGGGCCTGCCATTGGAAAAATCTGTAATTTTCTACTTTGACAGCAAAATTATAAAACCTAAGGGGAAAATACCCCACCTCATGGATTCCCTCTTATTCCATACAGAGAGGAGTGATGTGTTTTAGGGTGACAGATTCAGCTGTTAACCATCCTAACCATCATATACAGCATATCCTAATAAAAGCCTAGGTTTATTCTCCTATTCCCTTACAAGGGAAAAATATAACTATGAGTCTTATTATAAGACAGCACCTAGATTTCAGTTTTAAAGGGAAAGGTCTTTTTCGAAACTTGTTGATGGGTCATATTCTGCCGTGCCAGAAAGTTGTTCCATGTGGTCCAATTTGCAAGAGTTACAGTCCAAGAAGGCCAGTAACACCCGAGGATATTGGCTAAGGTGCTATGGGCAAAAAGAAAGATGCTTATGGGGAACAATAAGGGTATCATGCTGGTCTAACAGTGTGCAAGCAGCATTTCCATGAGCAGATAATGAAGTACTAGATAGGGGAGTCCTATGATAAAGCTTCCAATGCATACATTTTCCCCTTCTAAATTCTCGAAGTTTTCAAAGGTAACATCAAAAACTAGTTTAGGAATAAGGAGAGTTCAGATAGACATACATATGATCCCAGCTCTTTGCTGTCCTGATTGGTTGCTTTTCTAACTTTACTTGTTAGCGTTCAGGGAACCAATGGAGAGGCCCTTCTGTTTGACCCTTCAGTTGGTAGTTATTCAGGACTTCTTTTGAGCCCAGGACTTTCAAACTGGAATTCATGACCAGGGTCTTTGGAAAGCTTTTTTCTGTGACTAGCTTCCTTCCCTGTTTCCTATATTAACCTGCCTCAACTGCCCCCTCTGGGAGTGTAAACTCTCTGAGGGGTCATTCTTCTGTAGCTGTTTCCTGCTGGTTAGGGGCAGTAGTACCTGCCTCCTGTGGTGTGAAACTCTGGCTGTTCTATTGAGGTTGAGGGAAGGTGGTCCTGCACTATGGTTGGAACTAGATGAAATTCCCACATGACTAATATCTTGTTCTGAAAGATGTTGTTTTTGGAGGAAATAAATTAAGTTAGAACTTTTGAAGATATGTTGTCCACTTAAAGGGCAAAGAAGATGATGGTAAGTGGGTCTAAAAAAGGGCCAACCATGACATACTGGACCATGGGAATGAGAATACCCAGGTGACTCCAGAGGCTACATTGTCCCAAAGCTGACAGGCTTCATTTTGCAAGTTCCAAATGTTGTCTAGGACTGTTCCTGAGTGATTTACACAGAAACAGCATTGATCCTTGAAGAATAGGCAAGGATCTGTGCTGTTGTTAGCATGTTTAAGGGGCTGAGATTTTGTAGCACCATGGCAGCAAGGGAGTCTATTTGTTGTTTAAGGGTTTCTAAAGTGCAGCTAGTTTCTTTTATGCTGTTGGCTACATCTAGGGAGAGAGTGTGATATACCTCCTGGGTTTGGTATAAACTGCCAACCCCATTTCCCATAGTGGTAGTTATGCCTAGAACAGCTAGGAGATGGATGAGAAGAGGCACTGCCCTAGACATACACTCACAAAGACAATATAGGCAGTAAGAAGATAAGCATATGGCAAGCAAAATAAAGACAATACTTAAGAGAGCCATTCTTTTATCTAATAAACCCGTTCATCAATTACTTAAAAATTAAGTTTACCTTGACTTTTAGCATGTTCAATATCATTTTGCATATAATCTAGAATAGAAGAGATATTATCATATTCAATAGGCTTATAGGTCCAGTGCTTAATAATAATCAAAGCACATGTTCCTCTTTAAGTTGCAGTTAATAGATCGAATCTTCAGGTTTGCAATACCATGCATGCTGTCTCTCCATGGGAGCAGGCCATAATGCTAATTGTGGTTGTTTAAGTTCTACTCACATTACTCTGGTAATTATTGCTCCACTTGGTATGTCCTTTACAAAGCCAGCATGATGCAGCTCTGTTGGTTCTTGGAGAAAAGCTCCAGTGTTTTACTTGCCCAGTGCATAGCGCTATGAAACAAAGACAGTCTGGAGACAATGCCCATTGTAAATCTGGCCATATTGAGCCATTGAAGGATGCTGCAGGAGTCCAAAGCATGCTTTTATTCCACCAGAGATATGGTGGATCCTTTTATTATTTTAAGAGTCTGAGTGACCAAGTCAATAAACCAAATGGAGAGGCAATATGCTGGGTAATCAGGGTCTGGTTTGAATGTGCAAGAGAGTTTGATAATACTGAAGTCTGTCTCTTTTAATTTTTTATACTTTCTAAATATTTTCAATGCAGTTTATATCATATTAAAGTAACTAGAGTATTTTTCCAATTTTGCTTTTTACTTCAGCAGAATAGAAAAATCTTTTTCTCTTTCCCAATAATTTCTATATTCAGATTTCTATATGGCCTTTCTATCCTGCTTAACTTCTCTATTTTGGGCTCTAAGAATATTCATTTACATATAAGCAGTTATTTAGCTTTTGGCAATGTGAATAGAGCTTTTTTAAGAATTTTCATTTGTTTAATTGAGATAACCATCCCAACGTACGAAGATATATACTAAGCAAAGAGGCAGACACAGAGTTAGACAAAAACAAAAACAAAAACCCACAACTTACTAACAATCCTTAAAATTTTCATTCTTTTACAAAATAACTTTCACTGTAAAATAACATTTTATTCAAAAGATCTCTTTGAAGTCTATTTCTGATTATTACAATCTGCACTGTGATAGGCATTTATACTTTTCTAATGTTAACTTTTCTTCTAAGTGGGGCATAGAGATTTTTGCCACCTGTTCTGCCTCAGTAGCCAACCACGAGTCTCTTAACAGGGGTCATGCTATAGTCACCACTATCTGTAATCACCGTTTTTCTTATTTTAAGGCACCTTCTTGGTTGCCTTTGATGTACAGCCAGTATACTTGCTGGAGTTTTTAGGGCATCCCTGTACTCTCTGGGCAGTCTCCACTTATCGAGGAGGGAAGTGACTCCTACCCACATGGATGTTATAGGCCAACCTGGGATTTCCCTCATGAATATTCCTTTCCCTGAGTTCATGCTTGCTACTGCCATGGTCCTTTGGTCTCCTGGCTGGTTGCTCACTAATTGTTCCAACCCAACTCCTGGAGGCCATGGTTCAGGGCTGCCATGAGATCAGAGATAGTACTTAGCGCTAAGTCAGACATAAGCTTTTTTGGATCTTACAAACAGGAGAAAGAGTATCTGGAGGTGGCAGTCCAGAGAATGAAGGTAACACTCTGTAAATAAGGAGGAAAATGACTGACAATATAAAGGGTCTTAGAGCAAAGACATTTCATAACAGACTTTCTGTTAAGGTCGCATGAAGCACTCAAATGTGATCTCTTTATGTTATTGTAGAAAAGAAGTGCACCACCTTGAGAAGGATATATTCTATGATATCATCTGTATGTTCTTTCTCCCTCTGAGGAGGGGCGTTAATCTTTAACTTGTGTCTGGGTCATCCAAGTGGCTACATGTTGTGGGCTATGTTTCAATTAAGGAGGGGGAGTTCAGGCCTGAATCCCACAATCAGACTAAAGATTATCTTGAATTCTGCAGTGGGAACAGGTAGTAGGATGATATTGGATGGTTAAGACATGCTCATTAGAGTGATGATTCTTAAGCAAAGTCTTTAAGTAGCTCTATTTGTTAAGTAATTTTCTGGGATTGGATAGTTCCAGATATTAAAAAAATAAAAATGCAAACACACTAAGCTCTGGTTAGATAATCTTATCATTTACAAGTGATAATAGTTTAGGCTCTTCTTTTTATTTCTTTTAACTTTCATTTATATTTCTTTGCTTCATTATGGTAAACCCTCCTATAGAATATTGAAATTAAGCAGTGATTGTAGGCATCCTTTACATTTACTTCACTTTATAGACTATGATAGCACTTCCCTTCGAGTATAATGCTATACTGTTTATATACTATAAAATTTTATATTGCTTTTTAAATTAACATTTTGCTAATATTTTAAACATTCAATATAGTGAATAATATATAAAAAGATGTTTTATAATATATAGCTGTATTTGCATCACTAAATATTAAAAACATTTTCTTTAATATCCACGATTCCTATAGCAATCTAATAAATTTTGCAAGACAAAAAATGCTTTTTTTTGGTTTAATACCAAGTCCAAATTCAAATTTTCTAATTATCCCAAATACAAATTCATTTAAGGTATAATTTTAAAAATAATAATCCAAATGATATCCATATATAACATATGATTCTCATGTCTAGTAAGATGATACTTTTTAAAATTAGATGACATTTATCTAGAAAGAATATTTTTAATAATCATAGTTTGATAGGGGTATTATTTAACCACTTATTCATTTTGTAAAATAGAAAATCTAGAATTGGTGAAGCTAGTATGCTGTGTTTTCCTTAACTTTCTGATTTGATCAAGTAAATAGTGATTCTGGATTTATTTCATGTTTGATTTAAAATGACATTTATCATGATATATTTGTTTAGTTAATACTTTGCTTAGATCTTTTGCATCTATATTAATGAACAAAGTTCCTTATAATCTTCATTTCTCATATTTTGATTGTGTTGGGTCTTACTATTACTAACTCAGAACACTAGCTTACAACAATTTCTCTTTATCATTGCTATAGGTGTGTTTGCATAAGTTGTAATTAATTTAAGTGTATATTTTTAAATTAATGCAAAAGTAAAAAGGAACACATCATGTCTCTTATGTATGTTCAAATGTTTAAACCAATTTTTCTACTCCATTTGCAATCATGGAACATTGGTAGATAATTAATGGGAAACTTTTGTGTATATGAGTTATCTATTGATGTATAACAACTTACCTCAAAAGGAAGAATCTTAAAACCATATGTATTTATTATCTCACAGTTCCTGAAGGTCAGCAATCTGGGCACTGTTTAACTGGGTCCTCTGCTTCAAGGTATCTCATTAAGATACCTGACAGTCAGGGTGTCAGGAAAAAAAATGCACCAATATTTTTGCAGAATCTTTGGTTGGCAAGAGAATGCATTTTAGGGATCATAGGTCTCAAAACATATTCTATTCCTGGAGAATGGCTGGACTCTTAATTCATAATGCATTTCCTTTTCCACCATTACACCTCCCTAAATTGCTCGAATAAATCCTGGCTAAATTCAAAGAGTCCATATGAGTGGGATCTGTCCAAGTCCATATAACAAACTTTCTTGAAAAGGATCAAAATTTCCTTCCAAAGCTATGTTAATCAAAACATTGTTGTACTGGTGTAAAGATATGCACATAGAACAAGGGAAAAATAGAAATTCTAAAAATATATTGACTCAAATATATATGGCCAACTGATTTTCAGAACTGACGCTAAGTACACATATTGAGGAAAGAAGGAAAAGAATAATCTCCTCAATAAATGATTTGGGAGAGCTGAATATCCACATACAAAAGAAAAACAGTGGCCCCCTGTCTCAGACCATTTAAAAACTTAACTCAAAATTCATCAAAGAACCAAATGTAAGAGCTAAATCATAATATTTTTGGATGATAACATACATGCAAATCTGCATGAATGGTATTTACCAGTGATGGGAAGAAGAAAGGGAAGTGGTTAAATGGTATGTACAAGATATTTGTAACTTTCATACATTTTTAAATTTAAAAAACCCATTGTACTATATGAATACCGAGACCCCATGGATTTTTTTCAAATCTGTCTTTTAAAAAATGTCCCCAAATCTGAAATTATTTTCCATACCATATCTTAACATATAATTCATTTCTCAATATTTTGTAAACGCACATGCATCTCCAATTAAAATGAAACTCTCTCCTCTTCTTAGGTTACTGAAGTCTGTTTTCAACCCTTTAAAACTTCTATAATAATCTTTCTTATGCTAAGTCTCTCAATTGTAGACCAGATTATATTTTGATTTCTATTGCTAAAAAAGTAGTTGATGAAATTTACAATATTTCTTAGTATCTAGAATTCTTGTTTCAGCATTAGACTTCATGGAAAAATAATATAAAAATGTTATATTATAATTATATTTCTGTTTTCCCTCAATGCAAACTCTGAAACCAGAGTTACAGATACTCAAACACATATATACAAACACACAACACACACATACATATCTCTTGCCTAAAATGCTTTAGATATTTATTAATGCCTTAAATATAATGACTAGAAAAGAAAATTTTAACAATGAAATCCTAAATTTATATATAATGAAGAAGTATGCTTTGTTGCAAAGTATTAATTTATATGAAATTTAACCTTAAATTATTTTATTTAGGATCCATTAGTTATTTCAAACTTGCCCAAAACTCAAAATGGAGTTATCAGTTATTTTTTTTGTAAGTGACAGTCAGAAAAGAGCTTACCTCCTCCTCAGTTATTGGAAATCAGTTTATCTTAGGTATCTACTATCTATTTCTTCATTAATTTTGGCAGGATATATCTCTATGTATGATATATATTATCTGTGCTTAAGATGTATATATAACTGCCTATGCTTCCTTATTAAAAGATAAATTATATGGTCATACCTTATTAAGGTGACAAGTGACCTAGCTTTGTTTCAGTTGAATATATTTACATTTAAATCATATGGCATTTTTCCGCACATTTCCTAGAACAACTGCAAGTTGGAGAAGGGATTTTTGTAGAAAATAAATAAAAATCACAAGATTTCATTTGTGTTGCATAATAGGTGATGAATCATGTCAATATCTGTAAGCAAGACCTACGGTTCTGAGAATCATTTATTTCCTAACAAAATTCACAACACAATTTTACTCTTCAAAATAATTATTTTTAAATAAGTTAGGATTCATGGTATTATTAAAAAGAAGAGAGTCAAAAGACAAGAAAAATATTTCAAAAAACAATGAAAATATATAAAAGATACATGTCTGTAAACTTAGGAAAAAGAAAGAGATTGGATAAAGATGATAAGGAACCCATTTTCGTTTTTAAAGGCTACTATAAATTCATTTTTTTTAACTCGCCATTCATGATGCCTCTAACTCTTGACACTGTATCTTTTCACTTACTTGTGAAACATACAGTCTTCTTGGCCATGTACAGGAAGACTCGTTTCATCTGTTGATTCTGTAGGCTGTAAATGAAGGGGTTCAGCATGGGGCTACTGAGGTGTTCAGCACAGCTAATCCTTTGCTGAGAGATACTGTGTCTTTTGCTGAGGGTTTAATGGAAATGGAAATGCAGCTGCAGTAAGAGATGGATGTGACAATCATGTGGGAAAAAAACATGGAGAAGGCCATTGTCCTCTGACTAGTAGACAGAATCTACTAGTCCTGATGATGGATATGTAGGACAGGATTATCAAAGCCAAAGTGAACATTAGAGTTAATACAGCCCAGGAAAATCCTATTATCTCTAGTAATTGTTTATCTGTACAGGAAAGTTGTGCAGGGAAGAAAAGATCACAAGCAAAATGTTCAATAATATTAGAACTACAGTAATCAAGCTTTAAGAGCAATGTGACTGCTGGGATTATGGTTAAGAATAAAGTCAGCCATGAAGAGAAGACAAGCAACGTTTAGACTCCACGAATCATGATATCACATAATACAGGGGTTTGAGATGCCAATATAACCAGAAGGTAAAATTTAGCATTCCCCAAGAGAATGAAAAAATAACTGAGTCATGCAATCATTAAAGGAAGTGGTTTTATCTCCTGTTATAATGGTGCCCAGGACCTTGGGTCCTATTGGATGCTTGTGAAGGAAACTTCTAATAAGGAGAAGTTCCTGAGGAAGAAATGCTTGGGGTTCTGGAGATGGGCATCCACCAGCATAAGGATGATAAGGGTCAGTTTCCCAGTGATGCTAAGCAAGTGGATGATGAACAGATAGACAAACATGACGACAGGAAGCCTTGGGTCATCTGACAATCCTAGCAGGATAAATTCCCTTACTTCTGTGTTGTTTTTCATTCTTCAGTTGCTTATTTGTGTTACTTCTGCTATGCTTATCAAAGACAGTACAAAAGACAGACTTGAAGAGATGAGTGGATTATTTTTAAAAAATTATCCGAGTGTGGAGATGGAATTTCCCACCTGCAAGGGAAATTTAAAGCAACTTGATAACAAAATTAGTCTTTTATTTTCCACTCTTTGAAAGTTGAAAACTCTTGGGATAAGGAAGGTTAAAATAAACAAGCATAAAAGTGTTCCATTATAACCATTTTAACATAGACTTGAATTTTCAAAAAGAAGTTTCCACAAATTTCCTTCCTGATGAGAATCACTTTTGTTTCTTGACTCCAACCACCTTAAAATCTCCCAATATTTTTTCTCTATCATTTATTAGATTTTATATTATATATAATACACAAGAAAAATATGTCAGTTAAAGATTTAATTTATTTGGGAATCCTCATAATGGGAAAGATACTTAAAAGTTTATAAGTTGACTCTTTTGTCCTTAGCCATTTATCCACTTTTGCTAAGACTGAACCTTTCTAACTCCTGCAACCTTATTGTGAATGATAGATACTGAAGCCTCTGGCACAACCAATTTCAAATTTTGGGGATACAGGGGAAGAAAGAGGCAGAAAGCAATAGTGAGAGTAACTAGAAAGGCTTAAAACTGAAAATAATTGCACCTGAATCCCTAGCAATATGTCATGATGTTTTAGCCTAACTAGTACCACTATTAGGAATAACAAATTATTTCTAAACAGCCTATTTGTTTTGTCTTTCTACAGAAAATAATAAGTATTATTATTATTAGTATTCTTATTATTAATACAAAAGAATACCCTTAGTCCAAGAATTAGATATGTGTATCCAACACAGACTTTAATTAATTAATTAAATGTATTTTTATAAAGCAAGTTTACAATATTTTATTTAAATTTAAAAGATATTGCCATTTATATTTCCATAGGAAAGAGTGAGAATAATCCCCAGCCTTAATGCCACAGCACTAGATTTTAGGACTCCATAAGCACTTTTTAATCATTCATCCCCATTCCTACACAATTAACTCACTGTTCTAAAATCTCCTGTGAACTCTCCAAACATTCTGTGCATTCTTGAAAATTGCAACTAGTTCCTTATTGTCAAAACCACTGCAACACAATCTAGTACCTCGTATATAATAGGTTTAAATCAAACAAAGGTCGAACAAACAACAAATAGTTGGTGAGTTTGTTGTTGAATCACATGTTGCCAACAGGTACAGTTCTCCAATTACCCTATTTCCAGACTGGACATTATTTAAGTTCTTGCCACTAATCCTCTTACTTTTCCAATAGTGTTTGACTCACATTTTCTATATTGAGTAAATTAAAACCAAAGGATATGTAAAGAAAACCTAACTTTATATTTATATGGATTTAAAAATCTTCATTAAACATTATTTTAAAATAACTTCTCTTTAAGTTAATTTATAATTGACTCCTTCAGGTCACTCTATTACTTCTCCAGTTACATCACTCTTTCTTTACCAGTGGTCACTTTTCTTTAAAAGCACTAGTTTTGCATACAACTCCAAATCACACAGTCCATTTCATCAATGGAAAGAAGCAATTCAAATCTCAAGATTGAAATTTCCACAATATTATACCTGCTCTGACAAACCAGATTTATTTAAAATCCATTTTTTCTATACCAAGTTATAGATCATTGCACTTAATTTTAAACCTTTTTTCAACTTTTTTACATATCTATTTTCTCTTAATTTTAACACTTCTAAATATTACTACCAGGACTCACCTTTCCTAGGTATTGATTACAGCTGTGCAGGAATGAATGTCTGAAGAACTGGGGAGGAATGTGTGCAGAGAAATGGGGAGAGTTCATGTGACCATCACAAGGAATTAGTGCTTTTATAGCCAGTCTTCAAAGACCAGAGAAAAGTGGCAGAATGAAACTCTAGCAGAGTATGATCCAATATCACAGGGTTGGGGATGGTATACTGTTCTTTTATTTTTTTTTAAGCTATAAATTTTCAATGGATTATATTAATTTGCCTCTGTCAAATAAGTCTGATAAGAGGTTTCCTCATTTACAGCTTTTTAAGTTTCCTTAGTTTCTGACAATGTTTAACAAAGTGAATATGATTCCTAGAGCCTTAAGCCATCCCACTCCCAAGGATGTATTAAGGTAGAGTAGTGAAGGATTCCTCTGCACCACTAACTCATCATTTCAGTGTTTTGAGTGTGGATTCATGTTTTTTCCCTTTTTGAACATCACCAATGTTACCAAACTTCAAAAATTTTTATACTTCTTCATTAAAATAGATTCTTACTTGTCTTCAAAAGGTTCCTGAGATGGATTCTGTGAACCACTCAAAATGAAAATTAACAATAATATTTAACATTAGTTGAGTAAGTTGGCTAGAGAGTCTCTGCAGGGATTTCATTTGCAAAACATTCATATATCTTGCCCTCCCAAATCTTTACCATCAAGTAAATATTAACACCAACATTCTGCATATACTACCTTATAGTAATTTCACTGATGTCCCAACTAAGAAAGAAACACTTTATTAATAGCCATCTTAGTTTCAAAGTATTGAAGGATGACATTTTGAGAGATGGAGAGAGGTCCTTTTGGTTTCACTTCAGTGCTTTCTGTGACACTGAGTAGGTATCTAGATGACTTAGTAATACAATGACTGCTGAAGCCTTCTTTTCTCCAACTTTTTTTTTTATTGACTTTGTAATAATATTACATTAAAAATATATATATATGAGGTCCCATTCAACCCCACCACCCCCACCCCACCTCTCCACCCCCCCCCAGCAACACTCATTCCCATCATCATGACACATCCATTGCATTTGGTAAGTACATCCTTGGGCACCTCTGCACCTCATGGTCAATGGTCCACATCATGGCCTATACTCTCCCCCATTCCATCCAGTGGGCCCTGTGAGGATTTACAATGTCCGGTGATTGCCCCTGAAGCACCATCCAGGGTAGCTCCATGTCCCAAAGACTCCTCCACCTCTCATCTCTTCCTGTCTTTCCTCATACCCATCAGCCACCATGTCCACTTTTCCCAATCCAATGCCACCTTTTCTATGTGGACATTGGATTGGTTGTGTCCATTGCACCTCTATGTCAAGAGGAGGCTCAGATTCCACATGGATGCTGGATGCAATCCTCCCACTTTCAGTTGTAATCACTCTAGGCTCCATGGTGTGGTGGTTGTCCTTCTTCAACTCCATCTTAGCTGAGTGTGGTGAGTCCAATAAATCAGATTGTAGGTGCTGGAGTCTGTTGAGGCTCAGGGCCTGGCTATCACATTGTCAGTCCAGAGATTCAAATCCCCTAAATATATCTTAAACCCCAACACTAACTGCAACTCCAGCACATATGCATGAAAGTCTTATGAAGAGAGATCCCATCTGAGTCCAGATTCATCACACATAAACACCAGTTCCAAAGAGGGGCCATCTGACCTGGTAGTTAACCCCATCTGCCATGACCATAACTCCCATGGGTCTCTTTAGCCCTCAACGGAACCAATACCTGGGGGTTGTATCTGCTTTATCTGTCTCTCAGACTCTGCTCAGTTGTGCATTAGGGCAATCCTTCTGACAGCCTCCAGACTCTTTTTTAGAGACTCGTAGCCATATAAATTCATTTCTCCTTTCCATTTCCCCCTTACATTAGGTCAAACAGCATTTTAAAGTCATGTTATTTTATGTAGACAGGGATATTCTGCTGATCCGCATTGACCCTTCCGTACAAGGTCATTTTCCAGTTGCATCATCAGTTGGTAGTTGATAGTGATCCCTCAGTGCCAGGGAGGCTCATCCCCAGGTGTCATGTCCCACGCTGGGGGGAAGGCATTTCTCCAACTTTTTTTATGTTTACTCAATTGATCTATCTTCAGTTAAAGATCAGAAAAATTGGGACAGGGAGCATCTCCAAAGCAATTTGTTTCATGATCATGACACCCTGTTACTTTCTACTGTATTAATTTAAATGTTTGCTCATGGTTTAGGTTAATATATTAGAGAAGAGAAAGAGAATTTAATTCAATGTTTTGGACAGCATTCAATTCAGCTTCATAATTACATTAAAATACATTTCTAGCACCGTCCAATCATTGTTGGTTTCAAGTAATGATCACAGGGTTCATTTGAATCTCTCATCTGTCACCACAAGGGACTTTACTGAGAGGTTAGCAGATTTGTTTTTATTTGAATTGCTTTAGAATATTTTTTTGTAACTATTTTAGAGTACTGTTTCCATGAAGAATACTGAATCATTGATGTTTTTACATTTCACTAAAGATGGTCAGGCTCTATCCTCAGAATACATACCAGTGTATAAAGAAATAAATCAAGATGTAGGAGAGATTATAAAATCATATTTTATAATAATAATTTCTAAATAGTGGCTTCATATATGTATTAAGAATATCAACTCATAACGTCACTATTTCAGTATGCTAATTAGCCATGTATAAGTTAATCAATAATTTAATACAGAAACACAAAAGCAAAAGGTATTAAGTTGATAAAATTATGGTATCAAGGCTTACTGTTAATATACTATTTTTGAAATTATAAGGACAATTCATTATCACAGAAAACACACGGACTTTGCTGTTAGAGAGACTGATTAAAAATTCAAATGGGCAACACAGTGTATTTGTGACTGGATGAAGTACTTAATTCCTCCCGCTTCAGCTTTCAATTTTTGAAATGTAGTTGAAATTGCTATTTTTTTGTGAATTAATTGTAATAACAAGTGAAATTGATTCATGTATCATATGGGGTTTCATATGTACTGAAGAACAACTGTTTTAAGTTTGTTTATTTTTTAAGTGGAATTAATTCCCAAATTTGTGAATAATATTTATGGCAGTTAAGAGTTATAAAAAACACATTTTTTTTCAGTGAAATACTAAGAATTTTAATAACCTATCTTATTTAGTACCTGCAGTCATTTTGTGAAAATTTTATCATCTTTTTCCCAGATGAAGATATTGAGACTCAGATTATATGATTTACATTAATTCCTATTGCTAGTAAGTGTTAAATATATCTCAGACTACCAAAAATAAAAGCCTGTTCTCTGAAACACATTACCACATAGCCTGTATTTAATTAGAAACACATGAACATAGAGACAGTAATTTCTTGCCCTTAAATAAAGGATAAATAAATTGATATAATAAAACAAAACATGCTCAAATTTTTACATATGTAAAATTTGTCTAGTTGTGAATTATAATCTCAATGTATCTAATTTAATTTCATTAAAATTTAAGCTAATAAGTAATGAATCCATGCTAAGAATATGGAGATCTCCATTGCTTTCACCGTAGCTGAAACTTACCTCTGTTTTCCACATAGGATCACAAACACTCAGAATGACTGGAATGGTAAAACTACCAGCAAATTCAATTGTGAACAAGGGCAGCCGGCATTTCTGGAAATCTTCCTCCATCTTTCAATTGAACATGTTTGCTTTTGACAGTCAATGTTTTTCTCTGAAATTTCCATTTTAATCAGGGAGAATAAATTTCTTTAATTGTATTGAGTGAGAAAGGAACAAAAATATAAAAGAGAAAAAATATCATATGGTGCTTTAAAACTGGCATGGATTCTACATCAATTTTACTTGCACAAGCTATTTAAAGCTTTTTCTATTCTATTTTTCATGGGCTCAAGGGAATTAACTCAGTGAATAAAAATTGCCAAAAGAGGAATATAAACAAAATATTAAGAAATATAAAATCTAAAATACATTAGTAAAAAAATTGGAAAAGGAAGTTTGGGGGATAATCCCCAATAAGGCAGAAACAAACGAAAAACACTGTATGAACATTTTCTCCTTGACATTGACTTTTCCAGACTAGAAACTAGCTTAATTCCTATTCTAGATTTCTGCCCATTATACCACGCCATTTTAAAAACTAGAAATCTACTATATTTTAATAAATACATGCAGTAACTTCATTAATTTTAATCTGCTTTCCCATAATTATTTTTGGTACCTTAACACTGCAGATACTTTATATTTTTTCCTTCTTACTCTATCACTCACCAACAATAGTGAAATTAAGTTCCCTGTTTTGACTGATTAGTATTATAATTTATATGCTAAGACTAACACTAGGAGTTAGTATCTTCCTTTCCTTGATTTAGATATTATCATTATGACCAAATTTTGACATAATATGTGAGTAGAAAAAGGCAATAAAATCATGCAGATCTTAAAAAAAAGCTATCAAAGATTTTCAGGTAGATGGTCTCAATTATATATATCCTATTTAAATTAATGAAACAAGCTATTTAAAGCAGATTTTCATATTTGTTAATGAGCCTCAATGGTCTAAGGCAAGTTACTAGAATTTTCTGAGCATTAATTTATAAATTTGTAAAAGAGAGATTGTCTAATTTTCCATGTAACTGTGATGATTAAATAGTTATGCAAATGATACAAAATAAATACTGTCATAGAAGAGTTATTATTATTTTTTAAACTCTTATCAGACTTCCAACTTCCATAAGAATAATGGTGGTTAGCTAAAGGCACATCTTTTTACACATTTTCAAAATAAAACCCAGATAAGCAGGGAAGTATATATTAGACAAAACACATGCCTTCACATAAATAGGAAATGGATAATATGAACTTCAAATGTATTATAAATGGGAAAATAAACAATATGTCCATCAGGTGAGTTGGGAATAATTGAACTAATTCTGAAAATAGAATATGAAAATTTTGGTGCTGTAGATATTCAATTAGTTCATATTTCCTATACATTTAAAGGAGAATGTTTTTTTAAAATATATTAATAACAGAAGAAAGAAATTAAGAGTAAGTTGATTAAAACAGTGTTTATAGGAAGTGACTGTGGCTCAATCATTTGGGCTCCCTTCTACTATATGGGAGGCTCTGGGTTCACGTCCTGGGGCCTCTTTGTGAAGGCAGGCTTGCCCATATGCTGCACAGTGCTAGCCAGCCTGCAAGCACAGTGGAGTGCAGCCGGCCTGCAAGCTCCATGGAGAACAGACTCAGCAAGATGACACAACAAAAAGGGAGAAAAGGGAAAACACAGAAGAGTACACAGTAAATGGACACACAGAGCAGAAAGCAAGCAAGCTGCAAAGGGGGTAGGAATAAATTAAAAATAAAAACAGTATTTACTCTTTAGAGTCATAGTAAAAAAATTATTACTCAAATAATAAGTGATTTATGTTCTGTAGCCCTGGTTTTCTATGCTGAATTATAAACAAATGTATACATGCAGCCAACAGATGGTTTTAAAGAAAGACACAGCATGCTCACTTCCAGGCTAAAAAGAAAGCCTAAACAAATAAGCTCAACTTTGGGGGTGGCTGAGAGATGAATACAAAGGATAATAGAAATTATTTTACTTAACCTTCACAATAACATTCATTCATTTTAATAAATATTTTCATTTGATTGCAGAAAACACTGATTTATGGGCTAAATCACTGAAGTCTTGTTTTAATTGCTAGTTCCTCAGTGTGTACATGAAGTGGTTTAGCATGGGGAGACTGAAGTGTTGAGATGAGCTATGAATTGCATCCATTATGCTCTTTCCTCTGCTGAAGGCTTGACATATATGAATGTGCAGGTTCCATAAGAGATGGAAAGGATTATCATGTAAGAAGGACAAGGAGAGAAAGCCTTTCCTCTAACTGGTAGATGGGATTCTCAAAATGCTAATCTTGCCCATGTAGGATAGAATCACTATTGGCAGCATGAACAACAGAGTAACCAAGCAAAAAAAAAGCTGTTCCTCTCTAAATGTCAGGTATATGAGCAAGAGATTCATATGACAGGAAAGTAGTCATGAAAAAAGGGATCAATGACTTTGGAAGCACAAACACCTGGAGGATGGGCAAGAGTGGTGGGAAAATGATCAGGAATCCTGCTAGTCTTGAGGAAAGGACAAGCAGGGTGCAGACTTTCTTGCCCATGATTGTGGCTTTATGCAGAAGGTTGCATCATAAGATACAGCGATTAGAAGAAAATACTCAGGCATGCTCAAATAGCTAAAGAAAAATAAGCAAGCTAGACAATTAGTGTAAGTAATGTTGACTTTAGTAATGATTGCTCCAGAAATCTGGGATTGAAACAGCTGTAAATATAACAGTTGTAAATATAACTTCTATAGAGATTTTCAGGAGGAAGTTATACATAAGACCCTTTAGGCAAAAGTCCATCTGGGTGAAGATGATCATTGTCAGGTTTCCAGAGATACTTCATACATAAGTTACAAATAAAAAGATAAAAATCACAACCTAAAGTTCTGGGTTGTCAGATAGGTCTAAGAGTATGTATGAACTCTGTATTCACTATGTGGTTTCTCCTGTGTTTTTTTTTTTTAAAGATTTATTTTTATTTATTTAATTCCCCTCCCCTCCCCCGGTTGTCTGTTTTCTGTGTCTTTTTGCTGCGTCTTATTTCTTTGTCCGCTTCTGTTGTCGTCAGCGGCACGGGAAGTGTGGGTGGCGCCATTCCTCGGCTTCTCCCTCCTTCGCGCTTGGCGGCTCTCCTTACGGGGCGCACTCCTTGCGCATGGGGCTCCCCTATGCGGGGGACACCCCTGTGTAGCAGGGCACTCCGTGCGCGCATCAGCACTGCTCATGGGCCAGCTCCACACGGGTCAAGGAGGCCCAGGGCTTGAACCGCGGACCTCCCATGTGGTAGACGGACGCCCTAACCACTGGGCCAAAGTCTTCCTTAAAAATTTCTCATATCTTCTATTGAAAGGGATCTAATACAAAAGTCATCTTATCAGTGACCTTACATAAACTCTTAGAAATAACCAAATTTACTACGTTTGTACTATATCTTTGAATTATAAGCTTACACACAAATACATATATAAATTTTGTCTGTAGTTTACAAATTGAGATGTTATATTCCAGTTTCCAAGATTGTGTGTTCATAAGACTGAAATATCCAATTTTGAGTATTAATTCTGGTACCTTTAAAAAACATTATTTTATAGGGTGATTCAATTTGATTACTTAGCATTTTAAATTTGGATTTGGGTGGCTCTCTGGTATGTAACAAATGGAGAGCCAGAAGCAATAAAGTCTGAAATAAGATAGCTTAGTAATATTACAGGTCCTGGAGGGGGAGGGGCACCACGGGGCGATGTGGGAACTGGCTGGAGCAGGTAAGCAGGCAGACAGGAACCCATGGGCTTGTACCTTCCTTTATTGTGGTCTAGGGCGGTGGCTAGTAGGTTTCCTGAAGGTGTCAAGGATCGGGTAGTTTAAAGCAGTAAAAAGGGGAAGGGGTTAGGGGTTGGAGTATGGGGAGGACAGACAGCTTACCCTTTGGGACTAGCTGTGGGTCCTGGGGAAATGTGTGGGGGGGGCATGTGGGTGATAATATTGGGGTGAGCTAACTGATGTACACTGAGGCCTGGGCATAGAAGTGGGCTAAGAGCTAGAGCAGAGGTCTAGAGTCCCTGGCAAAAGGGATGCTAAGGCAACAAAACATGATGGAGGCTCAAGACATAGGCCTTTGTTGGAAATTTATAATAGTGATCATTATGATTATTTTTTCCTTAATAGATTTCCTTTTAATATTAACCAATAGAAATCACAGAAATATAGGATATGCTGGCTTTAGTTATGAACATGAGTAAAGTTCTTTAATTTGTGACAAAGAAAACAGCAGAGATGAACTGATACCATTATACATAGAGCCACAATAATAATATATTTCTACAACATACTTATTCCTTTATATTAAGTTTTTTTTCCTTATTGGAATTAATAATTATTGCAGTGACTTTTTTTTTTTTTACTATACTAACTTTCTCTTTTACCCTAAACTTGCCTGAGGACAAGAAGGAAATCATAATGGAGCTTTTGATGTGAAAATATAATTTAGTCTCCTTTCAAAAAGAACATTTGATTTGAAGAAATAAAAAATACCCTAGGATTTACTTTATAGAAACTAGAATTTGCTAAAAAGTAGACTCTATAATTTTATGTTTTGTTTTCTATCTTTCCCAACCAGATAATGTCTTGATATATGTTCTCAAAACTATTTGTAATACTCCCTACTGAGCTGGGTGAGTCAGTAGGCAGTGAGGAAGGCAAAGGTAGAAAAATGTTCTTCATTGGCTAGACTCCTCAGTGAGTCCTGTTCATCGACGGTAATTAGCAAAGCTGGCATCACCCACTTTTCTTTCTTGTTTCTTTTTTTTTCCTCCTAGCACTTGCCAAATATTTCTGTAGGAATATACCATTGTTGTCATTAGCATATCAGCAAAATCTGACAATTCAAAAAGCAGAAAGTGTGTTTTTTGTGTTTTTAAAAAAGACTGAAACAATACATTACAAAATCAATAAAAATAAATATTTTAAAGTGATAATTTTGTGATCTCTGCAATTTTTTTCAACAATATAAACAGATGGTAGAAATACAAAAGTGTTTATTGTCAAATATGGTACCACTCACTTTCTTATATGTCTGGTGATTCCAGGTAGAAATATAACCCTTGATTTTTCTTAATTTACTTTAGAAAATGGGATATAATGCAATGCATTCATAGTATAATTCATGGGATTCATTTTTTCATTAATACACCTCTGCCTCTATCATATAAAAGACTCTCACATAGAAAAGACACAGGATAAATTTTATGTAAGTTTCCTAACAGCTTCCTTCAGAATATTTCTCTTTTATCTTTGCACATAAAGACAAATATTGTTCTGGACCTAGACACCAGTAATTAATTATTGTAAAACTGAGAGTTTTTATGTGAATTTCCTTGAAATACCATTTTGGAGTAAGAAACTAGAAGGCAAAATATTTCAAAGTTCTCTTTGATAAAATGTAGACCCAACAGTAGAGAAAGATGAAACAGGTCCTTAAATAAATTCTCCAGAGGCTGATGTCAAGAAACTAAACGTACAAAAGAGATACATTCAAAAGATGCAAGTGATACCATGACCAATACTTTTCTGGAAAGCAAAGCAATATAACAAGATAATAGGAGAGTGTCAATGAACTTAGGCTGTCATGGGTTTCCTTTCCTTTCTTTTTCTTTTTAGGAGATACTGGGGATTGAATCATGAACATTGTAAAAGGAAGGCAAGCACTCAACTATCAAGCCACATCTCCTCCCAGATGGTTTCCTTTTGACTGTGCTTCATTTTTCCTTACATGCACATGGTGTCAGGTTACATTCAGGATATAATTCCTTTGAGGATGGTTATTTCAGGACTAAACTACACTACAAGTTCTCTTCTTTGAGGGTAGTACTCATGTTTTATTCATTTGTGCATTTCCACCAGACATGATGAATGAATAAATAAATTTTACAATGCATTGTTCTCTCTTTAAAATAAGAAGGTACTTGAAACTCTAGTTTTTAAAATTTTTCTCAATTTTAAATGTAATGCATAATTAGTGTGGTATGAACCAAGTGTCACAGTGCTATAGAGTGACAAATGGAATGGCTCTTAACGTTTCCAAACTATCCTCCATTATCACTCCAATCTTCAAGTGAAACAATAGTGAACATTTATTTTCTTTTCTACCAGATACTTTTCTATATATTCATATACTTGGAGATTTTTTTCTTCAACATTAATGAGATTATATGCATAAATATTCTGTATTTTTTTAGTTAATAATATTTAATGTATATCATTTCTTATGAAGTTTTCTAGATAAAGCTCATTATTTTGCAGCAATTCCATAAACTATCATAAGAGACTTGTATATATTTGAATAATTGCCATGTTTGTTAAGAGTTAGGAAATTGCTTTTTTAACTAATTTTATATCATGTTTTAACTAATCTTTTATCATAAGTTATAATGCTGCAATGGACCCTTTTTCATTCTTTTGCATATGTGCAAGTATTCCTATGACATAGTTTGAAGTGTTACGTTTTGATAGATATTTAAATATATCCTTCTGACAGACAAAAATTACTCTTTTTTCATCACATCCTACTCACTGCAATACATCAGTCATTTAAAAAGAGTACATTCAGAGAGACAAACAATTATACCACAATTTATTTCATGAGAAAAGTACTATAGCTTAGTGAACACAGTATTGAAGCTAAAGAGATTCAATGTCTTTGTAAACTTGCAAAAATTTTTTTAGCCTTTCTGAACACTAGTCTCCCCACCTCTAACATAAGAAAACGAATTGTGTAACTCATTGGCTAATGTAAAGATTTAACAAATGAAATATTAATTTTATATATAATGGGGTATTATGCTTTGTTGAAAAATTTTATTTTATATGAAATTTAACTTAAATTATTTTATTTAGGATAAATGAGCTGTTTCAAATGTTTCCAAAACTCGAAATGGAGTTATATGGTATATATATATACTTTTAGTTACTGATAGAAAGAAAAGAGCTTACCTCCTCTTCAATTACAGGAAAGCAATTTATCTTAGGCATCTACTATCTATTTCTTCATTAATATTGACAGTATATATCTTATTTAGATGTATGTATCTATCATCTATCTATTATATCTACCTACCTATATGTCAAATTATTTTGTAATTAGGGAATATATAGATTGATATAGTATCTGTATTTAAGGCATCTATACTTATAATGACCTATGCTTCTTTATTAATAGTTAAATTATATGGTCATACCTTATTAAAGTGAGTAATGACAAATTTTTAGCTTTATTTCAAATGAATAAATTTACATTTTTCTTTAAATTATAAGCACTTATCCACTGATTTTTGGTACAACTGCAAGATGGAAAAGGGAATTGTTGAAAATAAATGAAATCACAAAATTACATTTGTATATTAAGTGATGTATCATGTCAATATTTGTAAGCCATGCCTATGGTTCTGGGAGTTATTTTTTTTCCTAAACAAAATTCACAACACAATTTTGCTCTTCAAAATAATTATTGTGTGATTAACAGTATTATTAAAAAGAAGTAAGAATCAAAAGGACAAGGAAGGCGGAGGACTTGGCCCGGTGGTTAGGGCGTCTGTCTACCACATGGGAGGTCCGCGGTTCAAACCCTGGGCCTCCTTGACCCGTGTGGAGCTGGCCCATGCACAGTGCTGATGTGCGCAAGGAGTGCCCTGCCATACAGGGGTGTCCCCACATAGGGGAGCCCCATGTACAAGGAGTGCGCCCAGTAAGGAGAGCTGCTCAGTGCGAAAGAAAGTTCAGCCTGCCCAGGAATGGCGCTGCACACATGGAGAACTGACACAACAAGGTGACTCAACAAAAAGAAACACAGATTCCTGTGCCACTGACAACAACAGAAGCAGACAAATAGGATGCAGCAAATAGACATAGAGAACAGACAACAGGGGTGGGGGGGGTGGGAAGGGGAGAGAAATAAATAAAATAAATAAATCTTAAAAAAAAATAAGACAAGAAAAATATGTCGAAAGCACAGGAAAATACATTAATGATTATGCTTATCAACTGTTAGGAAAAAAACAAAAGAATGGATAAAGATGATAAGGAACCCATTTTCATTTTTAAAAGCTACTGAAAATACATTATATTTTAAAATTCATCGTTCATTATGACTCTAATTTTTGACACTTTATCTTTCACTTGCTTGTGAAAAATACAGTCCTCCTGGCCATGTCCACGAAGGCTCTCTTCACCTGTTGATTCCGTAGGCTGTAAATGAAGGGGTTCAGCATGGGGGCTACTGAGGTGTTTAGCACAGCTACTCCTTTGGTGAGAGACACCCTGTCTTTTGCTGAGGGTTTAATGTACATGAAAATGCAGCTGCCGTAAGAGATGGATATGACAATCATGTGGGAAGAACACGTGGAAAAGGCCTTTTTCCTCTGATTAGTAGACGGAATCCTCAAAATAGTCCTGATGATGTATATGTAGGACAGGATTATCAATGCCAAAGTGAACATTAGAGTAAACGCAGCCAACGAAAATCCCATTATCTCTAGGAATTGTGTGTCTGAACAAGAAAGTTGCAGCAGGGGGAAATAATCACAGGTAAAATGATCAATAATATTAGAACTACAGTAATCAAGTTTTAAGAGCAACATGAGTGCTGGGAATATGACGAAGAATGAAGCCAGCCATGAAGAGAACACAAGCAACATGCAGACTCTATGATTCATGATTGTCATGTAATGAAGGGGTTTGCAGATGGCAATATAACGGTCATAAGACATGGCGGCCAGAAGGTAAAATTCAGCAGTCCCCAAGAGAATGAAAAAAAATAACTGAGTCATACAATCATTAAAGGAAGTGGTTTTATCTCCTGTTATAATGGTGCCCAGGAACCTGGGTATGCTGACGGTTGTGAAGGAAACTTCTAATAAGGAGAAATTCCTGAGGAAGAAATACATGGGGGTCTGGAGGTGAACATCCACAAGAGTAAGGGCAATGATGGTCAGGTTCCCTGTGATGCTGAGCAGGTAAGTGATGAACAGAAAGACAAAAATCACAACCTGAAGCTTTGGGTCATCTGACAATCCCAGCAGGATAAACTCTCTTACTTCTGTGTTGTTTCTCATTCTTAAGTTGCTTATTTGTGTTACTCCTGCTATACCTATCAAAGAAAGTACAAAAAATAGACTAGAAGAAATGAGTGGATTATTAAAAAAAAAAAAGTCCAAATGTGGAGATGGAATTTGGCTGAAGTTGTATGCCAGTCCACCCTCAAGGGAAATTTACAGCAAAGTGATAACAACAATAATCTTTTAATTTCCATTCTTTGAAAGTAACAAATTCTTGGGATAAGGTGGGTTAAAATAAAACAAGTGTTTCATTATCGCAATTTGAACACAGACGTGAACTTTCAAAAAGAAGTGTCCACAAGGTTCCTCCCTGAATGAGAAACACCTTTATTTCACGACTCCAAACCCAATAAAATCTCCCAATTATTTTTCTTGTATATTTATTAGATTTTATAGTTTTAAATAATACAAGAAGCAAATATGTCAGTTAAAGATTTAATTTAACTAAAGATCTGCAATAATGGGAAGGATATTTTAATATTTTATAAGGTGACTTTTTGTCATTGGCCATCTATCTACTTTTGCTGATCCTCAGTTCTTGTAACTTATTCAACTGTATTGTAAGTCAGTGACACAGAAGCCTTTGGCATAACCAACCTCAGAATTTAGGGATAGAGGGGAGAAAGAAGCAGGAAATAATAGTTATAGTAACTGGAAGGACTTAAAATTGAGAATATTTGCGTCTGAATCCCTGGTCATATGGCATGGTGACTCAGCCTACCTAGAGCCATCATTAGCACATTATTCATGTATAGCCTATTTGTCTTTCTATTTTAAAAAATCACTATTTTATTATTATACAGAAGGATTACCCCCAGTCCAAGAATTAGATAGGTATACCCAACAATACTGACTTTAATTAATTAATTAATTAAATGTATTTTTAAAGCAGCAACAAAGCATTATTTTATTTAAATGAAATTTAAAAGACAATACCATATATATTTATATAGGGAAGAGGGACAATAACCCCCTTCCTTAATCCCACAACACTAGATTTTGGTGCTCCACAAGCATAAGCACTTTTTAATCATCCATCCCCATTCCTACACAATTATTTCATTATGCTGAAATCTTCTGTAAACTCCCCAAACATTCTGAGCATTCTTGAAAATTGCAATTAGTGTCTTATTGTCAAAACCACTGCAACACAATCTAGTTCCTTATGTATAAAAGGTTTAAATCAAACAGAGGTCAAACAAACAACTAATAGATGGTGAGTGTTGTTGAATCACATGTTGCCAACAGGTGCAGTTCTCTATGTATGCTACTTCTAGTCTGGACATTGTTTAAATTCTTGCCTTTTTTCTTAGATTACTAATTTTATTTTTCCAATAGTGTTTGACTCAGATTTTCTCTATTGAGTAAATTAAAACCAAAGGATATGTAAAGAAAACCTAACTTCATTCTTATATAGATTTTAAAACCTTCATTAAACATTATTTTAAAATAACTTCTCTTTAACTTAATTTATAATTTACTCTTTCAGGTCACTCTAGTACTGCTCCAGTCACATCACTCTTTACCAGTGGTCACTTTTCTTTAAAAGCACTAGTTTTGCATACAACTCCAGATCACACAGTCCATTTTCATCAGTGTAAAGATGTCAATCAAGTCTCAAGACTGAAGTTTCTGTACTATTGTACTTGCCCTGGCAAACCAGATTTATTTAAAATCTATTTTTTTCTGCAACAAGCTATAGATCATTGCACTGTATTTTAAGCCTTTTTTCAACTTTTTTTACATATCTATTTTCTCTCAGTTTTAACACTTTTCTGAATATTACTACCCGGACTTACCTTTCCTGGTTACTGATTACACCTGAGCAGGAATGACTGTCTGAAGAGTTGAGAAGGAATGTGTGCAGAGACATGGGGAAGGTTCATGAGAACATCACAAGGAATTAGCATTTCTATAGCTAGACTTCAAGGACCAGAGAAAAGTGGCAGAAAGAAACTCTAGCAGAGTGTGATCCAATATCACAGGATTGGGGATGGTTTACTGTTCTTTTATTTTTTAAAAAGTTATAAATTTTCAATGGAATACAGTAATTTGCCACATCAAATAAGGCTGATAAGAGGTTCCCTCATTTACAGCTTTTTAAGTTTCCTTCATTTTTGACAATGTTTAGCAAAGTGAATATGATTCCTAGAGCCTTAAGCCATCTCACTGCCAAGAATGTATTAAGGTAGAGTAGTGAAAAGGATACCTCTGAGCCTTTAACTCATCATTTCAGTGTTTTGCGTGTGGATCCATGTTTTTACCCTGGTTCAATATCACTAATGTTACCAAACTTCAATTTTTTTTACCTTATTTCATTAAAATAGATTCTTTCTTGTCTTAAGATACCTGAGACAGATTCTGTAAGTCACTCAAAAAGAAAATTAACAATAATATTTAACATTCATTGAATAAGTTGGCTAGAGAGATTAAAGTTTCCTGAGATCTGTGAGCCACTCAAAATGAAAATTAACAATAATATTTAACATTAGTTGTCTAAGTAGGTTAGAGAGCCTTTTCAGAGATTTCATGTGCAAAACATTCATATATCTTGCCCTTCCAAATGTCTACCATCAAGTAAATATTACAACAGCATTTTGCATAAACTACATTATTCTTTTTGTCCCAGCTAAGAAAGAAACTCTTTTTTAAAGGCCAACTTTAAGTTCAAAGGATTGAAGGATGACATTTTGACAGATGGAGAGAGGCATCTTAGGCTCCACTTCATTTGTTCTATTTATTTTCTATTATTGTAATGCTTTCTGTGGCATTGAGTAGGTATCTAGATCACTTAGTAATACAGTGAATGCTCGAGCCCACTTCTATGTTTGTATATGTTTACTCAATTGACCTATCTTCAGTTAAGCCTCATTAAAGTTCAGAAAAATTGAGACAGGGCTCTTCTCCAAAGCAATTCTTCATGATCATGGCACTGTTTCTTTCTACTATATTTAATTTAAATATTTGTTCATTGTTTAGGTTAATGTATTAGAGAAGAGGAAGAGAATTTAATTCAATGTTTGGACGACATTCAGCTCAGTTTCATAATTACATTAAAATACATTTCTAGCACTGTCCAATCATTGTTCGCTTTGGGTAATGACCACAGGGTTCATTTGCAACCTCTCAGCTTGAATAAAACAGTCACCTCAGGGGCCCAAGTGAGTAGTCAGCAGACTTGTTTTTAGAATTGCCTTAGAATATTTTTCATAATTATTTTAGAGTACTGTTTCCATGAAGAAAATTGAATAATTTATATTTTTACATTTCACTAAATATGGTCAGACTCAATTCTCAGAATCAATACCAGTGTATGAAGAAACAAATCAAGATGTAGGAGAGATAAAATCACATTTGATAATACTTTGAGAAAAGTAACGCTCATGTAGTGGTGATATATGGAGAATATCAACTCATAGCCTCACAATTTTAGTACAATAATTAGCTATCTATAAGTTAATTAAAAATTTAATACAGATACAGGAAAGCAAAAGGAATAAGTTGTTGATAAAATTATGGTATCAAGATTTACTGTTAATATACTATTTTTGAAATTATTAGGTCAATTTATTATCACAGAAAATACATGGATTTTGCTGTTGGAAAGACAGATTAAAAATACAAGTGGACAACATAATGGATTTGTGACTTTGGATGAAGTAATTTCTTCAGCTTCAGTTTTCAGTTTTTAAAATGTAGTTGAAATTTCGAGGTTTTTTTTTGAGAATTAATTGAAATAACAAATGAAGTTGATTCATGTGTCATTATGGCTTTGATATGTACTCAGAAATAACTGTTTAAAATCATTTTGTTTCTTAAGTGGAATTAATTCTCAAGTTCAGGAAGAATAGTCATTGTAGCTGTGAGTTATCAAAGGTATTATTTTTTTCAATGAAATAGAAAGAATTTTTAATAACTTATTTAGTTCCTGTAGTCAGTCTGTGAAAATTTTATCTTTGGTCCCATATAAGTATACTGAAGCTCCAAGAGAACGTATAGCTTAAATTAATTCATTTAGATAGTGTTAGTTGCTGTTATTAAGTGTTAGTTAGCTAGTTGATCAGACTACCAAAAATAAAAGCTTGTTCTCTGAAACACATTATTACATAGCCTGACATTAATTAGAAACACACAAACATAGAGACAGTAATTCCCTGCCTTTAATGAAAGGAGGATGAATAAATTGATACAATAAAACAAAACACACTCACTTTTTTATATGTTTTAATATGTCCAGTTTCAAATTAAAACCTCAGTGTATCTTACTCAGCTTCATTAAAATTTGAGCTGATAAGTAATGCATCAATGGTAAGAATATGGATACTTCCCTTGCCTTCCACATAGCTGAAACTTACCTCTGCTTTCCACACAAGGTCACAAATACTCAGAATGACTGGAATAGTAAAACTATCAGCAAATTCCGTTGTTGTGAGCCAGGGCAGCCAGCATTTCTGAAATCCTCCTCCCCTCCATGGACCATGGTTGCTTTTGATAACCAATCTTTTTCTCTGGAGTTTCCATTGCAAACAGGGGGAATAAATTTCTTTAATTGTATAGGTTGAGAAAAGAGCAAAAAAAATAAGAGAAAATATACATACAGTAATTTAAAACTCTGCATGGGTTATACATCAATTTTACTTGCACAAGCTACTTAAAGCTTTTTCTATTTTCCACTGACTCAAGGGAATTAATTCATTGAATCAAAATTGCCAGAAAAGGAATGCACTCAAAACACTAAGGGATATAAAATCTAAAACACATTAGTATCAAAATTGGAAAAGGAATTTTGTGGGACAAAGTCCAATGAGACAGAAACAAAAGAACAAATAGCATTGTGTGAACATTTTCTCCTTGACATTTATTTTTTCAGACTAGAAACCCACTACTTTAATTCCTATTCTAGATTTTTACCCATTATACTATGCCATTTTCAAACCTGGAAATCTATCATAGTTTACTAAATACATACATTAACATCATTTTTAATCTGCTTCCCCTAAATATTTTCAGTACCTTAATCTGCTAATAGTTGGCTCTCTCTGCCTAGATGAGCCCACATCAAATCATGGTATATATTTCCATCTTTCTCTCCCATTTCTTAGCAAGCTTGGTTCTTTTACCCATTTCCCAAATAAATTCTTTTTACTGGTCTGAAAAGAAAACTAGTGCTATTATTTTATATTTTTTCCTTCTCACCCTATCACTCACCTGTAATAGCAAAATAAAGTTATCTGTTTGTGCTGATTAGCATTGTAATTTATATGCAAAAACTAATACTAGGCTTAGTATCTTCCCTGCCTTGCTTTATGTATTATCATTATGACCAAATTTTGAAATAATGGCAGTAGAAAAAGACAATAAAATTGTGGAAGTCCTAAAAAAATCTATGCAAAATTTTCAGAACATCAGAGAGTCTCAAATGTGTGTATGTATTTATATATATTTATATAGATAATATTTAAATGTATATTAAACGGAAAACAAGCAAGTAATTTAGAGCAGGTTATCATATTTGTTAATGAACCTCAATGGTCTCAGGCAAATTATTAGAATTTTCAGAGCATTAACTCTAAATTTGTAAAAGAGAGATAATCATGCTTAATTTTCCATGTAACTGTGAAGATTAAATAAGATATGTTATGGTACATACCTAGTTATGCAAATGGCACAGAATAAATACTCTCATAGAAAAATTATTATTTTTTAAATTCATATCAGACTTCCCAATTCCATAAGGATAGTGGTGGCTTCCTAAATACACATCTTTTTACACATTTTCAAAATAAAACCCAGATAAGCAGGGAAGTATATAATATTAGACATAACACATGCCTTCACAGAACAAGGAAATGGATAATATGAACTTCAAATGAATTGTAAGTGGGAAAATAAGCACCCATGTCCATCAGGTGAATTGGGAAGAATTGAACAAATACTGAACATAGTGTATGAAAAAGGTGGTGCCACAAATATTAAATTTAGTTCATATGTCATATATCTTTAAGAAGAAATGTTTTATATGTAGATTAGCAACAGAAGAAAAAAATTAAGTACAAGTTGATTAAAACAGTATTTACTTTTTTGAGCCATTAAAGGAAAAAAAACATTTTTTATTATTCAAATAATCAGCAAAGTGGTTTGTGTTCTGTAGCCACTGGTTTTCTATGCTGAATTGTAAACCAATGTATACATGCAGCCAACAGACAGTTTTAAAGAAGGACATAAAATACTCACTTCCAGGCTAAAAAGAAATCTAAGCAAATGAACTCAGCTTTGGGGGTGGTTGAGAGATGGATATAGAGGATAACAGAGTTTAAAAGAAAGTTAGAATATAATGTTTTCCTTTATTTAACCTTCACAATAACATTCATTCGTTTTAGTTAATACTTTCATTTGATTGCAGAAAACACTGATTTATGGGCTAAATCACTGAAGTCTTCTTTTACTTGCTGGTTCCTCAGGGTGTACATGAAGTAGTTCAGCATGGGGGTGACTGAAGTGTTGAGAAGAGCTACTGATTTCATCTGTGAGGCTCTTTCCTCTGCTGAAGGCTTGACAGATATGAATGTGCAGCTTCCATAAGAGATGGAAAGGATAATTGTGTGAGAAGAACAAGTTGAGAAAGCCTTTCTTCTGAGTGGTAGATGGGATCTCAGAATGCTAATCTTGTCCAAGTAGGACAGAATCACTAAGGCCAGCATGAACAGCTGAGTAGCTAAGCAAAGGAATTAGAGATTTGAATATGGGTATTAATAATACCAATGAAAGAAGCAATAACCTCTTTAACCTTTAAGCATTTCTCTAATATATCACATTTCCATTAGAGCAGAAAATTTTCACACACCCTATTGAAAGGGAAACACATATCCATAGATCTAATATAAAAGTCATCGTATCAGTGACTGTACATAAAACTTCTACAAATAACCAAATTTACTATATTTGCATTATATCTTTGAAGTATAAGTTTACATACAATATATATCAATTTTGTATGTAGTTTACAAATTGAGATATTGTATTCCAGTTTCCAAGACTGTATGTTTATAAGACTGAAATATCCAATTTTGAGCATTATTATTATTGGTGCCTTTAAGAAATTTTACAGTCATATAGGGGATTCAAATTGATTGAGTAGCATTTTAAATTTAGGTTTGGGTGGTTGTCTGGTATGTCACAAATGGAGAGCCAGAACAGTAATGCATGAAATAAGATAGCTTAGTAATTACAGGTTCTGGAGGGGGGTGGGGAGGTACCACGGGGTAATGTGGAAACCAGGCCGGGAGAAGATAAGCAGGCAGAGAGGGACCCACGGGTTTGTGCCTTCCTTTATTGTAGTCTAAGGTGGTGGTGAGTACGTTTCCTAAGGGAGTTAAGGATCAGTAGTTTAAAGCAGAAAAGGGAAAGAGTTTGGGCATTATAGGGTGGGGAAGATGGGCAGCCTATCATTTGGTACCAAGTGGGTCGAAGGGAATTTGTGGTGGAGTGGGGCATATGGGTGATAATATTTGGGTGAGCTAACTGATGTACACCGAGGGCTGGGCATGGAAGTGGGTTCACAGTTAGAGCAGAGGCTTAGAGGACCTGGCAAAATGGATGCTAAGGCAGCAAAACATGATGGAGGCTCAGGACATAGAACTTTGTGGGAAGTTTATAGTGGTGATCATTATGATTATTTTTTCTTAATTGATTTTTTTATTATTAACCAACAGTAATCACAGAAATATAGGACAAGCATGGTTTTAGGTATGGGCATGAGTAAAGTTCTTTGTTTGTGGGAAAGGAAAGAGAAAGCAGAAATGAATTGAGCCAACATAAATAGAACCACATTATTAATATATTTGTACAACATACTTATTCCTTTACATCATTCTTTTCCTTATTGGAATTTAAAATTATTGCACTGACTATGTTTTTTTTACCATACTTCCTTTTTCTTTTTACTCTTTACTTGCCTGAAGACAAGAAGGAACTCATAATGAAGTTCTGATGTGAAAATATGATTTAGTCGCCTTTCTAAAAGGCAATTTGATTAAAAGAAATAAAAAATACTCTAAGATATACTTTATAGAAACTAGAAATTGCCAAAAAGCAGGCTCTATAATTTTGTTTCGTATTTTTATCTTTCTCAACCAGAATTATGTCTTGATATAAGTTCTCAAAACTATTTGTTTGTAGTACTCCCTAGTATAACATGACTTGAGTGAATCAGCAGGCAGTGAGGAAGGAAAATGTAGAAAAATGTCCTTCATTGGCTAGACTCCACATTGAATCTTACTGATAAGCAGTAAGTAGCAAAGCTGGCATTAGGCACTTTTCTTTCTTGTTTCATTATTTTTCCTCTAGCACTTGCCAATCCTTCGTTTAGGAATATACCAATGTTGTCATTAGCAGATCAGCAAAATCTGACAGATCTGGCAGAAATTGTGTTTTTGTGTTTTTAAAAAAGACTGAAACATATTATAATACAAAATTAATAAAAATAAATATTTTAAAGTGATAATTTTGTGATCAATGCAATTTTTTTGAACAATCTAAACTAATGGATGGTAGAAAGACAAAAGTGTTTATTGTTAAATATGGCACCACTCACTTATATGCCTGGTGATTCCAGGTAGAAATACAAACCTTGATTTTTCTTAATTTACTTTAGAAAATTAGATAAAATGCAATACATTCATATTATAGTTCATGGGATTCTTTTTGTCGTTAATACACCTCTGCCTCTATCATATAAAAGACTCTCACATAGAAAAGACACAGGATAAATTTTATGTAAGTTTCCTAACAGCCTCCTTCAGAATATTTCTCTTTTATCTTTGCACATAAAGAAAAATATTGTTCAGGACTTAGACACCAATAATAAACTAATGATTGTACTCTTGAGAGTTTTTTATGTGAATTTCCATGGAAGACTGCTTTAAGAGTAACTAACTGGAAGGTAAAACATTTCAAAGTTCTCTTTGATAAAATGTAGATCCAATAGTACAGAAAGATGAAATAATATTGACTTCTCAGGCCCCTGAATAAATTCTCCAGAGGCTGGATTAAAGAAAGGAAAGGTACAAAAAGAGATAAATTCAAAAGATATGAGTGATGCCATGACCTATACTTTTCTGGAAGCAAAGCAATATAACAAGATAATAGGAGAAGTGTGTCAATGAATTTATGCTGTAATTGGTTTCCTTTTTTTAAAATTTATTTTATTTTAGGATATACTGGGGATTGAACCCTGGACATTGTACATGGGAGACAAGTGCTCAACCACCAAGCCACATCTGCTCCCACTTGATTTCCTTTTGACTGTGTTTCATTTTTCCTTACATGCATATGGTGTCAGTTTACACTCAAGAGATAACTTACCTTCCATTTCTTTGGGCATGGATATTCCAGGACTAAACTACACCACAAGTTCACTTCTGTGAGTGTAGCACCCATTCATGTTTTATTCACTTTGTGCATTCTACCAGTACAAACCACAACGAGTGAATATATAGATTTTTAAAAGTCTTTTAATATCCTTAAAATCAGAAAAATACTTTAAAACTCTAGTTTTTAAATATTGTTTTCAATTTTAAATGCAATTTATACTTAGTGTTGTAAGAATCAAATGTCACAGTGGTATAGAGTAACAAATAGAATGAACCTCATATTTCCACACTATCCTCCATTATCATTCCAATCTTCAAGTCAAACAATATTGAACATTTATTTTCTCTTCTACCAGATACTTTTTTATATATTCACATACTTGGAGATTTCATTTTCCTTAATGCTAATGAGATTTTACCACATAAATATTCTACAATTTTTTTTTAGTTAATACGTAATGTATATCATTCCTTGTGAAGTTATTTAGACAGAACTCATTCTTTTGTAGCAATTCCATAGACTATCAGAAGAGACTTATATATGTTTGAATAATTGCTGTGTTTATTAAGAGTTAGAATATTAGGTTTTAACCACTTTTATATCATGAATTATAATGCTACAGTGAATCCTTCTTTTTTGTCTTTATTCATTTTTTAATATTACATTCAGAAAATATGAGGTCTCCATATACCCCCCACCCCTCTCCCTCCACTCCTCCCCCCATAGCAACATTCTCCTCCATCATCATGAGACATTCATTGCATTTGGTGAATACATCTCTGAGCATTGTTGAACCTCATGGTCAATGGTCCACACCATAGCCCACACTCTCCCACGTTCCATCCAGTGGGCCATGGGAGGACATACAATGTCCGGTAATTGTCCCTGCAGCACCACCAAGGACAGCTCCAAGCCCTGAAAACGCATCCACATCTCATCTCTTCCTCCCATTCCCCACACCCAGCAGCCACCATGGCCACTTTCTCCACAGCAATGCCACATTTTCCTCTATTACTAATCACAATAGTTCATGAATAGAATATCAGTTAGTCCACTCTAATCCATATTCTATTCCTCCATCCTGTGAACCTTGGATTGGTTGTGTTCACTCCACATCTATATCAAGAGGGGACTTAGATTCCACATGGATGCTGGATGCAATCCTCCTGCTTTCAGTTATAGGCACTCTTGGCTCCATGAAATGTATTCTTTTACATATGTGCAAGGATTCATATGACGTAGATGGGAGTTTTAAATTTTGATAGATAATTTAAAATATCCTTCTAACAGACAAAAATGAGTTTTTTTCATCACAATCTACTCACCACAATGTATCAGTCATTTAAAAACAGTACATTCAGAGAGACAGGCAATTATACTACAATTTTTTAATGAGAAAAGTACTGTAGCTTAGTGAACACAGCATTGAAGTTAAAGAGATTCAATTCTTCGTAAACTTGCAAACATTTTTTAGCTTTTCTAAACATCAGTTTCCCCACCTATAACATAAGAAAACGAATTTTTTATTGCGGTCACCCCTCGGGCTGAAGTGTGGTTTGCTGGCCTGGCGGGGGAGCAGCCGCGGCAGGCCAAGCCGCTGCCCCCATAATAGGGTGGCTGGTCGGACTCACCGCCACCCCTGAAGGAAGCTCGGCATGGGCGCAGAGTGCCCTCGGGTCTCCCCTTCTCGGCAGCCATGCTTCCGCGGCCGCCCCTCCTCCCGGATAGCGCCACAGGATGCCTTGTAGGGTGGCACCCTTCTTCTTCTTTCTCCTGCGAAGATTCCAGTCTGCCCTTTTCCCTTCCCCCGACAGCAGCAACAGCCAGGCGTGGGCGGAAAAATCCAGTCTGCCCTTTTCCCCTCCCCCGACAGCAGCAACAGCCAGGCGTGGGCGGGAAACTCAAGTCTGCCCTTCACCCCAGCAACAGCAGCCACCAATCCCTAAACCCTGCCCCTTCCCCCAGCAACAGCGACAGCCAATCCCTAACCACCACCCCTCCCCCGTCCAGTACCGCCCACTGACCTTTTGCCGGCAACCAATCAGAACAGGGCGTGGCTTCGACCAATCAGCCTTCCCCAGCCCCTATAAAACTGTTGCCTCTCCCTCAGTAAAGTGGACTTGCGTGTTTACCTTGTCTCCGCGGTAGTTCTTCTGCCGTGCGCCCTCCAGTCCTGAGAGCCCCCGACAAGGGCCTGGCCTCCCTTGTCCCCAGTTCGTCGCCTGCTTCTCCGGGCAACCCCTTCGTCGCCTGCTTCGCCGGGCGACCCCTTCGTCGCCGGCTTCGCCGGGCGACCCCGTCAGCCGAACCGCGCAACCCCTTGTGAGACCGATCCCTCGTCTGCTGCCGGACCGACCCCTCGTCCCAAGCGGGACCGACCCCTTGTCCAGAGCTGGACTGACCCCTCGTCCGCAGCCAGACCCCACCTCTACCGACCGAGCAAGCCGTCGCATTTTATGTCATGTGCTATTGTAAAGATTAAATTAGATACTATATAAAAGTGCTTAGCACGTTAGTTAGGCTACAGTATGTGCTTAATACGTGACAGAGTTGTGCTGAAAATAAAGCAAACAATCTTTAAAAAGAGGTGCAGACCAAGTTTATTGAGCTAAAGTTGCATTAATGCAGGGGGAGCACCAAAAGAGGTTTCTGCTTGGGGAGCAGCTTATATGACTGCTTGAGACAAAGAGAGCTCTGGGAGACTGGGGAGAGATAAGGTGACATAATTTATGGTTAGTACATGTGTTCCGCGAGCTGTGTGGGCTACAGGGTCTATTTGGACCTTGAGGCCCAGTTTGTTAATTAGAAGGATGGGAATGTAGGTTTGCAGTGATCTGGTGAAGGTCAGCAGGCCTTGCTAATGTCCCTGGAACCCTTTGTTATAGTTCTTCCTCTCAGGCTGGGATCAGGTTTTATCACCACCACAAAGAATTATCGGTATGTCAACTTGATTCAGTTAAACTCTCTTCTTTATAATTCCCTGGAAAAAATGGAAGCTCAAGCAAATTAAAATGTTATTTAATTAATTTTGCATTCCAATCTCACACTATACATCTCTTTAAATTTTCTTATTACCCACTTACATTGAGATTAAACATCTATTCAATTTTTGTAATTCTTATATATGAATAACCTGTGTTCATTTTCCACTGGGTTGATTGTTTTCTTTTTTATTAGTAAGAGACAATTCTATTTTACAGATATAAACACTTAGAGTATCTAATCGGTTGCAACATGTTTTCAGAGCCTCTCCTTATCTTTTATTATTTTTACAGTGTGGTTCTTCTCAAAAAGTTTTTTCGGTCTATTTTTAATTCCTGGTGACATGTTCTTTTTAGAAAGGCCTTCCCAGCATGCCTCATAATCCTGTAACTATCAGCCTTAATCTCACATCTATCATTTTGCTTTTTACATTTTTAATCCTTCCTGAATGTATTATTGTTTATGTGAGATATGGATTGAATCTTGTTGCCTTCTCAAAATGAAACCATGGGCAGCCAAAAAGTCACAATGATGAAAGAGGTTGTTGACGTGGGAGGAGTGGGGTGGGGGGATGGAGGGTATACGGGAACGTCTTATATTTTTTAATGCAACATTTTTTATGATCTATGTATTTTCAAAAAAATACAATTAAAAAATGATGGGGGTGGGAGGCTGAGGAGTGGGATCTATGGGAACCTCATGTTTTTTAAAATTATTATTTATTTATTTATTTATTTCCTCCCCCTTGCGTTTTTTTGTTTTGTTTTTTTTTGTTTTGTTTTGTTTTGTTTTTGCTGTCTGCTTTCTGTGTTCATTCGCTGCATGTTCTGTGTCTGGTTGTCTCCCTTTTGTTGCATCATCTTGCTGTGCCAGCTCTCCATGCGAGGCGAGGGCCATCAACTCTCCACACGGGTGTGGGTTGTCCGCTCTCCATGCAGGGCATGGGCCAGCTTGTCTTCACAAGGAGGCCCTGGGAGGTGAACCTAAGGCCTCCCACATGGGAGATGGGAGCCCAGTGGATTGAGCACAGTCACTTCCCATGTCTTATGTTTTTTAATGTAACATATTATGTGATCTATTAGCTTTAAAAAAAGGTAATTAAAAATAAAAATTAAATAAAGAATATTTCTGGTATTTAAAAAATAATAATAACAGTTTGTAGGGATGTTCTCTGTTCTTTTAAACTTTTCTTTCCTCAGTTTGTTTTATAGGCAAACAAACTGGCTACAAGTTATAAATGGGAGCATGGGCAGAAACACAAATTCTGATCCCTTGGATAACTCCACAGACACTAAGAACGGACGCTCTCAGGAACCAAAGATTACGAGATAAGGAGACATCAGAAACAAATAAAAGGCAGATGGTCTACATTAGTCAGCCAAAGGGATGCTGATGCAAAATACCAGAAATTGGTTGGTTTTTATAAAGGTATTTATTTGGGGTAGGAGCTTACAGATACCAGGCCATAAAGCACAAGTTACTTCCCTCACCAAAGTCTATTTGGAGCAAGATGGCTGCTGACGTCTGTGAGTGTTCAGGCTTCCTGGGTTCCTACATTCCTGGGGCTTGCTTTTCTCTGGGTTCAAGGTTCCATTCTTCCTGGGGCGGACTTCTCTTTCCTCTGAGAGCTTATTTCCCAGCATCAAACTCCAACATCAGAAAACCCTCAACTCTGTTCTTTGCCATGTCTTATATCTGTGATAATGCCCTAATTGTAACTTGATCATGATTACAAGCATAATCCAATATCTATTTTTGAAATTCATAACCATATCAAACTGCCACACAGTCCTTCAACAAAGAAGATCTGGTCTGCCAGCACATTTCTACAATATATAAACAATCAGAATACACTAGCCCAAATCCCCATCACTGTCCCCACCTTCCTTGTTCCCTTCCCAGAAAAACTCCTATTCTCAAATCTGGGAGACAGAGTTGAACTTAACTCCTGTTTCCTTAAGGTCAACCTTGCAATTTGCAATTCAACTCTTTCTTTTCTCAAAATGCTTGTGTCACTGTATTGGATTCTGTGCACACTGGGGACAGAGACCCTGGCTCCATAACAAACCAGTTACCAATTGTTCTAACACTGTTATTCCAGAAACAATATGCACGATTGGACAGTAAGTTACCAAGAGCACCAATGATGTTCTCCTCTGTTAGTGATATTTCTGGTCTAGAGTTCTCTCCAAAAGGTGCAGGTGCAATATTTCAAATGGAGACAGAGCTGAGTCTACTGACACCTTCATCTAAGAAAATGTCTAATATCCCAGGAATTATCTTCACCTCAATATGAAGACAAAATCAAATCATTCTTAGAAACACCTTTTCTGAACTCTGAACTATTTACAAATGGAAATATTATCCTCTCACTTTTTAAAGAGAAAAACAAAACCAAACATGGTTTAACTGTCCCCAAAATATAAAGTATCAAATCATAATAGACAAAGGCTCTGTTAAGATTTGATCTGCTCTTACCTTTCACACTCACTTCATAATATTCTCCCTTTACATTCCTGTGCTGTTTGTTTGTTTGCTTTCATGTGTTTGTTTACCTTTTTTTAAAATAATAACCTAACACTTTGTCTTCACCCTCAGGACTTCACATATGTTCTCTGCCAACTCAAGGTAGTTTCTTAAGCACTCCCTCGCTTCTAAAATTGTATTCATTTTATAAAATTCTTCGATATCCTGATTTTCTCAAATTTACATGTTTCCATAATAACAAGTGCTGTTTCTTTGTATTAATGTGGAGACCCAGGTCCTCCCCCCAAAGACCTAGCACATAGCCACCTGAATGACCTAGATGTAAGTTAGAAACAACCCTCCCAGAGGGAGAAGAATGTATAGATGTTATAGTAAACTATAATCTTCCCAGAGCAGTAAGCGTTCTTGATAAACATCCTTCCTATGAGGGTAGTGAAAATATCACTAGACCCCATACAGTCCTACTTTGGTACGCGACTGCTTTGTAAGTCTTTGAATTTGGTACTTTATGTGTTTTGACGTGAAAATTTTGTGTGGATTGTTTGGTTCTTGCCACATAAGCTAGAACTTAATGTTGGTTACCTGGTGATTATTTACCCTTTCCAACTGAAACAAAGGGTCAAGCATTAATTATGTGGTAACTCTTGTCCTGTGCACATCCCATTGAAGTCTTATCTTCTGTGGTCATTTTGTGCATTTTTGAGTTTTTTGAGTTTTTTTTTTTTTCCTCATCATGGGTCCTAAGAAAATGAACAGTGATAGCACTAAGCAGAAAAGAAAATTACTTTGCACCACCATTGAGTAAAAAAAAAGAAATAATAAGTAAATATGAAAGTGGTACTTGCATTACTGATCTTGCTGGGGAATACAGTATGCCTAGAACAATGGCCTCCACCATCAGTAAGAATACTGATCAGTAAGAAGCCATAAAAAAGGCTGATGTTGTGAAAGGAGTTAAAAGCAGTAAGAAAGCAGCCTTCCCTTACATCGAGGAAATTGAAAAGCTGTTAAGAATTTGGGTAAACAAGAAGCAGCTAGTGGGCAACAGTGTATCAGAAGCCATGACATGTGAAAAAGCAAAAGAGTTGTACGTCTATCTTTTGAAAAACAAATCGGAACTGAGTGATGAGAGTGTTGAAGTTTTCAAGGCCAGCCTCGGTTGTTTCAATAATTTTAAAAAGAGGACCAGCATGTATAGTGCATTGAGGCACGGCTAGGCAGCAACTGCTAATAAAATGACAGTTGATGAAGCAATGAATTCAGCATGGAAGAATTTATGACCAGAAGCTGTGACTCAGAGAGACTTCAAAGGGTTTGAAGCTGATCTCAAGCCTGCAGGTACAGAGGGTACAAGGGTGCAGGGTATTGTATCTTTGGGCCAATCTAGGGGTCTGGAGGTGGATGATGCTGGTGTTGAGGAATTAGTGGAGGAACGTCATGAAGTGCTCAGCACTGAGGAGCTGCAGGAACTATAGAAGGAGCAGCAAGAGGTGACTGAAGAAATTTCTTCAGGTGAGGAAGAGATAAGGGAGAATGCCCCCAGTTTCTTGATAAAAGAGGTGTGTGCAAAATGAGCAGAAGTTCAAAACTTTGTGGAGAAGTACCATTAAGGACAAAGCTCTCATAAGCAGAAATGTGAATTTACTGAGTGACCAAACAATTTCACACTTTGGAGGAATTCTGAGAAGAAGACGGAAGCTCTTGCCTAATTTCAGTAAGTAAAGAAAAAGTCCTGGAAAGCTATGGAAAGAATTTTCTAAATTATGATTTTTAAAAATTAAATAATGATGATGTGTTATCCAGAGGCTGGCAGTCAGTATGCTTCTAAGGTAATTTGCAATTTTAGAAATTTATTAAAGAATAAAAAAGATTGTAGCATCCTGTGAAGGAAGAAAAGAAGGACAACTCTTACAAAAACTATACTGGTTTTAATTTTATTTGGCTTGGTTGTAATCTCCCTAAGTTTTAAATGGCTATTGGAGGAAGTAAAGGGATTGCAGAAGTGAATTCACAGTCAATTATGACTGTAATTTGATGTTTGTTTAAGGAAATTGCTTTATCCTAAGATAAGATGATTGGTTTTCATAAAATCAGGGTAGAAATATATAAGACGATGCTTGAATGGATATAGAAAGTTATAGAAAGGATTGTAGAAGGTAGCAGTAAGTAAGGAATATGTTCTGGAGAGGTGAAATTTGTCTTGAGATAAAGTAACAATAGTCTATGTGGTTATGAATAGTTTTTGGAAGTTTGTTAAAGCATTTTCTAAATGGAAATATATAAATGGATATTTACAGAAAGCAAATATTAGATAGAAGCCTGAATTGATGTTGATAACAAAAAGTAACTTCATAACAGTTAAACCTGTCAGAGGCCACCTCAATCTTCATTTTAAGGTGATAGTAAGGGAAGACAACCTTGATTCCATTGAGAATCTTAGGTTTCCATAGAATAATGGAAAAACTACTTTACTTGTACTACAAAGTAAAATACCTGTTCATTAACTTAATCATGGTAAAGTGTAGAAGAAAAAAGCAAAGTACTAAAATAGTTAAGGTCATCTGATTTGTTATACATTGCTTTGGAAGTACTTAGAAAATATATAAAAATTAAGAGTTAAATTTCAGTATTGTCAAACTCTCTTGTGCACTCAAGCCATGACTCCAATACCTGTGTGGTGCCTCTCTATTTGAGTTATTGGTTTGGTTGGTCACTACAATCCCTAAAATAATAAAAGGATCTACCATATCTCTGGACATGGTTCCTGAGGTAGATGGAAAGTATGTTGCAGGTTCAGACTTCTGTAGCAACTGGTGATGACTTGATTAGGCAAGATTTACATTGCCTCTAAATTGGCTCGGTTTCATAGTGCCAAAGGGTGGTGTGCACCAGGCTAGTGAAAACCGGAGCTTCCTCCAAGGGCCAGTACTGCTGCAGCATGCTGACTGTATGAAGGATGTGCCAAGTGGAGCAATAATTACCAGATGAATGTGAGTAAAACCTAAACAGACACGATTGGTCCCATAGAGAGAAAATCTGAGTGGTATTGCAAACCTGGAGCTTAGATCTATTAACTGCCACTCAAAGAGAAACTTGTGCATTGATTAGTGCACTGATTAATATTGATTAGTTTTAAATACTGTGATATACATCTGATGGATATGATAACATCCCCTCTATTCTAGATCTTATTGAACATGTTAAAAGTCTTTGTAAACTTAATTCATTTTCTAATTAATGAATGAGCTTATAAGATAGAAGAATGGCTCACTTAAGCATTACCTTTGTTTTGCTTGCCATATGCTTAACTTGTTGTTGTCTATATTGTATTTGTGAGTTTATGTCTAGGGCTGTGCTTCTCCTCATACCTTTCCTAGCTGTCTGAAGCCTAACTTCCCCTGTGGGAACTGACAGCCTTTGAAACTTACAAGTTCAAGTCCATGAGTTTCAGGAAGACGTAGCTGCTGGAGGCACCTGGCCTTTCTCATTCCCTTGGTCCAGTCTGTCATGGCTGGTGCCCTATTTTCTTTATCCTTTTGTAGGATCATGTATTTTCAAAATTCTACCTCAAGTTTATTTCTTCCAGAATAAATGTCTTCCAGAACAAAGTATTAGTCATGTGGGGCTTTCAACCAATTTCAATCATGGTGCCTGATCCATCTTCTGTTAACTCAGTACAGTAGCTAAAGAATTTCACACCTTGTTAGGCAGGGAACTTCTGCCCCTAACCAGCATGACCTATGCATAAAGTAATGGGTAACAATCCTCCCCAGGGTAGAGAGAATGCATAGATGTTTTCATAAACTATAATCTTCCCAAAGAAGTAAACGTTCTTGGTAAAATCCTTCCTAGAAATGTAGTGAAATCATCACCAGACCCCATGTGTATGCTTCATGTGACCCTAGCAGAAACCCTGTTCTCATACCCTGTGGAATGTCCTTGTTCTTAAACCCCTTATATCACCCCTCATTTTCTCATCTCTTTGTAGAGTACTAGCTTTATTCTCTATAACAGCTGCCTTAGAGATTCTCTCCTGTCAATAAGTCCCAATAAAACTATGCCTGACTAAATGCCAGGTGTATTCTTTGGTCTCATGACCTCTCCAGCACATGTCCTTCAGGAGTTTCATTGTAACAACTAGTAACTATATTTTGAAAAATAACCAGGAGTCATCCTTCCTTGAATGTAAGTATATGCAAGGATACATGATAAATGTGGTTATTGAGATTTAAATATGATTTAATTAAAATTAATAAGTGAAAAATAAGTTCCCAATCACACTAGTCACTACTCAAGTTTGCAATAGCCACACATGGCTATTAAGTTCTGTATAAGACAGCATGTATTCTAGAACATTTCCATTGTCAGAATATAGTATTGGGAAGTTTGGGAATGCAGATATTTCTCCTTTCCATTGCTCTTAGGAAACTACCCAAGGGCATAGCATATTTTTCCAAAATTGTTTGCTCTGACATCATCACACTTTTTAGCATTGCTAGTAATTGATAGGATTTTTCACACACAGAGATAAACACACATATCTGCATTTTCCTTTAAGGTTTCATGTAAAATCATGTCATCTTTGAACTATTATCTCTGAAGTGCCAAGATCAGGTTTGCTCTCTTCCCTGGTCTCCCAAACTTTGCAGAGATATCTTACTCATTTTCGATTTTTTGTACATGCAATTTATTGCAATGCCTGTTTCCATTTAAAAAGCTGGCTAAACGTGAGGAAATAGACCTTGGACAATTGATATTTTTTTCTCTAGTGACTGGTAGAGTTGACATAATTTTGTCTCAATAAGTATTCCTTGAAGTAATGAACATTTAATAGTACTGTTTTTGCCTGCAATAGTGAAAGTTTTAATGATGTAGTTGATTACCAAAAATCTTACTATTAAGATTTATATATCATATATATATGCTGGTTTATCTGGTATTCCACCGCTGTCAGTCAAAAGAGAAACTTAGGAACTACTATTTTTTAGTGTTAACACTAAAGATGCAGGAGGAATTGAAAATGTGATTGAGGCAATGGAAGAGAGAAAGTTACTGTGCAGTTTATTACTGAGCTGTTGTTTCAGTTATTTTCTGAACACAACTAATGGCTAAAGTTTTTTCTACCTTCTAGCCAAAGGCCATATGAATGGTTGTGTCTCAAGGCAGTGTATCTTGAGTGAAAAATAAGGAGGATTAATCCACTGGTTCTCATCCCCCATTGGTCAAATTTTGCCTACATTGTATTAATTGCCCTGTACTACTGGGTTCTATATTCTATATTTATGGGCACTGCATAGCTCCTACAATATATTACACCACAGTATTAGCAATAAAGTGTAGAGCAGAAAGCAAGAGGCATGTGATAAAATGATGAAGTAAAAGATTTTCAGGTTGTGCGCACATGAATTTAGTCAGTCTCTATTTGGGGTTTGTCACCAAAGTGGTGGTTGAGCTGGAAAGTAAAGCCATTCAGAATTCTCAGACACAATACGTGCGTTATGGTGCTCGGTTGGCTGAATTTCTCCCATCATAACCAGATTCCTTGTTATATCATAAAGCCTTCATTTGTCTAAAAGAAAGATACACATACCCATTGAACAGTCACTCTCATTCGACTTTCCCTTCAGCCCCAGGACCAATAATTTACTTCCTTGCTCTATGAATTTGCCTAATCTGGACATTTCATTTACATTAAATCATCTAATATATGATCTTTGTGTTTGGCTTCCTTGACTTTTCACCATATTTTCAAGGTCGACCCATGCTGCAGCATATATTAGTAATTCATTGTTTTTGTGGCTGAATAGTATTCCATTGAATGATATACCACATATTGATATACCACATTTATCCATTTGTCAATTGATGAACTTTGGGGTTGTCTCAAATTTTCAGTTTTTATGAATAGTGCTCTGGTGAACATGCACACAAGTTTTTGCATGAAGATTTGTTTCAATTCATTGTGACCAGACTTTCCTTACAAGAAATGTTATTGAAGTTCCCCAGGTTCCAGACAGTAATTTGAATCTACATGAAAAACTAAAGACAACCAGTAAAAGCAATTATATAATTTTAAAAGAGTATAAATAAAAATGTCTTTCCCAACATTTATTTATATATTAACCTATAATATATAAGAAATGTAATACATTTGACAATAACAGCACAGTGGAGTTTTGTGGGAGCAAAGTTATAATGGAAAAAGGAAATGACACCAGAGGATGATTAGAATTCACATGAATAAATCAAGAGAATCAGAAATGACAAATAATGTTAATATAAAAATTATATTTACTTCCTCTCCTTTATTCTTTCAGCTTATTTGAAAGATATGAAATTGTATAAAGTAATAATTATAATAGTGTATTTTTTAACTTTTAAACTAAATAGATATAATATGTATAATAATAATAGCTTATAAAGGAGGAAGAGGAAAAAGAGATATATAGAATTTATATTTCTATATCTCCCTGGAGTTAATTTAGTATAAATTTGAAGTAGATATCGATATGTTAATATGTTAATAATCATTGAAGAAAATAACAAGAAATACTGTGAAAAAATAGTTTAAAGAAGTAAAAAGTTACGCTAAAAATATTCACTTGATGCAAAAGAAAATGACAAAAGAAGAATAGAGAAACAAAACAGACTTAAGTCATGGAGAAAAAGAAAATGGCAGGCATATATTCTAATTGATAATAACACTAAATAAAGATTGATGAAACAATCTAAAGATAGAGATTGTTGGACTGGAAAAAACAAACAAGTTCTAACTTTCTATGTATGTGATTTCTAGAGAAAACATTCAAATAGGTTAAAAGTGAAATGGATAAAAGATATATCATACAAATGGCAGCAATTAGAAACCTGTAGTGCCTATACTAATATTAGGCAAAATAGACTTTAAAACAAAAATGTTACTAGTGATAAAAAGTGATAGTGCATGACGATAAGAGGGAAATCATGAAAAATATATAGTAATGATAAACAAATATGTACCCAACAACAGAGCTCAGAATTACATGAAACAAAAACTGTCAGAATGAATAGGAGAAATAGGCAATTCAACAATAGTAGTTGGATACATTAATACTCCATTTTCATTAAGTTCCTGTATTCTTAAACCCCAGTATTTCTCAGGGAGATTCCATTCACTGTTTTTCTCATACCCTATAGTTTTTCCTCTGTCTTTTCATTTATCTCCTTGAGAATACTGAACATCATTTTTTAAAAATCTATGTCTGATAAACCAAAAGTCTGACCCTTTTCATTGATAGTTGCTGGAATTTTCCCTTATTCATTTGTATGGACCATTATTTCTTTCTTTGTGTTTGTCTTATAATTTTTTGCTGCCCACTACTTTTAATATGTAAAGTGCTAACACTGGAATTTAGCCTGAAGCTGTTTCTTAAGTTTGTATCCAAATAGTGATATGACAAAGACTTTTTTGAATGCCAGTAAGTAATCAAAATAAAAAGATCAAGGCAGAAAGCACCTTTCCTATTTTTGGTAATCGACTCTGTTTGTCTGGTGATCTCCTTCAGAATTTAACCCTTCTATCAAAAAAATAAGCCTAAGGCAAATGAGGAGTTCAGGATACTCTCTCCTTTATCTGAGACTCATCTGAGACGATGTGACGCTTGTGCTTCTTTTCCTGGGTTTGTGCTTGATAGAGGCCTTAGAAATTCCCCATTTAAAGTTTACAGGAGTTTCACGGAATGTCCTCTCCACTTTCTTTTATTTATTTATTTATTTTGTCTTTATTTATTGTTTTAATATTACATTAAAAAAATATGAGGCCCTCATATACCCCCACCTCCCTCACCCCACACCCCCCCCATAACAACAACCTCCTCCATCATCATGAGACATTCATTGCATTTGGTGAATACATCCCTGAGCACCACTGCACCTCATGGACAATGGTCCACACCATAGCCCACATTCTTCCACATTCCACCCAGTGGGCCATGGGAGGACATACAATGTCTGGTAACTCTCCCTGCAGCATCACCCAGGACAACTCCATGTCCCGAAAATGCCTCCACATCTCATCTCTTCCTTCCATTCCCTACCCCCAGCAGCCTCCATGGCCACTTTCTCCACACCAATTGTCAACTTAAATAATTCTCACTCTGTCCCAACTGTCTGCAAGCTGGTCCTCTGCACTCATGACAAACTCTGGTAGAGCAAGTCCAAGTCATACTCACCAACTCAGTCTCTCAGACTGCCACCCCAATAGATTGCCCACCCAGTGGGCAATGGGAGGACATACAATGTCCGGTAACTGTCCCTGCAGCATCACCCAGGACAACTCCAAGTCCCGAAAATGCCCCCACATCACATCTCTTCCTCCCACTTCCTACCCCCAGCAGCCACCATGGCCACTTTCTCCACACCCAGGAAACATTTTCTTTGATTATTAATCACAATAGTTCATGAATAGAATATCAGGAAGTCCACTCTAATCTATACTCTATTCCTTCATCCTGTGGACCTTGGAATGGTTGTGTCCACTCCACATCTATATCAAGAGGGGGCTTAGATTCCACATGGATGCAATGCAGTTCTCCTTCTTTCAGTTGTAGGCATTCTTGGCTCCCTGGTGTGGTGGTTGACCTTCTTTACCTCCGTGTTAGCTGAGTGGGGTAAATTCAATAAACCAGAGTGTAGTGTTGCTCAGTTCTTGACAATACCTTCAACTTCCATGAAGTATTATATTAACAATTAAAGTGTGTATGCTCCTGAATAATGTTCATTTTCTTTATCTTTCATTAGATATAAAGCCACTCACATAATTTCTGATCTCCATAACCTTTTATTTCTAGAATTTAATTGAAATCACAAAAGTGAAATGAAGAACCGTACCAAGCAGATAGAGTTTATCCTACTGGGACTGACAGATAACTCTCAATTACAGATGGTAATTGTATTTCTATTTGTAAATTACTTGTTGAGCATAACAGGGAACTTAACCATCATTGCCCTCACTCTGTTGGATTCCCATCTAAAGACCCCAATGTATTTTCCTTCATAATTTTTCTTTCCTAGAAATCTCATTCACAACTGCTTGCATTCCCAGGTTCTTAGTCACCATTGTGACCAAGGAAAAAACCATTTCCTATAATGGCTGTGCATCTCAGTTGTTCTTTTACATCTTCCTGGGGAGTACAGAATTTTTCCTTCTGGCTGCCATGTCCTATGACCGCTATGTTGCCATCTGCAAACCTTTGCATTATGCATCCATCATGAGTAGAAGACTTTGTCACCAGCTTGTACTCAGCTCCTGGGTGACTGGCTTCCTGGTTATTTTCCCTCCACTGATTTTAGGTCTTAACCTGGATTTCTGTGGTTCAAATATCATTGATCATTTCATTTGTGACGTTTCTCCTATCCTACAACTTTCTTGCTCAGACACACAGGTACTAGAATTGATTGCGTTTTATTAGCTGTGATGACCCTCATTGTCACATTGTCCTTAGTAATCTTATCTTACTTCTATATCATCAAGACAATTCTAAAATTCCCTTCAGCTCAGCAAAAGAAAAAAGCATTTTCCACCTGCTCTTCTCACATGATTGTTGTCTCCATCACTTATGGAAGCTGTATCTTCATCTACATAAAGCCATCAGCAAATGAGAGAGTTACTTTAAGTAAAGCAGTATCTCTGCTCAGTACTTCAGTTGCACCTTTGTTGAATCCATTCATTTATACTCTGAGGAACCAGCAAGTTCAAAAGGCCTTGCAAACTGTATTGAAAAAAATATTGTCTTCTTCTAAAAATAAGACTATTTGTTGAATTAATTAACTTGAAGACATAAAAGGAACATTAAATGGAATTTACTTTAACTCTTTTAGTTTAATTGTTCATATCTAATAATTTCATAGGTCATTTCTTCCTGCCTGAATTTAGAAATTATTTCCATTTTATCAATTTTTTAAGGTTGATCCTATTTTTTATGTTTTTTTTAATTATATTTTTTGAAGATATATACATCACGAAAAAAATACATTAAAAATATGAGATTCCTGTCAATTCTGAGTTTAACTTTCTGTTATTCCATATGAAAGAGTTTCTGTCTTAGAAACTAGAAATTACAAAATTATATTTAAGGAAGATATTTAAGGATAAAATTAATAAAAGATTTTAATTGTATTATAGAATATAAATCTTTGGGGACAACAGAAATTTAAATAATTTAAATAATTGTATATTATTTTCTTTTAAGCCATGTTCTTGGAAATTGTCAGATAAATTGAATTTTGTTATTATATATGCTTAAAATATTCCAAGAAAACTTACTTTAAAAGAATAATATAAAGGTCAATTTTATAGAATTATTATTTCTAATATCAAATGTCAACATGGGAAAGCTTAATTATCTCTGAAAATAAATAATTTATTTAATATTTTTTATTTTATTTTATTTTATTTTATTTTAGTATTTATATTGGTCATATTTTAAAAATTGGAGTAGAAAATAAACTTTGTTTTAATACACCAGTAATTGAATTTATAGACAATTTTTTCCAAAAACTCATAAAGCAAGTTTAATTTCTTGGATATGCCAATGAATTTATTGAATAAATGGAAACATACAGTGAACTTTATGACACGTCCTGTAATTATTAGTTTTTCACAATATGTATAATTTTTAAATATTAAATTATATTGAATATGAATGCATTAAAATTTAAATAATTGATTAATTTAAAAACAAAAATTATGTTTCATTGAGTACAAAATAAGGGTATTAAAGTATCTATTATGGTTTTTACTCCCAACTGTCAGTTCTTAGAACGCATAGGTACCATAACTTCATAATTTTCCTGCTGAATATGCCATTGTAACAATTCATGTAGTAGAGAGGTCCTGATTAAGCTACCAGCACAAGGATATCTTCCATTCATTTTAGCAGCATTAGGTTTTGCCTATGCCTATAGGTACCATGTACTTCTCGAGTCAATGTTCTTGAAAATATTTGCCTATCAATCTTATGATCAATGGGATAGTAAACACAAATGGTTCAGTGAAGTATATTACCAGATTATTGGTGGATTCTTTGATCTTCAAGCTAAGTTAAAGTGAATCAGTTTCAGTAAAGTCAATGCAAAGTTAAGAAGCCAATATATTTCCAAAAATATCAAAACAACGGTGTTGCTGCCAGTCTTCCTAGAATAACTTGAGGAACTAAATTTATAAGTTAATGTCCTAGGTAAACTTCCAGTATTTTTTCTTCATCTGTGGAATAAGAAATAAAGCAATATGTTCCATCGTATAATATCACCTCTGTTGAAGATAGCGTTTTCCTAAATGGCTTCAATAAAGCAATCTCTCCCATCCAACGTTATCTTACAATATGACACTGGTACTCCTTTCAAGAATAAGAGAAATCAAAGTTTCATTTGATTGAATTTGGACAGAAGCTAATAACTGCCTCAACTAGCAAGGTATGGGAGAAAAGCTGCTATGTGATTCCAAGTTTCCTTTTTAGCGTTTTCTATTTTGCCATATTTCATCTTGAAACCCAGTCACTTTGCTGTGGAAAAAATAAACAAACTGACAGCCAGATTCAACTGCCATACTCTTGAGCAAAGATACCATCAGATGGTTCCAAACCCAGTCTTCATGTCTTCCATGAGGCCCAAAACATAATGGAGCAGAGGTAGGATCTGCTTTACTCTCTGTAGAAATTCCTTACATCGGAATCTGTGAATCCAGTAAATAGTTGCTTTAGACCAAAAACGAAAAAACAAAACATTGAAGTAAATTTTAAAGCAACTATTTTAATCTGAATAACAACCAATTTCTCTTTATTTTTTCAAAAGGAATTTCATGTGTGACTGTTTTATAATAGACGTATGGAGGTCTCCTTGGATAATGGTGCTTACTATTGACCATAGTTTATCTCTAGATACAAAAGTAACCCACAACTCAGAATAGAAGCTTGCAATTGATCCGTGAATCTTGACAGTAAATAAGGATGTGGGTTCCATCAATATATTCATTTGTCAAAACCCACCAAATTGTACTCATAATATTTACACATTTCTTCAGATGTAAAATCTATGTAAAATTTTAAGCAATAATTGAATTCTGCTTAGTAGATTCACTCTAAGCAGTGATGTGGGTTATCAATTCTGTAACTGTTTTGTGTGTGTTTTAGACTTATGCAAATGATACATTGAAGAGAATGACATACTACTGTTACCCTGTAGGAGAAAGAAATTACAAATATGTAAAGAAGAACATCTATTAAGTACCTTGTAGAGTGTTGAATTGGAATTGGATGTATAAATATGAAATTATTATATATTTGTATATATATTTGCATTATATTACATATTATATATTTGCATTGTATATATATTTAGAATTGGGTATTTTTTCACATCATCCACAAGTATATGTTCAAGTCATAACCCCTAGATCATTGTTGTGAAACTCATTTTTAAAGAGGACCTTCAAGGATCCTATTAAGATGAGGCCAAATCAAGTCAAGGTTGACCTTAACCCTATAAAACTGAAATCCTTATAAGCAAAAGCAATTTGACACAGAATAGAAATCACAGGAGGTAACTGAAAGAGACAGATCATCATGTGGTGGAGGCAGAGAATAATGTCAGAATGATACCACCAAAATGTTAGAGACTTCAGATGAGGCATAGACTGCTAACATTTTGATTTTTGCCTTCCAGCTTCAAAGTGTACACTAATTTAAAAAAAACTGTTATTTATTTAAGCCAGCCCATTGATGGTACTTTTTGGCAGTTCTGGCAATGAAGATTATATATATATATACATATACATATATATATATATATCATATATACATACACAGAATACATATACATATATGTTGCAGAGGCTTCAAAGTATTTTCAGAATTGCACCACTTCTCACCTTCCCCACTTCTACTCTTCTCACTAAAAGTATCTTAATTTTTTGATATTTTACTAATTTTTAAGTGGGTAGAAATGTTGGAACTGAGCTCACATCATAAGAAACAGTAGTGCAATAGTTCAGGTTGCAATATGATTTTTTATTAGAGAAATTGTAAGTTTGCCAATAATCACATGTAAAATACAGGATTCCTGTGTACCACCTGATCAGAAATCTAGGAATACAGGCTACTGTGAATGAAATTTCTAATAGTGAGAAATTCCTGAGGAAGAAATACATGGGAGTCTTCAAAGAAGCATTTGTCAGTGTTAACATGATGATGGTTGTGTTTCCACTTACACTTAATAAGTATGTGATAAACATAAAGAATATCACAATTTGTAAGGCTGCATCATCCGTAAGTCCCAGAAGAATGAATTCTGAAATTGTTGTCTTATTTCCCATGTTAAGCTCTGAATTCTGGACAATTTATAGGAAGACATAAGAGTAAACATCAATTCATCATATGATTTCAAATACCTTTTAAATGCTCATATTCTGCACCAAGAACCAAAAACCTGCATTTAACAAAAATGGCAAATTAGCTATCCCTCATAATTATAATCACTTGTCAGAATCTATTTAGTAATAAAAGATTGTTTTTATTACTTCCAAAATACAGATTTTTAATCTCTGCTTTGATAATCACCTACTGTATATATATATATATATATATGTATAATACTTAACTTACAGAAAGTTGTCTAAAATTTTGTAATTATAATCTTATCTGTAGTAAACATTCCACCACAGTGTGTCGTGTTGATGGAAGTGTGCTGTTTGGGAAGTCTGCACATGTACATGATTGTTTTTAAGTTTACAGCTTCTGTCAGAAAAATATATTTTAAAAATAATAATAGGGTGAGTTCAGGGAAAAATGCACCAAATGTAAGATAAGGACTATGATTGATAGTAAGATTTTGACAATATTCTTTCAAAATTTGTAACATACATCACACGACAATGCAAGGTGTTGGTGGAGAGTTGATGTAGGGGACAACTGTATGTTGTTATGCATGTTTCCTTTGTAAGTTCACAGCTTTTACTATACACTTAACTGTTTATGCACATTCATATATAAATTATATAAAGATCATAACAATAGGATTGGTTGGGGGAAAATATTTTGGTTAGTAGTAATATTCTGACAATGCTCTTTAATCATTAATTAACAAGGTTTAACAACAATGCAAGTTATTGGTGGTAGGGTGAGTTATGAGAGTCCTGTATGGTGTTATATATTTTTGTTTTGTAAGTTTACTACTAGTATTATACACTTATTGTTTATGTTTATATACGAGTGACATACTTCAATTAACTCATTCTTAAAAAAAAATAATAATAATCTGATGTTATATTTCATACAGTGTAGTTTCCAAGAATGTGACAAGAAAAATGCATATATTACATGTAATATAATAAAGTAATAATATATAATTTAAATTATTATTATTGCTATAGCAAGATATCCATAGATCCCTGATCTTGTGTCCACCAAACGTCTTGGTATGATCACACTGTCTGAACTTGAGTATGACACATGAGCACTCTGTACCTTAATTTCCTCATCTATAGAATGGGTCATGTAATGGGTCATACCCAGATAGTGTAGGATGGATGTCTGTCTTCTACTGTGCCATTTCCACTACTTAACATAGACTCAAGCTCAACTTGATCTGATGAATGGAAGACTGAAAGAATATCTGAATAAATTATGACCAGTCCAGAGTAAAACTGCCTTCAAGATACAGGGATTTTGTTCAGAAGTATGAGATTAGCTTCTGTATTTATCCATCAATTATTCTGAATTAGTTGATCCTGACTGATGTCGATACCAATAGTGGGGTCTTTCAAAAAAATGAAACACCTAGGTAATGCAAATCTTAGAATTGTAGTGAGGCAGAGGCTTAAAACCTTGAAAGATACTGACCTAGAAGTTCAGAATGGTCTACTGCTCCTTTTTCTAGAAAGACAGAAACGGACTTGTTGATCCTTCAGTGAACAATGAGCATAGTCTGTTTAATTAATAGAGTCAAAGGGTAAGATGACAGGTATGTGCAGATGACAATGGAATGGGCTATGTATATTGTGTCTGGAATAACTGTTCTCTCCACTCTGATGAAGTCTGGCTAATAAAACTGGACCTGTCTTCCTCCTGGGGCAGGTGTGAGCAATTTCTGAGCTCAGTTCTCACAAATTTTGAAAGGAATAGGCAGAGAAAATAGTACAAGAATTGAGAAATGCCCTCAGGTTTCATTGCAGACAAGATAATTGTTAGAGTTCTGTGATCTGAAATTTAATTATCAGTGTAGATAAAGGAACTGGACTGCACTATTCCATGGACACACTTAATCTTCAAAAGTTGTGAGGAAATGAGCAATGCCCAGAGACAGCAGCAGAGCCTCAGAAAGTGGTCAGTAGGTGCCAGCAGTGAAACAACATGTAGAAAGTTTACTCCCAAACATTGCCATAAGAATCACAAGTGTCCCCTTCCATACAAAGTCCACCTTGAAAAGCAGAGTAGGAAGGAACAATCTCTAGATAAGAGGGACAGATCTCTAGGAAAGCTTGAATTGATTGAATATTTAAATGGCAATGAATTAATCCAAAGTAGACTGTTTTAATCTTGAAATACGAATTTATTTTTAGTGAGAAGCTTCTATTTTTTTTTTTTTTCATCCCAGCAATAGGCTTAGAGGATCCAGAAAAAGATGAAATTGTATTTGGAACACAAAGAATCTGCCTTTTTTGCACAACCAAATATTAGCACCTAAATTTTTACCTTTCCCCGGTATTTCCATACATAATTTACAAATGAAATATTTGATACTAAGAAATATTCAAATGATTATCTTTTTAAAAAAAATCATGTATTTCAAGGTCCTAATTTCTAGCAAACAGGTTCTACAAAGAACTTTTAGAGAAAGTGGCTGTTCTGACAATTTTGTGCTAATTTTCAGTATGGATGAACATCAACCAGACTTTAGGTTTAGGATATGGAGAAAACACTTACCCAGTGCTAAGGAAACTAATATAGAAATTTTCCAGGATTCTGAATATCAGACAATATAGCCTGTTATTCTCACACTTGTGCACACATGGTAATTTAATAGGAAGGAAGGAAGGAAGGAAGGAAGGAAGGAAGGAAGGAAGGAAGGAAGGAAGGAAGGAAGGAAGGGAGGGAGGGAGGGAGGGAGGGAGGAAGGAAGGAGGGAGGGAGGGAGGGAGGGAAGAAAGGAGGGAAGGAGGGAGGGAGAGAAGGAAGGAGGGAGGGAAGGAAGGAAGGGAGGGAGGGAGGGAGGGAGGGAGGAAGGAAGGGCCAGAATGTTCTTGCATTTCCTTTGCCATATTTTGGGGCTTTGTGTAGTTCACATTTGATTACTCTTTATCGAAATCCATCCATTTTTCATTCCAAAGCCTGGGAGGCATAGGATGGAAAAATCCAATCGGTATTCTTCCATAAATATTTTTCCTGGACTTTAAGTGTTATGCATTTTGTGACTTTTTAAAATATTGCTGAGTGATATAGGCTTTCAAAATATCTTTTCTCCAAAAGAAAGAATCACATGTGTTTTTGAATATGCTACAGAAGGTGATGTTTTTTGTAGGAAACATATATAACCCTCTGGAGACATAAAATTAATGAATCTGCAATTAATTTTGGCAACACTTTTTTTTCTTTTTTTTGGCAACACTTTTTAATTGGATTCCTTTAGGAACCATTAGTGGAATGTTGGAGGAATACAGTTTCTAGCTATAATGTAGACTATCCAGAAATCAAAGGAAAGACTGAGAAATAATGATCCCCTGCTTGCATATTATACTTCTTATTATGATTTTAAATAGAGAGAGATTAACCTTGTCCTTTATTTTATTTCAAACAGAAAAGTTAAACTTGGATCCCTAGGAAAAAATTGAATTTAGGTGATTTTATAGTGCCACAGGCTGAATAAGTAATAGCATGGATAGTGATGAGGTTCTAGTTTAGAAAGATAATTAATTTTATGAGTTGATATAAAATAAAGAGTTAATATCTTTGAATTTAGAGAAAATAGTTAAAATGTGTGATCCAATATTGGATTTTTTTAGGGTGAATTCTTAGGTCATAGTATATTTGTTTCCAGACTTTGATATAAAGGATATAAAAAGTATATAAAATTAAAATGTATATAATATAACATATCTGTATCTGTCACATGAATGTCCTATTTTTATCACTGTGTTAAAGAAAGTTGAAAATAAAGCAAAAATCATATTGCGAAGTATATGGGAAAAATACACCCCAAATTGTAAATATGTAACTTTTCATGTAAATATGTACTATGTAAATATGGACTATATGGACTTGAATAATCTTTCATCAATTGTAACAAAGGTAACTAAAGTTAAAAAAAATAGGACAATTGACAAATCTCACAAACCAATCAAGGCATCTGATATTTTATGTGTGATTGTTGGTAAATTTGCAATTTCTCTGATAAAAAATCATATTGCAAACTGAAGGATTACACTAGTTTTTCCTACAATGTGATATTCCTACCCACTTAAAAATTAGTAGAATATCCAAAAAGTTAGCATGTTTTTAGCCAGAACAGTGAAAGTGGGGATGGTGATAACGTGGCAATTCCAAATATACTTTGAAGGCCCCACAACATTGGTAATGGAATACATGTGGAGTGTAGAAGAAAGAAAGAAGTTAACAATGACTCTGGTCTTTGGCTCTGGTCTTTGAAAGAAGAGAGTATTGATTTGATTTAGTCAAGTACACAGTCATATGTACAGGTCTGGAGCTCACAAGAGAGATACAAACTAGAAATTAAAAAATTGGGAGTTATCATTGCATAGACGTGGTTTTAAACATGAGACTGGATGAGAGTATACTGGGAATAAGTATAGAGAAAAGATAAGAGATCCAAAGGCTGCTCCTGGGCCAATTCTGCACATAGAAGTCAAGAAATGAGGAGGGAGCAGTAAAAAAGCCGTAGAAAGAGCTCACAGTGAGGTAGGTTGGAGTAATGACTGGTGAGTGTGGAATCAAGGACATCAAGTGGAGAAAGGATTTTCAGCAGATGAAAGGATGCCCATGTTCTGGCTCTTAAATGAATATAGGAAAATCTATCACAGAAGGAGGTGAAATCACGGTATGCCTCAAATCTTTTCTCTACATAATTTTCCAAATGCAGGGTCTAGTCAATCTTCAGAGATATGAAAGGTATAAGAGAAATACAGCAATAAACCAACAATTTCTACAGATTTGGAACTGGCTATATAACAAATTATGTGTATGTATGCAAAGACAAAAGCAAATCTAACCTTTCTATAATCTCTTTCTTAAAATTAAGCTAAATAATAATTCCCTTATGGTTTAGGTGTCAGGCTTGATTTTCTTTCTTACCAACCCTTTCACAAATGTCCTTTTCTTACAATTCAAAAGAAAACCCCACTTCTCACCAGCCTTCAGTTAATGTTTTATGCATTGATCTAAGGTGTTAAACCCTATGCAGCATTTTGTCCTGAATGTCAGTCATTACACCGATAGGTACAGACCATTGTATACCCTGCCATAACCTACAGTGTTAAGTGGGAGAAATTGTAAACTACAATGTTAACTGAAATCCATTCTTAGTGGCAATGCTCCAAATGTGTTCATCAATTGCAATGAATATACCACACTAATGAAAGAAGTTGTTAAGTTGGGGAAGGATGGAAGTTATGGAGAGAGGGGCATATGGGAATCCCTTATATATTTTTGTGTAACATTTTGTGTAATCTAACTATATTTTTTTTAAAAATTTAAAAATATTTAAAAGCCATAAAACTTGCACCCATGTGCAAAAGAAAAAAAGAGACTATTCAAAATATTGATGAGTATTGGCTCACTCTAAGGTACCATAGCCAACTCCACTCTTCTTTTTCAAAGTTGCATTTCCTATGCAATTTTAATTTTTACTTTTTAAATTTTTAAATGAAAAAGCAATCCCTTGTTATAAAATGTAAAACTTAACTTGTAAACAAGCAACATGTGTTGTATACATTATTGCTTATTAGGAGTGTAAGAGCATTAATAAAATGGTGTATAACTTTGAAACTATTTAATGGAAGGTGAGCTGAGAGCTCTAGAAAATCACTTAATATAAAAAGCCGGGCGTGCCATCCAAAATTTGGAAACATTAACTTTCTGCGTCTGGCCGAAGGCCCTCAACCAGCTGTGGATTATTTCTTCTGTGCCATGAGGTCACTCTGGCCCCACAACTTAGTTTGGAGCTAAAGCACATGTGAGTAAATGAACACTTTTATGCTCCCCACTGGGTACAAACAGCAGTCTAAGACAGTCAGTCAAGGGACTGTCTTAATTCTGAGAACAAAGTAGTTTTTACTCCTTCCCTTGCTGTCATCTCTTAGAGTTTGTTTTTTAAATAAATTGATTGATTAATTGAATAACTTGTAGAAAAAGAATGAGTGTATTTACAAAATAAATTTTAGTTTTCATGGTTATCGCTTCCAGTGATCATCTTTGAATTATGTCTCTGTTTTAATCCAACATGGAACCTATATATAAAGAGTGCTCTCATGTTATAACTGACACTTGCCTTAATTGAGCACACAGTAAATAAATAAGTCTAGTGGCACTCTCTCTGCTCAGTACAGTCTCTGGAATACATCTTGGTCTTTCTATAAGTTTCCATGCTATGAAGATATTGCTTATGCATATATCTCAGTATCTTCCAGCTCTCCTTTATCTGAATCAAGGAAAAGTGAGCCTAGTTTGAGTGAGGTCTCTTTCACTTCACCATAAGGTCAGCCATGTCTCCATAAATGATGAACTGGGACAGCAATGTTTTGTTTTATTTCCTGGCTTTTTAATTTTAGAAAATTTCAATCACTCAGAAAAGTTGAAAGAATAGTAAACAAACAACTGCATGCCCTTTTATTAGATTTACCAAAATTTCTTAAAGAGCACCCCCACTAAACAGACTATATATTGTTTTTGCAGAATAATTTAAGAGTAAGTAGCAGATCATGACATTTAAACACCTCAGCACATTCACCTAGGAGCAATTCTCCTATTTAACTACAATAATATTATCACACCCCAAAAACTGTTATGATATTGTAATTGTATAAAAAGTGTAGTTTCCATGACTGAAAAAATCAAGCAAAGTTGAAGTTCCTATTTTTCTTTAAAATAAAATATCATGGAAAAGTATTAAGGTATTGCATAAATTATTTGAGATTAATATAGGTTTCTATATCCACAATAAAAGATCGAGTAAGTATTAAGTGTAATCCATTTTCAATAATTCAGGAACTCTAATTGCTTCCTTAATTTTCAACCTGAAGAATGACTGATCTTTCTAAGTTGTGATCAATATCACGACCAAATGAATTGAGAATAATTTTGAAGATTGTTTATGTTTGCTTAAAAAATGTTAATTATATATATATTATTAAACCTATTCATGAAGAAATGCTTTTAGATATTTTGAAAACTGTATCACAAATTTTCACATTTATTTAAATTAAATGAACATTTATTCTGAATATTTACTAGCTTTCATTATTTAGATATAGATGTGAAATATTTAAAAGAAAGTGAGGTGCTTCTTTTTACTTAAATGATTTGCTAACCTATTTCAATTTCCTGTGGATTAATAAATGCTATTCAATTATGTCCCAATAATGGTCTTCATAGATATATTCTTTCATTTTATATTTATATTTGATCCACGATCATTCCATTATCATGCTCTGATATATAGAAGTTACACTGTCATTTTTACTTTCCCAATACTGTTATTTTTTAAGAGCCCAATGTAGAAACTTTGCAAAGTATATATTTTTTCTCCTATGTTTTCTCACAATTAACTTCAGATTAATTATCTTTGGGAAAATACAGTATCATCATATTGTCTCCTTCTCACAGTCTTACATCAAGAGTCATAAAGTGTCAGTGAGTCCCAGTGTTTGTGATGCTAAATTTAATTATTTGTTCATTAGGTCTTCCAGACTTCTCCACTGTAAAAATTCTGTTTCATTTTCCAGGAATGGTGATGCTATGAGACTGTCAATATTCTGTTTCCTGAAATAGTTCCCTAATTGATTTTAACATCCATTGGTGATCCTTGTATTGACTACTCATATGCTGCTCTCCTTTTTATAGATTCATACATAGAACAAAAATCTTTCAAAAGGAGTTATCTTGACATCTATGCACTGACTGTGATCCAAATTAACCTGCTAGTTTCCAGTGTCTCAATGATAGTTTGAAATGGGTAGTTTTTTTAATATTACAAACCTAATGGTGTTATACTATCATGCATGAAATAATAAACTTATTTTTAATTAAATGATACATACAAACCTTATCAAATGCATGGTTTCCAAATATTTTCTTTCATTTTATAAGCTGTCTTTTTACTTTCATGATGACGTTCTTTGATGCACAAATGTTTTTAAATTTTATGAAGTCCCTTTTGTCTTTTTTTTTTTTCACTACTTGTGCATCATATGTAAAGTCTAAGAAACCATTACTCAACGCAAGTCTTCTGGCAGTCTTATAGGCTAGCTCTTATATTAAGTCTTTGATTTTGAGTTGATTTCTGTATAAGGTTGGAGGTGGGGGTCCTTATTCATTTTGTTGATAAGGACATCCATTTTTCCAGCAGTATTTCTTGAGGAGATTACTCTTTCTTTTTTAACCTTCATCAAAAAACAGTTGGTCTTAGATGTAAGGGTTTATTTCTGAAATCTCAATTCAAATATATTGGTCTATAGGCTGATTCTTTTGTCAGAACCATAATCTTCGAAGACTGTATTTTTGTAATAAATTTTAAGATTCATAAGTATGAGTTCTCCAACTTCTTCAAGATGGCATTGACTCTTCAGGATTCCTTTACACCTCCATATAAATTTGAAGATTTACTATTCCATTTCTGCAAAGAAAACTGTTGGAATTTTGATTGGGATTGCATTGGTTCTGTAAATCACTTTGTGTAGAATTGAAATCTTAACAATATTTAGTCTTCCAACCCATCATCACAGAATATCCTTGCATTAATTTTGGTCTTCTTTGATTTCTTTTAACAAAGTTTCATAGTTTTCTGTGTACAAGTCTTCTGCATTCTCGGGTATATTTATTCCTGGCTATTTTATTCTTAGATGCTTCTATAAATGGAATTTTTTTCTTGATTTTCTCTTCAGATTGTACTTTGCTAGTGTATAGAAAGAAGTACTTTCATTTGCATGCTGAATTTGTATAGAAAGAAGTACTTTCATTTGCATGCTGAATTTGTACCTCACCACTATTCTGAATTCACTTATTAGTTCCAGTGTTTTGTTGTAAATTTTTTAGGATTTTCTATATATTGGATAATGTCATCTGAAAATAGGGAAACTATTACTTCATCCTTTTCAGTTTTGTTGCCTTTTAATTCTTTGTCATGGCTAACTGCTCTGGTTAGAACATCCACTTCCGGGTTGAATCACTGTTACGGTGGGCATCCTTGACTTGTTCCTGATTTTAGAGGAAACACTTTCAGTCTTTGAATAGAAAGTTAACAGTTTATTTTCAAATATGGCCTTATTGATGTTGAGGAAGTTTCTTTCTATTCTTATTTTCTAAGTGTTTTATCAAGATGGTGTGCTGAATTTTGTCTAAAGCCGTTCTTGCATCTGTTGATGTGATCATGTGTTGCTGTTGTTTTCCCCTAGTTCTGTCAATATGGAACAAAAAAAAAAAAAAACCAACAAACCAACCCAGTTAAAAAATGGGCAAAAGATTTGAACAGACATTTTCTCCAAAGAAGATATGTAGAGGGCCAAAAGTACATGAAAAGATGTTTGACATCATTAGCCACTAGAGAAATGCAAATCAAAACCATGAGGTAAAGTTTCAGCCCCACTAGAAAAGCTATGATTTAAAAAAGAAAAAATAAAAAGTGAAAATTACAAGTTTTGTTGAGGATATGGAGAAATAGGACCGTCATTCATTGCTGGTGGTAATATATAATGTTGTAACAGCTGTGGAAAAGCTGCATGGTTCCTCAGAAAGGGGAGTTTAGAATTACCTTGTGACCTGAAATTATTTATTTGAAGTATATATTCAAAAGAATTGAAAGCAAGTGATAAGCAGATATTTGCACATTGTTTTTCATAATGATATTATTCATATTTGTCAAAAGATAGAAGCAACCCAAGTGTCCAGTAACCAATGAATTGCTAAACAAAATGTGGCAGATACATACAATGGATTAGTTTTCACCTGTAAAAAAGAATCAAATTTTGATATATGCCACAACATGGATGCATTTTGAGACACCATGTTGAGTGAAATAAGCCAGACACAGGAGGAGAAAAAGTGTGTAAACTCACTGATATGAAATAATCGGCATAAGAAAATGCATAGAGTCAAAACTTTGAATATGAGTTACCAAGTGTCAGTGTGGAGATAGGGAATAGAGAGCTAATGCTTAGAGTGTGTAGTGTTCCTATTTGTGGTGAGAAAGCATTTTGGTAGTGTATGTTGAGGATGGTAGCAAAATTTTGTGAACATAAGTAACATTATTGAATTGTATATTTAAATGTGGTTAAAGAGGAAATTTTAGGTTGTATATATGTAACTAGAATAAAAATTTTAAATAAAAAAAAAGGATTGTACAACACAAACATAGAGCCAAAGTACAAATCATGAATAACAGTCAATAGTACAACTATAATAATATGCTTTCATCAGTTGTAATAAATGTACAATACTAACACAATGTGTTAATGGTAGTGGTGGATTTATGGGAACAAGGGAACAATATATTTTATGTGATTTTTTCCCTAATCCTACAACTTCTCTGAGAAAACATAAATGAAAAAACAAAATGCCGCCTGGTATTTTGCAGGCTTTTTTGAAAATTTTTTCATCTTTCTTTTTTCTCCTTAGGGACACTATCTCCCTTGGCTTTTCCCTTAAAGAAGCAGTGATTCGTTTTAAGTAATTGAAAACTAGTAAATATTTCCCAAGTGTCAAAGTAATAATTTTAGCTATGATAATTTTTGTGACTATCTGCTGGGGGAAGTAAGAGGTACACATATATTATCTCATAAATTACTTGGTCATAAACCCAGGAGTTTTTTGGAAATATTTATTGTCCAAAGCATAGATACTACCATATGTTCAGATGCATGTGATAGTGAAGAAAAATACACTACTAAAACATTCATACTTTAGTTCTCTACTATGAATTAACCTGAGATATCCTTTCATATTAATTTTCCTGCTTACAAAATTAAATATTGTTTTTCAGTTTGCATGTTCAGTGTTCACTATGGTTGATTCTTGCTTATGTCCTCTAGAGGAAAAAAAAATATCACCATATATTGCAAGAGGTTAGTACATAGTGCTGCTAATTTTCTTTTAAAATTATGGAAATATTGCAAATTCCAGGTAAGTTTGAGGAAAAAGCAGAGTGGATTAAAGATTAAATTTTATTATTTCTATTCAAGTAAAACATTAATCATTTTCATTGTCTGTTTTATGAATCCAAAAATGCATGAGTGTAATGTTTCTTATGCACTTGCACCTTCATTTCTAATACTTTAGTGGTTTAAACTAGATATGGCACCATATAAATGTGGAGGGAATGACAACTATATACTCCTTCTAGAAAATGAGTGCCTACACAACTCTAAATCTTAAACATAATACAATAAGAAGATATATTTCCTGGAGAATTGGCTTTGTTTTTTAAATGTATGTTTAAAAATATAAAATATTACTCCTTGGGAGTGCTAATTCTGATAAGCCCATGTGAACAATGACAACATGTCACTGAGAACTATTGATTGCCAAGTTTGCACTGGTTGCAGAATTACTTCTAATTCTAGATTGCAAATTACTCTGATATCCACAATAAAACTACAGACCTGTTTGATATATTTTTCAGAATAAGGTAGAGGTAAGAAGAAGGACATACTAGGAAAAGAAACGGTAACAAGTTAAGATGAGAACAAGGAATGAAAGGCTTGATTTATCTATGATTCTCTTAGGTATACCCTCTCCACCAAATACCTGGAAATTATTTCTGGAAGAATTAGGAAAAGAAGAGAAGAAACATAGCAAGAGGTATCAAATGAACAGTTATTTCCTAAAGTAATGCAATGTTTTAATCTAAAGAAAGAAAAGTTCCTGAATTCATATCACAGAGAAAGATATAATCACATAGACAGAAAAAATATTAGACATTCAGTATTTTTTTTTAAATAAAAAATCTTCAAACAGACAAAGGGAAAGGCAAAATTTAATCAATGAAAATAAATGGACTTTAAATACTAGAATTTAAAAGAAGAAAAGCATTATTTATGATGTATTACAGTTTACTTTTTCTGTCAGTGCTTATTTTCAGTGTTTAGAAATAGTTTACTTTCAAAATTGGCAAGGTTTATTCAAATGATGAGAACAATGATCTGCTAATGACATAAAAGACAATCTTTTGCATCACTGATTTTTTTCAAGTTAAAAACATGACTCTAAAATATCGAACCAATCATTTTTCTCAAATCACTAAGTTTTTGCTATTATTAATTTCTCTTTGATAGAGTATAAAGAATGACTGCATTTTATTAAATATATAAATGCATTATTATTTAACATCACTGAAAGAGTATGTTTAGTCATCATTATGTACTTTTACTTACATTTGCAGAAATCATTCTTATGTGCATGCATTTAGACATTTGTAAAAATAGGAACAATTTATAGACACTGCTTTGGATTTTTTATCTAAAATATGTTTAGAAGGTTTTTCATGAAAATATATATTTTTCAATGTCCTCATTTCAAAATATTTCATCTGAATTAATAAAATTTGATCTAGAGAATGGCTTATTTTGAGATCTTTACATTGTTGTCTATTTTTATTTATTTTAAATAATGTAATGTATAACTTACACATAATATGGGAATTTAATTTTTTTGATAAAGCAAAAATTTATCATTTTAAATTCTTACTGTTCCTTCTTTTGAAAAGACTATTTTATATTTACACCTATGTTTTATCTGTTCACGTTCCTGAAGTTGGTTATAGTTGTAATTTTTTAAGTTTATTATTTTCGCTATTAAAAGGGACAAATCAGATCAGTAGTAAGTAAATCTATTTTACCTACCACCCAAACAACTTTCGATATTTATAAGGTATATAAACATGTTTAATGGGTTAGAGATTTGAGAATAATGCTGAATAATAGTGGTGAAGGTCAGCATCTTTGTATAGTTTGAACTTTATGGAAAAATGGCTAAGATTTAGTCAGTCAATTATTAATGACTGTTCACATAATCATGCCATTCTTAGAATATTAATATTGCTTACATTAAGGAATCTGTATTGAATGATAAATTATAAAGCAACATTTTCTAAAATGTTGCTTTTCCCATTTAACCCATTAATTGGATAAAATAAAGTAGGTCATTACTAATTTTCTATTCTTATTGAGTCATTTAAGTGAAAAATAAAACCACTTGCTCTGCTACACACATTGCTTTATTGTAGTGTTAGGAACATTATAACTTCTCATTTAAAGTTCATATGGAAATACATTGTAACATGTTTTAGTATTATAAAATTCATCCTTCTGGTAGATGCAGTTACTGAAAATATTTAGGCATCCATGAGGAGAATTTTCTGTCTTCATTATCAGTAGTTCATTTGGAAGTTAAAAAATACTACATTGGGGCTATAACTATATGTTTCATTAATATGTAACCTACGGTTTAGGAATTAATTGTAGCTCTTAATTTACCAAATGGCAATGTTTTATTTAGATGAAATTAATACTTTAAAATTAGTGGATTGTGTTTAAATCCTGAATCAAGCTCTTTTATCTAATTTATTTAACAGATGGCCAAATCTGGAATGACGAACAATTAACTGGAAGTTTACAAATAAGGGGGCAATCAACTAACATGGAGTTTAGAGGTCAAATTCTAAAATTGAATTGCTCATTTAAATTCATAGTTAAAAGTTTTTCAGTTGCAAAGGTCTTGATCATATCATCAAATACCACGGAGTATTGCAGTATAAGTGTGTGTATTTCTGAATATGGGTTTTCTAAATATATTTTCCTCGAGATAAGCTACTTGTATAATTTCTGATTTTGTAGGCTTTAATGTCTAGAACTTAATTGAAGTCACAGAAGTGAAATGAAGAACTATACCAAACAGATAGAGTTTATCCTACTGGGACTGACAGATAACTCTCAATTACAGGTGGTAATTTTTGTATTTCTATTTCTAAATTACTTGTTGAGCATAACAGGGAACTTAACCATCATTGCCCTCACTCTGCTGGATTCCCATCTAAAGACCCCAATGTATTTCTTCCTTCGTAATTTTTCTTTCCTGGAAATCTCATTCACAACTGTTTGCATCCCCAGATTCCTAGTCACCATTGTGACCAAGGAAAGGACCATTTCCTATGGTGGTTGTATGTCTCAGTTGTTTTTTTATATCTTACTGGGGGTTACAGAATTTTTCCTTCTAGCTGCTATGTCCTATGACCGCTATGTTGCCATCTGCAAACCTTTGCATTATGCATCCATCATGAGTAGAAGACTTTGTCACCAGCTTGTACTCAGCTCCTGGGTGACTGGCTTCCTGGTCATTTTTCCTCCACTAATTTTAGCTCTTAACCTGGATTTCTGTGGTTCAAATATCATTGATCATTTCATTTGTGACGTTTCTCCTATCCTACAACTTTCTTGCTCAGACACACAGATACTAGAATTGATTGCTTTTTTATTAGCTGTGATGACCCTCATTGTCACATTGTCCTTAGTAATCCTATCTTACTTTTATATCATCAAGACAATTCTAAAATTCCCTTCAGCACAACAAAAGAAAAAAGCAATTTCTACCTGCTCATCTCACATGATTGTTGTCTCCATCACTTATGGAAGTTGTATCTTCATCTACATAAAGCCATCAGCAAATGAGAGAGCTACACTAAGTAAAGGAGTAGCTGTGCTCAATACTTCAGTTGCACCTTTGTTGAATCCATTCATTTATACTCTGAGGAACCAGCAAGTTCAAAAAGCCTTGCAAATTGTATTAAAAAAGATATTTCCTTCCTCTTCAGAAAAATAAGGCTAGTTATTGAAATAACTTAACATGAAGACATATAAATTTAACAAAAGTTAGTCTGACCCTTCAAGATGAATGATTCATATCCAGTAAACTCTAGTGCTCACTTTAGCCACCCTGAATTTAGAGACTATTTCTATTCTATCCTTTCTGGATTAACTGTTATTCCATATGAAAGACATTCTGTGTTAGAAATTAAAAATTACAGAATTTCTTCCTCCATGGAAGATACTTTAGATTAAAATTAATAAAGGGATTTGACTATATTATTGAATATAAATCTTTGGTGAGCTCAGAAATTTTAAATAAATAATTTAAATAATTGTGTGTTCTGTTATTTAAAGCTACATTCTTGAAAAAAATTTGAATTCTTTTATCATTATATATGCTTAAAATCTTCCAAGAGAACTTACTCTTTAAAAGAATAATGTAGAGGTGAATTTTGTTCTGTGATAATTTATAATGATGATAGGCAACACAAGGAAACAGCTTTATTTGAACATAAATCAATTATTTAATTAGTGTAAATTTATTTTATTATTTGTTTTGGCCATACTTTCATAATTGAAGTAGAAAATATATTCTGATTTCATACTCCTATAGTTGATTTTACAAACATTTTTTTTTCAAGAACACATAAAGCCAGTTTAATTTCTTGGATATGCCAAAGAACATATTGAATAAATGAGAACATATGATGGATTTTATGACCGTCTTATAATTATGTTTTTCACTATGCATAATTCTTAAATAGAAAATTATATTGAATATCAATATCTTAATTTAAAGAAATGGTTTGTTTATATACAAAAATATGATTCATTTCCTCTAAAGTACAGGTATGACGTTATCTATTTTGTTTTTTATTCTCAACTGTCAGTAATTGAAACACATAGATTCCACAGTATTTTATTTGTCCTGTTGAATGTGTAGTTATGCTGTTATACCAACTGATTTAGTAGAGTGGTGCTGATTAAGCTATCACCAAAAGAATATTTTCCATTGTTGTTTGTGGTATTAGTTGTTTTTTGTTGTTGGTGTTTGTTTATTTTTACAGATAGCATAGATTTATCCAGTCAGTATTCTTGATAATATTAATATTTGCCTATTGGTGGACTCTGTTCTTCAAGATAAATTAAAAGAAGTGAATGCTTCTCAGGAAGATAAATGTAAAGTTAAAGGGAAATATTATTTTCCAAATGCTAAAACAATAATTGTCGCTGCCAGTCTGCCTAGAATAACTTGAGAAGCTAAATATAAAAGTTATGTACTAGATAATCCTCCAGTATATTTCATTATCTCTGCAGCATTATTGAATAAGAAGTAAAACAAAATGCTCTGTCCTCCAACATCACCTCTGAAGCAGGGAGTGTTTTTCTAACTGACTGCAGTATAGTAACTTCTCCCATCCAACATAAACTTACAATATGATATTGACATTCCATTCAAGAAGAGGTAGGGTCAAAGTTTCAATCTCTGGTGTATAGATGTTCCTAGAGTCCTCAGGAGCCCAGGTGTTTGAGCAATTGTTTAGTATGGCAGTCAGTGAGATCCTACATGTAAGTGTAACCACTGGAATGATCTCCCGACTCACTTTGAAATCTCTTAGCCATTGAAAAAACCCATTTGACTATGGATATCCACTTTGTAGCCACACAATGAATGGGAAGTTTGTTGTACTCCACTCTGAAGTTCTGCTAAATTCTCAAAGAGGAGCGGGAATCTCTCAAGAGCATAGGCAGTGCATCATAGGGGAAGACAAACGAGTATGTTAGGTCCTCAACATTGCTGCAAGTAACTATGAATGTTGTTCTTCAAAGAGTGAAACTTGGTGGTTGCCATGCGTCCCGAGGGGAGAGGAAAGGCAAAAATAGAGTAGATGGAACATGGACCATGTTTAAGTCATTGGAATAGTTATACATGATCTTGCAATGATGGATAGAGGCCATGTTAAATTTCATTAAAATTTATTAAAGTGTATGGTCCAAAATGTAAATGGTAATGAACATTATTGACCATGGGAGTAGCAATGCTTAAATATTTGTACACCAATTATAATAAATGTACCATCCATATGCAAAATGTTATTAGTAGGGGACGGGGGAAAAGGAGGAGGATGTTGGGTATATGGGAATCTCCTGTATTCTGCACATGATTTTCTGTTATCTAAAGCTTTTTTTGAAGATAAAATGAAAAAAATAAGACCCTGGGGGAATAAATGGAAGAAAATGTCACTGTATGTACAAGACAACAGATCTTACAGTGATGAAAGATAAAATGCCAATTTTTTTAAAGTTTATTTCAAATTTTGAAAAATTTTTGTATTTATTATTTTTTAAAACTATCATTATTATTTCATTTCCTTGTTAATCATATTTATTATTTAGTTGGCTTCATTTTTAAGGAGTTTTAAAACACAAAGATTACAACTGTCGCAGGGAAAGATCATTGGTGCAGTGTGTCAGTGACGTGGGATGCATGGGGCGAGGTTCACCTGGGCATTCCTATAAGGCATAAGAATGAGTTCAAGTGCTCATGGAGCATTGTCATAGTGGGTGGAGGTCCACACAATAACCAAAAGAATATCAATTTCCTATCCTGAGGAACTCTGTGACATTCTCTAATGGGACAGCAAGTACCCCCCATGTACAGTGACAGTGATTAGTGAAGGAGGATGGACCACTGTCAGGCCATTGATATTGATGACTGTACTTATGAACCTTTCCTTTGAAATTGAAACTTAGCCTAGTATTATAGGTTGCCTAATAGTTACCTCCTGAGAGTCTCCTTGTTGCTCAAATGTGGCCTCTTCTTAAGCCACACTCAGCATATAAATTCATTACCTTCTCCCAGCATGGGACATGACTCCCAGGGATGAGCCTCCCTACCACTGAGGGATTACTACTAAGCATTGACCAACAATGCAACTGGAAAAAAGACCTAGACCAAAAGGGGGAAAGAGTAAAACAAATGAGTGTATATGGCTAAAAGACTTCAAAGCTCATGCATGTCTAAGCAGGATGCCATTTAACTGCCACAGTAAATATTGCCTCCAATAGCTGGGCTACTGAAGGCTCTGGAGACATCCAGACATTATAGGCAGGGCTGAAAGCTTAGGAATTTGGCACCTTGTCAGTGGACCCTACTTTGGAATTTATGCTCCCCAGTGTGACATAGGTGGACTCAGTCGTAATTTCCCTGCACATGGTTCTTCTGCCCCTTCTGTTTGAACCTATATTTAGTACTAGAGTTGATAGGTATATGCCCAGGAGACTTAAATCTTTGGGCTTTCCATGTGCAGCTCCTATTCTGCAGTTTATTGAACTCACCAAGTACAACTAACAAGGAGATGATGATGGCTAATGACCACCCTAAGGAACAGGGAGAGTCTACAACTGCAAGCAAGGTAATCCCGTCTATCTGCCTCATGGGATATAAGCCCCCTCTCAATTTGAGGCAGAGTGGACATTACCATCCCAGAATCCTCAGGCTTGGGGAAAATGATGGACTAGAGTAGACTTACTGTTATTCTACTATAGCCTTATTGTGATTCTATTAATGGAAGAACGTTTATCATTAATGTGTAGGCAATGGCCACCAGAGGTTCTGAGGCATGCGAGAGAGAAAATTGGTTTAATATGGAAGTTTTAATTCTTTGGGACATATATTTAATGAATACAATTTTAATTACAGGTTCAATTAAAAGAGACAGAAGAATCGTGTGTCGAGAAATTCCAAATGAGACTGAACTGATAGGGTGCTGAATTTCCTGAGAGTATGTGCCTTCCCTATACTGTCTAGATGTTTTTAGAACTCTCAGAAGCCCCACTGTTTGAGGCCCATTGATAGTCAATGAAATCCTTCTGAGACGTGCATGAGCATAAACTCTGGAATGATCTTCTGGCATATTTTGATATCTCTTATGTTAAAACTCAAATGTTTTTAATATTTTCCCTTTATGTTTGAAGTCTTTTTCCAAATACATCACTAGATGGCACTTGATAATAATCCCACAGTGCGGTGCCAGTTAGGTTCATCTCCAGGAGTCATGTCCCACACTGGGGGGGGGGGGGGGGGGGAGGATATAGTGCATTCATATGCTGAGTTTGGCTTAGAAAGAGGCCACAAATGAGCAACAAGGAGGCTCTCAGGAGGTAACTTTTAGGCAACATAAGTTTCAAGATAAGAACAAGTTTCTTGTCCTTCTTTGCTAAGCACTGCCTATGTACTCAGGAGATTTTTGCCACTTAATTAGAGAATGCTGTAGGACCTACCAGACAATCACAGGAATTCAGCACCCTGTCAGTGGGACTTACTTTGGAATATATGTCCCCCAATGTAACAGAATTAGATTCATTTATAATTTCCCTACACATGGCTCTTCTGTCCCTTTTATTTGAACCTATAATTAGCATTATAGTCATTAAATATACGTTCTGGAGACATAAATCTTCAGTCCATTCATCTGCTGGTTGAGCCCTGAATCACAGAAGAGTTGCAACACCGTCTCTCCAGTTCATTGGACTCACCCAGGACAGCTAACAAAAGGATGATGATGGCCAAAGCCCATTCTAAAAAGCAGAAAGTATCCATAACTGCAAGCAAGATAGTTCCATGGATCTGCCCCATAGGATCTAAGTTCCCTTTCAACCAGAAGAGAGAAAGCATCACCATCCCAAAATCCTCAATATTGAGGAATGATCAAACATAAAGGCAGAATGCAACTATGGATTAAAGTAGACTTATTATCCTAGCAAGGGAACTTGTATCATTGCTACAAAGGCCATGACCACTAGAAGCTCTAAGGAGAGGGAGAGGGAAGAAGATGTATAGTGTGGGGAATTTGGGGGACATTGGAATTGCCCTGTATGACATAGCAATAATGGATGCAGGCCATTATACATTTTGCCAAAACCTATAAAATTGTGCAGTGCAAAGTGTAAACTGTAATTTAAACAGTAGATCATAGTTAATAGCAATGTTTCAATATGGGTTCACTAATTTTAACAAATGTACCACACTAATGAAATGAAAAATGTTAATAATGGGGGAAATTGGGGAAGCAGGATTGGATGTGGTGTATGTGAATCCCCTATATTTTTATGTAACATTTATGTAATCTAAAGCTTCTTTAAAAATAAAACAACTTCTTTTAAAAAGAAATGCAAATCAAAAAAAAATTCATTCTCTTGAATTTGAGCAGCAGGCAGTAACTGCTCCAACAGTAAAGTACAGCAGAAAAACTGCTGTGTGATTCCAAGATTCCTCTCTAGCTCTGTGTTTTGTGATATTTGACCTCTGAACCCAACGACCATGCTATAAGAAAGCCCAAAGTGGTCCCATGAAGAGACTTCATGGAAGTCCACATATATAGAGAGATAAGATTATAAAGTGAAAGATTTAACTGCCAGACAAGTGAACAGTGATACTTCAGGGGTTCCCAGCCCCCACTCTTCAAGACTTCCATGCCAAGCTTCACACATTATGGACTAGAATGGATCTGTTGTACTCTGTGTATAATAAATTCCTTACAACAGAATCTGTGAGTTCAGCAAATGGTTGCATTAGGCAAAAAAAAACCAAAACAAAACACATTGAGATAAATTTTAAAGCAGCCATATTAATTGGAATAAAAAGCAATGTGTACCAGATGCCATTCTTCATAGGAATTCCTTGTATGACTGTTTTATCATGGAGTTATGGAAGTCTCCTTGGATAAAGGTGCTTACTATTGACCATAATTTTTTATAAATATAAAAAATAACTCACAACTCAAAGTAGAAGCTTGCAATTGATGTGTGACTCTTGACAGTAAATAGAGATGCAGGTTCCATCAATATATTCATTTGTCAAAACACACCACTGATCTCATAATATTTGTGCATTTCTTCAGATGTAAATTCCATGTAAAACTGTAAACAATAATTAAAATCTGTATATTAGGGCCACTTTAAGCAGTGATATGGGTTATTAATTCATAACTGTTTTATGCATATTCTAGACTTATGCAAATGAGCATTGAAGAACATGGCATCCTAGTTTCTCCCTGTTTGAGAAAGAAATTACAAATATGAAAAGGAGAAAGTCTATTAATTATCTTGCAGAGTGTTGAATTAGAATTGGAGTTATAAGTATGAACTTATATGCATATACATTTATATTTACCTTACATATATTATATATATTTATAATTGGATATTGAATAATGTGACCCAAAGAGACATATTCAAGTCCTAACCTCTGGACCAAGTTACTGTGAAACTCTTTTGTAAATAGGACTTTTGAAGATCCTATTCAGATGAGGCCAAATCAAATCAAGGTTGGCCTTAAGACTATAAAATGAGTGCCCTTAAAGGCAAAAGAAATTTGGACTCAGAATAGAAACATCAGGAGGCAACAGCAACAGACAGATCATCATGTCACAGGGGCAGAGATTAATTACAAGATGCTACTACCAGAATGCTGCAGACTTCGGATATGGCATGGCCTGCAAATACTTTGATTTTGGACTTCTCTCTTCCAAACTGTGGCTAATAAAGTCCTGTTGTTTAAGCCAATCTGTTTGCAGCATTTGTCATGGCATCCTTCATAAACTAAGTCAATATAACAGTAATATTGTAATAATTCTACAGCAATGACAAAGAAAGTTACATATCAACGTTAGGGAACAAAAATGGGGAGTGCGGAAGGGAGTTTGGGATTTTTCCCATTGGAGTAATGGAAACCTTCAAAATGGACTGAGCTGATGATAGCACATATTTGTGCTCAATTGAGAACCACTAAGGGTACACTTTGGATGGATTGTACCAGATAGAGACCTGTACAACACAGTGAACCCCATGGTAAATGAAGGACTGTGGTCAAGAGCATAAATATGAGATGTTCTCTCACAAACTATAACACATATCCAATACTAATGCATGGTATTAATACCAGGATGGTTTGTGGAAATAATATACCAAATACAAGCTTTTGACTTTAGATAACAGTAACATTATGATGATTTTTTTTAGGGTTATTTTTTTTCCTTCTTTATTTTTATCAATAAAATGCAACATATACATCTACTTAACATTGGAAGCTGAAGGGACAAAATAATATAACTTTTGGCATGGGAGAAAACATACAAACACTGTCTTTTCTTTATTTTTTTTAATTTCTCTTCCCTTCCCCCGACCCCAGTTGTCTGTTCTCTGTGTCTGTTTGCTGTGTCGTCTTTGTCCACTTCTGTTGTTGTCAGTGGCACGGGATTCTGTGTTTCTTTTCGCTGCATCATCTTTTTGTGTCAGCTCTCCGTGTGTGCGGCACCATTCCTAGGCAGGCTGCACTTTGTTTCGCGCTGGGCGGCTCTCCTTACGAGGTGCACTCCTTGTGCGTGGGGCTCCCCTATGCAGGGACACCTCTCCATGGCACGGCACTCCTTGTGCGCATCAGCACTGCACATGGGCCAGTTCCACACGGATCAAGGAGGCCCGGGGTTTGAAGCGCAGACCTTCCATGTGGTAGTCGGACACCCTAACCACTGGGCCAAGTCCGCCGCCCCACAAACACTGTCTTTATCTCTAGTGACATTATATGACTTGTCTGGATTTAATTACTCATTTTTAGATTGCTTAACATTTCTGAAAGAGAACATTTTATTTTAAAATCAAAGTGTTTGTGTGCACACACACACTCAAAATCTGTTAAAATGAGTGAAAGAAATATTTTAATCCTGTGTCATATTTATGGGAAATAGTTGAAAAATGCCTGTGAGAAAAGAGGAATGATTTAATTCCATTATTTATTTCTTTAATTGTAACAAATGTGTCACAACAATGTAAGGTGTTCGTGGTGAGGCAATGCATGGGAATCCTGTGTTGCTGTATAAGTGTTTTGTAAACTCACAACTTCTCAAATTAAAAAAAAAATCAGTACACCATAAAGATGAGGGTCTCTTTCTGAACTCTCACTTTGATTCCATTGATGACTGTGTCCATCTTTATGCCAATACCATGCTATTTTGTCCACTTTTTATAGCATGCTTTATGGTCAGGAAGTGTGAGTCCTCCATCTTTGCTCTTCTTGTATAGATATTGTTTGGTTGTTAGGGGCACCTTTCCCTCCCAAATAAATTTGGTAATTAGCTTTTCTATCTATGTAATGTAGGGTATTATAATTTTGATTGATATTGCATTGAATCTATGAGCCAATAGAATTCATACCTTAACGATATTTAGTCTTCCATTCCATGAATATAAACTCTCCGTTGTTTAGGTCTTTTTAAAATTTCTTTAAGCACTGGTTTGCAGTTTTCTGAGTACATGTCCATTACATCTCTGGTTAAATTAATTACTAGATATATAATTCTCATTTTTTTTTGCTATTATAATTGGAATATTTTCTTGATTTCCTCCTCAGATTTTCATTATTTGTGTATAAAATACTACTGATTTTTGAATGTTTGTCTTGTATCCTGACACTTTGCAGAACTCTTTTATTATTTCTAGTAGCTTTGTTATAGATATTTCAGGGTTTTCTAAATATAGGATCATGTCATCCATGAATATTGAGAGTTTTGTTTATTCTTTACCAATTTGGATGCCTTTTCTTTTTCTTCCCTAATTGCTCTAGCTAGAACTTCTAGCACAGTGTTGAAAAACAGTGGTGAAAGTGACCATTCTTATCTTGTTCCCAACCTTAGAGGGAGAGCTTTCAGCTTTTCCCTATGTACAACGTTGACTGTTGGTATTTTATATATGCCCTGTATCATGTTAACTAGCTGTCCTTAACTTGTTTTTTAATTGAATCTTTTGAAATTTATTGAGCCTTGCTTTATGGTCTAGTATATGGTATGCCTTTTTTTAAAATTAATTTTTAAAAGAAGCTTTAGATTACAGAAATGTTACATAACAAATATAGATGATTCCCATATGCCCCGCCCTCTTCTCCTCCCACAACTTCCTACATTAACTTCCCTCATTAGTGTCGACATCTGTTACATATTGAAACATTGCCATTAACCATGGAGTATAGTTTACATTATAGTTTACACTTTGTCCCACACAATTTTGTAGGTTATGACAAAATATATAATGGCCTGGGTTTTGTCAAAGGTATTTTCCATGTCAATTGAGATGATTTTCTGAGTCAATAAAGATGATTCCTTGAATTTATTTATGGGGTGTATAACATTATTTGATTTTCTTGTATTGAATGACCATTGTTTACCAAGAATAAAGCCCATTTAATTGTGGTGTGTAATTCTTTTAATATGCTGTTGGATTCAATTTGTAAGTATTTTTATTGAGAATTTTTGCATCTCTATGCAGTAGAGAGATAGATCTATAGTTTTCTATTCTTGTAGTATCTTTATCTGCCTTTGGTATTAGGGTGATGTTGGCTTCATAAAATGATTTGAGTAATTTTCCTTCCTCTTCAAATTTTTGGAAGAGTTTAAGCAGGATTGCTTGGTAGAATTCACCTGTGAAGTCATCTGGCCCTGGGCTTTCATTTTGCAGACTTTTGATGACTTATTCAATCTGTTTAGTTGTGATTGGTTTGTTGAGGTCTTGTATTTCTTCTAAAGTCAATGTAGGTTTCTGTGTGTTCTAAGAATTTCTCCATTTCATCTAGGTTGTCTAATTTGTTGATATATAACTTTTAATAATATCCTTTTACTATCCTTTTTATATCTGTGGTGTTAGTAATAATGCCCTTCCTTTTATTCCCAATTTTATTTATTTGCCTGTTCTCTCTTTTTTCTTTGTTAGTCTAGCAAAGAGTTTATCAATTTCTTGATCTTCTCATACTTGGTTTTGTTGATTTTATTGATTTTTTGTTCTCAATTTCATTTATTTCTGCTTCATTCTTTGTTATTTATTTCTTTCTGCTTAATTTTGGTTTAGTTTGCTGTTTTTTTTCTCTTGTTCCTCCAGGTATTCAGTTAGGTCTTGATTATAGCTTTCTTTCTTTTTAGTACTGTCTTTTAGGGCTATAAATTTCCATCTTAACCCTGCCTTTGCTGCATAAGTCTTAAGTTGTGTTCCTGTTTTGAGCTATTGATTAATGCCTCTTGAAATTTTTTCTTTAACACACTTATTGTTTTAGACTGTGTTGCTTAGCTTCCAAATAATTGTGAATTTTTCCCTTTCCCACATAGTATTATTTTTAGCTTCATTCCATTATGATCATAGAAGGTATTTTGTATAATTTCAATCTTGTTATATTTATTGAAACCTGCTTTGTGATCTAACAAGTGGTCTGTCCTGGAGAAAGATCCATGAGTACTTAAGAAGACTGGAAAACCTGCTAATTTGGGGTGTAATGTTCTGTGTATGGCTATTAGGTCTAGCTCCTTTATAAATTATTAAAGTTCTCTGTTTTCCTTGCTGACCCTCTGTCTAGCTTTTCTATCTGTTGATGAGTGGTGTATTGAAGTCTCCAAATATTATTGTAGAGACATCAGTTTCTCATTTCATCTTTGTCAGAATTTGCCTCACTTATTTAGGAACACTCTGGTTAAGTGCACAGATATTTATAATTATTACTTATTCCTGGTGTATTGCCCTTTTATTAATATATAATGGCCATCTGGCTCTTTTATAACATTTTTGCATTTAAAGTCTGTTTTGTGTGATATTAATATAGCTACTCTTGCTTTTTGTTTGGTGACTGTTTGCATAAAATATCTTTTTCCAGTCTTTCACTTTCAGCCTCTTTGTACCCTCAGGCCTAAAGTGAATCTATTGTAGACCGCACATGGATGGTTTAGAGTTGTTGTTTTTTTAATCCATTCTGTCAACCTGTCTCTTTTGATTGAGGAGTTAAATCCATTAACATTTAATTCTATTACTGTAAAGGCATTATGTACTTTGACCATTTTATCCTTTGGCTTTCATATGTCATATCTTATTTTCGTCTGTCCTTTTACTTTTTTGGGTACCCTTTCTGATAATCTTCATTTCTACAACCTCCTCCAAGCCTCCTTTTTCTCCTTTACTTTCAGGTCACAGATCTCCCTTTACTGATTCTTGTAGAGCTGGCCTCATGTTTATGAACTTTCTAGTTTTTACAAAATCTTCAAGATTAGGGAGTAAATTCACCCTCATTTTTGAAGGACAATTTCTTGGCTGGCAGTATTACTTTTTCAGTATTTTAAATATACGATTTCACTGTCTTTTCATCTCCATTGTTTTTTATGAGAATCTGTGCCAAATCTTACTGGACATCCCTTGTTTGGGAAGTACCACTTTTCTCTTGTTGTTTTCAGAATTCTCTCTTTATCTTTAGCATTTGAACTTCTGAATAGCACCTGTGTTTATATAAGTCTTTTTGGATTTATTCTGTTTGGAGTCCATTGTGCTTCTTGGATAAGAATATTCATGTCTTTCTTGAAAGTTGGAAAATTTTCAACCATTATTTCCTCAAATAATATTTCTGCCCTTTTTTTTTTCCCCTCCTCCTGGAACTCCCAGGTTATATTTGTTGATGCACTTCAGACTATCATTGGATTCTCTGAGGTCCTACTCATTTTTTTTTTCTATTCTTTAATCTATCTGTTCTTCTGTCTTTTCAATTTTACCTGTTTTATCTCATATTTTTTGTACTCACCCATGGTGTTCTTAAGGTTCTTTATTTCTTTAACCATATTTTCCTTCAACTCCTTGAATTGATTTAGGAGATTTGCATGAACATCATTGATTAATTGCTTCAAATCTTGTGGCTCATTTGGTGTTTTAATTTGTTTCTTTGCCTGGGCCATTACTTCCTCTTTCTCAGTATGGCTTGTAATTTTTTGTTGATGTCTAATAATCTGATTATTATGGTGAGTTTACTCTCATGATCAGTTTGTATCTCTTGCATAGTGATTTAGCATTGAGTGGCTTTGTGTTAGGACCCTTCTTTGACATTTGGTATAATTTATTCTAGGTCTTTAAGTCCTGAGCCCAAGACCTATTGTTCTGGACAGTTTCTGCCTGTCCTCTTACTATTTTTGGAAGAAAAATGAGTCCTGTAACTCTCTAAACTTTGAAATTCTAAGACTTGTGCTTAGAATTCTAAGACTTAATACTTAGTTGTCACTTTCATCACTATTAAATTTCACTTCTCATCTCTAGTAATATTTCTGGTCTTAAGATTTCACTGGTTTGATATTCACATAGCCACTTCATTTTCCATCATTCAGTTTCTTTCTTGGATAATTTTGTATCCCATCACTTGTGGTATTATATTTAATTTTTTTCTCATATAATAATAAAAGCTTAAAATTGATTAAATGGAAGACTAAGGCAGCTTTTTCATCCTGTAGTGGATTAGCTTCAGATTTTGTAAGGATTATTCTATTCAGTTGTTTCACTATACCTAAGGAATATATTGTCTGTGATTTCAACAAGAGACTGGGCTATTTACCAAGCTCCTTTAATATGATATGACTTCAAATCCAAATTTTGTTTCCCCAGTATTGGACATAGGATAAAATCTCCGTTATACCTGAGCACTCCCAGCCACTTTCTATTCTGTTTTATTTTTGTTTTTGTATTTGGTATTTTCTTCTTTTTATGTGCAGATTCAGAGTTAATGATTTGAAGGGAATTTGTGTGTTGATTTTGGGGGTCACAAAATTAAGTCACCTATCTCTCTGGATTTGTTCCCATCTTTTCTCGTACCTCTGGGAGACTCAAATTCTGAAATCTATTTCCTCGTTTAGTTAAGAGTGTTGCATTTAGCTTGTGCCATGTTCTTGAGCACCTCTGTGAACTGAGAAGTGCCTCTGGATGAATAGTCAGTCTGGGAATTATGGACTAATCTGGAATGATTTTAAAGATTTTCAAAAACCATTTTCCTTCCAATTTCTGCCTATTTGTACTTCAAGTAGTTGTGGGTATGTTTTTCTAGTTTTATTATTGTGGTAAATGAGAAGGTTAGTCCATATTGTCACAAGAAAGTCCAATAAAGCTACTTTTACATTTTTGAAATTCATAAATATGCTTACAATGATGGAGACATTTCATGTGCTCTGCATGTTCCTGATATTTTGCTGTTGTGTACTTTAACTGAGTGCTACTCTTAGATCAACTAAATATTATAACTAAAGGAGAGAAAATAAGTTATAAAATAATATAACAGTTGTATATATATTATCTGCATTTTGAGTCAAGGGGGCAGTGGATAGATCCAACATTTGTTCATTCTAGTTCATATGAGAAATGGATTTATGCATTTCAAATGTTCCCAGGGACATAGGAAACCATTGTAGGCTCTGTTCGGTGTTCTTGGTTGCTGTTCATAAGTTTTATCAGTAAAGAGACTTGTATTAAGAATTTTTTTTCTTCTTTCCTTTTATTTCTATCTCTTTTACTCCCTCCACTTATAACTTTCACATCTAGTTTAAAAGAATGGGACTTTTCACCCCAGGTAAAGTTATCAATGTTTCTAATATTAAATATTAATTATGTCTTTTGCACATCTTTGTGGTTATTACATATAAACTCACTTATAGAGAAGGTTGTAGTAAAAATGCTATTTGACTCAAGTTTCTTTGCTCTTCATTTCTCTATCTGATTCAATTTTATACATTGATATCCTAAACATTTTCTTGTTTTAATGTATAGATTTGAAGTATATTATTTAAATTAGCAATTACTTTTAAAATGCTTTTAATTCTGTTCTGCAAACATATCATATATAATAGCTGCATTCATTTATTAACAACAGATTCTTTGATTAAATGTGCAGTACTAAATGACATGTAATTACTTTGGCCTTCATAATGAATATTTCAAAGATTTTCTTGTGCAGGTTTCCAGACTCAGATATTTCTTATAGTGATTTCAATACAAGAGAGCTCTATGGTGAATGCTCCATTAGGTGATGTTGATATTAAATATGCTTCAAAATTCACAGGGTGAAGATAAATACAATTTTATCTCATTCTCTTTATCAAAACATAAAATCTTAAATATGACAATTGATTATGGCACACAGCATCAGTAACATGAATTACAATGTTTAGTAGACTTTACATTGACTTTTACAATGTCAATAAAACAATTAAATAAAAGCAAGATATAATATAAGGTAACACACTGATAAACGAAGAGTGCATTATTGCAAGCAGAGGTAGATCTACTGCCTTGCCAGTTTATATACTCTAATTACAGGGTTTTTCTTCACTCCTCCCTGTTAACGTTAAGCTGCTGACTGAGAGGAGTGTATTGTAATGAATTGAGTATGTCTTGAAGTGATAATTCAGTCTCCATCATTTTCTACCTATGATAAAATACTCAATTTACTCAATGTTCTTGACTCTGCATTTTGACACAACTGAATTATATTCATGTGATAGTTAAAAGTATTAATAATAACGTTTGAAAAGAGTGGACACGTCATTGGTAGTTGAAAAATGGATTTATTTTCTAAATCCTGCTAATGGAAAATAATTTACAAAAATATTCAATGACTATGTAAAAACCCACTAAAATTTTAACGTAAATATTTCCTGTGTTTGTAAATTGATTTCAGAATTTATTTTTGCTGTTCTTGTCTTTTTCCCTGGTAGCCTATACAAGTACTTATTTGCTTTCAGAGATTATACTTAACGATGGGAGGTGTTATGAGTAGAGGTTTATTAATGTGTTTGTTACATTCATATGTAATGCTCATTGCCTCAAATTGTATGCACTTCATTTAGGAATATTTTATTCAATTGTTCTATTGATTATAATTCTAAAACTTAATCCTGTTTGTAGTTCTTTATTTTTTCTTTTTCTGCTGGTTGGATAACCTTCTTATCCTAGATCTTTCAGTTAGCCTTGAGTTATCCAATTTTATCAAAACTTAAAATTTGATTTTCCTCCTAATCTACTGTAATGCATCTATTCTGATTTAGTAACCCATAATAAATAAATTTCAATTTTTGATTTGTTTGAAATTAAATATTTGCATTTTAAGTAAAGTGTTCTTATGTAATATAAAAAATAGTTATACATCTTATTAGTGATTGGGGACATGTTCCCATTTCTCAGTTCTCATTATTCCCAAGTTCCTGTTGGTATAGCTTTTTTTAAAGATTTATTTTATTTATTTATTTCAATGTCCCCTCATTGTTTTGAACTCTGTGTCTTCTTCTGTGTCTGCTTGAATTCTCTTTAGGCTTCACAGGGGACTTATCCTGGGACCTTCCTGAGTGGGAGAGAGGTGCTCAGTCTCTTGTACAACCTCAGCTCCCTGGTCTCTTATAATCTCTCCTCTCTGTCTCTTTTCATTGGGTTATCTTGCTGCATTAGTTCTCTGCATGGGTCGGCTCTTCCTTCACAGGCCGGCACTCATGCGCAGGCTGGCAGTGCTCGCAGACCAGCTTGCCTTTCATCAGGAGGTCCCAGGAATTGAACCCTGGACCTCTGGTATGGTAGACAGGAAGCCAATCACTTAAGCCACATTCTTTTCACCGATACCTCATTTTGCATTTTGCTGTTATCATTATTTAAATGTCCTGGACAGAATGTCATTTTTGGTTTATCTTTTTAAATTATTTATTTGTTGTTATCGTATTTTTTATTTTGATTCTTGAATTTACAATATTAATTTTGATAATTGTTTCAGAGGAAGAAACTGGAACTATTACTATAAAATTTACCTTGAATTTAATTTGTACACTTTTAATTATTATTACTTCCCTTCCATCCATAGAGCATTGACAAAAAGACTAGAAGTTGAGATTTGATTTAGTTTCTTCTTTATATATTTCATTATTTCACAATAAAGGAAAGCACTATGTATGCATTTAGTTTTAAATGAGCGATTTGATTATGGTGACATGAGAATGCAATATTAAAATTTTTTAAGAAGTCTTACATTTCTCTGAGAAGCTCTGTTTCCCATGGTTTAAAGATCCCTGGTCTTATTGAAACTGGTTAAAAATTGAGTTTTTATTTCAAGTAAGTGCTCTTTCCATGTGAAATCTGGTTTTGCTTTATTTTGAGGGTAAGAAAAAGGGGAAACTTTACTCTTTCAATTTAATAATTAAGTTCAGTCTATGATGAAGTATTGGGTTATTAAACAGTAATGCCATTAATAAGTTTTAAATTGTCAACAATTAAGTGGAAACATCAGTACAGTACTCTTAGTTATCATAAGGGCAGTAGTCTTGAGATAAATGACTCACTTTGATGCAATGTTTGATGTTCTAAATGAGACATTGCAACAATTAAAAATGTAAATTAAAAAGAAATCTTTGAGAAATTTAATCAGACTAAATTCTAGACAGAAAAAAGTGAAATGAGGCAGAGGACATAAATAGAGACTTTGTTCTTTTACTTTACTTTGAGTCCACAAATTTTCTACTTATTTGAGAGAAATGCAATCCTCTTTATGGAGTGATCAAAAGCTTGTTTGACTTGCTTGTTTCTCAGTGTGTAAATGAAGGGGTTTAACATGGGAGCAACAGAAGTAGTGAGCATTGAAACGCCTTTATTTATGGCCACCTCTTCCTTTGCTGAAGGCTTGACATAGATGAAGATGCAGCTTCCATAGGTGATGGATACCACAATCATGTGAGATGAACAGGTAGAAAAGGCTTTTTTTCTTTGCTGGGCAGAAGGGAATCTCAGAATTGTCCTGACGATGTATGTGTAGGACAGAACCACACACACCAGGGTGATGATGAGTGCAAAGACAGCCATGAGGATAACCATCTGTTCTATTAACCACGTATCTGTGCATGAGATCTTTAGGAGTGGACCTGCATCACAGCTAAAATGATCAATGGCATTGGAGTCACAAAATTCTAACTGGAGTCCGAAGCTGAGGGGTGGGACAATGATCATCAAGCCAGCCACCCAACAGCCAATGATTAATAAAATACAGACCCTGCTGCTCATGATGGTCATGTAATGGAGAGGTTTACAGATGGCCACGTAGCGGTCATAGGACGTGACTGCCAGGAGAAAAACTCTGTTGCTCCAAAAAGTAAAACAAAAAATATTTGACTTGCACAAGCATTATAAGTTATGGTATTGTCCCCAGTTGATAAACTGTACAAGAATCTAGGAATACAGACAGTAGTGAATGACACTTCTAAGAAGGAGAAGTTTCTGAGGAAAAAATACATAGGAGTTTTAAGGTGGGAGTCCAGCAATGTGAGGATGATAATAATCAGGTTCCCTGTTACACTCATCATGTAAGTGAGAAATAGAAAGACAAAAAGAAGAACTTGCAGTTGAGGATCCTCTGTCAGTCCCAGCAGGATGAAGGTTATAATTGCAGTGTAGTTTCCCATCGCTGCTTTTTGACATCTGTACCGAATTTGTATATTAAAAAAAAAAAAAAAAAAAAAAAAAATATATATATATATATATATATATATATATATATATCAAAGAGTTTTCATGAGGAGGTAGATATTCAAACCCTATAGCAAAAGACCCTGTATATTAAAGCTAAACAAGCTGGCATAAATTTAGTTTCTCCCCCTGCAACTTAATCAATCTTGCCACTCTTCCAGTAGCCTTTCTACATTTTACGTGTGATATAGGCAGCGGAGATTGTCTTAAGTATTTATGTTATTCTGAATTCATGCCACTTTTTCTAATACCATCCTTTGCCCCTCAGAATTTAAAAATGTGCTTTAACTCTTGTAATCATTACATTCATTAGTTTGACACATAGGTTAGAAAAAAAACGATGCCATTTCATGAGTACTTAATAGTTGTTCTTTTCATCCTTGACAACCTTGGATATAGGACATATGCAGGTAATTAAGAACATAAATTCTCTTCCATTGTTATTATGATATCAAAAGGTTGCTTTAAGTGTTAGATTCACTTGTCCTGGAATATAAACCAACAACAATGAGAACATCAAAACACAACACTGGGTCCTGATTCTTCCTTTATCTCTTTATGCGTCTCTATTTATATTCCTTATTACCTTTTTTCCAGCACAGTAGTGTAGACAGATGATTTCTTATTCAAGTATTTTAAATATAGTATGAGAAAATGTGTTCAAGGTATTTACAAAAATGAATATCCTCATATGCTTTCATGTTGTGTTTCAGTTAATGAATTGAAATTTCGGTTATTTTCAGTTAATTGATTCTTTTTCTCTCAAAGCCACTGAAGTTAAAAATACATTTAATATCATTAAATGTGCTTTTCCAGCTATGCCTATTTTATTGTTTTCAATAACATTGAAAATTCATTAATGTCTTCACTTTCTCATATCTCCACTCAGTTTATGCTTCAACCCAGTGTTAATTTACTTTCACGTCCAAAGTCTACTACTTTTCCAAATTATATAAGGACTTCTTATTGTTGAAGTCAATGGCACATTTTAGTTTTTATCATGACTGCATCCTCACAAAATTTTTTCCTTAAAGTTCATTCATTCTTCAAATGGTTTCCCTGCCATCATTTTGTATTTCCTCCAAACCGTAGAGCTCTCTCTTCACTGTCCTACACAGACACTTCTTTCTTGACCCTTCTAGGAATTATTGGCACTTCCCAATATTCTATCTTCAGAACTCTTCCTTCTTGTTTCCTGTTTTTTGTTGTTGTTATTTTTATGCAATACTTTGTAGAGATGATTTCAACTAGTCAAATGGAAGAGATCATCATTTATGTGACTGATGACAAAGCCCAGATCGTTCCCCCATGAAACCACTGCTCAATGTACATAACCAGTCGACTATTCACAGACCCTTTACAGTCTGCATTCTGAAAGTAAAACCATGCCCCATCTGAGACTTCTCCTCTTCCAGTGTTAACCATTTCTTGTTAAAGATTAATCTTCTTGTGTGTGACATGCAAGGTTTTTCATAGATAGGGTCTTCTATGATTTGCACACTTCATCCCCTGTCTTTCTTCCCCATATTTTAAGCTACACTAAAACTGTCTACTTACTGTTCTTCATATTTCCTACATTCTGAGCACTCTACACAGGCTAATACTCCTATCCTTCTTTGACTGATTAATGCCTCTTAGTCCTTCAAGATTTTCCTTAGGTATCACTTATTCAGAGAATTCTTCATTTTCCCACCCAGACTATGTGAGATTATGCTCCATCCTGTGTTTTGTTCCAAGCACCTGTCCCTTAACATATCTTAGACTGGATTACCTAGTATTGCAAATCTTCAGTATACTTATATTTTTCTCTATGTTTCTGCAACCTCCAAAGTAGAAGTTATGCTTTATATATTCTTGATTTCCCTATGTCTGGCATGTACAGAATGCTTAATAAATGTAAGCAGAAGAATTGGAAGAGTTGTCTGTAACCCTAGATTAATCTGTATTCTTCAGTGTCTGTTCTAGTCAATAGGTTCAAAATTCTTGTTTTCATGTCAGTTTCATACTATCATTTTGAATGCACTCTCACATAAAAGGCCTGAATATCCCCAATTCTAAACCTTGTAAATGTTCCTTTTCTGGTACTGTCTCTTTCTCTTCTATATCTTACCCCTTTTCTTACCCTTAACATTATTTCCCATTTGTTGTTGTTATTTGTTCATTTCTATTACTCTCTTTCAGATCTCTTGCTGGTGTTGTTTAGGATTACTTTTTCTCTTTGTCTAGATTTCGCTACTCAGATACCATTTTCTCAAATCTACAGTTGTTTTATTTTCTGTGTTCCTTTCTTTTCCAAAGCTGAAATCATTACTATGTTTGTAAAGCCTCATTCATCTTCTAAAAGAGACTGTCGAGTATGGCATTTTTTTGACCAGCATCCCCACCACAGATGCCAACATCCTGCCTCTGATAACAAATGCTAATGTTTTTCATTTAAAGTATTAATCTGTAGAGTTTGCATTAAAATCAGCAGAAATACGCACACATAATATGTAGAGAGATATTTCAGAAGTTCAGGATATTCTAACAATCTTCGGGCCTTTGGGTCATTAGGTTCACTAGAAAATAAACTCTAAGAACACGGACATTGTTCGGTTATATCATTTGTGGCTACAGAAACTGTGTTGTAGAATTTGAGAGAAGTTCAATTATTTGAGTATAGAGAGGCCAGGACTCAGGAATGATTTTGAGAAGGAAAAATGGTTTATTGATGGCCAGGCGGACTAGGGAGCTTTCTGTTTGAATCCCGAGCCCTGAACAAGATTTTCAAACCTCTTTTATACAGAGAGAAAAGGCCAAATGGTCCTTTTGTTTCAGTTCTCAATAGGCTTCAATTAGCATATATATCTTCCACATTTTAGGTAAGCTTTTAGCATGGACTCCAGATATTCTAGATAAGCTTTTAGCATATTTGGTTTTTGCATTTCCCCTAAATACTTAAAGTTTATAGCCCTTGCTTTGTTAAACTGTTTCCTGGGACTGGAGCCTGTTGCCATTGTCCCTAAGGGCAGGACTGCAGCCTCTTACCATTCCACACCCACAGCCTCCAGCTTAGGTTATCTCTGAAGAAACAAAGAGCCTTCCACCCACAGCCCACATCAACTGTGCCTGACATGCCTATAATTTTTAAGTGAATGGATCCTTGTACCTTATATTTACTTTCTAATTCAATCTGTACTTTAATCTTTTAAAAAGTGGAGAAGGAATCAGATAATAATGACAGCTAAAAGGCACAGACTGCAGCATAAGGGAGATTAGAAATGCTGCCAAATCTTTTTCCTGTACCCAAGGTAGACTATTTTTCTTCTTTCTTTAAATAATTTACACCAATATCTGAATTCTTAAATCCATTTCTCTCATATCCACCCTCCTAGGCCACTTAGCAACATAATCTAAAACTAATTAATTAATTAACATTTTCATATTCATGGTATAAATTCTACCCTTTCCTTTATGTACATACTAAAAGGTTCACTTAGCTGTCTAATTCTCTGTGCTATCTAGTGAATAAGATTTTTTTAGAGAAACAAATACTTAAGCATAAAGACAAATCAATAAAGCTGTCTTCTGTAAAGGAAGAATTAATGTCACTACTTTCTTATGCCCTGAGACTGTTATGAATTCACTAAAAAATCCCGCTATGTTATTCCACTTTTAATTGCTTTTCCAGTAGCACTCCTGTTTCCTCCATCTCCTTGTCCATCAATGTACTCCAAATAGTACTGTTGTAGAATTTGAGAGAGGCTCAATTATTTGTGTATAGAGAGGCCAAGACTCAGGAATGATTTTGAGAAGGAAAAATGGTTTATTGACGGCCGGCCGGACTCGGGAGCTTTCAGTTTGAATCCCAAGCCCTGAACAAGATTTTCAAATGTCTTTTATACCTCGAGGAAAGGCCAAATGGTCGCTTTGTTTCAGTTCTCAATAGGCTTCAATTAGCATATATATCTTCCACGTCTTAGGTAAGCTTTTAGCATGGACTCCAGACATTCTAGATAAGCCTTTAGCATACTTGGTTTGCATTTCCCCTGAATACTTAAAGTTTATAGACCTTGCATTGTTAAACTGTTTCCTGCTCCCCAAGGGCAGGACTGCAGCCTTTCATCATCCCACACCCACAAGTCACAGATAGTTTAGATTATCTCTGAAGAGACAAAGAGCCTGCCACCCATAGCCCACATCAGTACAGCATACTAACCCAGTTCTGACTGTACAGAACTACAATATAGAATATCAAAATAGACCATCATTCTACAATAGCCATAGATGGCCTCTTCTTTCGGCAAAAAAGGCAAAAGGACAGGTTTAATCATCACCTCTTCTCAACATTCTGCTACCCAGCCCAGGAGATATGACTCATGATTAATATTCTTTGTTGTAGTGGAAACCAAAAGGAGGAATTTGTAATCAGACACACTCATAAAAGAATTCTGACTGCATAACTTTCTGACAACCAACATTACAAAAAGATGACCCTGATCTTGATATTCTTAAAGACAAATAATAAAAACAAACAAAACTAATTTGCAGAGTTACCAGGAGATTTATAAATAATATATACAAAGAATTGTAACAATTCCTAAATGAACTATAAATTGTATCATTATTAATAGACTGCGGCACTTTCTGCCCAATAGCATTTTATCACATGCCCACAGTACTGATGGCAGCTGGCACCTTGCGAACAGGCTGTAAGTGAATCACAAATGTAATGATATCAATATCATTCAGAAGGAATTTTGCACTATCAATTCTGAGTGTATTAAAGACAAAATTTACCTACTGAATGATCTGGCGTGTAGTCTGCCTTCTTTACACTTTTTTTTTACTTTCTAACATGGTCCATTGCTAGAACCTTAAATTTACCCAGTCTCTTTTCTCTTTTCCTCTTCTGCAATACACTATCACCTCCAATCCTCTTTTTACCTTCCATTTTTAAATAAGTCAGGGGGAATATATCTTCATTTCTTTTTGAAGACAGGAATCCTCCTCTTCGCCTAGCTTAATTGGGTCTTTTCTTTTCAGAACTATTTCCACAAATGCAGATTATGTAAAATTGTGACAAATGTGAAATCTGCTTGTGCTGCTCAATAGTCCTTGTTCTACACAACCTCCCTCCGCAGCTCCCACCCGCCCAACCCTCCAAGCTCCTTTGCCTGACTCCCCAAGTATATTGGCTATGTGCCCTAATTGCAAGGAGCGCTCCACTCCGATATCTCTCAGGTCCAATCCTCCCAAAGAATGAAGCAGCTCTGTGTCCTTCTTTCTCTCCTCTGCTGTATTAAAGAATATCTGCTTAAATCTGTGTTAAAACTTGTTTCCACCCGAATGTTAAAAAACATGAGATAAGATATTTTACATCAAACTATTGCATCTAGATTCCTTTATGCAGGATTCTGTCTCACAAAATGCCTTTAATTTATACTAAAATGTTCACTGTAGTTATTTATGTAATATTTTATTTTTTTCTTCCAGAACCACTTGCATCTGACTAAGATATTTAATGTATGACCCTCATTTAGAATCAGCAAGGGTGTTTTTGCAAATATAAATTCCTGAGAATCAGACAGACCTAGCTGATATCACTCAGATAGTGGGGTATAAGTAGAATGCTAGTGGAGAAATCTTATTTTTAATATCATAATCAAGAGCGTCACATGTATGTTAATGTTTGAGAAACAAGTAGGCAAGTGTGTTGCCCAACCCCAACACCATCACCTATACCACCCTCCATCAGTGCTGCTCCTTGTATCATACTTCAAAAGCAATCACTTAATTTATAGATTTACATTATAACTTCAGGCACAAATGATGGATAGATAAAATATTACCTGGCTTATATTCCCTGTATGATGGTTCTTATTTTATTGATGTGACCCTTACCTGTATTTTTCAGCAAAAGGAAAACATTCTATTTCTTTTCATGGAACAATAACTGCGCTAGTCCTCAACCAGCACTAATTTTTATAATGGTAACTATGAAACTATGACCGATCTCCAAACCATGTCGAGGATTCCTGGTCTTTCTCTATTGCTTAATGAAATGTTATCTTCTGAGGAAACACCAGTTAGTTATGGGATTGACTTTTTACTCATTTTGTTTTAAAATGTATTCTACAAATAGCATATGCCCTTTGGGTCTTGAACAATGAAATCTTTTCTTGTGGAGATATGCATTATTCATTCAGATGAGGAACTTATTACAAAGCTGAATTTGGTTAAAGGAACCATCACAGGGAAATTAACACTTATGCAAGAAAACTACTGAAAACTCCAGTAAGGGAAACAGTGCCTAACTGGCATAAACTAAGATAAAGATATTAACAAAGTATGAACATCTTTGGTGACAGGCTGTCACATATATTTAAATCAGAGTTAAACTTTCAAGGTTTTTCCAGACATCCATAAAAAACTGAAGCTGTTTTTCTTTGATGATCCTTCCATTGCCCAAAACCTGGCTTCTTTGATATCTTCTCACATAATCAACAGCTTAAACAAGGAAAGGAAAATAGAGTTCTTTGTTTCCAAACTCTCCAGGCTTCTTCATCTCCCTCAAATCCTCTTTCTCTTATACAAATCTTATTTTTGCCTTTGTTAGGTAAAATGAATTTACTAATTGTTTCCCTTTTGCGTCAGTAAAATAGTGTGCTAGTAACTTACAAATATGTATTCATTGTATTACTCTTTGATTTTGGTTGAATTAATTCTCTCCCAATTACTTCAGGGCCACACAAAGAAGAAGGAGTAGAATAGACTATGAAGTATAAAAACTGACAACCTTACTGCTGTCTCCTTTTTCAAAATCCCCTCTGTGCACATCAGGAAAAATTTGCCTTAATGAAATAATCTTCCCAACATTGCTAATCCTGTACTGTGCTTCATGAACAACAGCAAAAAAATTCTTCTCTTTCCTCTGTCATCAAATTGCTCTCTAGTGAAATAATATGTCTTCCTTAGGTATTAAGGGGACATTTTTGTTGAACTAATATATATTCAGGCAGAATTGATTATTTCTCCTTAGATTTTTCATCATTAAAGGGACATTTACAATTTAAAAAATGATGAGGATTTTCAATGTTGAAATTTTAAGCAACAGACTGTACTTTTCAGATCTATATTTCAGAGGGTTGGAAGATATATTTCTGTATATGCTTAAATTATACTGCAGGGATGATAACTTATGGATAGATAAATATAGCCTTGACTATGGCCTCAATCTTTTCAAAGGATTACTGAGTAGAGTCTATAGTATTTCTATAAACTTATTCCTTAATTTCAAAATTGAAACAAATGCAACTAAACACATTACAGAAGAAAATATCCTAAAATATCTCTTCCCTTGTCAAAAATTAGAAATTAATTATCATATCTACCTTATGGTACTCTTAGTTTTCCTGGGCTGCTACGACAAACACCAAGCAGTAGTTGGTTTTAACCCACAAGAAATCAATAAAGACTCTAGTCATAATAGGTTATGACTCACCCAGTTTAATTTCTCCTTAGCTAATAATTTAGTCAAAGATCTTATTTAACAATGGGCTTGCACCCACGGGACCAGTGATAGGACATGAACATACAAGTCCTTTGTGGAAGACATGTTCAATCTCCCACAGTTTCTTACTGTTTTCATCCTTTTTCCTGATTTCAGCTGGCAGCTCCTTAGTGGTTTGTTTTTTTAATATTTATTTTTATTTATTTCTCTCCCCTTCCCCCACCCCATTTGTCTGTTCTCTGTGTTCATTCGCTGCGTGTTCTTTTGTCCGCATTTGTTTTTGTCAGCGGCTCAGGAATCTGTGTTGTTTTTTTTTTGTTGCATCATCTTGCCGCATCAGCTCTCCATGTGTGCCGCGCCATTCCTGGGCAGGCTGCTCTTTCGCACTGGGCAGCTCTCCCTACGGGGCGCACTTCTTGCCCGGGGGGCTCCCCTACGCGGAGAACACCCCTGCAGGGCACTATCCTGCACTGCACAGCACTCCTTGAACGCATCAGCACTGCACGTGGGCCAGCTCCACTCAGTCAAGGAAGCCGGGGTTTGAATCCCGGGCCTCCCATGTGGTAGACCAACGCCCTATCCATTGGGTCAAGTCTGCTTCCCTCCTTAGTGGTTTTAAATGCATTGCTTTAAGGGAGATATATCTCTGTGCTAGTCTATGTGCATTTCTTTGCTAGACATATCATCAGCCTATGTTTACTGTCCACATATCTGAAGGTTCTGGAGTTCTCCTATGTTCCCATTTTCACATCAACTACAAAATCTCTCACTGGAGAGTTCCTTATTTTAAACCTTGGAAACATTTTCCTTTGGTCTTTGTCGAGAATAGAAGAAAGGTTAATGTAAGGAAGGAGAAAAAAAGAACTTTCTTTGTCTTTTTTAAGAGTTTCTGTTTTGATCTTTCTTAACAGGAAGTTAGCTTTCTTACTCTACAAATAATAATATGTGTTTGTCCATTAAATCTTCTGGAGGATACTGCGATTGTCTGTATGCATAAAGAACCTTGTTGACACAAGTTAAAAAGACCTTAATGAAATTTCTGTGCAAGGAAATTTGACAAAACAACTAAAATAGAGAGCAATAGGGGTACTGTCCTTTGAGATAGTTAGATAGGAGCACACATAGGCTACATGTCCACACTGAAAAAAAAATGTGCAAGTCTGATTGAATTTCTATTACACTTTCTAAGGATAGGATGATGAAAATTTTTAAAATAATAAAATTAATTTACCTAAACTTATTTCCCGTGATATAATAGCTAGTAAATATCTACTAGATATGGAAAAATATTGATACAAATTAACTTCAATCAAACATTTATCATAATTAATGAACCAAGACTGATAAATTACTAACAAGTATTTCCATTGTTTATTTAGATTTCCGTAGTTTTTACCTAGCGTATTTTTTCTTTTCAAGGATCCCAACCAAGATACATTATATAAAATTATCATGTCTCCTTAGGCTGCACATGGCTATGACAGTCAGATTTCTTTGTTTTTGGTGACACTGACAGTTTTGAGGAGTACTGATCACATATTTTGTAGACTGTCTCTCTATTGGGGATTATCAGCTGTTTGATGATAAGATTGGAGTAATGGTTTATTGGGAGAAAGATCACAGATATAAAGTGTTATATTCATCTCATCCTATCAAGGGTATAAATCTTTTATTATTTAGATGATTTATGACTGTTGATGTTGACCTTGATCATCTGGCTGAAGCAGTGTTTATCAAGTTTCTCCATTGTAAATTATTCTTCCTCATTTTCTTTCTTTACTGTCCTCTTTGGAAGGAAGTTACTATGTGGAGTTTTGATCCATCATTCTTTAGGCTGGTGTATCTACACAATTTATTTGGAATTCTTATGCTTGGGAGATTTGTCTGTTTCCCTCATTTATTAATTTAATCTATCATTTGTTTATATTAGAATGGACTCAAGTATAATTACTTATTTTATACTTTGGGTAATAATTAATACTACTTTATTTATTTATTACTCCAGTTTGATCCAGCTTGGGCCATTGAGAGCTCTTTTAATTGGCCCCATCCCCTTTCCACATAGCCACTTCAAATTATGTTTTATTATTCTTTTAACACCACTTTACTTTCTGGCACTACAAAATCTTCCAGGTTCATCTTGTATATATCCTGCCTCATCTTAAAATCTGCCATTTCCCCAAGAAGTTCTAGTTCCTTTTATTGGAAAATTCTGTAGAAACCAAAACCTGGGCACTAAGTGTATTAATTGCTGCTAGGCTGTCATGTGTTTTAGGTCCTATCAGCTTTCAGGGCAAAGAAATATATGAGTATATTAACTCTTGTATATTCACATATCTATAAATGCTTCCGTATGTAACCGTCTGCATCTATAATAAGTGAAACGTGAGCTTTTGCTGATGTCTCAAAATCTAATTCATTGCTCCATTTATTATTCTGTCCTGCTCATTCTTATCTATGATTTCCTCATCCAATAGTGAGAAACCTGACTCCCATTATTCACTACCTATTTACTTTATTGTTTACTTCCAGCATACAGGAATAGAAGTATGAGAATTACTAACCTGTATCCTTGTTGGAAACTTTATTAACTAGAGTACAGTGTTTAAATGCAGTTCCATTTGCTTTTGATCTTACAGAAACCATCCATTTCCAAAATTACATAGGTTCGCCCCTTTTCCCCTACCCTCTTCAGTAAGATTGTTTCATACATTTGTAATACAGTTAGATTGTTTTGTGAAGATCTGTTTTTTTCCTTGAGCCCCGAATCTCCTAAATGGTTTTTCAAAATCTTCATACGTAAAGATTAATTCTTTGTATTATCAAGTTTAAGTGATTTGACAAATGCTAAATGTCAAGTATCTGCCATTACGGTATCACACAGAACAATTTTGCAGTTCAAAATTCCTTATACTTCACCTATACATTCCTGCCTTCTCCTACAGATCCCAAGTAACCACTTATCTTTTTTTCTGTATCTATAGTTTTCCCATTTGCAGAATATTATTACACATTGGAATCATATAGTATGTAGACCATCAGATTGAATTCTTTCATTTAGTAATATGCATCTATGTTTCCAATGTGTCTTTTTGTAGGTTGATGAGCATTTCTTTTTATCACTTAAAAATATCCCATTGTGTGGATGTACCACAATTTGTTTATCCATTTACCTGATGAAGTACACCTTGGTGTTTTAGTTTTTGGGTATTACGAATAAATCTTCTATAAACATTTTCTTAAAGGTTTTTGTGTGGACATCAGTTTTCAGTTCAAATGGTAAAATATCTAGGAGCATGACTGGTGACTCATACGATAATTGTATTTAATTTTATGAGAATCTGCCAAAGTGTTTTCCAAAGCGACAGTAACATTTTGCATTCCTACAAGCAATCAATGAAAGTTACTATTGCTCTGCATTCTTGCCATCATTCAATACAGTTTTTTTGTACTGTACTCATTTGAATAAGTTTCCACTGGCATCTCATTGTTGTATTAATTTTGCATTTCCTAGTGACATTTGATATTGAACATTTTGCATATTTTTGTTTTCCACCTGCCTAACTTCTTAGATGAAGTATGTGTTCCTATCTTTGCTCATTTTTAATCGGGCTTTTAGTTTTCTTATTATTGAGTTTTCAGTGTTCTTTTTATAATTTGGATACAGTCCCTTTATCAGATATTTACTTTATCAGATATTTGCAAGTCTGTGTCTTGTCTTTTTAATCTCTCAACAGTGTCAATATTTCAGAAACAATGTATCATTCATGGGTTTCCTTTTGGTCTTGTATCTAAAATCTCAGCCACATCAATGTCACATAGATTTTCCACTATCTTATTTCATTCAATTGTATGGCTTTGTTTTATTTTTGTTCTGTGATCCATTGTGAAAAATTTTGTGAATAGCTTAAGGTCAGTGTCCAGATTGAGTTTTTACATATGGATATCCAGTTGGTCCAGAACCAATTTTTGAAAACATTGTCCTTTCTCCAATTGAATCGCACTTACTCCTTGTATTGTCATAGAACAGTTAACTATATTTCTGTGATTCTATTTCTGGACTTCCTAATCTCTTCCATTGATATATATATATATATATATATATATATATATATATATATATATATATATATATATATATATTACTTCACCTATATATATATATATTACTTCACTAATACATGTTTTCTTGATTACCAAGCTCCAGACAATTCTTGATGCTGAATAGTGTCAGCCCTCCAACTTCATTCTCTTCTTCAGTATTTCAAGGCCAATTCTATGTCTTTTGCCTTTTTCTATAAATTTAGAATCAATTTATCAGTATCCACCAAATAGATTTCTGGGATTTTCATTGTGTTTGCATTGAATCTTTAGACTAAGTTTGGAAAAAAGTTATGCCATAGTGTGTCTCCTTAATCTTGGTTCTTATTTAAATGGTATTGTGTTTGTTCAATTTCAAATTCCAGTTGGTCATAGCTGGTATATATGAAAGCATTATGTTCACTCATTAGTCTGGGATTTTTAAACAATTCATTAGGATTTCCACTAGCATAGCAGATCACATGATATGCTAACAAAGTCAGTTTTATTTTCTCCTCCACAAAATAGGTAATCTTCTTTTCCTACCATTTCTTATTGCACTAATCAAGAAAAATGAGGTTGAATAAGTGTGGTGAAATTAGCTAAACTTGTCTCCATTCTTATGGTGGTAGCATCTAATTGCTCACCATTAGGCATTATGCTAGCTATATATTTTTGGTAGATATTCTCTATGAAGTTGAGTAATTGCCCCTCTATTCCTTCATTGCTGATATTTTTCCACAGAGTTGTGTTTTATCAAATATTTTCTTCTACAACAATTGGTGTGATGCAATGATTTATCTTCTTTAACCCTTTGATGTGGGAGAAAACATCTAATGATTTTTTGTTATTGAGTCAGACTTGTACAGGTTGAAGAAATCCAACCTGATCATGATGTATAATTTATATATATATTGTTGGAATCTATTTACTAATATCTGATTGAGAATTTTTGCATCTATATTCATGAGAGATATTGCTGAACATATATAAGATCATAAATGATTATTTTTCTCTTATTCAAGCGCGTTATTAAACAATATTATTCCTTTTCTTGATCCTTGCTTCCCTGGTTCTTCCATTTAGTTGTATAATCCTCTGATTTTCTGAATTGAATTCCTTCTCACTCCAAATATGTTTGGTATTTTCTATCTTCCTCACATGATCATATCTGATACAGACATATTTGTAACAGATATAAAGTTGCCTTAAGACAGATAACAGCCTTAGTTACGGGAAGCTGCAGATTACAAAATTATATGGAGAAAGAAGAAGCTGAAAGTCTCTCTCCTGTAGGGAAAAAAAAAGAAGTATTTTCACTCTCCATTGTAATATGATGGGAGAGCCAATTACAAGTATCAGGCAACCAGTCCCCAAAACACCAGTCTCTTGAAAGAAATATCAAATTTCTGTTGCCTTTACTTGGGCTTTCAGACTCAAAACCAGCCAAATCATTATATATATTAGGTTTGTATTTGTGAAAAAAGGGATTGGAAATAAAACAAGTAATTTATTACTATCCTTACATCTCAATAGCCTTTAAAATGAACAGGGGAGTTGTCCTAAATGATATTGCAGGGACAGATGCTGGACATTATATATCCTGACATAACCCACTGAACGGACTGGGGGAGAGTATAAACTACAATGCATACTAAAATCCATGTGGTGCAGCAGTGCAGCAAAATGTATTCACCAAATGCAATAATTGTACCACAATGATGAAAAAGGTTGTTGATGTGGGACAAGTGGGGTGGGGTGGAGTGTGGAGTATATGGGAACCTCTCATTTTTTTAATGTAACATTTTTGGTAATTTATGTATCTTTTTAAAAAGGCAATTAAAAATTTAAAAAAAAATAAAATGAACAGAGATATTTGATACCCACCCCCCCCCCCAAAAAAAAAAAGATAACAGATTTAAAGAACCAAACTGAGGTACTGGTGCTGAGCAGTGGGAAGAAAGAGATGATTTGAAAAATATTTGGAAGTAGAACCAACAAGATTTGATGAATAATGTGATGCAAGAATAAGGAAAGAAGGAATAAGAGATGAATTCCAGGATTCCAGTTTGGCATAGCAATAAAGATGAAATCCCTTAAAATAAGATAAGTGAGAAAAAGTAGGTTTGTTCAGTGGGAGATCATAGCTTCCATTTTTTGAATCATGATTTTGATGTGATGTGCATATATACATACGAAAACTACATGGGATAATTGTAGTGGCAGTTCCTGACATGACTGTACATCTATATATAAGAAACAATCTATTAGAAAATTATATTTTATAATAAATAATAAATAGTGTAAATATACAATTTAAATAAACCTAAAATAGATACAAAATACATATATATATAGTGAAATTTTAATAATGAAGTATGATATGAAAATGCATAAAGAATTTCAGCACAGTGGCACAAATTAATATACAGACAGGGCGGCGGACTTGGCCCAGTGGATAGGGCATCCGTCTACCACATGGGAGGTCTGCAGTTCAAACCCCGGGCCTCCTTGACCCGTGTGGAGGTGGCCCATCTGCAGTGCTGATGCGTGCAAGGAGTGCCGTGTCCCGCAGGGGTGTCCCCTGCGTAGGGGAGCCACACACGCAAGGAGTGCGCCCCATAAGGAGAGCTGCCCAGCGTGAAAGAAAGTGCAGCCTGCCCAGGAATGGTCCCGCACACACGGAGAGCTGACACAACAAGATGATGCAACAAAAAGAAACAGATTCCCGTGCCGCTCACAACAACAGAAGTGGGCAAAGAAGGCACAGCAAATAGACACAGAGAACAGACAACTGGGGTGGGGGAAGGAGGGGAGAGAAATAAATAAATAAATCTTTTAAAAAAATAATATACAGACAGGAGCAGGCTATCATCTAAAAACAAGTTAGAAAGTACATAACACAAAAATGAAATACCAACAGGTACATTAAATAATATTTTTGCAAGATCAATATGAGAATGAATGAATACACATTTGAAATACATATGCATATACCTGAAAAAATGTGATGACACATTTTAACACATATAGGGATACTCATAATGTAAGTCAATTTTATCCACATAAATTCATAAAATTAAAATGTTTACAGTTAAAAGACCCAACTATCAATCTCTAGTCAGAGATATAAAGAACTATAAAGAGCATAATAATATCAAGAGAAAAAAAATCCTCGACACCTACAAAATCAGGAATTTTCTTGGGAGTATCTGAGAACTGAGGACAAAGGTCAATCAGCTAATCTGAAATCTGGGGAGAGATAGTTGCCTGTAGAGAGAAACAGGAACTGAGTGTTTTTTCTGCAGCTGACTCCACCAAAGATAATATAGTTCAATAAAATTATACTGCTAGAAAATTTTAAAGAATGGCTAAAAGTCAAGTGTTGGCTAGTTTAAGAATGTAAAGCCCCTAGAGCCATATACATGAGAGATTGCACACTCACGTCCAGGCTTTTCCCCAAGGAAACCCATCTGCCTCTCATAGGGAGGATAGTGAAGAAACCTGAGAAATTAAGTTTCCTATGGTGTGCTGACTGGGAGAGCAAAGAGTAGTTACTGCCCCAATTCTTCCCAGATCCAAATTTTGTAATTTCTATATGAAACAAAAGAATTAGTTTTTAGGGGGAAGACCAACAAAACCTGTAGGCTTAGGACACTGGTGGAAATAAATTTAAGCAGTGGGAAGGAGACAGCTAAATGCTGGGGATTGCCTAGAATATATTCTCTGCCTGGCATTAGATCAGAGGAGGGGCAAGTGTACTTGTGAAGGCCACAACCCCAAGACCAAGTTTCATTGTAAATGATGTTTAAAATTGAGTCTTAATCATGCAGTCACTGACTGTATGCCAAGGAGCCTGTCCCCAAGTACCACAGCACAGCCTAAAAATTTACTTACATATGTGCATGTGCAAGTAAGTACATATGTATATGCTAATGTACATCCATTCACACATATTTACATATATAAATAATTTTGTTTGAGTTGATACTACCTTTACAGTAAGACAAAAATAAGTCTGCTTTATGTTTCTCTTTGGAAAAAAAATTGAGTTTTAAAACATCAGAGAATTATCCCTTCCTACCTCCCACCATCACTCTAAGAAGCATTAAGGAAAATATTATAACAGATCAGAGAGCTGGACAAGAAAGTTTCTCTCTCTAAGGAGCAGAAAATGTAAAAAAACATATAATTAGCAAACACGTGGAATACAAGATATCATTACAGTAATGTGATTTTCTGTGTGGAAATGATGATGACCATAGCAACAAGAAATAGCTAACCATTTTACCTGCTAACTAGTTTAACAAAAACACCCACACCAGAGGTCTAATGGAAAGAAAGTTTTACTCATCTCTAAGCATAGAAATATATATTTTTGTATGTACTGTCCTAAACAACACCTGACTTTCATCTAAAAATTCTGAGGTAACAAAAATGGGAAGAAAAATACACTCTGAAAAGAAAAAAAAATCATTAGAGCAAGATTCTGATATGACACAGATTCGGACTTAGAGAAGGAATTTAGAGTATCCTGCTTGGGTAGTTGGAACCTATATATACTCCAGAGAAACTTTGTCTTGAATTAATACATTCCTGTGAGTGGGAAACCATTGTAAGTAGGATTTTGATGAGGTTACTCTAGACCTCAATCAAGATGTGTCTTAATCCTATTATTGGAGTCCTTTATAGAGAAACAAATTTGGAGAAAAATGTAAAAGAAAAAAGAAAAAAAAATAGCCCACAGGAAGCAAGAAGCTGAAATGCAACCTAAAAGAGAAGGAAGAGACCATGAGATACCACTATGTGTCTTACCACCTGACAAGCTAAGGAACAAGGGTCACCAGCAGGCAACTTATGTGCCCCCGTCTTGGGAAAAAACATTGAATTTATGATGTCTTATTTTGGATATTTTCCCAATCTCAAATCTGTAAGCTAATAATTCCTATTGTTTAATCCAATTTGTTTCATGGTAATTGCTTTAAGCAGCCTAGAAAAATAAAACTGTTCAATATATTAAAGTCTCTAATTGAAATGGTAGATGACATGCAAGATCAGTTGAGTACTTTCAGTAGAGTCATAGAAACTATAAAAATAATCAAATACTAAAGTCAGGGACTTCAGAAATAGAATAACAGTGAAAGGAATTTCATGGACATGTTCCTCAGCAAAACAACCATAATAAGTAAAAAGTACTTCAAAAAACAACCATGTAAAATCTTTGAAAATTTCTCTGATACAGCAAAAGATAATAATATTTATCCCAGAAAATTTACTAAACCTCTATAAGAGACTGAGAGCCTGTTGCATTTGATCCTTGACCTTTTTCATACTTTTCTCCTCCCACACCATCATGACAGAAGCTCCGTTTCAGATGTTACCAAGAAAATGGAACTCCCTCCTCTCTCAACTCTCAATTAATGTTATAGCTATAATATTTCCCTAGGAAGTACAGGTCACAAGCCTTTCAGATCTGTGTTGCAGAGTCTAAATTCCAAGGGATGGTAATGGATCAGGGGCTACTCCATCATCCACAAAATTTCCACTTGTAGGACAGAGGATTTACCCCAGTATCAGAATGCCAGGGCTATTAATCATTTTTCTCACCTCAGAGTTAAGTTGGAGTTTATAGGCTGAGAAAATAAAGCTGAGAGAAACAGAACTTGCCACCCCAGGCAATCACCTTGCTTGTAAAGCAGGGGTGTTATTCCAATAGAAGCAGGCCACTATTTCCCTATCCCAATTCCCAGAACAGTGGTATAGGTATATTCACCAATGTAGGAAGGCAGATTATAAGAGAATAGAGCTCTGGATTTTACCCCAAAGGAATTTCTTTAGATACAGAGTGTGGGAAAGTTCAACCCTAAGGAAGATCTTGATAACAATGGAGATTTTTGTGAAAAACAAGTAAGAGGAGGCTGGTAACACCATGAGAGCGTCAAGCTAGCCTGTAAGCCAATTGCTTTATTAGACATTGAGGAAGAGAGACAGCTAAGTGAAGCCTGCCTGATGGCATAAAAATCCCACAAAGACAAGCCTCAAAACTATTCCTGCAAAGGGACCTGAATTTAATTGGATCAGACTGTAGAGCAATTTATATCCTCATGGTATTCTGAAAACAAGAGAGAAATCAGTCCATAAATAGCAGAAACCAAGAGCTGAGTGTGAAACTAACAGAAGCAGAAAGCTTAGCAGAGATCTGCAGGAAATAATCCAAGAAAATACTGTTAAAACCATTATTGACCTGAAACGACTGTGTGCATGCCCATAGCTGAATCCTCACATTAAGAGAGAAATAGACTTCATGAAAATAGTCCAGACAATTCACTAAAAAAATGAAAACAAGACAAAATAAAACATCCACAAAATGTGCCATGGAGGGAGTGGCTAGTATTCAGAGTTGCTACATTATATTTTAGAAAATGTTTATTTTTCAACCAAGCATTATAAGACATTCAAATAAACACAAAAGTGTAATCAAAACACAATAAAAAGCAGGAAATAAAATGTGCCTGTGAGAAACCCCAAGTGTTAGATTTAAAAATGTCTTCAGAGCAGCCATTATAAATATTTTTAAAGAACGAAAAGAAATCATGCTTAACGAAGTCAAGGAAAGAATGATGACAACATCTATTATAAAGAGTATATACATAAAATGGGAAATTCTGGAATTGAAATGTACAATAACTGATATGAAAAATTCACTAAAGGAGTTTAATGGAAGATTTGAACTGGAAGATGAAAGAATAATTAGAGATTAAGCAATTCAAAGATTGGAAAGAAAAAAAGAGTGGAAAATAAGATCCTTATAGAAATGTGGGACAACATAAAACCTGTTAAAATATGCAGAAGGGGAATACTAGAAGAAGAAAGAGAGGTAAAATGGAACATTAAAATATTCAAAGAAACAAATATTGAAAACTTCCCAGACTCTATTTATAAAGCTTTATTCTACACATTTAAAAAGCTGAAAGAATCCCAGAAGGAATAAACACAAGGAGATCCACACCCAGACACATCATAGTAAAAATGTGGAAAGCTAAGAACAAAAAGAGCTATGGAAGCAGCAATAAAATAATATCACACACAAGAGACCCCAAAAATATTAACAGCTATCATCATCAGAAACAATGGAGGGTAGAAGCAGTGGTAACCATTTCAAAGTCATAGGAAAACAACTGTCAACCAAGAATCTTATATTTGACAAAATTCTATTTAAAAATGAAAGTGAGTAAAGATGATCCAAGATAAACAAAAGCAGAGAATTCATTGTGACTGAGTGATATAATTCAAAATTCAACTATTTGAGGAACTCCCAAACTCTTTTCCAGAATAACTGCATCATTTTATATTCCCAGTAATAATGCATGAAAGTTCCAAATTCTCTACATCCTTGCAAACACTTGTTATTTTCATTTTAAAAAAATTATAGCCACTCCTGTCGGTATGAAGTGGTATCTGGTAGTGGTATTGATTTGCAATGCAATAATGAATATATGATATTGAGCATTTTCTCCTCTGCTTCCTTTCCTTCTATTTAGATACTTTAATGAGGTATCTATTCAGATCTTTTGTCCATGTTTAAATTGGGTTGTTGAGTTTTTTGTTGTTGGCTTGAAAAAATTGTTTATAAAATTAACAAAGGAGATGTGAAACTTGTACATTATAAATTACAAAACATTAACGAAAGATATTTGAGAAAACCTAAATAAATATTTAGGTCCTATATTAATAGGTTGGATTATTTATTATTAAGCTGGCAATACTCCCCAAATTGATCAACAGATTCAGTGCAATTCCTATCAAAATTCCAACTGCTTTATTATTATTATTTTTTGCAGAAATGGACAAGGTAAATTTAAACTTCATAAGGAATTTCAAGGGACATTGAATGCACAAAATAAATAAAGCAAATTTGTGGGACTCTTACACTCCAATTTCAAAACTTAATACAAAGTGACAGTGATATATAAGTATGTTGTGGCATAAGAATAGGCATGTAGACAAATGGAATGGAATTGAGAATTCAGAAATAAATCCATACATTTATGGTCAGTTGACTTTTGACAAGGTTACTAAGACCATTCATTGAAGAAATGTAGTCTTTCCAATGAACATTGCTTGGAAAACTTGATATCCAAATACAAAATTATGAAGTTGGAACCTTACCTGATAATCTATACAAAAATCAACTCAAAATAAATCAAAGACTTAAATGAAAGAGCTAAACCTATAAAACTCATAGAGGAAATATATATATATATATATATGATTCTATATAACCTTGGATTAGATAATACTTTCTTAAATATATACCAAAAATACAGCAAAAGAAAAGATACATAAATAGGACTTTGAAAAATTAAACCTTGTATGCATCAAAGGACAGTATCAAAAAAGTGAAAGGGCAATTGATAGCAATGGAGGACAATATTGCAAATCATATATATGATAAGGATCTAGTTTCTTTTTTAAAAAAGCTTATTAGAAAAGCAAACTGTTTGGATGAAGACTTTTACTTTCTTGAGTAAATAAAATGGACTCATATACTTCTTCTTGCCAAAGAAAAACTGATGGCTAACAAATGTTAGCTTAAATATTTAAAATACATTAGAAGACAAGTCTGCTAGAGATTTCTTTATAGATGATATTTTGGTAACTGTCAAAACTGATTTCATAAAAGCACTGAAGAAGATTGTGGGAAAATAATGGAGTGGTCAAATCCAAGAAGCAGTTCCTTCAGCAAAACCACTATTGAAATGGCACAAACTGTCCGAATCAACTAATTTGAAATCTGGTGTCTAGTGGATGACTGAGCAGCATCCACGATGGAGTGGAAAAAGAGGCTGGTAAATCATGGTAAAAATACTGGTGAACTTCACTATCTCTTAAGGAGCTACACATCCTCCTTTCCGAGGCCTTGAAGCAGACAGCAGTGGGGAATAGAACTCAGGCTCCTGTGGCAGCTTGCTGGTGCCAGGGTGACACATAAAAACCTAGCCTCCAAACCTTCTGTGTGTGTGTGTGTGTGGTCTCACTGCAGGTCTCTACCTTTGATCAGATACATCAGGTCAAAGGGGGCTGGATCTGAGGATGGCCATTGGTCCACACCTCTTGGACAAATATGGCAGAGGAATCTGAAAGATGGTCACCTTCCTCAGAACTGCAGAAAACAGTTAAAACATTTCATTAATCAGACAAGTGCTAAATCAAGAAAATACAACCTCAAAAGCTATAGAAGAAACTCCTGGCATCCTTGCAGGGCCTACTGTTACCCCCTCCATAATATAGAGTGGAGCTAACTTGAGTTCCAACTGTGGGCCCCTGACCCTTTTCCAGAAGGAGATGCTTAGCCCCAGTGTACATACAGAGGTGGAACCATGTCCATGGCAATCTATTGGGGTGGCAGTCTGAGAGACTGAGTTGGTGAGTATGACTTGGACTTGCTCTACCAGAGTTTGTCATGAGTGCAGAGGACCAGCTTGCAGACAGCTGGGACAGAGTGAGAATTATTTAAGTTGACAATTGGTGTGGAGAAAGTGGCCATGGAGGCTGCTGGGGGTAGGGAATGGAAGGAAGAGATGAGATGTGGAGGCATTTTCGGGACTTGGAGTTGTCCTGGGTGATGCTGCAGGGACAGTTACCGGACATTGTATGTCCTCCCATGGCCCACTGGGGAGAATATGGAAGAGTGTGGGCTATGGTGTGGACCATTGTCCATGAGGTGCAGCGGTGCTCAGAGATGTATTCACCAAATGCAATGAATGTCTCATGATGATGGAGGAGGTTGTTGTTATGGGGGGAGGAGTGGGGTGAGGGGGGTGGGGGGTATATGGGGGCCTCATATTTTTTAATGTAATATTAAAACAATAAATAAAGACAAAATAAATAAATAAATAAAAGAAAGTGGAGAGGACATTCCGTGAAACTCCTGTAAACTTTAAATGGGGAATTTCTAAGGCCTCTATCAAGCACAAACCCAGGAAAAGCACAAGCGTCACATCATCTCAGATGAGTCTCAGATAAAGGAGAGAGTATCCTGAATTCCTCTTTTGCCTTAGGCTTATTTTTTTGATAGAAGGGTTAAACTCTGAAGGAGATCACCAGACAAACAGAGTCGATTATCAAAAATAGGAAAGGTGCTTTCTGCCTTGATCTTTTTATTTTGATTACTTACAGGCATTCAAAAAGTCTTTGTCATATCACTATTTGGATACAAACTTAAGAAACAGCTTCAGACTAAATTCCAGTGTTAGCACTTTACATATTAAAAGTAGTGGGCAGCAAAAAATTACAAGACAAACAAAAAGAAAGAAATAATGGTCCATCCAAATGAATAAGGGAAAATTCCAGCAACTGTCAATGAAAAGGGTCAGACTTTTGGCTTATCAGACATAGATTTTCAAAAAATGATGTTCAGTATTCTCAAGGAGATAAATGAAAAGACAGAGGAAAAACTATAGGGTATGAGAAAAACAGTGAATGAAATCTCCCTGAGAAATACTGGGATTTAAGAATACAGGAACTTATTGAAAAATTTCCCCCAGATAATTTAAACAGCAGATTGGAGGAGATAGGAGAAAGAATCAATGATCTTGAAGATAAGACAACTGAAATGATAGAGAATGAGGGGCAAAATAAACAAAAGATTTAAGATGAATGAACAGATCCAAAAAGATCTGTAAGACAACATCCTGTGCCAATATAGACAACATGGAAGTCACAAAAGGAGAAGAAAGAGAGAAAGGAGCAAAAATAAAATTCAAAGCAGTAATGATAGAAAACTTCCCAAATTTAAAGAAAGATGTAAATATATATATATATGTATATACATATATGTATATACATATATATATATATATATGTACTTTCCGGAAGCCTAATGAAACTCAAACAGAATAAATCCAAAAAGAATAATGTCCAGTCACATAGAAGAAAACATTTACAATATTTTCCATACCAAGAACAAGGAGAAAGGTCTGAAAGCTTCAGGAAAAGAATCCTATGTACACAGGAATCCAATAAAATTTGTGAAGGTCATCCCGGCCCGCAGGACACTAACGGGGGCTCGAGTACCGGTCAGGGAGGAATGTTATGGGACAAGAGACATGAAGGACGACAGCCAGACAGAGTTCAGATCAAGCTGCAAGCTGCAAAATTTTATTGAAGGGGCTGAGCATATATACTCTAGGGAGAAGGGGGGGGGGGTGGTGGGTAAGGATAGGTGGTGGTCTGGGATTGGCAGCTGCTGTTGCTGGGGGAAGTGGCAGAGGTAAGGTGATTGGTTCTGGCTGTTACTGAGGGAAATAGCAGAAGTAAGTTTAGGAGGCAATTACTGATTGGTGGTCACACTGACTGCCTGAGGCGTTGGCTGGGTGGTAACTGCGAGAAAGGGCCCGAACCTTCTTCCGTGAAGAAGGCTGAGTATACTGTAGACCGTTACTGTATCAGCTATGGCAGCCATTATGTGCTCTTTGATATTGCTGAAGGCAAGTGCTGTCTTAAGCGTCCCCAACAAAAATTAAGCACCGATTTCTCATCACAAAACATGGAAGAAAGAAATCAGTGATGTAAAATATTTAAAGTGCTGAAAGGTAATGACTTCCAACAAAGAATTTTATATCTGGCAATATTTTATTTCAAATGTGAATAAGAGATTAATACATGCCCAGATACACAAAAGCTGGGGGAGTTTGTAAACAATAGACCTACCCTACAAGCAATACTAAGGACAATTTTTCAGATTGGAAGGAAAGAAAACTAGACATTGGATCACAGCAGTATAAGGAATAAAGACTTTCTGTATAGGTAACAACACTGGCAATTATAAATGTCAGTTATTGTATTGCATTTTTTGCTATGTAACTCCATTACTTAACATCTTGCAGGTGTTAAAAGGTGAGTGTATGAAAATTAATAATAGGCCAATGGTTTTTGATACACAACATACACAAATACAATTTGTAGCAAATATAAAAATGGTGGGTGAACAGAAGGTAGAGGAACAGTTCATCAGTACATGCATAAGTTATTGAAGATAAATTAGTATCAAATGAAATATTACTGTTATAGAATTAGCATGTTTAATTTTAACCCATGGTAAATTCAAGATAAATACATGAAAAATATATTCAGAAAGAAATGAGAAGGAACTCAAATGGTGCAATTAAAAAAAAACACAGAAACAAGTAAATATGTAAGTAGACATTAACAAAAATTTTGAGGATTAAGATATGATTAAGAATTACAAAGACAAAGCAGCACAATAACAGAGGAAAGTATTGTTAATCTGTTTAAATGTAAACAGATTAAATTTTCCAATAAAAAATCAGGGAATGGCAGAATGGTTTAAAAAGCAAGAACCAACTATATGCTGTCCACAAGAGACACACTTCAAGTTCAAAGGTGTAGGTAGGTTGAAAGTAAAAGGATGGAAAAATATACCATGAAAATAGTAACCAAAATACAGTATGGGTAGCTATAACCATACAAGATAAAATAAACTTTAAGTCAAAAACTCTTGCAGAAGATCCATAAGGAAATACAAGATTTGAATGATACTATAATACAGCTAGGTTTAACAGACATATCCAGAACACTTCACTCAAAAGCAGCAGAATGCACATCAATCATTGTACAAGACACATCAATCCTTGTACAGGAGAGATCATATATCAAGTGATGAAAAAAGTCTCAATAAATTCAAAGAAACCATACAATGTATCTTCTCTATTCACAGTAGAAGGAAGCTAGAAATCAATTCAGGGAGAAGTGGAAAATTCATAAATATGGGGAGATTGAACAATGCACTCCTAAACAATCACTGGGTCAGAGAAAAAAATCACAAAGGAAATTATAAAATACCTTAAGATGAATAAAAATGAAAACACAACGTAATCAAACTTATATGAAACACTAAAAACAGTGCTTAGAAGGAAACATATGATTTAATGCAACCATTAAGAAAGAAGAATCTCAAATCAGAAGAAAAGAGAGGGGGCATAAATAATTAAATGAGAAATGTAAAGGTGGACATTAATACCAATCCTTCAGAAACAAAAGATTTAGAATGATAAAATGAACAACTACGTGCCAACCTAGTTGAAATGGATAAATTCCTGCAAAAACATAAACTACTGCACTGACTCAAGAAGAAACTGAAGATCTTAACACACAAATAACAATAAGAGAGATTGGATCAGAACTGAACACCACCCCGAAAAGAAGAGCTCAGGAACTGATGGCTTCACTGTTGCATTTTACTAAACATTCCAAACATTCCAATTTAACAATTCTCATCCACCTTCAGGTTCACTATGTTATCCAATCCCTAGATTATTCTCTAGTTTTCTTTTTTACTTTCTTTTTTTAAAGAATGAAAGTCTGTAGTTTATTCAGGTAGTCTTAGTTTTTCCCTAATATCCATTTTCTGTCCCAGGACCCCACCAGGATATCACAATACATTTAGTTTCCATGTCTCCTTAGGCTCCTCTTGACTGTGATAGTTCCTTGGTTTGTCCTTGTTTGTGGTAACCTTGACAGTTTTGAGGAGTATTTGTCAGATATTTTGATATTTTACATTTAAAATATATATTTTACTAGATAGGTTGTGAACTTACAAAACAACCATGCACATGTGTGGATTTCCTATACAACACCCTTCCACCAACACACTACATTGTTGTGGAACACTTGTTACAAATTATGCTGTGGAACACTTATGTTGTGGAACACTTGTTACAAATTATCAGACTATTACCATAACTAGGATCCATAGTGTACATTTGGTATATTTTTTCCATACCCCCTATTATTAACATAATACATTATTGGTATTGATGCAAGAATATTCCAATATTGCTACTAACTATAGTCCATAGGTTATACTAATTGTGTTTTTTTCCCATGCTTCTCCACATTCTTACCATCTTACAATAGTGATGTACATTTGTTCTAGTTCATAGAGGACATTCTTGCATTTGTACTATTAACCACAATTCTCATCCACCTTTGGGGTCACTATGTCTGTTAGGTCCCTAGATTATTCTCTAGCTTTCTTCAATTGAGATTTACATTCCTAGACTACACTTTTCAGCCACAGTCCTTTTATAAACCATTAGTTCTGCTTACTATCATATGTCACCATCAACTCTATCCATTAAACCCATTCAAGTTAATTAAAACTTGTACATATATTAAGCCTCAGTACATCTTTTCAGCCCTCCACTTATTTCCTAGTAATCTAGACTACAGATTTTAACTCCATGCATTTATTATTCATATTTAGTTCATATTAATGAGACCATACAGTATTTGTCCTTTTGTGTGTGGATTATTTCAAATAACATAATGTCTTCAAAGTCCATGCATGTTATCATATGTGATCCAATTTCATTTCTTCTTACAGAACCAGAGTATTCCATTATATATACATATCTACCATATTTGTTTATCTATTCATTGGTTGATGGATACTTGGGTTATTTCCATCTTTTGACAATTGTAAATAACACTGCTATGGACATATGTGTACAAATATCTGCTCACCTCACCATTTTCAGTTATTCTGAATGTATTTCTAGTAGGGGAATTGCTGGATTACATGGCAGTTCTATATTTACCTTCTGGAGGAACTGCTAAAATATCTTCCTCAAAGGCTACACCATTTTACAGTCCCATGAACAGTGAAGGAGTGTTCCTATTTTTCCACATCCCCTCCAGCAATTATTATTTTCTGTTTTCTTAATAATGGCCATTCTATGTGGTGTGAGATGATATCTTATTGTCATTTTGATTTCTGTTTTCCTAATATCCTAGTGATATTGAAGATTTCTTGAATCTTTTACTCAAAAAATTGAAAGCATTAGCCTTCTAACTTATCTTCTTACTCCAAACATCTAAAAATACATCCTCAGCACATTTGATAAGAGAATAATCATAAAATAAAATTCTGATCATAGATTATTAGAGAAAAAAAGAAAAAAAATTCATATGAACCATTTGCCTCAGCATTATCAACAATCACTATCTCTACACCTCACTCCAGATATATTAAAAGATTTTCTTTTAGGGAATGGATCATGGACTTTGTATGTATGTATGTAAATATGTATTTTTATTTTTTAATTGTATTTTTAAGACACTTAGAACACAAAAATTTACATTAAAAAATTTAAGAGGTTCCCATATACCCCACACCCCACTCCACCCCTCTCCTCCCACATCAACGACCTCTATCATTGTGGCACATTCATTGCATTTAGCAAATACATTTTGGAGCACTGCTGCACCACATGGATAATAGTTTACATAGTAGTTAACACTCTCCCCCAGTATATTCAGTGGGTGATGGCAGGATATATAATGTCCAGCATCTGTCCCTGTAATATCATTCAGGACAACTCCAAGTCCCAAGAATGCCCCACATTATATATCTTCTTATCTCTCTCAGCCCTCAGGAAATCCCATGCCCACTTTCTCCAGATCAATGCTACAGTTTCTTCTGTTACTAGTCTCAATAGTTCTATAACAGAATACCAGTAAGTCCTCTCTAACCCATATCTTATTTCTCTATCCTGTGGACCCTGGAATGGTGATGTCCACTCCACCTCTATAGTGAGAGGGGGATTAGATCCCATGTGGTAGATAGCTGTGATTCTCCTACTTGGAGTTGTAGCCACTCTCAGTTCCCTCGTGTAGTGGTTGACAATTTTCACCTCCCTGTTAGCTGACCTGGGTAAGTTCAATGAACCAGAGTGTCAGAGTTGCAACTCTGCCAAGGCTCAGGACCCAGCTGGAACATGGCCAGTCCAGAGATTCAAGTCTCCTGAGTACACACCCAACCCTAACACTAACCACAGTTTTAGTAAAAGTGACAGAAGAGGCATGTGCAGAAATGTCACATCTGAGTACAATTCCATCACACTCGGGAATACAAATTCCAAAGTAGGACTCACTGACAAGGCGCTGAACTCCAGAGTCATCTACCATGATTGTAGAATCTGTTTGTCTCCATAGCCCTCAGGAGCACCAGTACCTGGGGTTGGATCTACTTTGGCTATCTGTGGGATCCCGCTGAGGCGTGTGTAAGCGCGCCCCCTCTGATGATCTCCAGGCTCTTCTCTGAAGACTCTGAGCCATATAAATTCATTCGTCTTTACCATTTTCTCCTTTTATTCAAGGACTTTTTCTAGTTGCATCACCAGTTAGTGAATGGTAGTAATCCGTTGCTGCCAGGGAGACTCATCCCCAAGGGTCATGTCTCATGCTGGGGGGAAGGTAATGCATTCATTTGCTAAGTTTGGCTTAGAGAGTGGCCACATTTGAGCAATATGGAGGCTCTCAGTAGGTAACTCTTACGCAACCTGCAACTCTAGGCCTAGTTCGTATATCAGGCACACAGGCTCAAAAGGTTAGTCATCAGTATTAAGGGCTCATCACTGAACTATCCTTCTTCATTGATCTTTGCCCTTGCACTTGGGAGATTGTGCTGTTTCATTGGGTAATGTGACAGAGTTCCCTTGGCTAGGAGCTCAGCACTCCCTCAGTTGTCGTGTGTAACTGTACCTACTATGACAATGCCCAATGAATGTCCAAACCTTTTTATATACCCTATATACTTGCCCTGGAGAACTCCCTCCCAAACACGTGTCCCCAGTCAGTAGCAACCCACACCAGTGGTCCTCCTCTGCCATAGTTGAAGCACTCTGTGGTCCAAAACTTCCTTAAAAATGAAACCTAATATATTGCCAAACTCAATTAATAGGAAAATGAAATAGTAGAGATAGGCTTAAAGATTAGAAATAGAATACATACTAATTTAGAAAAAATAAAGTAAAAATAAATTGGGGCATTAGAAAATGAAAAATATCATAAAACTTTGTTTTTGACATTTTGCCTTTCATCACTGTAATAGGTGTTGCCCTGTATGTATAGTAGCAAGACACTTTCTTTTATTCCTTCCTCAGTGACTACATCCATTTTTTTTTTTTTTTAATTTTGCCTCCAAAAAAGTTTTAGATCACAGTAAAGTCACATATACAATATAGGGGACTCCCATATATCCAACATCAAACCCTTTTTCCTCTTCCCCAGCAATGATCTTTTCACATGTTTATGTTATATTTGCATTAACTGATGTACAGATAGTAAAACATAGCTACCCAAACATGGTTCCATTTTGGTTTATATTATGATTTATATTTTAGACTGTATATTTTTCTAAATTTTTAGTTACATTATGTTTTACATTTTAGCCTATAGACGTTTATACATTTTTGATGAAATTTAACATGCCCTATATCCATCATTGCATGATCTTGTGGAATACTTCCATTGCCCCCCAGTTACCCTGGTTCCATCTATTCTATTCCTTTCTCCCCTTCCCCTCAGGGCCCACAGTGAAAACCTACCTTCATTATTGGAGGTCCAGATTCACAGATACTCGCAACAATGCTGAGAGCTTGACACTCTAGACTGTCTTACCCCATTGGGAGCCACCAGTTCTCTCAAAAGACAAAATTCCCTATATTTGAGAACATCAGGCCTCCCCAGGATGGAGGTATACCTTCCCACACATTGTATGGGTCTCCACCCAATGATGTAACACACTATGACAAGAAAAGTGCTCACACACTCCCTGTGCCAGATGTCCCCTATAAAGCACCTTAAATAGATAACCCTTCCTTATTGTATTTTTGAAGAGCTTTCTCAATATTATAGTTTCACCCACATACCCAACAATCTCCCAAGTTCATCTGTTCCCCTCAATCTCCCCCCAGTTCCTTGGGCCGTCTGACCCATACTTTCAGCTCTAGCCCCCCTCAAGATTGCAAAGCCCCACCTAATAATATCCCTATGGTCTTGTCTTATTCCTTTCCTGTACAAATACTTACCTCCAGTTTATCATAGATTTTACCCATGTAGGCATCGGCTCATACCCTTCCTCTCTTCCCCAATTTCCTGTAAGCCTATCATCCAGTCTCTGGCTCTCTGAGACAGCTTGAATAGTCTTAAAAGTATACTGACTGCTAGGTCTCGGAATAATTATAATTAGTTTGTTTTAAAGGATCCTTTCAAAGCTTTAAAGGACTTTTTCTATACTTGTTGAAATTCGGTAATACAATTATTAACCAACATATATTAAGGGTTTTAAAAGGTTTAAATTGGGTAATTATAGGAAAACTAAGATTCTTAATTCCCCAGTCTAGAAGATAGGACTTTAATCTGTCCCACCTGTCCTTCCCCCATTGCTCTTGCAAAGAGAAGGCACTGGGGGCTGGGTAGGTTAAAAAACTTAGGAAAAACTTTTTCCATTTCTCATTAGTGTCTACATGCAGATTTCTATATAACCTTTCCATCCTGCTTAGCCTAATTTGAGCTCCAAGAATACTTACTTACATATATAAGCACATATTTAATTTTACACTTTGAACAGAGCTCTTTTAAGACTTTTTGTTGACTTATATTACCATCCCAGTGTATGACGATATATACTGAAAAAATAGGCAGACCCAAATAGAGACATTCACGGAAACACACAACTCACTGTTATTTATAATTTCCTTACAAAATAAGTTTAACTGTAAGATAACATTTAAATGATCTCTTTGAGGGCTATTTCTAATTAATCTGCATCATGACCATGCAGTTTTCCACAAGAATTTTGTTCTTTAATTATTGATTTATAAGTGAAATGTCCCCAGTGCTTTAAAATACAATTTTCCTTTACTTCAGAATTTTTCTTATTTCCCATATGAATTCGGTAGACCTTAGATGAAAACATTAATCCCTATGTGTGCCCACTGAGGTCACTGAAGATTCAGGGAAACTGGCTTCTTTCATGAATTACTGTTTTTAGGAGCTTCCACATTTGAGATGGGAGGCTTCCCCCACTCCCCAGGCCTCAGAGATAACAGGACTCTGGTGGCCACTGCACTGAAAGATGGACACTCAATCCTGAGGGTTGAGATTTCCACCAGGCAGCAGTTTAGTTCACATTTGGAGTCATGAGAGAAAACAGGGTTATTAATACCAGTGGAAGGAGAGGAGAAAAGGATGTCTCCAGTCTTCCTTCCCCTGAGCCTTAGGGGCAGAAGTTGCCAGGCTACAAACTGGAGAATAAAGTAGTTAACATTAAAGGTGAGGCCATGAGTTCATGGTCATGAAATAACCATGAGCAAAGGCAAACTCAGTTTAGAATTCTTTTACTATAGTAGGTTCTAGGCATAGGTAAGTTCAGTTTGTAATTACAATTTCTATGACTAAATCCACCCATTTACAGCAAATTCAGGTATTATCCTTCTGCTGTTTTATGATATAAAGGTACCTATAATGCTGTTAACTCTTAGTTATAGTTTCTGGTAAGTTTTTACTTCAAAGCATATTGGGTACTTTTATTAACTAAGCAACTAAAACAATTTTATTAGCAACAACTTTGCTAAGTTTTCTGCTTTTCTAGCAGTTGAACCAATTCCACTTGTAATTTATACATCAAATCCAATTGCAAGATAGTAATGACTATTAAAAACTCATTTCTAGATTACCTTTCACTGTTATCCAATTTGTAATTGGTGAACCCCAAATCTGATTTCCTAGGCACAAGCAGACTGATAAAATTAATCATAGATTTAAAAGTTAAACACAATGTTAAGCACAGATTAAAACAAAAAAGAAAATTTTATACCCTTAGCATTTTCTAGGAACTTAATAGATTAATAGTTTTAATCTTAATAGAAGGCACATTAGGAGGTTCCTTATTTTACAGGAGAGAGGTTTAGCAAACAGCATAGATCTTGATTCCCATTCACTTCCCTTATAAGACACAACTGAGTTTAGAAAGGTCTGGAGTCAGGCTAGGACTGAGGAATTGGCTCCTGTGTTAAAAAGTGAACCTGTCCCTGGGCCCTATACCTGCTGCTCCTTACCCTTCCATCTATGCAGTATGGTCTCGATTGCTGAAAACTGAAAAAACTGTTTCTAAAAGGGAGTTAGTGGAAGTTCCAAGGCTCTGCAAGTTTTTATGAATATCTGAGGCACACTGGCTGGATTTCTAGGTTCTTACACTGAGCAATTTTTCTGAACTTATCTAAAATTGATGTGTTTTCATACTGCATTTCTTTATCTCTTTAATGAGACTTGGCCGCATGGTCTCTGGCCCTCAAATTTGCCTGTCCTCTCCTTTTCTCTTATACAGGTTTAACTGGAATTTAAAGTTCCATGCAGAGGCTACTCTTGATCATACTGTGGCCACATAGACATCAGGGGCAGGTTGTCCCAATCTCTGAGAAGACACAACTCTGGGGAGACTGCTGGAATCCTAAAGACTGTGTCCATTATTCTAATAAAAATGAAGAATAGTTTGTCACCAGCCAAGCATCCCAGAGTCCAAGTCTACTAAATTTGTACTCTCCAAAGCAAATTATATGAACCATTTAAATCTCCAGGGATATTTAGAGTTGATGCTCTGGTTCCTGGCATCCCAGGAATCCCAGAGCCCTTGCTGCTGGGTGTCCCCAGGGCCACCTAGACTTAGAAGATGCCTGGACTTAGGTTCTGAACCAAAGCTACCAAGCCACATGTGTGATTCTTCCTAGAAAAGGGGTTGACTTGAATCCCAACCACCCATTTTTTGTGTATTTTTACAGAGGTCTTAGGAAACCATATCATTTTATGGCCCTGCCTGGGAGTTGCACAGTTAAAAGTCCATTAGGAGATTAGAGATCAATTGTTCCAGTCAACAACCTTGGGGACCCTGAGGGAATTCAGGGCCTCCTGGGTGCTGGAGAGGAACATAACCTCCCTGTGCCATGGGTAGAACCAAAGCATTACTAGCCAATGCATTTTCAGTTTCTAAGAAATTATAAAGGATTTTATAAATCCAAAATGAGGTATTCAGTAGTAGGGAGATTAAATGTGGAGTTGAGTTAAATTATGGATACAGACTCATGTCTGTGACCCCCCTGGGAATGGGAACATAAGCCACCCCATGGGACCACCCCAGTCCTGCCCACTGCCACTCTTCCATCCAGTCCCAAACCAGGGGTGCTGAGTGGGGTTGGTAGGAAGGCAGGTCCGCAAGATGTGGATGGGAGGAGAGGCACATGTGTGACACTGGGCTCCCCAGGAGGAGTACAAGCCTCCGAAGCTCTCTGCCACCACCATTACCTCTAGGAGATAATGGCAGGAGAAGACAGTGAGAGCCAGTGCCAGGCACAGAACTGGCAGCTGCTAAAAACGCCAGGGCTTTAGACTGAAGACACCTCATTCAGGCCAGAAAAGGTGGCTCCTCTGTGCCCAGAACTTGGCCCAGGACCGCTTGTCCAGCAGCACGCTGCCTTGTGCCCCTTTCATGCATGCCTGCCTTCCCAACGTGCATTAGGTTCAACAAGCCTGGGTGCATGGTCAGGATACAGAGGAGTACCATGCCTTGGCCATCCACCCTCAGCCTGGGATTATGTCCTGTGAGGGCCATAGGGAAAGCCATTTACAATGGATAACCAAAAGAGAGTACTAAACAGGCCATAATTCATAAATTAGATTTACTAGGGATTGGGAAGGATACTGGTCCCTAGAACTCCTGCTGGCTTGCCAAATGTAGCCGGATTCCTCTAGGTCTAGGCTGTTGACTATGTAACATTAAAGAATTTAAGAACAAGCTTGTTTAGTTAGATCAGAAGTTTATTATGGAAATGAGAGAAGAAAATAGCCTGCCTCACTTCTTCTGTTGTGAGTATGAATTATATAGTCTCTCTGTCTTTGATTGTTGAACTATACATATTTAATTTCAAGGACCATATCTCTCTCATTTGTATAACTGCAGGTTGTTAGAGATCTGTTATTTGTCGAGGTAATGAATGGATGAATGAATGAACAAATGAGCAAATATTGGGATTGGCTCATTCAAAATTATTTATCCAAGATGAGTGTCTAATAGAGGATTGTTCACTGTAGGAAACAAATCTATAGCTTTAATATCTAGAACATTCTTTTCCATTTGTTTATTTAAGTAAAAATTTTTAAAAATACTTAGATTACATAAATGTTTCATAAAGAATGTAGGGGGGTTGTCATATGCCAGACTCCCTCCTCCTCCCACACTTTCCCACATTAACAACATCCCTCATTAGTGTGGTACATTTGTTACAATTGATGAACACATATTGGAGCATTTCTATTAAGCATGGATTATAGTTTACATTATTGTTTAAATTCTTTCCTACAAAATTTTGTAAGTTATGACAAGATATATAATGCTTGTATCTGTCATTGCAACATTATTCAGTACAATTCCAATGTCCCGAAAATGCCTCATATAACACCTATTTTTCCCTCTCCTTTCTCTTATAACCTCTGGAGACTACTGCCTCCACATCAGTGATGAGAGTCATTCCATTGCTAGAATCATAATAAGCCTATAGTAGAATAACAGTGAATCTACTTTAGTCCATTGTTCATTCCCCAGTCCTGAGGATTCCTGAATGCTGATGCCCACTCTACCTCTAATTGAGAGGGGTCTTAGATCTCATTGGGCAGATGGAAGGGACTATCTTGTTTGAAGTTGCAGACTTTCTCTGCTCCTTGGGATGGTTGTAATCCATCATCATTTCCTTGTTAGTTGTCCTGGGTGAGTTCAATGAACTGCAGAGTAGGTGTTGCAACTCTGTTGAGATTCAGGGCATGTGTAAAGCCCAAAGATTTAAGTCTCCTAGACATAAGCCTAAGTTTATGTACTAAGTATCTGTTCAAATAGAAAGGGCAGGAGAGCCATATGTAGGGAAAACATGACTGAGTCCAACTTTGTCACTCTGGGAAGCATAAATTCCAAAACAGGGCCTTCTGGCAGGATGCCAAACTCTTAAGCTGTGAACCCTGCCTGTACTATCTGGATGTCTCCAGAGTCCTCAGTATCCCCATTATTTGAGACAATTTTTACTGTGGCAGTCAATGGGATCCTGCTGAGATGTGCGAAAGTGAAACCTCTGGGAAGATCTGGTGACTCGCTTTGAAGTCTCTTAGCCATATAAGCCATTTAAACTCATTTGTGGGAAAATGAAAGTATTATACTAGTAAAATCATGATTGCCTTATTATTTTTGCTCTTTCTTCTAATTATTCACTTGATCAGAAATGTATCTTCTGTGGTGGTTTGGAAATGCTTATAACCCAGAAAAACATTTTCTTAAATTTCATCCATTCCTGAAGGTGTGGGTGTAAATCCATTGCAAATTGGATGTTCAGTTAAGGTGTGTCCCACCTCAGTCAGTATGGGTCTTAATCCTTTTACTGAGTTATTTATAAATGGAAAATTACATAGAGAGGGAGAGGGAGAGGGAGAGGGAGAGGGAGAGGGAGAGAGAGAAAATCATGGAAGCAAGAAACAGAAAGCATAGAAGGCTGGAAGAGAAGAAAGAGACCAGTAGACATGACCATGTTCCTTGTCATGTGGCAGAGAAGTCAAGACTCACTAACAGTGGTCCTCAGGAAGAAAGCTTTGCCTTAATGAGGCCTTGATTTAGACATTCTCTTGGCCTCAAACCATTTCATGATGTCTGCTTTGAGCAGCCCAGGAAACTAAAATATCTCTTATACCCTATAAAACTATGCTTTCCAGTGCATGAATGGATTTCAGGAATTAAACTCTTATAACACCCATGAACTTCCAAGACTGTCTCATATGATGAGGATAAATTGAACGAGAAGGAGCAAAAATCTTATTTCTCCTAATTCTGTTCATAATACTAGCATCATTATTTTGGAAAATGGTCTGTGGGGCAGTGAATTGGAACCTCTGAGACCATGTCTGGTTATTCTCAAGGAATCTTCACTAAATTGCCTGCTGTCAGTTCAACATCATTTACGACCTTTTTAGCAATTTTTTGAGTATAAAGCCCACTTCCCTGTGTGAATCCAGTTTTCAGTCTGTCAATGAGAGGACTTTGTGCAAAGTTTGGAAATTGGAAGAAAAGCAGAGGTCATTTTCCCCAGAGGCATTATTACCAGACTGTTGAGCAGAGATTAATAGCAGCTTCTCAGGATGTCTAGAACTATCTACTTAGCTGCTGAGAACTGGAGCTTTCTCAGAAATCACTGGAAATCTCTGCAATTTCCCTCTAAACTTTTCTGAACCATTTTCTTAGAGGCTTTAAACTGAGATTTTAATATTTGTTTCCTTTAACTTGCCTTTGGGGAAAAATATTGTTCAACTACTTTATTGCCTCCATCTCTTTCAATGCTCTTAATAGCTGTAACTCTTTATTACACCCTTAATTCCCAGAATACTTATAACAGTTTGCTTTCCTGACTGACCTGAATGATAGAAGACAGACCCATGTTTCCAGAATTTGCAAACTCTGTAGTTCCCCATGGTTAAATATTCTGTGATCCCATGTTTGCTTGGAAGTATAATTTTAAATGCAATTCATTTATTTATGAGGAAGTAACCAAGACAGAGGGAGATGGATTAGAGTGTATTATAGTCCAGCAATTTGTTATGGGTAAAAACTCCAAATATCATATGAGCTTCTAGCACAAAATTTTAAAAATTAAAAAAAATTTTAGTCTTTGAGCCTGCTGCATAAAAAGAGAGTAAAAGCAGTCAGTTTGAGACTGAGATGGGACCATGAAATGAGGAACGAAGCATGAACAATGTTCTGTACATGCATTCTTTTTTCCACTAGGAAAATCCCTAAAATCTGCCTACTAGTCTGCCTGGGATAATTGGCTTCGTGGGAGAAATAGAGACACAAATACATAAGAGAAACAACTCCTTCAAATAACTCTCTTTGGCAAACAGCTTATTGCAAAAGTTCATTTAAGGAGGAATTCAGGAATTGGCATTTCAGAATGCAAAATGCACTCACTTTTCACATTGTGCAAAGTGAATGATTAAGTATTCTGGAGCAAATTGAGGAGGAAAGAAAGTGTTGGGACAGAGGAGGAAAGCTGACTTCGAAACAAGCACACAAGAAATTTAGAAAAAGCATATCAGTGGAAAGAAGTGAACTATAGATGCCTGTAATAGTATATGTAGACTTCAAATATATTCTTTTGAGCAAGAGAAAGCATACATAAAATTCAAACTGCATGAGGTACTTTATAAGAAATTCCAGAAAAGGCAAATTTAGTCTAAAGTGACTGAACGAACATCTGGGAGTCACTAGGTCTAACGGCAGAGGTGGAAATGTCTCGGAGAAAAAGGAACTATGTGGAGTGTGTGAATATTCCTTATCTTTATTGTAAAATGGTTGTTTATATTTTTTCAACTGCATTATTTTAGAAGAATGTTCCATAGTATTGTATGGAACATATACCTTGATAAAAATGAAAAAAAAAAGTCAGTGCAGGATTAGGAAATTAGCAATTTGCAAATTGTTTTAAATATATGGAAACACCCGAAACCCAGATATAAATAAATTATACCTTGAATTTCTGTCATAGATTACATCATTTGTAGGCTTAAGAGAATACAAAGCAATTTAAGAAATTAGAACCAAGCAGAGAATTCAATTATCGCTAAAAACAATAAAAATATGGCAATGTTTACAAATTCCATATTCCTAATTCTTATGACTCTCTGGTTGAGCATTCTTCAAAGTAGGTTCCTCATTCTTTTGCCTATTTTATAAACCTGGTTACAACAGCTTTGGACCTTTATTCCATATTCATATTAAAGTTTCAGCATATGTGGTGGCTCCTGCAGGAAGGCTAATGGTCTTTAAAATTAACCAGATTATCTCCTCCTTTTCTATCACAACATTAATTACATAGTATAATAAATGCCAGATTATGTTTAGCAATGTAAACTTCTTAAGAGGAGATGCAATTAGCAGTATTTAGTGAATATAATTTTAATATTATGTAAATAATCTAAAATTTCAAATAATTAACTAAAAAGCTATCTAGCAGATTTCATTTTTAAAAGATTTTAGTACATAAATATTTATCAGTATGAAATTTAGTATTGGGGATTGGAGGAAGAAGTTCATTATTTATAAGGAAGTTCTACTCAGAAAGAAAAGCATAGCGGTACAAGGAGACATGAGGGCAGAAATGATGTCTGTCTAACTCATACAATAGGAGTCTGTATTCAGTTATCCCGCTCAGTAGCATGTTATTTAGGTTAATTTTTTTCCTTATTATGTTGACCAAAACAAAACCTTTGAAGCATGTCCTTGAAGGCTTCTTTCACCTGCTGGTTCATTAGGGTGTAAATGAAAGAGTTGAGTAAAGGAGCAAGGGAGGTATTGAGCACAGTGACACTTTTAGATAAAGTCACCCTTTGGTGAGGGCTTCATGTACATAAAGATACAATCTCTGTTAAGTAATAGAGACGACAACCATGTGTGAGGAACAGGTGGCAAAGGCTTTTTTTGCTCTTATTGAGCAGAAGAGAATTTTAGGATGATGTTGAGGATGGATGTACATGTAGGAGAGGACCACTAACAGTAAGGTGAGCACAAGTGTTATCAAGACTAAGACAGGGAAACGGATTTGGCCCAGTGGTTAGGGCATCCGTCTACCACATGAGAGGTCCACGGTTCAAACCCTGGGCCTCCTTGACCCGTGTGCAGCTGGCCCATGCAGCAGTGCTGATGCGCGCAAGGAGTGCCCTGCCACACAGGGGTGTCCCCCGCATAGGGGTGTCCCCCGCGTAGGGGTGCCCCACGTGCAAGGAGTGCACCCGGAGGGGGAAGAATTAAATAAAATAAATAAATCTTTAAAAAAAAAAAAAAGACTAAGACAATAGACGTCAACTCCATGAGGCAAGTTCCTGTGCAACAGATCTGCAGCACAGAGGAGTCACACAGGAAGTGATGAGAAGTTTTGGAAGCACAGAAATCCAGTTTCAACCCCAAAATCAAAGGGGCAAAGGTGATTAGTAATCCAGTTCCCCAGAAGCTGAGGACCAGTTGGTAGCACATTTTGCTGTTCATAAGGATCGGGTCATGCTGTGGTTTGCAAATGGCAACATAGCAGTCGTAGGACATGGCAGTCAGAGGGTAAAATTTTGTAACTCCTAAAAAAAAAAGAACAACAGCAACAATTGAGTAATACAATTGTTATAGGAAATGGTTTTGTCTCCAGTCAGAATGGCTATCAAGAATCTTGAAATGCAAACCGTTCTGAATGAAATTTCCAAGTAGGAGAAATTTCCGAGGCAGAAATACATTGGAGTCTTGAGGTGCGGATCCAGCAGAGTGAGGAGGAGGAGGATGAAATTCCCCACCAGGCTTAACATGTAGCTGAAAACGAGAAAGAAGAAAATCACAATTTGCAGCCGAGTGTCTTCCATTAGTCCTAGCAGAATAAATTCTATCTCCATTAATTGGTTCTTCACTTCTCTTTTATTCTATGAAATGTAAAGAAAATAAAAGTTAATAATACATATAGGAAGTATTTTATTTTCATTCTGAACCATAGAAAACTCCATATTTAAAACTTACATGTGTGTAAATGTTTTCACGAGTCAACTTAGAGTTCATTCAAAACGAACACCTTCCAATGCATCAGTTTCCTTTATAGAATGTTGACTAATTCTTCCCTTGTCTAGACCTGAATAATCCTATTTGCCAACTTACAGAAAGAGTAACAGTCACTTTGAAGTTTAGCCCAGCAAATGATCTATGCCCATGTTCCACAGAGATATCCAAGAGAATATTTAAATATTTCATATTTTCTGATTTCTTCATTTAAATATTTTCTAAAGTAATTTTGATTCTACATATTCATCACAAGTTCCATTTCATATTTCCTTCATTACTGTTTTTGCTATCACTTTGCTTTGATTTTTCTAACAATATCTGTTTGCTTTTTCTTCCTAAGTCCATCCGTTTTTCCCTTCACTGTAAATGAGTGACATTTAGATTAATTACTTAGAAAATGTCCCATTATTACTAATTACAACTCTTATCTCAAATCTGCATGACTTAGGAAATAAAACATAAAAGCAGATAAACTAAAATTGATATCTATGTTTATATTCCTTTTTAATTCATTCCATTTATAATGGTTTCATATTATTTTCCAGTATAATTGTGAAAATTACATTAAGAAACTTTTACTTTGAAACTAATTATTTGAAGCACTAGTTGCAGATCTTATCACTCCTAGTGCTGTATCATCATGCCATAGTTAGTAATTACGCTTATTTTGTTACTCATTGCCTTTGAACATGAACAAGGCTTCTTTGTCTTATCCAATTTTCAGAATTTCCAGGCAATATTCAAAAGAATTCATTTTGTTTTCTTCTTCCCTTCTTCCTTGGATATGAACTATAATTTCTTTTTCTATTTAATTACAATTATCCAAATACGTCTTTTATATTTTTTAGATAAATTGATAATATTAGTATTTTTGCCCATAAGATTTTAAAAATTCTTGAATATATTAGATTGTTTGCCACCAGTATTAATTTATATATACATATTCCATGAATAGCATTTTAATTCTTGCATTTCAACACAAAAGCATTTCTATTTCATTATACTTTGAGTTTTTTCCATTAATAATTTTTCTCATATTGCAATAAAATATGCATTGGTATTCTTTTATGCATTACTTATAGAATTTTTATGATGTATTGAACTAAATATAACTAATAAAGGCATTGCCTCTTTATTATTTCATTCTAATTTTCTATTAATCATAATTTTCCAATATTTTCTAATTGTTTTTATCCTTCAACTGGTTATAAATAGGTTTGTTGAAAGTGGGATAAAAAGTTATTATTTTGTAGTATGGTCCACAAATGAAATTTGGATTACTGTCACTAAGAAAACACATGATTTTTAAAATTAATCACAAGCATTTATTTTAAACATGTACATCTGCCCTTGAATCTCTAGAAATCCTAATTTTCTACTACTTGTGATTTGATAGGGAGCTTTTAGAAATAATTTTTTTGCTAACCACAAGTTCCCAACAGAGTCTTGGAATTAGATATCCTCAAAATCTAAAGAACAGCCGCTCTCTAAAATCCCTCCACAATTTTAGAGATGTATAAACAAAATGAACTAGATAGTCATTTGTATATTAAAATATGCTTATTATAAGATTTCATACATTCTTGTCTAAAACTAGATAAGAATATTTATTTTTCCATCAGAGGGAATAGGTTAATAGGACAATTTAAGGGCAAATATAATTCCCTGATATAGACTTACAAAGTTTTGTTCTAAGTTTAGATTCAGAAAAGACAAGTTAAAATTTAAAACTGACTTACATTACACAGAGCATGTTGGGATTGGTTTTTCTACTATGGTAGATGGTAGAATATATGGGCTAACTAAATTACAAATGATTATTAACATTTCAGAACATTACTCAATTATTAAAAGGGTGTTATATACCAATGCTTTGTTCAAAAGAATTCAAGTAAAAGTTGAATTGTGACAATTATTTATTTTTCAAATGATTTCTCACTTTGTCTTCAATTCTCACTCACTATATATATCAACATTCAAAAAATAAAAATCCTAATTGATTTATCATACTTTCCAGTTTTGTTACATTTTCTTAAAGTTATTTTTTAATCTTTAACTTGGGATTTTATATCAGATATCCAAATACCAGAAGCTGGAAAACTTATCTTAATAGAAATTTAACATATCCCATGATTCTAATAAAATGACTGTTAACATCTTTTTGCTCTATGAATACACAAGAGAATCTGCTGAAATTACCAAACAAAAGAAGAAAGGAAAACATTTTCTCTAGAGAATGGTATTCAGAAAATATTAATTATTTTAAAAATAAATTAACTAAATCATTTAGGAAAAATAGCTGAAGGAGCTGTATACCAAATAACACTTTTTAAAAATTATTTTAATGTCAGTAATATTTAGCAAGAACACAAACTTGGGACAATATGAATCAATTGGTTCAAAAAATCAACTTTGATTCTCTAATGAAAAATTTCTCTAACTTTCCCTAAAACAAATAATTTAGTAAGTCTGTAGCTGGCTTGGATATTGAAAAAGAGACTTTCTTAAAATACAGGTTTCAATTCTGAGAATATTATTTGAGAAATCAAGGATAATGGGTTTGGGTGTTTAGAAGCGTGTTTCATATTGGAATATAGAAAAAAATGCTAGTGATGCATTTGGTTTGCAAAATATGGGCTTGTGTAGGATAATCATAGACTTTTAGGTAGTTTAGGTATCTTGAGCAGGGAATTTCAAGCCATGAAGTCATCCTTTTCTTTGTCTACTTTCTTTGGTGCAGTTGAAGCACATGGCTAATCTTATTATTTTTATTAGTTTGATGAAATTGTTCTAACATGTCAAACACATTTTCACCCAGAACCTTGACATTTATAATTGTGATTTTTAAAAAAGTTAATGAATTTATTGAAGCATATCACTCATACATAAATATACATAAACAATAAGTGTATTATAATAGATGTGAACTTACAGAACATATATAACGTTATACAAGACTTTCATAACTCACCCTACTGCCAATAACTTGCATTGTTGTTAAACTTTTTAAACTAATGATTAAAGAGCATTGTCAAATATTACTAACCAAAGTATTTTCCCCCAACCAACCCTATTACTATTATCTTTATATCATTTCTATATGAACATACACAAACAATTATGGGTGTAGTAAAAGTTGTGAACTTACAAAGCAAACACACATAATATCAGGAGTTGCATACATCAACCCTCCACCAACAACTTGCATTGTCCTGAAATGTTTGTTACAAATTATGAAAGAATATTATCAAAATGTTATTACTAATCATAGTCCTTATCTTACATTTGTGGTGTATTTCCCCCAATTCACCCTATTATTAATTTTTAAATATGTTTTTTATGACAGAAGTTGAAAACTTATAAAACAATCATGCACATGTGCATAATTCCCAAACAACACCCCTCCATCAACACACCACGCTGTGGTGGAACATTTGCTACAGATAAGATAATATCATTTGATTGTTATCATGTCCATGGGGTACATTTGGCTCATATTTTCCATACTGCCTCAGTATCAATACAGTACATCTTTCGCATAGATGCAAGAATATTATATTATTACTACTAACCACAGTCCATAAGTCACTCCTGCCATATTTTTCCCATGTTTCTCCGCATTCCCAACACCCTGCAGTAGTGATGTAAATTTGCTCTAGCTCACAAAGAACACTCTTGCATCTTTACCATCAACCACAATTGTCATCCTCCTCTTGGTTTACTGTACTATTCAATTACTAGATTATTCTATAGCATTCTGTCAATTGGCATTACCATTTTCAGCCACATCCCCATTACTCACTATGTGTTACCATCCACTCTATACATTTTACACTTTTACAGTAAAGCTAATTAAAACTTCCACATATATTAAACATAGTAGTCCATCTTTGTCCTCCTCTTATCTCCTTTAAGAATCCACCACTTACCACCAGGTCTTGAAGATATTTTCCTATAATTTCTTCTAGAAGTTTTATGGTTTTTGCTTTTATTTTTAGATTTTTGATCCACTTTGAGTTAATTTTTGAATATGTGTGAGATAGGGGTCCTTTTCCCTTCTTTTGGTTATTGATATCCAATTCTTTCAGCACCATTTGTTGAATGGATTATTCTGCCTGAGCTGTGTGGGTTTGACAAGCTAGTCAAATATCACTTGACTATATATATGAGGGTCTGTTTCTGAACCATCAATTTGGTTCCATTGGTCTACATGTTTGTCTTTATGCCAGTACCATGCTGTTTTTACCACTATAGCTAGGTAATATGATTTAAAGTCTGGAGATGAGGGCTCTCTTTTTCTTTTTATGATGTTTCTGGCTATGCAGGACCCCTTATCCTTCCAAGTAAATTTGATGATCATGTTTTCAAATTTACTTTTAATGCTGGTGAAATTTTTATCAGGATTGCATTGAATGTATGTATCAATTTGAGTAGAATTAACATCTTAATGATATTTAGTCTTCCAATCAATGAGCATGGAGTATTCTTTTTTTATTTCTTTTAACATTGAGTTGCAGTTTTCTGAATACAAGTGGTTTACATCATTGTTTAAGTTCATTCCTGACTATTAGAGTTTTATCTGTCATATTTTATTTTTACCACCTTTGCACCCTTTTAGTTACTTTTATTGATATAGTTTTCACTTATAGACACTCTTCCAGGCCTCTCTCTCCTGTCTTTTCTTTTCAGGCTCTAGCACATCCTTTAGTATTTCCTGAAACTCTGGTCCCTTGCATAGAAATTCTCTCAGTTTCTGTTTATCTGTGAATATTCTAATCTCATCCTCATTTCTGAAAGACAGTCTTGCTGGATGTAATATTATTGGCTGGAAGTTTTTCTCTTGTAGTATCTTAAGTATATCATACCACTGTCTTCTTGCCTCCATGGTTTCTGGTGAGAAATCAACACTTAATCATATTCGGTATCCCTTTTATATAATGTGTTGCTTTTCTCTAGATGTTCTCAAAATTCTCTCTTTGTCTTTGCATTTGACATTCTGATGAGTATATGTCTCAGAATTGGTCTATTTGGATTTTTTTTTTTTGGATGGGAGTATGTTGTGCTTCTTGTACATGGATATCTATGTCCTTCAATTGGGTTGGGAAATTTTCTACCATTATTTCTTCTAGTATTCCTTCTTTCCCTTTTTCATCTCTTTTCTTTCTGGGACACACATGACACATATTATCTTCACTTTCAGTGACCATTTCTTCAAACTCACTAATCCTTTCTTCCTCAAATCTGCTATTATATGATTCCAATGTTTTTTTTCAAAATTTCATTTATTGTGCCTTTCATTCCCATAAGATCAGCACTTTTTCTATGTATGCTTTCTAATTCTTTGTGCTCATCCAGTGTCTTCTTAATATCCTTAATCTCTTTATCCATCTCATTGAATTTTTTAAGGAGATTTGTTTGAACATCTATGATTAGTTTGTCGCAAATCCTTTATGTCATCTGGAAGCTTAACTTGTTCCTTTAACTGGACCATAGCTTCCTGTTTCTTGATGTGGATTGTAATTTTTTTTTTTTTTGGTGTCTTGGCATCTGGAATACTAGAGTATTTATTCTTTATTTTTTTATTGATTTTGTAAAAATATTACATTAAAAAAATATGAGGTCCCATTCAACCCCACCACCCCCACCGCACCCCTCCCCCCCCAGCAACACTCACTCCCATCATCATGACACATCCATTGCATTTGGTAAGTACATCTCTGGGTATCTCTGCACCTCATGGTCATTGGTCCACATCATGGCCCACACTCTCCCCCATTCCATCCAGTGAGCCCTGGGAGGATTTACAATGTCCGGTGATTGCCCCTGAAGCACCATCCAGGGCAACTCCAAGTCCCAAAGGCGCCTCCACATCTCATCTCTTCCTGCTATTCCCCATACCCATCAGCCACCATGTCCACTTTTCCCACTCCAATGCCACCTTTTCTCTGAGGTCCTTGGATTGGTTGTGTCCGTTGCACCTCTATGTCAAGAGGAGGCTCAGATTCCACATGGTTACTGGATGCAATCCTCCTGCTTTCAGTTGTAGACACTCTAGGCTCCATGGTGTGGTGGTTGTCCTTCTTCAACTCCATCTTAGCTGAGTGAGGTGAGTCCAATAAATCAGATTGTAGGAGCTGGAGTCTGTTGAGGCTCAGGGCCTGGCTATCATATTGTCAGTAAAAAGATTCAATCCCCTAAATATATCTTAAACCCCAATACCAACTACAATTCCAGTAAAGTAGCATGATAGTCTTATGAAAAGAGATCCCCTCTGGGTCCAGTTTCATCACACAGAAACACCAGCTCCAAAGAAGGGCCATCTGACATGGCAGTGAACCCTATCTGCCATGACCATAGAACCCGTGGGTCCCTTTAGCCCTCAAAGGAACCAATACCTGGGGATTGTATCTACTTTATCTGTCTCTTAGACTCTGCTCAGTTGTGCATAAGGGTAATCCTTCTGACAGCCTCCTGATTCTTTTTTTTTTAGAGACTCATAGCCATATAAACTCATTTCTCCTTTCTATTTCCCCCTTACATTAGATCAAACAGCATTTTAAAGTCATATTATTCTATGTAGACAGGGATATTCTGCTGATCTGCATTGAACCTTCAATTCAAGGTCATTTTCCAGTTGCATTATCAGTTGTTAGTTGATAGTGATCCCTTGGTGCCAGGGAGGCTCATCCCCGGGTGTCATGTCCCACGCTGGGGAGAAGGCATTGCATTTAGATGCTGAGTTAGGCTTCGAGACTGGCCACATTTGAGTAACATGAAGGCTGTCAGGAGGAAATTCCCAGGCACAGTGCTGCTCTAGGCCTTGTTCTTATTTCAGGCATATAGGCTCACAAAGATGCAGTTTTTCTCTTTAGTTTAGGGTTTCCTGCCCTTTCTCCCTTGTTGGTTGTGCAGTAGGATCCAATGTTGTAATTGGAGCTATAAACTGTGGATGGTCCAGCCGCCCTCATTTTGCCGTGGACCAAAGAAGCTTCTCCCACCTTTCTCCTTTGTCAGGGGTATGGACAAGTCACAGATGTGTGGTATAATCCAAATTGTGCAAGCCTTGACTGTAGTTGCCTGAAGAGACTGATGTCACTTCACGCCCTTTTCTCCCCTACCTTGGGTGGGGATGGATCTGCAGGTGTGGGCAGCAATCTGTGCAGTGCTGGTCTAAAATGACTGCAGTAGCCCTGGTAGATTTCCATTTTCAGTCTGTCCCAACCAAAGGTAAGTGGAGTTACCTGGGTAATCTGGTGCAAGGACTGCCAGCCTCCTCCCTGCCAGAGGTAGGACTGAAACCCAGTCTAGGTCTGTAGAACAATCTGTGTTAAAGAAACTGGTTCCTACAATCACTGTGATTTTTGGTTAGCCTGGCTTCCCCTTAGGCTGGGGACGGAGTCAAAATGGCAGTCACTGGCCTCTTTCAGACTTGTGCTGATTCACACCCTAGCTGTTCCCAGGGTTATATCTAAGCCAGCCAAGTCTACCAATCAGTAGCTGAAATCAGCAGCCAACCATCTCCTCCTCCTCTGCCTTTTTTTGGGAAATGGAACTTCCAATTCCAACCACAGAATAGATCCTGGGGTGGCTCATGCTGCCAGAGTAGGATAATCTCTAGCCTCTGCAGCTTGGCTGTTAATTCCCTGGAAAGGGTAATGCAGGTTCCTACAGTTTTCTCCCTGCTGGACATCGCACTGTGGCTTAGGCAAAAGCTGTAATCTAACCTGGATGGAAAGAAGCTGGTTCCCCCCAGTACTGTGATTTTCAGTCCACCCCACTTCCCCCTGTGCCAGGCACAGAGTTAAGATGGCAGCTACCAGCCTCTTTCTGACTTCGATAGGGTCAATCTTCAGCTGTTCTCAGGATTATATTTTAGCCCAGTTAATTTATTCATTAGTAGCTAAAGCTGGTGCCCAACTGTCTCTTCCTCTCCCATATTTTGGAAGTGAAGCTTTCAATTCCAGTTGTGGGACAGCTCCTGAGGCAGCTTGTGTCTCCAGTGAAGGATGGGCACCAGCCTCTGTGGCGTGGAGTGCTCTGCTTATGAGTCTTCTCTGCAGATGGGTAACCTCCTCCTTCCATTCCTTCAAGTATGTTGCAGGATGCTCTTCTGGCCTCCTGGAGCCCTCAAATAGGTTCTTCAGCTAGCTCCAGATAGCTCAGGTGTTTACTAACTGCCCTGTAGCAGGAGCTGAATCTTGAAGCTCCTTACTCCACCACCATCTTTCTGGTTATCTCTGTAATTGTGATAATTGTATTAACTCTCTTGCCACATCATGCCACTTTACCTTTGGAAAAAGTCATTAGTGTGTTTAAATCTAATCATATTAAAGAACAAATTTTAGAAACCCAGAACCAATTCAGAAAACTCTTTCTTAAGATTCCTTTCCTGCAGAACTATTCTCTGTACCAAAATCTGATCTGCATCATTGTATGAGTCAGGGTTCTCAATCGAAATAGAACCAATAGTATCTTTGTATTTGCTTGTTCGTGTGTGTCTGTCTGCTTGCAGACAGAGATGGAGAGGGAAAAACATTGAGAGATTTTTAAATAAATGGCCCAGGTAATTTTTGGGACTGGCCAGACTAAAATTTGTAGGGCAGGCTGGAAATTTGTCAGTAATTGATGTTGTTGTCTTGAGTCTGAAATCTGTAGGTCAGGCAGGCAGGTTGGAATTCAGTAGGCATTGCAGTCTTGAGTCCAGATGGTTTTCAGATGCCAAATTTTTTTTTCCAGGAAAACTGTTTTTTCTTAAAGTTTTTATTTTGAAATAATTTAAAAAATTGACAGTTTCAAAACTACAAAACCTGTGCAGAGAATTATAAAATAAACATTCAATATTAAGATTTTGTGACATTTGCCATATCATTTTGTCTATCTAAATATGTATCTATTCTCTCTATGACTCCATCCATCATTTCTCTATTATCTCTCTATCTCTCTATCTACCTACCTACTTACCTATTTGAGATTAGTTTTTGCATCTATATTAAAGAGAGTGGTCTATAATTTTCTTTTTTATATAGTATCTGGATTTGGTTTTAGGGTAATGTTGGCTTCATAAAATATCCCTCCTTTTCAATGTTTTGAAATTATCCCTTTTTTTTCAATGTTTTGAAAGAGCTTAAAGAGATTTGGTATTAATTCTTCTCAAAATGTTTGGTAGAATTCACCTGTGAAACCATCTGGTCATGAACTTTTCTCTGTTGGAAGATTTTTAAAAATATAATACATTTTATTTTTAAGGAGTTTTTAAATTACAGAAAAGTTACATAGAAAGCATGATGTATTCCCATGTACTCCCTGCCTCTCCCACATCATCCCCTATATTTTTTTAATGAAGCAGTACAATTTATGATGATGAATCTATAAAATCCACTCATTTTAAAAATGCACATTTTAAAAAATGACTCACTTGTGGTAAGGAAGAACATAGCTACAGAAATAATCTAAAAAATAAAACCATCATTGTGACATTTATCAGTGCTTCACACATCTAACAAATACTGAAGGAGACAACCGCCATCGTTATAACTTCTTTAAAGCCAAAAACTTAAGCACAAATCAGAATTAAAAGAAACTTCAGAATATTCACATTTGCATGCATTTTAAGCTGAACTTAAAAAATTCCACGTATAACAAAACTACAACTTTGAATCAAAATTAATATTAAAAACATTTAAGCCTTGTGACAATCTTACTCTACAGAAGCAAAGAAAACAGTGAATGATAAAAACAGTATATTTCTAGTAGAGAAAGCAATCACTTATTTCCTTTATCATTAAACAAAAGTCAATGAGTCAACATTTTAATAACACTGACAATGTTATTTACTATTCAAGAATTTGCTTTTCAAGTTATGTCTTGAAAAGGTACCCATCCATATATTTGGAATTAAATTAAATTTATACATTAAAACATTTTATTTAGATCTATCTTATAAGTTAACTTCAATGCTTAAACTGAAATTTGTTGTAAACTTTATGCTCCTTCCAATGCTTCAGCATTTAAAAACGTATTTGCATGGGTATAAAATAATTTAACTACAATAAATATTTTGTTTCTTCTCCATTTTTCACAACTACAATAAAACTTTTTTCAAGGAGATACTTTGTACAAACTTTTTTTTTCATACTGTCAGTAAAATTGCTAGTCTTAACTGTTGTTTGGAGTATTTACACACCCCCATTAGTGAATCACAGCACGGATCATTAGGATTTTTGGTGTAAAGTCATAAAAATCCCCCCTATATAACTACTCTCCTTTTAAGAAACAGCTTTTGGCTTGTTGCTGGGTATAAGCAGAAACTGAACATTTGACTCTGGGCAACCATGTTACCAAGAGAACTGGGCTTCCCATCATGAACTGTGTGTTGTCTGACTCACGAAGCCATGTAGTCAAGTGTAGCCAGCAGCCCTCATCATAGAAGTGAAATAAACAAGAATGGGTTCACGCAGGCACTAAAGGCACAAATAAGTTACATGATGAACTGGCACAATGCCTATTGCTCCCAAAACTGCCACATTACCTGTCCTCTGCCAGCACATAGCTATGGCCTCTTGGGTAATTTTCTATGATCAATTGACTGAGGAAGAGAAAACTAGCCATGATTTGCAGGCTGTTCTATAAGATATACAGACACCAACTGAGAAATCTCTACTGCCTCTATCTTTGATGTCTCTGAAGGACAATGATAAAAGGAAATCCTCCAAGTTGCCAGAATTTAAAGCACTGCACAATGTTGTTCATTTTTCTTTAAGGAGAAACAGCTAGACATGTGTTTGATAGTGATACATTGGTACAAAGTTTTAGGCTAGATAGGGAATTTGAAGGAACATGATAGGAAAATGAGTGACTAGGCAATCTGGGAGACAGCTATTGGATAGACCTAACCATTCTGAATGGGAAAACAAGTAAAGATATATGTACACCATGAGAACGATAATCAAAGTGTGACCTCAGCAGGTGAGGATTTTATAATCAAGTGAATCAGATGACCTTTCTGTGGAGACCAACGAGACTTTCCACAGCCACACCTGCCACTGTAATTGGCTCATGGACAATGGAGTCAGCGTGGCAAGGACGGATGTTATGCATGGGTTCAGCAACATGGTAATCCACCTTGATAGGAGGTCTTTGTTTAGAGCCCTGTATGCCAACAGTAAACATAAAACTCATACCACATATAGCACCATTCCCCAAGGTGATCAGCCTGCTACCTGGCAGTACATTGATTACATCGAATTGTTCCTATGGTGGAAGAGGCAGCATTTTGTTCTTACTAGAATAGACATTTACTATGGATATGAATTTGTCTACCTTGCACACAAACCTTCTTCCAAAACTATCATCCATGGACTACAAGATGCCTTATCCACCATAATAGTATTCCACACAACATTATTTTTTATCAAAGTACTCACTTCACAGTTAATGAAGTACAACAATGGCCACATATTCATAGGATTCCCTCATTTTACCAAGTTCCCCATCGCTTTGTAGATATGGATTAATAGAATGGTGGAATGGCCTTTTGAATTCAATTTCAATTTTGATGATTCCTACATGGAAATATTTTGTCGGGCTAGTGCAATATTTTCCAAGAAGCTCTAAATCAGTGTCCAACATATGTAGCCAGAATTTGTGATTCCAGGGATTGAGAGGTAGATCTGGGAATGGTACCACTTACTATTACTCCAAGTTACCCAGTAGAAAAATTTGACCCCCCCACTACCCTTTGCTGTGCTGTCTAGAGGTACTAACAGAAGAATGCTTCCAAAAGAAAGCACAACAATATTTCCATTGAACTGCAAGTTAAGACTGCTGCACAGTCATTTGGCTTCCATATGTCTTTGAATTAGTAAGCTAAAAGGAAGTCACTGTATTGCCTGGGATGTTTGATTTTGATTGCCTAGGGGAATTTGGACAGTTAATACACAATGTACATAAGGAACAATATGTCTGGAATTCAATAGATCCTTTAGAGCCTCTCTTAAATCTACCACGCCCTGTGATTAAAGTAAATGGAAAACAATAACAACCCAAACCATGTAAGACTACTAATGGTTCAGAATTTTCAGGAATGAAGATTTGGTTCACCCCATCAGCTAAAATGCACAACCTACAGAGGTGGTTGCTGTGGACAAAGGGAATATGAAAAAGGTAGTGGAAAATGTAGATAAAAATACAAGTTATAACTACTTGCAGAAAAAAGAACTACAACTATAATGAGATTTCTTTCATATTTTATCATCAATATATTAGTATGTGCATATATATATATTTATATACACACACAAGGATACACACATATCTCCAAAATCATAATCTTCTCTATCATATCTCTTTTCATATAACATAAATTGTATTAATTTTGCATACACTTCTGCAGAAAGAGCATGTTTTAAGTTGTATGGAGGCTAGTTATATTGGATTATTGGAAGTATGAATTTGTTTTTGTCATTTTTTTTGGTAGACTAAGTATGGTTTAAATAGATATGATTGGATGACAAGTTGACAAATAGACTAATGGTTAAGTTTACATGTCGACTTGAACAAACTATGGTGTCCATTTTTTATAGATGCATTTCACAGATGAAATTGTCATCTGCAACAAACTGATCCTTAATAAAATACATTAAACTTGAAAATGTAGGTAGGCTTCATCCATTATATGGAGTTCTTCATGTCAAGAATTGAGAGTTCCATGTCAGAAGGAATCTTTCCTCAAGTTTATGTCCTCTATTGTTTCCTGAATTTCCAGTATAAGGAATTCAGACACAAGAATTCAACAATATGGTCAGTGGAATTTTCAGCCTCTTGCCTACCCTATGAATTTGGACTTGTCATTTTCCAGAAACACATGAGTCAATTTCCTATTATAAACTCTCTCTCTCTTTCTCTCTAATCTATTTTCTACATATCTAATCTATTCTCTCTCTTTCTCTGATCTCACTCTTTTTTTCTTTGTGTATATATATACATCTCTGGAAACATTACCAGAATATACACCAGTTTCTTTTGTATCTAATAGGTTGTTATAGATTGTATTGTGTACCCTTTCAGAAAAAATGTTCTTAATCTACCTTCTTGTGGGTAAGGAAAACATTTGAAAATAGGACAATATGAAGATGTATTATCAATTCATGTGTAGACTCATTTATGAATAGGATCTTGTAGGATCATAGTTGATTATGGCTAAATCTGAATCAGGAGGCCCTAAAAGTATTCCTGGAAGCATTATAAAAATAAAAAAGTCAAGATTCCACAGGTAGGAGCTAAAGTCAGAAGTCAGGGTGTGCAGGTGAAGCAGAAAAACAAATACGAGGTGGTGATCTAGAACACAGTATGTGACAGGAAGCAGATATCAGGCTACAGAATCCCAAGGATTATGGAAAGCCAGCACCAGAATGCTAATAATACAAGGTTTGTGGAAAAAGAGTGTTTCTGTTGATTCATTGATTTGACATTTCAAGAGTCTAAATCCATGAACTAATGCATTCTTATTGTTTTAGCTAACCCATTACATGCTATTGTCATAGAAATCTGGCAAACAATGACACAGGTGATTTTAACTTTAGCTCTCACATTTATCACAGACATGCTTATGATTAGTCTTAGCTTTGTGTAGATATAATATGATTTCACAAATGAGAACTACAATATTATCAGTGCCTCATGGTAGTCAGGATGAATACATGGCCATCCCAAGTTCAAATGTGTGACTGTCAATTTGAATCAATGAGAATTCCTGTAAGAATATGGGAAGTCATAGGTAATGATATTTATACCAAGTCCTGTGCATTTATATCGCCTTCTTTGTCTGACAATTAAATTAAATCCATGCTAAGATTGGAAAAACATGTGAGGTTGCAAGGTATTCAGGTTATAATGCACCCTTCCCCACTTCTTCACTACTACCTACCTTCTGAAATTAGAAAAGTTTTTTCAGTGGAAATTGCCACCATCCTCTACATTCTCCTATATTCATTTTGAGCATACAGCCACTTCAATAACTAAGTTGTGTAAGTTGTTATCATGTTTTGAGTGAGTTTTTTCATTGTCCATTCAAATTTTCAATCAAACTGCTGATATGAAAGCGATAATTGATGTGGTTGCCCATGTTATATTCTGTGTTCTTGCCCTATTCTGTATGTTGATGGCAGAAAATGCAGACTATTGCAGGTGGGCTAAACTGACACTTCACTGATTCAAACCTTAATTCTGTTTCAAGAGCATATCTATTACAGTGTGATGGGAAAATTCCAACTCTCTTTCAACCATTTTCCATTTTAAATCCTGTTGTTCATGTTGTTCATAACTGAATTGAAACCCTCCAGGCCAAGATAAATAGATAAAATTCGCTAAGTCATTTTAAAAGATGTAGATATGTCATGGCATTTTAAGAGTAACTAAATTGCTTCTCAAACTTTGAATAAGTATTATTAAAACGTTAGTGGAAATGATCACCAAGTTTGAATTCTTATATCATTTTTCAAATGTCATCTAACTGATTTGCCCATTTGGGTCGTTTATTGCTTCTCTCCTTCTCCTTTCTTTTGAAATATATTTGTCGGTATTTTGCAAAATGTTAATAGTCCCATGCAAAATGTTAATAGTCCCTTCTTATATTTTGCCCCCCGCAAGAGCAAGGGTCACCAAAAAGTCAACCTATATAATTTGAAGCCTTTACATTCCTATTGCTTTAGAGAGAAATTCATTTATTGGTTAAGAAATGGACATATATAAGTTTGTAGGTTAAATTTGCCAAATCTTGGCACTTATCCATTGCAGCAAATTGGTAGTAAAGACACTTGAAAGCATTAGTTTTCAGTTGTCAATTCAAATGATTTCTTTCTGTCATACATATATCTAACAATATGCCTTCAATCATTAATACAAAGAAGTATGGACAAATTCAGTATTAACCTATTATTAATTAAATATTCAACTAAAATATATGGCAAGTTAAATCCTGAGGTCTTGAGTGTGACCTGGAACATTACTCTGGATTCCTCTTTTAATTTAATAAAAATCTCATTTCCTAGTTACCCACTAAAATGGCCTTGAAATGTTGGCATAAGAGCACCATGTATAACTTCATTTGAAAAGTTGTTTCTGTATGCTATTTCCAAATAATAGAAAGAGATCACATGGAGAAACAGGTGATTCTAAGGTTGCAGTAGGAAATATATGTCCCTCATTGCTTTAACAAATTACCACAAAAAAATTGTATTCAAATGTTTCTGGAGGGGTGAGGTCTGGAATGAATTAGCAGTGCTGAATTTTTCTGGAGGTTTCAGAGTGAGAATCTGTTCCATTTCTAGAGGATGGCAGCATTTTCTGGCTAAAGGCTCTGCTTTACTCTGACATTGGCTTATGTCATAATACTCCCTTTTCTTACAATCCTGCCTTCATCTCTCCTTATAAGGACCCATGTGATTGCACAGTCCTGCCTATATAATACAAGATAGTCATCCTTAACTTAATCACATTTATAAAATTACTTTTGCCCTTAAGGTAGGATATTCACAAATTCTGAAGATTAGGACTGTGGCAACTTTATGATGGCCTTTTTTCTGTCTAACAGTTGTTTTCAAGTAACCTGGAAACTTCTGTCATACCAAATAAATATTGATAATTGAATGACCACCACTGCTTTGTCAAGAGGATTGTAAAAGGCTCATTTCAAATAAGACAATTTGAGTACCAATAAGGCTAATAATTGCATGGCAGAAATCTTTCAAATATGTTTGTATGAATGATTTGATAAAGATAACTTAAGAAACATTGAATTCAGGAATTACTATTTATTTTTTTCTTTCATTGCTTGCATAAAGTTTAAGAAACCATTTCCTACTTCAAGTTCTCATAGATGCTTCCCTACATTATATTCTAAGAGTTTTATGGTCTTGGCTCTTATATTTAGGTCTTTGAACCATGTTGAGTTAATTTTTGTCTAGGTTGTAAGATGGTGAACACCTCTCACATTCTTTTGGCTATGGATATCCAGTTCTTACTGCACCATTTGTTGAAAAGTGTATTCTGTGCCACTTGAGTGGGCTTGTTGCCTTATCAAATGTCAGTTGGGCATACATGTGTGGGTCTACATCTCAACTCTCAATTCAGTCCCATTGGTCAGCATGTCTATCTGGGCAGAGTCTATGGAGGTGATTGTGGTACAGGGATGTGAGTGGGGTCGATGGTACTGGACTGTAATGGTGAGTGAGGTTGAGGGTGGGGGAGTTAAGCTACCCATGGAACTGGTGGAAGGAACAGGTGAACACCAAGGAGGTAGAGATCTGAGTTTCAGAATACAATTATTCTTTGGGCAACTATAGCAAGGGAGGGGCACTAGTTCAGGGTGTCAGTGGTGGGGGATGTATGATAAAGGGTGCACCTGGGGAATGCTTCTATGGAATATGAATGTGTTCACCTGGTAATATGGTGTTATCTCATTCAGTGAAAAACTACACAATAAACAGTGAAATATTAAACGCCTGTCTTGAGTAGCCCTGTTACTTTCTCAAATAGAGGGGTAAAAATATCTAGAGTACATAGGCAGTGCCTAATAAAATAAAACAGATCAATATATGCCAAGGCTTCAATGTTAATTTTTGTATTTATGAACTTCATCTGTTTAAAAGTGAAACAGTTTAATAATATCTATTACCTAAGAGTTATCTGCTGAAATCCTCGTTCTTACTCAAATTTTGCCTGTCTCTAAGCAAAACTCAGCAAATAAACTCACTACCTTCTCCCTATCATGGGACGTGAGTTCCAGTATAAACCTTTTTGGCACCAAGGCACTAATACCAGCACCAATCAGCAATGCATTTGGAAAAAGACTTTGACCAAAAGGGGCAAAAATTAAACACAAAAGTCTTTTTATAGCTAAGAGACTTCAAAATGAATTGGGAGGTCATTTCAGAGAGTACACATATGCATGTCTCAGGCAGATCTCACTTACTGCCATAGTAAAAGCAAAACCTCAAATAAGGGTGATCCTGAAAGCTCTATAGATACACAGACATTATAGGTGAGGCACAGAACCCCTTGAAATCAACAACCTGCCAGTGAGCCTTACCTTGGAATATATGGCAACCTAATCCACCAATGTAACAGACTCATTTATAATTTCCATACACATGATTCTTATATCCCTTTTATTTGATCCTATATTTAGCACTATAACCATTAAATATGTGTCCAGAGACTTAAATCTTCTTACTGTTAATATGCTGGTTGAGCCCTGAATCTCAGCAGTGTTGCCACCAACAGCTATTCTCCATTTCATCAGACTCGCCCAGGACAACTAAGAAAATGACGGTGATGGACAACTTCTATCCAAAAAAACGGAGAATATCTACAACTGCAAACAAGACATTTCAATCCACCTGCTCCATGGGTTCTAAGGCCCCTCAATCAGAAGCAGAGAGGGCTTTACTACCCCAAAATCTTCATAGTCAAGGAATGAACAAACACACGGGGGAAATACACCCATGGACCAAAGTGAACATTATTGTAATAATGTAAGAACATGTAACATAGATATAAAGATAGTGGTTCCAGAGTTCCTGAGGGTACAGGGAGGGAATAATAGGTGGGGTATAGGACATTTTTAGGACATTGGAATTGTTTTGCATGATATTGCAATGAGCGATACAGGCCATTATACATTTTGTCTAACCTATAAAATGGCACGAGGTGAAGTGTAAATCATAAGTAAAACTATAGACCTTGGTTAGTAGCAATGCTTCAATATTTATTCATCAATTTTAACAAAAGCACCAGACAATTGGAAGATGTTATTAATAGCAGAAGATGTGGGAATGGGAGGAGATAGAATATATGGAAATCCCTTATACTTTTTTTTTTTTAAATTTTTTTATTTTTTATTGACTTTGTAATAATATTACATTAAAAATATATATGTGAGGTCCCATTCAACCCCCCCCCACCCCCCCTCTTCCCCCCCCACCAACACTCGTTCCCATCATCATGACACATCCATTGGATTTGGTAAGTACATCTTTGGGCACCTCTGCACCTCATATACATTGGTTCACATCATGGCCCATACTCTCCTCTATTCCATCATGTAGGCCCTGTGAGGATTTACAATGTCCGGTGATTACCTCTGAAGCACCATCCAGGGCAGCTCCATGTCCCGAAGACGCCTCCACCTCTCATCTCTTCCTGCCTTTCCCCATACCCTTTGTCCATTATGTCCACTTTTCCCAATCCAATGCCACCTCTTCTATGTGGACACTGGATTGGTTGTGTCCATTGCACCTTTATGTCAAGAGGAGGCTCAGATTCCACCTGGATGCTGGATGCAATCCTCCCATTTTCAGTTGTAATCACTCTAGGCTTCATGGTGTGGTGGTTGTCCTTCTTCACCTCCATCTTAGCTGAGTGTGGTAAGTCCAATAAATCAGATTGTAGGTGCTGGAGTCTGTTGAGGCTCAGGATCTGGCTATCACATTGTCAGTCCAGAGATTCAAATCCCCTAAATATATCTTAAACCCCAACATTAACTGCACCTCCAGCACATTAGCATGAAAGTCTTATGAAGGGAGATCCCATCTGAGTCCAGATTCATCACACATAAACACCATTTCCAAAGAGGGGCCATCTGCCCTGGTAGTTAACCCCATCGGCCATGACCATAACTCCCATGGGTCTCTTTAGCCCTCAAAGGAACCAATATCTGGGGGTTGTATCTGCTTTATCTGTCTCTCTGACTCTGCTCAGTTGTGCATGAGGGCAAACCTTCTGCCAGCCTCCAGACTCTTTTTTAGAAACTCGTAGCCATATAAACTCATTTCTCCTTTCCATTTCCCCCTTACTTTAGGTCAAACAGCATTTTAAAGTCATGGTATTTTATGTAGACATGGATATTCTGCTGATCCGCATTGAACCTTCCGTATAAGGTCATTTTCCAGTTGCATCATCAGTTGGTAGTTGATAGTGGTCCCTCGTTGCCAGGGAGGCTCATCCCCGGGTGTCATGTCCCACGCTGGGGGGAAGGCATTGCATTTACATGCTGAGTTTGGCTTCGAGACTGGCCACATTTGAGTAACATGAAGGCTGACAGAAGGAAATTCCCAGGCACAAAGTTGCTCTAGGCCTTGTTATTATTTTGGGTTTATCAGCTCACAAGCATAGTCATTAGTATCAGGGGCTCACTGTTGAACCCTCACTCCCTCCCGGTCCCCACCACTGTACCTGGGAGACTGTCGCTGCTCCCCTAGGGACCACGACAGAGCACCACTGGCCAGGAACCCAGTACCCCCCCTACTGTGGTTTTTAATTGTTGCCACTATGAGTATATCCAAACATTACCATGCACCCTGGACATATGTTCTGTACAGCTCCCTGTCAGTCATATATCATCTGTCATTGGTATCCCATACCAGTATCCCTCCATTGCCATTGTTGAAACACTCTGTGATCCAGAACTCCCCGAAATTTGAAGCCCAATATAATGTCATGGTCCCTTACTAGGGAATGGCATATAGCGATGAGTTTAAAGGATAGATAAAGAACTTGGATAAAGTTAGATAAAGAACTTAGATAAAGAATGTTGACTTGAAAAAATTCCACATCCTATTTTTTTTTTTTTTTTTTCCCCCCCCCCCCCCCTAATTATTCAGCTTTTCTTCACAGGAGTCCTAGACCACAGCAATGTATATATATAATATACAGCACTCCCACACATCCACCAGAAAACCTTTTCCCTTCCACAGTGATACTCTTATGCCCTATTCATATCATATTTACTTAAAGTGATGTACAGAGTCTGAGGCATTAGCTTTCTAACAAGGTGACATCTGTGTTTACATTATGGTGCATACTTTAGGATACACAGTTCTTTACATTTTTAGTTATCCTATGTTTTACATTATGGTTTACATTATCAGTCTGTCATCTCCTATATGTTATGGTGTAATATTACATGTTTTATATCCATCCTTGTGTACTCTCAAGAAACTCCTCTCTTACCCCCCATTTACTTTGGTTCCACACATTTAACGTCCATTTTCCCTTCCACCTTGGTGCCCTCAGTGATAGCCAACCTCCGTTTCCTGAGGAGCCACTTCCAGAGATAGATGGAATAGTGTTCAGGGCCTAACTTGCTCAACTGCCCCAATGCCCTGGGAGCCACCCTTTCTCTCGAGGGATACAGTTCCCTCTATTGGATGGCATTAGTCCTCCCCAGGATGTGGGTCCACCCCCACTCTCACTACTTGGGTTTCTACCCCATGGTGTCACCCACTCTGGCAGAATGAGCATTTAGACATTCCCCAGGAGCCCGTCCTGCATCAGACCCTCCCCTCCGAGCATTCTAAACAGGTAACCCTCTTTATTATATTTTGATATGATTTTCTCGGCATTTTACTCTCCACCAACACCTGACCCTCTCCTGGTTCGTATGCTACCCCTCCCTCCCCCCACTTTTGGGCAACGTTACCCACCCGTCCCTCCCCAGCCACCCTCAAACCCGCAAAGCCCCAAGCAAAGGCAACCCCTTGCCCCCCTTTTATCTCTTCTTTGTGTTCATACTTACCACCATCTCATCTTAAATTCCACCCCTGCAGACATCGGCTCATATCCTTCCTCCACCCTCCGATTTCCTGCAAGCCTATCGTTCAGTCTCTTGCTATCTAGGGCAGCTTGTTTATTTCATATCATTGAGGTCATGTAGTATTTGTCCTTCAATGTCTGGGTTGCTTCACTCAACATAAGGTTCTCAAGATTCATCCATGTTATCACATGTGTTTGTAGTGTGTTTGTTCTTACAGCCGAGTAGTATTCCATTGTGTGTATATACCACATTTTATTGATCCACTCGTCTGTTGATGGGCATTTGGGTTGATTCCAACTTTTGGCAATAGTGAACAATGCTGCTATGAACATTGGTGTACATATATTGGTTTGTGTTCTTGTTTTCAGTTCTGCTGGGTATATTCCCAGCAGTGGTATTGCTGGGTCATATGGCAAATCTATGGCTAGTTTTTTGAGAAACCGCCATACTGTTCTCCAGAATGGTTGGATCCTTCTGCATTCCCACCAGCAGTGGATGAGTGTTCCCCTTCCTTCACATCCTCTCCAGCACTTGTATTCTTCTGTTTTTTTCATAGCTGCCAATCTTATGGGTGTAAGATGGTATCTCATTGTGGTTTTGATTTGCATTTCCCTGATAGCTAGAGATTTGGAACATTTTTTCATGTGCTTTCTTGCCATTTGTATTTCTTCTTCGGAGAAGTGTCTGTTTAAGTCTTTTTCCCATTTTTTAAATGGATTGTTTATCTTTTTATTTTCAAGATGTAGGAGTTCTTTATATATGCAAGTTATAAGTTTCTTATCAGATATATGATTGCCAAATATTTTCTCCCACTGTGTGGGCTCCCTTTTTACTTTCTTGACAAACTCCTTTGAGGTGCAGAAGGCTTTAATTTTGAGGAAGTCCCATTTATCTATTAGTTCTTTTGCTGCTCGTGCTTTTGGTGAGATATTCATAAATCCATTACCTATTACAAGGTCCTGTAGATGTTTCCCTACACTGCTTTCTAAGGTTTTTATGGTCTTGGCTCTTATATTTAGGTCTTTGATCCATCTTGAGTTGATCTTTGTATAAGGTGTGAGATGGTAATCCTCTTTCATTCTTCTACATATGGCTATCCAGTTCTCCAGACACCATTTGTTGAATAGGCCACTCTCTCCCAGTTGAGAGGGTTTGGTGGCTTTATCGAATATTATGTGGTTGTATATGTGAGGTTCTATATCAGAGCTTTCAATTCGATTCCATTGGTCTATATGTCTCTCCTTATGCCAATACCATGCTGTTTTCACCACCGTAGCTTTATAGTATGTTTTGAAGTCAGGTAGTGTGATTCCTCCAATTTCGTTTTTCTTTTTCAGTATGTCTTTGGCTATTCGGGGTCTCTTTCCTTTCCAAATAAATTTCATAGTTAGTTTTTCTAGTTCCTTAAAGAAGGCTGCATTGATTTTTATTGGGATTGCATTGAATGTGTAGATCAATTTTGGTAGGATAGACATCTTAATAATGTTCAGTCTTCCTATCCATGAACAAGGAATAGTCTTCCATTTATTTAGGTCTTCTTTGATTTCCTTGAACAATCTTGTATAGTTCTCAGTGTATAAGTTCTTTACCTCTTTAGTTAAATTTATTCCTAAGTATTTGATTTTTTTATTTACTATTGTGAATGGTATTTGTTTCTTGATTTCCTCCTGATCTTGCTCATTATTGGTGTACAGAAATGCTACTGATTTTTGCGCATTGATCTTATAACCTGCGACTTTACTAAACTCATTTATGAGTTCTAGAATCTTCGTTGTAGATCTCTCAGGGTTTTCTATGTATAGGATCATGTCATCTGCAAATAATGAAATTTTGACTTCTTCCTTTCCAATTTGAATGCCTTTTATTTCTGGTTCTTGCCTCAGTGCTCGAGCAAGTACTTCTAAGACAATGTTAAATAGGAGCGGCGACAGTGGGCATCCTTGTCTTGTTCCTGAGTTTAGAGGGAAGGAGTCTAGGATTTCTCCATTGTAAACAATATTGGCTTTAGGTTTTTCATATATACTCTTTATCATGTTCAAAAAATTTCCTTGTATTCCAATCATTTGGAGTGTTTTTATCAAGAAAGGGTGCTGTATTTTTTCAAATGCTTTTTCTGCATCAATAGATATAATCATGTGATTTTTTTCCTTCAATCTGTTTATATGGTGTATTACGTTGATTGATTTTCTTATGTTGAACCATCCTTGCATACCTGGGATGAATCCCACTTGGTCGTGGTGTATAATTCGTTTAATGTGTTGTTGAATACGATTAGCAAGTATTTTCTTAAGTATTTTTGCGTCTAGGTTCATTAGAGAAATTGGTCTGTAATTTTCCTTTCTTGTGATGTCTTTGTTTGGCTTTGGTACTAGGGTAATGTTGGCATCATAGAAGGAGTTGGGTAATGTTCTTTCTGTTTCGATGGTTTGGAATAGTTTCAGCAGGATTGGTGTCAGTTCTTTCCGGAATGTTTTATAGAATTCACCTGTGAAGCCATCTGGCCCTGGGCTCTTCTTAGTTGGGAGATTTTTAATAACTGATTCTATCTCTCTGCTTGTGATTGGTTTGTTAAGATCATCAATTTCTTCTTTTGTCAATATGGGCTGTTTATGTGTTTCTAGGAATTTGTCCATTTCCTCTAGATTGTCGTTTTTGTTGGAATATAGTTTTTCAAAATATCCTCTTATGATAGTCTTTATTTCTGTGGGGTCAGTGGTGATATCGCCTTTCTCATTTCTTATTTTGTGTATTTGCATCTTCTCTCTTTTTTTCTTTGTTAGTGTTGCTAAAGGTTTGTCAATTTTGTTAATCTTCTCAAAAAACCAGCTCTTGGTCTTGTTTATCTGTTCAAGTGCTTTCTTATTTTCTATTTCATTTAGTTCTGCTCTTATCTTTGTTATTTCCTTCCTTCTTCTTCCTGTTGGGTTACTTTGTTGTTGTTTTTCTAATTCCTTCAAATGTGCAGTTAGTTCTTCAATTTTTGCTCTTTCTTCTTTTTTGATATATGAATTTATGGCTATAAACTTCCCTCTCAGTACTGCTTTTGCTGCATCCCATAAATTTTGGTATGTTGTGTTATCATTATCATTTGTTTCAAGGTAGTCATTGATTTCTTTTGAGATTTCCTCTTTGACCCACTGTTTTTCTAAGAGTGTGTTGTTTAATTTCCAAATCGTGGTGTGAAATCTGGGCTTCTTTCCCTTGCAAATCTCCAGCTTGACTCCACTGTGGTCAGAGATAATGTTTTGTATGATTTCAATCTTTCTGAATTCGTTCAGCCTTTCTTTGTGGCCTAGCATATGATCTATCTTGGAGAATGATCCATGTGCGCTTGAGAAAAATGTATATCCTGCTGTGTTTGGGTGTAGCGATCTATATATGTCTATTAGATCGAGCTCCTCTAATATACTATTCAGATGTTTTGTTTCTTTGGTGATTCTCTTTTGAGATGTTCTGTCCAGAGTTGATAGTGGTGTATTAAAATCCCCCACTATAATTGTAGATGTATCTATTCTTTCACTTAGTTTTTCCAGCGTTTGCCTGACGTATTTAGAGGCACCCTTGTTAGGGGCATAGATATTTATGATTGTTCGATCTTCTTGACAGATTTTCCCTTTGACTAAAATGTAGTATCCTTCTTTGTCTCTCACAATTGTTTCACATTTAAAGTCTATTTTGTCTGATATTAATATAGCTACTCCTGCCTTTTTTTGGTTATTGTTAGCTTGTATGATTGTTTTCCAGCCTTTCACTTTCAATCTCCATGCGTCTCTGGGTCTAAGATGTGTCTCTTGTAGACAGCATATGGATGGGTCATATTTCCTTATCCAGTGTCCCAGTCTGAATCTTTTGATAGGTGAGTTTAATCCATTGACATTCAGTGTTATTACTATCAAGGAATTATTTGTGTTAGCCATATTTTGATTGGATTTGTGTTTGTCATATTTTGTTTGTATATTTTTTTTTGTCTTTTTTGTTGTTGTTGTTGGTCTTATACTCTCCTCCAACTTTGCCTTTCCTGTTTTTTCCTTTCTTCCTGCAGAACTCCCTTTAGAATTTCTTGAAGGGGAGGTTTCTTGTTGGTATACTCTTTCAGTTTCTGTTTGTCTGCGAATATTTTGAACTCTCCATCATGTTTGAATGCTAGTTTAGCTGGATAGAGTATTCTTGGTTGGAAATTTTTTTCCTTTAGTACCTTGACTATATCATACCACTGTCTTCTTGCCTCCATGGTTTCAGAAGAGAAATCAGCACTTAATCTAATTGAGCTTCCCTTGTATGTGATGGTTTTCTTTTCTCTTGCTGCTTTTAGGATTTTCTCTTTGTCTTGAGCATTGGATAATTTGACAAGTATATGTCTTGGGGTGGGCCTGTTGGGGTTTATGACTTGTGGAGTGCGCTGTGCTTCTTGGATATGTACATCTGTCTCTTTCAGTAGATTTGGGAAGTTTTCAGCCATTATTTCCTGCAACACTCTTTCTGACCCCTTTCCCTTCTCTTCACCTTCTGGAATGCCTATAATACGTATGTTTGAGCGTTTTGCATTGTCATTCAGGTCCCTAAATCCTAATTGGATTTTTTCTATCTTCTTATTGACCCCTTCTACTATCTGTTTGATTTCTGATGTACTGTCTTCCACATCACTAATTCTCTGCTCTGTCTCTTCTAGTCTGCTGATATTTGCTGCAAGTGTATTTTTGATTTCTTGAACTGTGGTGTTCATTCCCATTATATCTGTTATGTTTTTGCGTATGTCTGCAATTTCCCCTCCAAGTGATGTCTTCATGTTGTTAACCTCTTTCATTACTGCATCAAATTTGTCGGTGATAAATGTTTTGAGATCTTTCATTGCTTGTGCCAAGTTTTGCTCCCCTTCGTGATTATTGGTTTGTTGATTGGATTCAGCCATGTTTTCCTGATTATTGGTTTGGTTCGTAGATTTTTGTTGCTTTCTGGTCATCTCTTTATTTTGACGAATTTAATCAGTTCCTTAGCTTCTTTGTCTGCTCTTGGAGGTTAATTAGTTGTTATTTTTGCACAGGTGTTATATCTTCTCTTTGTCACTTTTTTCTTCTTATTCTAGTTACTTGTTGTTGGTTAAGTTCACTTTAGAGGAAAGTATTAGTGTTGGGGAAAGGCAATTGTGTAAGCAAGGGAAAAGTGTAAAGTTGTATTGGTGATGTATGTTAATAAAGCAGGAATATGAGATCTGGAAGGATGGAGGTTAGATTCATGTAGATTGTATAGAGTTATAGCTGTAGGTAGAGTACCTTTTATGAAGTTGATGACTGAATTTGGGAGGAATATGGTATGAACTACACAGCTATTGTTTTCATGAGAGAGGGAAAAAGAAAAGAAAGGTAATAGTTTCAAGAGTGGATAATAGACAGAAAACAGAACAAAGGTATTAGAAATTAAGAGTTAGACACTTTGTGGATCAAAGAACGGGAGGTGGGGGGTGGAATATAGGAGAGACAGTAGATGATAGTGGATATCAAGATGCAGGGGAAGGGGGATAGTGTAGGTAGCCTAAATCAGTTCACACAGAAATGAGGCAGTGGAGGATGGGAAAACCCAGCAAATGTGAGGTGTTCCCTGTAGCACCTATTGTATACTTGAATTAAAGTAAAAATAAGTGGAAGATGAGGGACAAGAGGGAAAGAGAAAACCGAAAAAAAAAAAAAAACTAATTATAATAAAGAAAAAAGAAAGGCAAGAAGAAAGGAAGAAAGAAAAAGAGGATGGGCAAACGGTGGGGAACGGATAGGGAGAAGAGAGATACAGGTACACACGTGTCACAATTGCAACACTATCTAAAACAACAACTTCCCCCCGCTTTGCCCTAAAACCCCCCCGTCTGTCTGCCCAAATGGGTCTGCAAGCACCTCCCTTCCCACAAACCCCCAATAGGCCGCCCAGGGCCCACGAACTCCCCAGTACTGCAGATGCTCAAAAAAAAAAAAAAAAAAAAAAAAAAAATTAAGTAAAATTAAAAAACAAACAAAAAAAAAAAAAAAAAAAAAAAAAAAACAGAAACCCCTCTGCAGGCCCGGCTCCGCCCGCCGCGGAGGCTTGGACCGGCTCTGCCCGGCTCCTCACGCCGCCTTGGCCTGGCCTGGCTCCGCCCAGCTCCGCTCGCTACAGCGGCCCAGCCGGCTCCGGCATCCACCTCCCGCCACCGCGGCCTGGACCGGCCCTGCCCGGCTCCGTACCCGCCGCGGCCTGACCCGGGCCCGCCCGGCTCCAAACGCTACCGCGGCCCGCAGCCGGGGCCTGGCCCGGGCCCGCCCGGCTCCAAGCGCTACCGCGGCCCGCAGCCGGGGCCTGCACCGGCCCCGCCCGGCTCCAAGCGCTACCGCGGCCCGCAGCCGGGGCCTGCACCGGCCCCGCCCGGCTCCAAGCGCTACCGCGGCCCGCAGCCGGGGCCTGCACCGGCCCCGCCCGGCTCCAAGCGCTACCGCGGCCCGCAGCCGGGGGCTGCACCGGCCCCGCCCGGCTCCAAGCGCTACCGCGGCCCGCAGCCGGGGCCTGCACCGGCCCCGCCCGGCTCCAAGCGCTACCGCGGCCCGCAGCCGGGGCCTGCACCGGCCCCGCCCGGCTCCAAGCGCTACCGCGGCCCGCAGCCGGGGCCTGCACCGGCCCCGCCCGGCTCCAAACGCTACCGCGGCCCGGCCCAGCCTGGCTCAGCCCCACCGAGCGGGGCTAGATGCCTCGTCTCCGCCTACCCAAGAAGGGAATCCTCTACAGGTAGCTGGGATCTCCGTGTATATTTCACAGACGAATCCTCTCTGTTACCTTCCCTCCAAATCGATGTACAGACACCTCCGGACCAGCAAAAATCCCGAAACAATCCGGTCCCAAAGAGTCTCCAACGCCGCCCAGCCGATTCCCTGCAGAAGACTCTAACAGGGATGTTCACTCAGCCGCCATCTTGCCCCCTCTCATCCCTTATACTTTTGATGTAACATTTCTGTAGTCTAAAATCTCTTTAGAAATAAAGTATGCTATACGAAAAAAAGAAAAATTGTTCATTATTGGAGAGATCTAGGGAACTGACTTATGCTGATTTTTTCACTTATTATAAAAGATGAATTCACTCATTTATCGGTTTCACATTTTATTGTGAGTTATTAAGTAGAATAACATATATGAGACATAATCTTATCAATTTTTAAAAAACGTGTTTTTGAAAAACAAAATTCTTGTACATTTCTTTTAAATGTAAGGAAATATCATGTAAGATGATTATATTGTACATACCTTTCCCTATTGATCAAAACATTATTGCAATTTTGTCAGTTTGGTATTATTACAATTTCTAAAATAAACTAGACATGCTTTTATAAAACATACAGGCTTGGAAATTCATCTTGCTGCAATGTGTGAAATGAAAACAAAGGTTATCATCTTTCTTCAAATATAATTCCCCTGATATAACCAATGACATCTAATTGGTGTATATGTTATCACACCAATGATACAAACACTTGCACATTTGAAAACATTATTTCTCTACATTTTTAAAATTTTTACTGATATAGTGATATCATTAACAAAATATCCTTCAACTTAAGTTTTTTCACTTGGCGACAGATATTTTACATTCCTATAATTCTGTAAATAGAAATCCATCTGAAATATTTGCAGTAATCCAGACAAAAAAAAAAAACGGGATCATTTGATGAGGTCTTATTTTGCTTTTATCTTTTTTCTCTTTCTACCATTTTTTATCTTTGACTGAGTCACTCATTTCTTTCAGCACATACCCTGCCTTAAAAAGAATCTTCCCTTAATATTGTAATTGCTTGGCAAATATATGCACATAAATAAATTATTAATAAATGAATCAATGAATGAATGTTTCCACAATGAATATGATTACATACACACAAATATGCCCATGATCTAATTGAAATTCTCACCTAAAAATATTAGAGACTTTCAGTTATTTAAATTACATATTCCCTTACAAGATTTTTAGTTTTCTTTACACTTTCTGTATTTCATCATAATTATTCTCTTCACAACTAATTTCTAGACCTATTATGATTGATATAATATTTATCTCTGGTGATTATGCTATTATAAAGATGTTCTATTTATTTATTCAATATTTTCCATTTGTTCAGCTAGGTATCAAAATATCTTAGTAATTCTACCACTTTCCTATTAAAATTTCTTGAGATTTCAGGATATGTAAGAATAATCTGAAAGGGGAAATTATATGCCAAATTTCAACAGTTTTAAGACACCATCAATTCTAATATATTCCATTTTAATTCATATCACTGCCAAAAATGTTGCCATTTAAACTATGAACAATGCACAATGCCATCAATAGTGTGCTGTATCTCCACATCATAAAAGTAAGGTATAGTGAATTAAACTTTAATATCATGGAATTATAATAGTTTTCATATGTTCTTTCTAATATTCACTCAATATTTGAGTGCAATTGTTTCTTACTGCTTTCAAAGGCCTTCCAAAGAAATACTGAATATTTCAGTCTTCTTTACTCATTTGCAATCATTGGGTTGTGGTGTACTGATGTTCTTAGACTTTTCAAAAAACTGGATTTTTAAAATCTTTCATATATTAATTGATTTCATTTTCTATATTTAGTAAGTTATGTTTTCTATTTATTTTTATTTATTTTTTAATATTTGTTTACATTTATTTGGAAAATAATAATGTACTCTCTTTTAGTGCTGTTGAAAATTTGGTAAATAATGATTACATGAAAAAATAGAATTCTTTCAAGTACAGTTTAAGTATTCTAAATAATTTAAAGTGAAATATCTGGAAAGTAAACAACTAACAGTCAAGAATTTTTATTTCCATTAACACTTTCCTTCATAAATGATAGATGAAGACATTCTCAGATAAACAAAAGCTGAATAAGTCCAGCACCACTAGGCCTGTCCTAAAGACAGTACTAAAGGGAATTCTTCATACTGAAAAGAAACATACTGGACTGTGGTTCAAAGCAAAATAAAGAAATATAGAACCACAGTAAATGTATCCACTTGGGAAATTATAAAAGCCAGTATTATTGTACTGTATTGTTTAGTATGTAACTCAACTTCTTTCTCAGTTACTAGAATGCAAATGCATAAAAAGTAATGATAAATCTCTTTTTGACATATGCTCTACAAATATATAAGTGTTAACAAGTGTAAAAAATGTTGAAGTACAGAGGAATATATGAAAAGTATATGAGCATATTATTGAAGTTCAGTTGGTATCAAATAAAATGATTGTTATATGTGGAGAATATCAAATATTAACCTTATGTAAAAGGTAAGGAAAATAGCTGAAAAATATATCCGGAGAGGAATGAAAAGGCATTCAATATGGTACAACACATAAAAATAAATAAATACAAAAGTATGCATTAACAGAAGTGAGGGAAAAAAGGCATAAGACATATAAGACTAAATAGCAAAATGTCAGAAGAAAGTCCTGCATATTCAGTAGTGACTTTAAATAAAAATGGATTAAACACTTCAGTAAAAAGGCAGAAATTGACAGAATGGATAAATGTGACCAACTATAAACTCTCTGAAAGAGATGCACCTTAAATTCAAAGATGCATGTAGAAAAAGGTGAAAGGGTGGGAAAAAATATACATGCAAGTAGTAGCCAAGAGAGAGCTGGGATGCCTATACTAATACCAGCTAATATAGACTTTAAGTCAAAACAGTTTGAGAGACAAATGGTCATTACATACTGATATAAAGGACAATTAAACAGGAAGATGTAACAAAAATAAATATGCACGTAACAGCTGAGCCCCAAATTACATGAAGCAAATACTGACACAGTTGAAGTAAGAAATACGTGGCTTTATATTGAGTAGGATAATTTAATACTCTACTCTTCATAATGGATAGACCAAGTCATAAAATCAATAAGAAAATCACTAAATCAACTAGACCTAATGGACATATCTGGAACACTGTAACTAACAAAAGCATAATACACATTTGTATCAAGTGCACATGGATAATTTTCCAGGATTGACTATCTGTTGAGTCACAGAACAAGTATTAATAAACTTATAAATATTTAAATCATGCAATGTATATTCCCAGGCCACAAAGGAATGTAACTAAAACTCTATTCATATATTCACAAATACATGGCAATGTATTTGTGGGATGTGGAGAGTGATGATTAGAGACAGGAAGTTTATTGAGAAACTTTCCCAATGGAGGGTGTCTGAAGAATATACTTCAGCCTGCCTGTGGATGGTGGTGGATATGATTTTATACAGTACATTAATAGATGGAAAAACATTAGTTTGTGGGGAGGAGGTTAGAGACCAAGTACAGCCTGGAGCCAATAAGGGGCTATAAAAGTGAACTCTTCCCATGTATGGCTAGGGAGTAGTGGCTAGAAGGAAGGGAATTCTAAGAATGCAGGAGGGGTTGGTGGTCCCTGGGCCTGGAAGGGGAGAAGGTCCTTATATGATCCACTCCCACTGTTATACAGTTTCTTTGTTCATTCCTGGGGGAGATGGACTGCTTCCAAGCACATAGGCTGGGGCTTGCTCACTTGGTCAGAGATGAGTCATAGCCTTATGACCTGTTAATCATTGCAATCCTTCTAAGGGGAAACCTCTAACAGGGATAAAGAGTAAATCAGAAACAAAATTAGGAAATATCTTGAGGTGAATGAAAATGAATATACGACATACCAAAATTATGGGATGCAGCAAAGGTTGTAGTGAAAGGGAAATTTATATTCCTAAAAGCTTACATTAAAAAGGGAGAAAGAATTCAAATCAGAGACCTACCCTCAAAACTCAGGAGACCTGAATTTCTGAACTGTCCATGTGATGGCCAGGTCCTGGACCTCAGCAGACTTGTGGCTCTTACCCTCTGGTTTCTTGGACTTACCCTGGCCAGCTGACAGGGAGGTGAAGAGGGTTAACCATCACACCAGGGAGCCAAGAGAGCCTACAGCTGCAAGCAGGAGAATTGCATCCGTCATCCATGTGGAATCTAAACCCCTTCTTGATGTAGAGAAGGACTGGACACAGCCATCCCAGGTCCACAAGATGGAGGAATAGAGTATGAATTAGAATGGACTTACTGGTGTTCTTCTGGGGAACTATTGTGATTAGTAAGGGAAGAAATTGTAGTAGTGGTGTGGAGAGGGTGGCCACAGTAGCTGCTGATGGTCAGGAGAGGGAAGAAGAAATATGGTTTGGGGGCATTTTCAGGATTTGGAGTTGTCCTAGGTGATGCTGCAGGGATGGATGCTGGACATTGAGTGTCCTGTCGTGGCCCACTGGGTGGACTGGGGGAGAGTGTGGACTACAATGTGGACCACTGTCCATGTGCTGCAGCGGTTCTTCAGAATGTATTCACTGGGTGCAGTGGATGTTCCACAATGATGGAAGAGTTTGTTGATGTGGGAGGGGTAGTGTGGGTGGGGTGGGGTGGGGATTATATGGGGACCTCATATTTTTCGAATATGACATTTAAAAGAAAATAAGGGAAAAAAATGAAAAAATAAAATAAAATCACAATTAAAAAACAACTTAATTTTGTAGTTCTGAAAGTGAAGCAGGGTATAATAGGGACCTAAGGAAATGGAACAGAAAACACAATGAGTTGAACAAACACCACCTGAAAGAAAATCCTGAGGTACAGCTTTTAGCCTGCTAATTCACACAGACAAATTAATACAAGGAAATGATCAGAAGACTGCTAGCAGCTCCCACCCAGCAGCTGCTGTTATTAGAATGTAACTTGCAGCATTCTCACATGGCAGAAAGAAAGGAAAACAGAAAGGGTCCCGCCATCCCCATCCTCATATTTTCATAAACACCTCACAGCAGCTCAGGACTGAAGAACAGTAGCCAGAAGCCAATTACCACCGGACAGAAACCCCTAGAAACCAAACCACCCAATGAATTTCCTCCCTCTTTGTCCCAAATACTCCAATCAGTGTAAACACTAACACTCAATGATAACCAATAAAATGAGAAACCCCTAGAGTGAGGTTACACATCTTTCACCCTGTAGCACACCTGCATCCATTTCTCAGATCACATACTATCTTTTTTGTAATTTCTGAATAAACTCTTTACTCCATTGCTTGCTCTATGGGATGTTCTTTAATTCCTTTATGTGACTTAGCCAAGAACCTAGAAACCAGTTATGATAACAAAAGTATGCAATCTTCCTTTTGGTTCAATTTTTAAAATGTCAACCAAATATTAGAAGATAGTAAATATAATAAAAACTAGCATATTTTACTTTACATTTGTTTAATGACATAAGCAAGATATTTTCATATAAATCTTGTCTGCTCACCTATAATGTATTTTAAAAAGCTGTGATTATCCCTATTTGATCTGGGTAAATGCAAGAATCTAAAATGGCTTGTCTAGGGACATTAGACTAGTTAGAAGATCTGGTACAGTAACATATATCTTATCATTACATGTTATACATTCATACTGAAACTAGAAAAAAAACTAAGTTAGAAAAATAATTAAATAGGAATGTATGTGGACAAAAATATTTAATTGCTTAGTGAACAGTTTCAAAGACAGTTATTAACCTTATATAAACATATTTCAAAACTAGATTAATTGAGAAGTGAAGTCTGAACATAGGCATTATAATGCTATAAAAGAAGTTTGATTTTCTTCTGACCAACTGGAGAAATAAACTAAAGCTTATGTGTCTTTTCTTTGCTCTTCTAAACAGAATGGTATATCTTCATAATCATTTTAAAAATAGTGCTAAATTGTACATCTCTTACTGTAGAAAAATGGGAACCTTATGAATTAGGTCTTTTTTTGTCCTGGATCAGAAAAGGAAATGAACAGACTGCTATACTGCACAGTTCCAGGGGATGCCATGCCCTTAAATCAAGCTTAATTTGTACAGCAGTATGTATCAGTCCCAGGAGTGAGGAAATAGTTTTGAACACCACAGATGAACAATTACAAATGGAAAATATTTGTATTCTTTTTTCTTTACTAAAAATAAATCTGTACAAGTTAACAAAGGGGTAGAGAGTTTGCTTTTTGGAAATACAGTAGAACTAGGACTAGTTGTGAAAAAGATAAGAACAAATTAGTGAAAAAATGTGAATTAAAAGACAAGTGAATTAGCTTCAAGTACATCAAGCAATGTGATCATTTTTACAAATATTTGTTGAGTACTATATTTGGCATGAGGCAGGGTTTTAAGGCTCAATGGGAAATACAAAGCTGAACAAGACAAGGAATATCCCCAGGCAGCTCACCTTTTATCAGCAAAAGATAGAACATATGTACAAATAATTTGCTTGAACTAAAATGACCAATTAGTCAAATAAGGATTATTTTAAAATAATTAATATTTAAATCCTGATTGGAAAGAACTTGAGACTGCTAATGCCCATTAGGTGTTTAACAATTATTTAGTGCCTTCCATGTGTGTTCTTTTTAGTAGCTTCAATGTTCTTTGTGTATTATCACTAATACTTAAACTTTCTTTCTTGAGCTACATGGTTTTAGATTTTAAATTAGAAAATTTCAAATAAATGAAGTTGAATTATATTACTTAAATAAAACCCACTAAACTTAAAAAAAGACTGTAAATTATGTTCATTCTATCATTATGCCAGTAAATTAGATAACCCAGATTAAATGGACAAATTCCTAGAAAAACACAAAATGCCTACATTGACTTAATAAATAGGAGATTTCAACAGACAAATTACTAGTGAAGAGATTGAATCATCAATCAAAATGTTCCCAACAAAGAAAATCCCAGAGCCAAATTGCTTCACAGAGGAATTCTACCAAACATTCCAAAAAGACTTAACACCAATTATTGTGGGAGGAGGGGCACCCGGCTTGCCTCAGTGGCAAACAGTGCGGCAAGAGGTGACACCGCCTCTGCCCACTGGGCCTAGACAAGGTGACCACGCCTGACTAGGCCTTTGCTGCTAACGGCTAGCTGGCACCGCCCTCCCCCTTCCTATCTCCCGCCTAGCCCAGCTCTCACTTCCCCTCCCCCTCCCTTAAACCTAATCTCTTAGTACGCTGTTTGCCCAGCAACAGCTTACAACCACCTATCAGCTTAGTAACAGTGTCAGCCTATCAAGAGTTAGCACATACTCTACTGGCCAATCACTAGCCCAATGCCAGAACATTGCCTTATATGGAAACAGCATTTGTCCTAGCCAATCAGAACCCGCCACACCGCTCCCCAATCCTATAAATCTGCATCCCCTTCTGCAATAAACCAGACTTGTGCCATCAGCCTGTCTCCGGGACTTCTTCCTGGGTCGTGCGCCCTCCACGCCTTTGGAGCCCCCAAGGGAAGCCTCAGCGGCCGAACGAGGCTTTCTTCCCCACGCCAGGGACCCCTCTCATCCCACAATGGGACCCCACTCATCCCGCAACAGGGACCCCGCTCGTCCCATAACAGGGACCCCGTTTCGTCCCTCAAATTATGCTCAAACTCATCCAAAATTTGAAGAAGAAGAACCTTCCTTAACTCATTCAACAAGGCAACATCACTTTCAAACCAAACCCAGATGAAGGAATCTCAAAAAAAGAAAATGATAGACCAATATATTCTTGAAAAAAGATGCAAAAATCTTCAGGTGGCAAACCAAATTCAAAAGCACAGTAAAATATACCATGAAATGTGGAATTTATTCCTGCTAGAGAAGTGTGGTTCAAAACATGAAAATCAATTAATGTAATAAATCACATTAACACAAGGAAGGACAAAACTACAAAATAATCTCAGTTGATGCAGAAAAGGCATTTGACAAAATACAGAGAGCCCTTGATAAAACACTTAGAACTCTAGGAATAGAAGGAAAATTCTATAATATGAAAGAGGGCATAGATGGAAAGTCCACAGCTACCATCCTACTTAATGGTGAAAGACTGACAGTTTTCTCTCTAAGATCAGGAACAAGAAGAGTATGCCAATTGTCACCACTGCTATTCAACATTGTACTGAAAGTTTTTGCCAGGTCAGTAAGTCAAGAAAATGAAATAGGCATCCAAATGGGAAAGGAAGAAGTAAAACTTTATTTGTAAATTATATGATCCTACACATACAAAATCCTTAAAAAATTAAATGAATTCAGCAACATGGCAGGGTACAAAAGCAATACCGCAATTCAGTAGTGTTTCTATACATAAGCAAAGAACAATCAGAAGTAGAAATAAGGAAAAACTCCATCACAAAGGCAACTGAAAAATTCAATATCTAGGAATAAATCTTATCAAGGATGTAAAGGACTTGTACCCAGAAAATTTCAAAACATTGCTAAAAGGGATCAAATATGACATTTATAAATGGAAGGATATTCTCTGTCCATGGCTTAGAAGACTAATCATAATTAAGATTCAATCCTACCCAGAGAAATTTAAATTTCAATGCATTTCCAATCAAAATTACAACCAAAGTTTTTGCAGATCTGGAAAAGCCAATAATCACATTTATATAGGAGAAGAAGGAGCCCTAAATGTCTAAGGCTATCTTAAAACCACCAATAAAGTCAGAGGGCTCATATTTCCAATCTTAAAATTTATTACAGGAGGGTGGGACAAGATGGCATCAGAGTAAGAAAACCCATATCATTGCTTTTACAAAAAGAAACAGATAAGTTTGAACAAAATCCTGCTTGTGTGACCTTTTTTGGGAACCCACAAAGCGGGAGCCTGCAGGACATGATCCAGAGAAAGCTAGATAACAAGAATGATTGCTAGGGAAAAACCGTGGGTTTCTGCCCTTCCCCCAGGGATGAAGCCCCAACTTTCCCCAAACCTTGATAGTCACACAGCCAGCAGCCAGAGGAGAGTGGAAAGGTTCTGATGAAAGGTGGAGAGGGCTCCTATAAGTGCAGGTTCAATTGCCTTGACATCCCTTTTTGAGGTTTGAGGAGCTTACCAGCTGGCTTAATGAGAAACCAGGAAGAGGGGAGAGACGAAATCTTCTGAAAAGTAGGATTTACCTAAACTCTATGGTTACATCTAGGAGAAGATGGAGCCAGGCAATCAACTAATCCTGTGCAACATACTTAAGGGAGTGGGACAGTAGGAAGTGCTTTGTAGTCTTCCAAGAGTATATTTAGAGTTCCTGGAAAGGTGTGGGTACTCTCCCTCAAAGAGACTGAGAGTTATTATTTTCTGTGGTGATTTGGTTCACCAGGGCCCCACTTGAATTTCAGAAGGGAGCTCTCCCATGGGCTTCCAGCTGCCCAGAGAGAGAGGGAAGTGAGAAAGGGGGAAATGGGGAAGGGCAGATTCTTAAATTAGTTTATTCAATCTCACAGAGTCTGTCCTGCCCCTGGAAGGGGACTTTTTGAGACAGGAAAACATAGATAATATCTTTTTTTTTTTTTTTAAGATTTATTTATTTATTTAATATCCCCCCCTCCCCTGGTTGTCTGTTCTTGGTGTCTCTTTGCTGTGTCTTGTTCCTTTGTCCGTTTCTGTTGTCGTCAGCGGCACGGGAATTGTGGGCGGTGCCATTCCTGGGCAGGCTGCTCTTTCTTTTCACGCTGGGCGGCTTTCCTCACGGGCGCACTCCTTGCGCATGGGGCTCCCCCAACGCGGGGGACACCCTTGCGTGGCACGGCACTCCTTGCGCGCATCAGCGCTGCGCATGGCCAGCTCCACACGGGTCAAGGAGGCTCGGGGTTTGAACCGCGGACCTCCCATATGGTAGACGGACGCCCTAACCACTGGGCCAAAGTCCGTTTCCCTAGATAATATCTTGTATTAACATTTAGAAAGTGATTGGAGTGGGAAGTCAAATAATTTTTTTTTATATGACTTTATATTTAACTTCTTGAACATTTGAAGTTATGATTTGTTCATGAATTCATGAACTGTTCTATAACACATAAGTTGATAAAATGAAACTTTATAGAGAAATTATTGTAAAATTATATAAATAGTTCCTAAATTAAAAGTTTTGTTTCTCATAAATCCATATAACATTTCTAATATCCTTAAAAATGACTGTATATCTCTACTTTTAGGACCCTCACTAATAAATAACCATTTTTTCTTTCTGTTATTTAATGCTCTGATTATAAGAAATTTAACAGTCTATAAAATGTTATGTTTTGTGTTATATCCAGCATTTGTTTATCTTATTTCCTCTGCTTTGAATATTAACATTATTACTCCTTTTCATCAAACTCTGGTGAAAAATTATTCAGAGGGCTGATATCCACAGACTCTCTGAAAAGAAAAAGCACCCAAAGCCCTAGTTTTGGACCTTCTCCATGGTGATCACCATCTAATACCTCCACTTCTTCAGCGCTTTCATTGTCTTTCTTCTTATACCTGTGATCTCTTATGTTGTTAACAACTTTGGAAAAATTGCCAGTTGTAGTAAATTGGGCTTCCTGTGAAGTAAGACTTTCATGTGTATCTGGAAACAGTACAGATGGAAATGTACTACCTCTAAACAGGTAGTAGAGAAATTAAAATAGTACAATTTTGTCCCTCGACTATAATCTTCAAATTATTTACTCTCATTTCTACATTTCATGACAGAGTGATGAGGCTTATTTCAGCATCAGAGGGTTGTATTTATTTACATTCCTTATATAAATGATATTAATGTGAAAATGGTATTTACTATCATTAGATTAATTATTAATTTATATGGAAATATTTGAAGATTATTTCCCTGTAGATTCTAATTGAATACAATCATTTATAAACCAATTTTAGAATTTTTTTTCTGTCCACGAGGGGAAAAGTTACTCATCTTCATCATTTGATCACCACTTATTTTCTTTCATTACTTCAAATACAGTATTACAAATATTAAAACAGAAAGCATATATATTAGAATTACATAGCCAAATCGCCTCATAACATGACTACCACCAATCAATATTTCATGTAATCAGATTTGAGAATAATATTAATTCACAAACTCTGCTACAAATTAGAGGAGAATAAGGTATGTTAAGATGTGTAATTAGTACTAGAGTTGGTAGGTGTGCATCTAAGAGACTTAAATCTTTGGGTTGTCAATGTGTCAGCTGGGTCCTGAATCTCAACGGAGTTGCAACACCTACTCTCCAGTTCACTGGTCTCACCCAGGACAACTAACAAGTTGGTGATGATGGACAACTACCATACCAAGGAACCATGAGAGTCTACAACTACAAGCAAGAGGGACCTATCTTTCGGCCCTATGAGATCATAGCCTTCTCTGAATTGTGGTGGAGGAGACATCACCATTAGAGAAATCTCAGGATTGTGAAATTAACTATGGACTGAAGGAGACTTACTGGTATTCTACTATAGACTAATTATGGTTCGAGCAATGGAATAAATTATATCATTGATGTGGAGGCAGTGTTCACTGGAGGTTCTGAGGTAAGGGAGTGAGAAACACAGGTGTAATATTTGGGCATTTTCTACGACTTGGAAATTGTCCTGAATGACATTGCAACAACAGCTGCAGGCCATTATATATCTTGCCATAACCTACTGAATTGGGTGGGAGAGAGTATAAATTACAGTGTACACTTTAATATATGCTTAGTGGCAATGATCTAAAATATATTCGTCAATCACAATGAATGTACCTTGCTAATGAAGAATGTTAATGTGGGAAAATGTGAGAGGTGTGGGAACGGGACGTTTTGGAATCCCATATATATTTTTTATTTTTAAATTAATTTATTTTTTAATATTTTTAAAAGATAAATAGATTACACAAAACATTACATTAAAAAACATAAGAAATTCCCATATACCCCACTCCTCATGCAGCCCAGCCCCCATCCCCTGCTCCTCCCACATCAACATCCCCTTTCATCAGTAAGGCACATTCATTGCATTCATTGCATTTGGTGAACAGACCCTGGAGCACTGCCACACTGCATGGGCCATATTACATTGTAGTTCACTCTATCCCCCAGTCCATGCAGTGGGTTATGGCAGGATATACAATGTCCTGCATCTGTTCCTGCAATATCATTCAGGACAACTCCAAGTCCCACAAATGTCCTATATCACACCTCTTCCTCCCTCTTCCTGCCCTCAGCAACTCCTGTGGCCACCATCTCCACATCAACAATACAATCACTTCAATTGTTAGAGTCACAACAGTTCTATAGTAGAACACCAGCAAGTCCATTCCGATCCATATTATTTTCTTCCATCCTGTGGACCCTGGGATGGTGATGTCTACTCCATCTCTACATTGATAGGGGGCTTAGATCCCATGACACTGTCAGTTCCCTGGTCTGGTGGTTGATCATTCTCACCTCCCCATCAGCTGACCTAGGTAAGTAGGTGTTGTAATCTTGCTGAAGCTCAGGACCCAGCTGGTCCATGGACAGTCCAGAGTTCAAGTCTCCTGAGCATACACAAACCCCAGTGCCTACCACAGGTTCAGTAAAAGTGACAGAAGAAGCATGATTAGTCACATCTCAGTTCAACTCCATCACATTTAGGAGCACAAATTCCAAAATAGGGTCCACTGGTATGGCATCAAACTCCAGAGCCATCTGTCATGACTGTAGAATCTGTGTGTCTCCTTGGCCCTCAGGATCACCACTACTTGGGTTTGTATCCACCTCGGCTGTCTCTAGGATCCTGGTGAGATATGCATAAGTGCGACCCCTCTGATGACCTCTGACTCATTTTGAAGTCTCTTAGCCATATAAACTCATCTATCTTTATCATTTCCCCCTTTTATTCAAGGTCTTTTTCCAGTTGCATCAACCAGCTGGTGATGGCAGTAATCCCTCAATGCTGGGGAGGCTCATCCCCAGGAGTCATGTCCCATGCTGGGGAGAAGGTAATGCATTTACATGCTGAGTTTGTCTTAGAGAGTGGCCATGTCTGAGCAACATGGAGGCTTTCAGGAGGCAACATTTAGGCATTCTGTAGCTCTAAGCCTAATTGAAATTTCAAGCACACAGGCCCATAAACATAGTCTTTGGTATCAAGGGTCCCATTATTGGACCACACCCCTTCACTGGTCTTTGTCCCTGTATTTGGGAAATTGTTGCTGTTCCACTGGGGAATGTGACAGAGCTCCCAAAGATGGGAACTCAACATTCCTCAGATGTCATGTGAAACTCTACCCATTATGTCAATACCCAGTGAACATCTGAACACATCTATATACATGCCCTGGAGAATCCCCTCCCACCCATGCATCCCCCATCAATGACACCACACACCAGTGCTCCTCCCCTGACATATATGAACCCCTCTGTTATCCAAAACTTTTAAAAAATGAAACCTAACATATTGCCAAATTCAATTACTAGGCAAATGAAATAGTAGGGACAAAATTAAAGATTAGAAATAGAATAATAATTTAGAAAAAAATAAAGTAAAAAAAATTGGGGTATTAAAAATGTAAAATATCACATAACTTTGTTTTTGATGTTTTGCCTTTCATCACAGTAATAAGTGTTGCCCTGCATGTGCACAATCAATGGCAAGGCAATCTCCACCATTCCCTCCTCAGTGTTTACATCCTTTTTTTTTGTTAATTTTGTCTTCCAAAATGTTTTAGATGACAATAAAGTCACATATACAAAATAGGGGACTCCCATATACCCAACATCAAATACCTTTCTTCTTTCCCCAACAATAAATTTTTTACAGGGGCATGTTTTATTTGCAACAGCTGATGTACAGATATTGAAACATAGCTACCAACCATGATTTCATTATGGCTGACATTATGGTTTATATTTTAGACTGTATACTTTTCTGAATTTTAGGTTACATTATGGTTTACATTATGGTTTACATTTTAGACTATACTCTTTTATAAATTTTTGGTGAAATTTAACATGGCTTATACCTGTTGTTGCATGATCTTGTGGAACACTTCCATTTTCCCCCAGTTACCCCCATTTCCATCTATTCTCTTCCTCTCTCCTCCTCCCTTCACAGCCCACAATGACAACCAAGCTTCACTACTTGAAGGACAAGATTCATAGATACTTACAACAATGCTGAGGGCTTGACACTCTATTCTGTCCTCCTCCATTGGAAGATACCCATACCCTTGAGAGACACCCTCTCTTCTGAGAATATCAGTCATCCCCAGGATGGGGGTACAACATTTTCCTGCTCATTGTATGTATCTCCACACACTGTTATAGCACAATATGACAAGATGAGCTCTCACACATTCCCTAGAAACCTGCCCCAGGTGAATACTGTGCCAGATGCCCCCATCAAACACCTTAAACAATTAACCCTTCCTAAAGAGTTTTCTCAACCTTATAGTTTCAAACATGTACCTGGTAATCTCCCATGTTCACCCACTTACCCCAAACCCTACCCCTAGTCCATGGACCATATGACCCATCCTTCCAACCCTATCCCCCCTCAAGCCTGCAAAGCCCCACCCAACAGTATGCCTATGCCCCCGTCTCATTCCTTCAATGAACTACTACTTACCTCCACTTTATCATAGAGTTTGCCCATGTAGTCAACCTTCCTCTCCCTCCTATAAGCTTACCATCCAGTCTCTAGCTCTCTGAGACAGCTTGACTAGCTTAATTCATATCAGAGAAGTCAAGTAGTATGTATTTTATTTGACCTTTTTATAATCTAAGTATTTAAAAAAAGATATAATGGACCCTTTGTACAAATTTTTGATATATAAGGGTAGTTTGCATACAACACAGGGAAATTGTAAAATCAAACCTTGAAATTATTTCAGTGTACCCACAGATTTTCTAAATTAGTATGACTATCAGAAAATCAGTTGATCACGCAAAGCTAAATTTATTAGTCTTGATACAAAAAGAAAACACCATCCTAACATTCTTGATAGTGCTGGAGAAGTGGTTTAAACAGGATGTTATTTGTAGATTTGGGGGATCTAAGCTTAAGTGATTGATGGTGGTTCTTTCAAGGACAGGTAATGAATGGGACTGGGAGAAATTCATGACATAATAGTTTTGGAGGATTAGACACAGCAGCAAAAGGGTCTTAAAGTGAGTCTTGATAAGCAAATATTTTAAAGAGAAGCACATTATTTGCCTATTCAGGCAAAGATTTTTGCATGGATAATTTAGTTTTCAGGAATTTTCTCTGACAAGTTGGTTTACCACTTTATTATTCTGGGAAGAATTTCCTGGAATATTTACATAAGTTGACACATATTTTATCAGTTTTCTTAGTTAAGATTTAAACATGAAAACTGGCAACCAACCAGATGCATGTTTAGGGAAGAGAAGAATAGGAAATACAATTCTGGAATTAAGGAGGATTGTAAAATAATGAGAATTTTTTTTTTATTTCTGAACTAAGAATACTACATAAACAAAATCCGTGGGATGCATCCAAATGTGACATTATTGAAATTAAAGGAACCTTAATATTTAATTTAAAAGGTAAAGGCCACAGGTAAGAGAATGTGAGATATATAAATAAAATTTAAAATAAAATCCTAATAAGCCAAAAATGAGCAGACTATGAATATTTAAAAATTAAATTTAAGACTTTATATTGGAATATTAGAAAACAAGAGGATTGATAAATAAAATTGATTTTGTTTTTGAAAATTTTATGCAAATAGGTAAAATAAACTGTTTTGTGTTTTTAATATAACATACTGGAATATAGGCAGTGGGGACTAAGGAAGCAAGATGAAAGAGAAGAGGGAAATGAAGTAAGATTGGCATTAGACATCAACACAAGGTGAATTTTAAGCATTTGTAATTTTTAAAGAAGAGATCCAAAGACTAAGAACCTCAGTGGCCAAGAATGCATGAAACAGAAAGATTGAACAACTGGTAAACTGGGCAGAAAAACAATGAAAATTCTAAGAAGCTGAGCAAAGGTTTTTGCAGTACCTTTGGACAAAGTGTATTAAAACACAGAGGTTTCAAGCACAGGGACCCAGGTAGACATATCCCAGACTTATAGTAGGGACCTGTGAATTTCCACACCCAAGAGTAGACCCTATAACAAAACAGAAGTGCTTTATATGAGTTAATGTATAGAGTTCTTTACTCATTAAGTAAGACAGGAACTCATATCTGGCCTTTGAAGAAATAATGATAAGGAAATCAAATTTCATCTACTATAATGAGAAACATACTACATATAAAAGGCTAGCTTGGTTCTAGCCACTTCATGACTCATTGGATTAGGCAAATATGGGTTCTGATCATGATGGCATGATTAATTTAGTTCTCTTTTCTTCCATTATTATCTTCTGTCCCAAACTTTTAAAAAAATTTCGTCCCACCCCCATTGCTTGGTCTGGCTGTCTGCTCTCCATGTCCATTTGTTGTGTGTTCTTCTATGTCTACTTGTCTTCTTTTTAAGTGGCACCAGGATCTGATCCTGGGACCTACGGGAGTGGGAAATAGGTGCTTACTTGCTTGCATACCTCAGCTCTTGCTTCTCCTGGGTCTCTTACTGTCTCTCCTCTGTGTCTCTTTCTGTTGCATCATCTTGCTGCTGCAGCACTCCATTGGGCCAGCTCTCTGCTCAGACTAGCTTGCCACATGGGCCAGCACTCACACGCAGGCCAGCACTCCTGGGTAGGCCAGCATTCCACATGGGCAAGCATGCTACACAAACCAGCACTCCAAGCAGGCCAGAATACCATGCAGGCCAACTCTCTTTTCAGGAGGTCCCAGGAATTGAACCCTGGACCTTCCATATGGTAGAAGGGAGCCCAATTGCTTGAGCCACATCTGTGTCCCTTCTGTCACCTATTTTGCTTTTAGTGCCAAAGTTATAAATACTTTATTTTCTATCTCTGACATGTCTTAATAGTGATTTCCTCTCAATCTAGTTTCACTTTACTTGACATACTGCTTAACAGTATGGCCCTGTGTAGTCTATAACCCAGACCCCCTTGTTAGCAGGCTTTTGTTTGGATATGATCACAATGGAAGTCATCAAAAGGAAACCAAAGTCATGGGAGATATATTGGACTCTTTCCTCCCATGTTTGGTAATTTGTCTCTGGCCGTAGCTGCATCTCTTCAAAAAAATAGTCCCAGTTCTCACTAGCTTTAATAACAGTGAAGTTGTCCCTTGTCTCTTCATCTCTAGGATGGTCTTGTGGGTTATATCATATGCCCAAAAGAGATGATAGTCAAGTCCTAACTTCCAGTGCCTGTGAATGTGAACTTATTTGAAAATAGGGTCTTTGCCAATATAATTGGTTAAGATGATGGCTTACTGGAATAAGGTGGGCCCTAATAAAATATGATTTATAAGAAGAGAGAAATTTGGATACAAGGAAAGGCAGATGTGGTGGGAAGAAGACAATGTGAATAGGAGGTCAAGATGGGAGTTACGCTACTAGAAACCAAGAAAAGTGAAGGATTGCTGTTATTTTGTCAAAAGCTAGAGAAAGTCAAGGAAGGATTTTTCCCTAGAGTCGTCAGAGAGAGCATGACTCCTTTATTCCAGAATCTAGCCTCTGGAACTGTGAGAGAATAAACATATTGTTTTAAGCTACTGAGATTGTGGAACTTCTTTACTTCAGTTCTAGGAAACGAAAACAAGTGTCAATGATTTTCTGCTTTGGATAGTCTTTGAGTTTCTCACTCTCTCTAGTTTGTTCCCTTAGCCTGGCCCAAGCCTCTGTATGCAATGTCACATTAAAATCTTGTCATCTGAACACTTGCAAATTCTGTTCCATGCCATGACTTGAATTATATAATACTTGGTTTGTCTAGGAAAGAGCCATTCAAGAAGGATTTTGGGACTGGGTTGACTCAGAATTGAACTTTACGGGAAGAGAGGATGAGACACTAATAATCTGTGACAAATGATGGCATTGCAATTACAAAAGGTAACTTTTGGAGGCATGAGAAGAATGCAAGTGGAAGAAGATCCAGTAATATTATACATACTTGCCTGCCTTAAGAACACTTCTGATCAGCGAGTTGTGTTCCTAAATTCCTACACTCAAATCTAATATTACTTATTCCTCACATTTTGATATCATGCCTAGAAAGTATTTTCCTATGTTAGAGTCATATACATATGGAATTTCATTTTTTCCCACTATTCTTATTGTTTTTCATATTTAAATATTTAATTAATTTGGAATATACCTTTATGCAATATGTAAACTATGAATTAAGTATAGGTCCACTTGACAATTTTAAATTAACAATTGAAATACATAATTTTCATTTGACAATTGATTCAACAGATTCAGGAGAAGATATGTCACTTCTTTAATTTAAAATACCATCTTCATGATATAAAATGTTTTATATAGATCTATTCAAGGCTTTTTGATGGGACTTCTAACTGTGGTCATTGATTTGCTTTCCATTTTATATTTATAATATGAGTAATTTCCCCCTTTAAAAAGCATATTTCAATTCTGGAATTTGAGATAAATTCAGGAGAATTTGCCAGTTTTCAAACTTTTAATCAGGAATATGTCATTTCCCCCCCTTTTTAGAATATTTTCTACATTTTTCAGTGGAGTTTTGCCGTTTTATTTTTAAAGGACCAGCAAATTTCATAATAAATTTGTTTGATTCTAGTGTAATTTATTTTTCTATTATGAATTGAAACTTTTTCCATCGTATTTTTCTGTCATTCATTTTTAACAACCACCCTTTCTAAAACCTCTTATAATTTGAGGATTCTTGCACTTCTTTTATTGTATCTGACATGGTTCTGAAAGTTGTTGCCAGTGTAATAAGTACGATGAAGAAACAAAGGTCTAAGGATTCCAGGAAACAATTCTTCATCTGTCATTTTCATCTTGCTCTCTAGCTCCCACTTGCTATTGCTCACACTTGCACTCACTCCCTTGCTGACCACTGCTTAATTCCAAAGCCTTTTCCACATTTTGGATATTTGTTATCCAGCATCCCATTTCCAGATCTAAATTTGTATTATTTTTATTTAGTATTATTGTTATTATTATTATTACTATAGATATGAATTTTTTAAAAATCTTGAAGCACAGACATCCCACAAATCCCCACACACATTCACTTTTCTCTTTTGTTGCATTTTGTGACTGTAAAAAATTATGACAAAAGTAGCCACTTACAAAAAACAAATTTATTAACTAATGGTTTCTGCTTGTCAGAAATCCAGCATGATATGGCTGTTCTCTGCTCAGTTTCTCACCAAGTTGGCCTCAAGAGAATCCTCTTCAGCTCTGGTTCTGATCTGGGGTTGGGTTCTCTTCCAGGCTCACATGTTGGAAAAATTCAGTTCCTTCTCAAGGTTTCCATATAGCTTCCTCACCTTCAAAAATGAAACAATGTATGCATCTCATGCATTAACTAAATGGTGTTACAGATGGGTTTTTGGCTCCTTAATTCCTTAAACATGTTTTCCTTCTGTTCTTAGGACATTTTTTGTAATAGTAATTTGTAGCCATTATCTGCTATATCCAAAAATTGAGTCCCCTTAAAAATAATTTCCATCACATGATTTTCCTCCTGTGCATGGATTATATTTTCTTGTTTCTTTGTGTGTCTCATGAGTTTTTGTTGAAAACTGGACATTTTAGATAATCTAGTTTAGCAATTGAATCCTGATCCCCATACCACCACTGAAAGTGGTTGTTGGTGTGATTTTGTTGTTGATTGATTTAGTTACTTGTTTAGGCTGATTTTTGTTTTGTTATTTTGAGTCTTTTATGAAGACCCCAGAAAATTATGTTGTTAAATTGAACCTTAGATTTGACTAGCCCAGTTAAGGCTATTCCATTATATCGCTATAGTAAGGCATAGCCCAAGGTAGATCTTAATCTTCTTACTGGAGTCCTTTATAAACAGAAGAATACTAGTGGAAAAAATACACAGGAAAAACCCTCAGTGATAGGGAGAAGTCTCTAGAAGTTTAAATCAGTGAACATGGAAGAGAGAAAAGCCACAAATGGAGTAGCCAAAAGCAGAACCAGCAGTGAGGGAGAGATGAGCAGACCTTGCCATGTGCCTGCTTGTCCACAGCTAAGCTTGGGGAGAAAGTGAGCCTGGACCAGCAGAACCACATTGGGCTCACCATTTGGCAGGATTCCAGTGGAATCATCAGCAGCTGATCTTTAGCAGCTGATCTTTAGCTAATGCTTTGATTTTTCCCAGCTTGGAACTGTAAGGTTTGAAGCTAATAAATTCTCCTCTAGAAAAGACAACCCATTTCTGATTTACCAATCCCAGCAAGTTTTAGCAAATAAAACAATTCTTGAGCCTGTTTCATTAGAGTATGTGGTTTCTAATGTCTCTGCTTAGACATTTTAAAATTTATTTTTAAGCCTGGTGATGTAGGGGTCATCTCTGGATCATCAAGCTTAAAATAGAGATTTTGCTTAAATACTTTGAAACATTAAGGCTTCTAGTCTTTGCTGAAAAAGACTTTTGTACTTGAGGAACTTTCAAAATTCAGGGAATGCCCACAAGACTGCTCTCCAGTTTGTTCTGAGTGAGCACAATCTTGCACAAGCACACAGACTTTTGATCACTAAGGAAAACTGTAATCTTTAGTAAGGTGTTTTTTTCATTATATCCTCCTGTTAACCTTCTAGCTGGTCCAATATTCTGCTGCTTGCCCCACCTTGTATTGTCAAGAATTTAGCCTTATGTAACTATTTGCAACTGAGATTTCTATTGTTTTCTGTAATGCAATTGAGTTTGGATCTCTACAGGTTCTGCTTCAAATAAAGTTAAGCCCCAGGTGCAGACCAACAAAGCTGTCTATTCGTATGATCTGCCTTAAACTCACAGGGTAAAATTTCCAAATCATGGAGTGGTTGGAAGGGAGATGCAACATCTAATTAAAATGTTTTAGATTCCCACTGTTCATATATTGATCAGATTTTCTTGAATGAATGCATGTTATTGTATGTTCTTTGGTTACTACCGGTCATTTTAATTTTTTTTGCCAATTCTTGTTCAGTCTTTCTGTTTCATTTTCAGGGAAATTTTCGCTGGTCTTCTAACAGTCATTCTTATGCCAATATTATATTATCTTGGTTATTGTAGGGCATAGAAAGAATTAAAGCCAAGTAGTGTAAGTTATCCAAATATGTTGACAGTATTTAAAATTTATTTGACTATTCTATGTCCTTTTTATTACCACATTAACTTTAGTATCAATTTATCTATTTCTACAAAAATCTTGTTTCGAGTTTGTATTACCAAATAGCCAAGGTGGTGCTGATGCAAAGTACCAGAAATCTGTTTGCTTTTACAAAGGGCATAAATTTGGGGTAAAAGCTTACGGTTCCCAGGCTGTGATAAAAGTCCAATTCGAAGCAACATCAGAGATGCTTTCTCATGTCAGTCACTTTGATCTTCGAGTGTTGCCACTTGGTGAAGCAAGATGGCTGCCTATCTTTGCCCAGATTTCTCCTTCCTCTCTGGGATTCCTTTCTCTTGGCATAATAATGTCTTATGGTACTTAAAGATGGCTACTATATTATTTATGGTAGAGCCATACATGCATTCAGCTCCACCCATTTACCTGGAATCTAGAATGTTACTGTGTATCTGTAGGCAGTGAAGCAAAAGTATTCAAGGGGCCACATAGGATCTTTGAAACAATTCAAGAGTAGTTCCCAAAAACATAGCAGGATTGTATAAGAAAGAAACAGCTAAGTATGTCTGGAATATAAAATAATCTGTCTCCTGAGTGGTATAATCCAGCATCAATTTTTAAATTTACTTTGATTCTTGTTTTTGGTCTCTTTACTTCTTTTTACCTACCTCAGTCTGTATTGTTTTTTACTGTGTGTTTTGGTGTGTGTGTGCGCGTGTGTGTGTGTGTGCGTGTAGACTCTGTGTTTGCAAATGGCCAAAAAATTTCTTGGTAGTCAAGTTGGTGGCTACTTGCCCAGTGTAACATTAACATTCTAGGTAAAAGGTGAATTCATTTTTTGTCACTTGAGAATATCAGGTCCTTTTTCATCAGTTTTGAATATTTGAATAGACTTTTAGTTGTAAGAGACTCTTTAATATTTAGCTGTAAAGGAAGGAAGAACAGCAACCAAATGAGGGCTGTTAATAAACCCATAAAAATTAAACTTTCTCCATAAAACAGAGGATCCAGCCCACATGAACAGCTAGTTCTCTGCTCTTGTACCGATAGGCAAGGACATTTTAATGTTTACAGTGTCTTCAAGGAGATTCCAGTAAGTCTGTGTTCTAAAAATCAGTGTAGGCTTGCAGAACCTGAAAGGATTATTTTGTTTTTAAATTTAAACTTTAAAAAATTTTAAAGACCTAACCCTGCTCAGCAGAAAAAGATAGCATCTTTATTTCCCATGTAAAAATAATAGGGAAACCCAGGGTAAAGATCTCAGGCATAAATTTTATGGGACTGACAACTGGGATATTAAATGTGAAGATTGTCAGTAAAGCCTCTATGAGAATGGTAGAAAATGTTTATAGTTTAAGCCTATTAAATTGGCATTCAAGAATTGGGGTCTTTACTTAAAATAATTTGAATCAAAGGAAAGTCTTAACATGGAATTTAAGATTAAGATTAAATTTAAAATTATTAGAATGATTGCCTATCGAAGACAGGAGAATCAGTCTTGGAAATGGGGATAAAAGAGAAATATATAAACCAGCAAAATAAGTAAATGAGTTTGCAGGTAACAGAACCAAAATAAATGGTTATCAGCCCTCTGCATGACAGCATACAAGCAAGGAATTCCATCAACTTCAGTTTTTGCTCTCTATCACACGAAGATAAGAAAACTTACCCAGGGGGACTATATGTGGATTGGTAAAAGTATGTCATGTGGTGTTTTGACTCTCAGTATATCATTATCAATCACAATCACTGAAAAATAAAAGGATTTAAAAATTAAAATGAAAAGTTTGCAAAGCACTTCAGTATGAAATTGCATTTTTAATTCCAACTAAATTACACCAACTTGGTGTTCCTTTCTATGTAGTTATTCAAAGATAGAGCATTACAGGCTTTTCCTCTGTAAGAGGTTATTCTTATTATTTTCTATGGGATTCTTCCAACAATAATTTATTAAAAAATATTTTAAAAGTTAGCACTAGGTACCATTAACTTTTTCTGGGATCCATGCACATAATAATCATAACATTGATAAGCTATCTGTCTCCATGGAAATTAGAATATGTATAAGTAAACAGGGAATTGTAAAATGTGTTATTTGAAATAATTGGAAAAGCACAGTGACTGTGGAAGATGGTTAACAAAACTGACTGTGCTTCCCTCTGTCCACATCCTTGGCTGGTCTGGTGACTTGCTTTTGGCTCATAGAATACAGCAGTGGGGCTATCATGTTAGCCCTCTCAAGGCCTTGCATGCTTCCACATTTCTCTGGATCTCCAGGGCTTCACCAGGTAAGCAAGACTGGGATAAAGTACAAAGAATAAAGCATCAACTGGAGGAGAGCTCAACTGTTTCAGCAAAGAGTCAGCTAAATAGTATATTTATGAATGAGCATTTCTAGACCAGCAAGACCCTGTCATCCATAATGACGAACCTGTGTACAAACCCAGCCAAGACAGCTGAACCTGTCCAGTTCAGGAGAAACTCAGTTGATGTAGAGACCTGAGAGCTATTATAAATGTTTATTGCTTTAAACCAGAGAGATTTGGTGTGATGAGTACATATATGAGGAATGTGCATAAGGCAGTAAAGAAGGATTTAACCAAAACAACTTTGAACTGATAGGAACTGTTTGAATCAATATATTTTGGAACTCTGGTTGTCTAGTGGAAAACTGTGCAGCATCCAAGGAAGAGAATGGTAAATTGTGGTACATGCTGGTGAATTTCACCTTCCATGTAGCAGCAACCATCCTCAACCCTCAGCCTTGGGAGTCCAAAGCCCAGGCTCCTAGTGTAGCTTGCTGGTGCCAACTTTGGATATAATGACCTAGTCCTCTAAAATCTGGCAATGTGTGTTCTGATGACTGACCTCTACTATTGATTAGAAACTTCAGATCACTAAGGGCCCAGCTCTGACGGGGACCATCGCTTCATCTCCCTTAAATCAAAAGCAGCAGAGCAATCTTAAAGACAGTACTCTTCCTCCAAACTAGGGAGAATAGGTAAAAGGCTGCAGTAACTTGGCAAATGTCAAATTTACCCAATGCCTGTGGAAAGAAACATAGAAGAAGCTGGCCTTCATGCATCTCTTCTACAATACAGGGTAGACCAGCTTGTGCTCCTGTAGTGAGTTCCCAGCCCTCTTCCAGTGGAGACAAAGCAACCCATATGGGCAAATTGGTATCTCTGTATGTTGGGACCAATCAGTAGGTAAACTGAAAGACTATCTTGGGAAACTCCTCCCTGAATTTCCATCCATGCAGAAGCAACTTGAGACAGCTAAAGTTATGAGAAACAATTAAGATAAAGCAGCCTGGGGTAAAGGAAATGGAGAAAATATATTCCATAGGGAGTAGAGGTGGCATTTGAAATCCTGTAAACAATGAAATTCCTAAGGTCACTAACAAATGCAAGCTGAGGACAAGATGCAGGCTGAAAATGACAGGTAGGAACCTATATTTCACATCTGTGCCAGGCTGATCTTCTTAATAGGAGGGCTAAACTCTGACGGAGAACAACATTGTTTTAACTGTATAAGGTTGTCAGGTTTCATTGGCTCCTGACATGCAAGGAAATATCTGTAATAACAGGGAGAAAAAAAATGCAAAAACTAAAGATAACTCAGGGACTAAACCCCAGAGTTAACACAGTGAAATATAAAAATGTATAGTATGAGGTAAAAGATTACAATAAAAGAAAGCATGAAATGATGGAACATCCAAAAGCAATGGAAAAAAATCCAGAAAACATCAGTAAAGAAGACTGGACTGGAGTCAACAGACTCCAGCACCTACAATCTGATTTATTGGACTTACCACACTCAGCTAAGATGGAGTTGAAGAAGGACAATCACCACACCGTGGAGCCTAGAGTGATTACAACTGAAAATGGGAGGACTGCATCCAGCATCCATGTGGAATCTGAGCCTCCTCTTGACATAGAGGTGCAATGGACACAACCAATCCAATGTCCACATAGAAGAGGTGGCATGGAATTGGGAAAAGTGGACATGGTGGACAATGGGTATGGGGAAGGGCAGGAGGAGATGAGAGATGGAGGCGTCTTTGGGACATGGAGCTGCCCTGGATGGTGCCTCAGAGGTAATCACCGGACATTGTAAATCCTCATAGGGCCCACTGGATGGAATGGAGGAGAGTGGGGGCCATGATGTGGACCATTGTCTATAAGGTGCAGAGGTGCCCAAAGATGTACTTACCAAATCCAATGGATGTGTCATGATGATGGAAACGAGTGTTGTTGGGGGGGGAGAGGGGGGGTGGGGGGGGTGGGGATGAATGGGACCTCACATATATATTTTTAATGTAACATTATTACAAAGTCAATAAAAAAAAATTTAATTAAAAAAAAAAAAAAAAAGAAGACTGGACTGTGGACATAATGAATAAAGACTTTTTAAAAAGATCCTTAATAGGGTCAAGGAGATGGGGAAAAAAACTGGGAAGAAACTAAAGCATACCAGGAAAACAAGAAATGATTAATATGAGAATCTCAGTAAAGATAGAAATTTTAAAATGAGGGAGAATTTAAGATATTCTCAGATAAACAAAAACTGAGAGACGTTATCACCAAAAAACCTCACCAAAAGGTAATGTTAATTGGATTTATTTCTTCAGATTGAAAGGAAAGGACACTAGACAGTGGATCAAAGCTACAGAAAGGATGAAAAATCTTCAGTAAAGTTAAGCATAAAGACAACTAAAAAGTTGGTATTTTTGTAGAGGTTTTCTGGTATGTAACATTACCTTTTACTTTGTACGGTTTAAAATTGTAAATGGATAAAAAGTAGTGATAAATCTAAAGTTTGAGAAATACAATGTGTTGGATAAAAATTGCAACAAAGACAACAAAAAGAGGGGACAGAGGAGTATGGGAGCAGTGAATGTATGTTATGGAATTTAAGTTGGCATCAAATAAAAAGCATGTAAAATTTTTAACTATAATACTCAGAAAACAATTGTGAAAAAATGTACATAGAATGAAATGAGAAGGGAATAAAATTGGGATAAAATAAGTAATCAAATACATATGAAAGTAGACATAAACAGATGAATAAGGGGCTGAAAGGGTATAAAACAAACAATGGTTATGTAGAAAAATGGCAGAAGAAAGTCCTATATTACCAGTTTACTCTAAATATGAATGGATTAAACTTTCCTGTCTAAAATCTGAGTTTGGCAGTTTGGATATAAAAGCATGACCAACTATATGTTGCTGACAAGAGACTAACCTAAAATTCAAAGACTCAAGTGGGTTGAAAGTGAAAAGATGGAAAAATATATATATACCATGCAAGTAGAAAAAAAACAAAAGAGAGCTGGAGCAGCTATACGAATATTAGATAAAATAAACATTCAGTCAAAAGTTGTTACAGGGAGCAAACAGGGTCACTACATACTGATAAAGGTCAATTGAATAAGAAGACATAGCAATTATAAATGCATATATGCACCTAGTGACAGAACCACAAAATATCCGAAGTATAGATTGGCAGATTTGAAAGAAGTAGATGGTTCTATATTAATAGTAGGAGAATTCAATACACAGCTTTCATAATGGTTAGAACATCTAGACAGAAAATCAATAAGGAAACAGAAGACTTGAATAATACTATAACCAAATAGAGCAAACATACATATATAGAATACTTCATACAACAGAATAGAACACAGATTCTTCTCTTGTGCACATGGATTATTCTTATTATCCAGGGTAGACCATATATTATATTACAAAACATGTTACAATAAATTCAAATATATTTAAGTAATGCTAAGTATTTACTCTGATGGCAATGAAATGAAGTTAGAATTATTAATGAAGGAGGAATTGGAAACTTCATAAATTAAGCAACATTCTATTAAGTTGCCAAGAGTCAATTACAACATGAAAAAATTATGGCATGCAGCAAAGGCAGTATTGAGAGGGAAATTTAAAACTTTACATGCTTACATTAGAAAAGAAGAAAGATCTCATATCAGAGACCTAACCTCAGAACTCGATGTTCTAGAAAAACATGAATAAACTGAAACCCAAGAGAGCATAGGGAAGGAAATAACAAAGACTAGAGCAGAGATAAATGAAATAGAGATTTTTTTTTAAAAAGAAGAAAAGCAAAATAAAAATTAAAAAAACACTTGAGAACCATTGAAACCAAAACTTGATTCTTTGAAAAGATCAGTAGATTTGACAAAGTTTTAGCTATGTTGACCAAAATAAAGAGAAGACACAAATATCTTAAATCAGAAATGAAGTGGTGAGGGTATCACTATCAACCACATAAATATAAAAAGAGTTAAAAGTACATACTATGAACAAATGTATACCAACAAATTTGATAAATTAAATCAAATGGACACATTTCTAGATACAAACTACCTACACTGAATCAAGAAGGATTAGAAGATTTCAACAGACAAATAACAAGGAGATTGAAACTGTAATAAAAAGCCCCAGTAGAGAAACCCCCATAAAGAATTCGAAGAACAATTAACACCAATCCTAATCAAGCTCTTCCAAAATTGAATATCATGGAATGCTCCCTAGCTTATTCTATGAAGCAAATATCACCTTAATACCAAATATAGGCAAAGAAAACACAAAAAAGAAAAATGACAGAACAATATCCCTTATGAATAAAGATGCCAAAATCCTCAACAAAAAATGACCAAATGAAATCTAACAGCACATTAAAGGAATTATATACAATTACCATGTGGGATTTATCCCAAGTAGCAAGGAATGTTCAACATAAAATCAACTAATGTAATACACCACACTAATAGAATGATAGAAAAAAAGAACACGAGCATCTCATTTAATGCAGAAAAGGCATTTGACAAAATCCAGCATAACTTCATTATAAAAACAGTGAAAAATTTAGGAGTAGAGTGAAACTTCCTCAACATGATAAAGAGCATATATGAAAAACTCACTTCTAACATCAAATATAATGATCAAAGACTGAAAACTTTTCCTCTAAGATAAGGAACTAGAGAGGATGCTCAATGTCACCAGTGTTATTCAACGTTAATTATGAAGTGACCAAGTGTAATTCTTTGGATTTTTCCTGTTTGGTGTTGCAGAATTTTGTTATTTAATAGTTTTAAAATTTTCATAAATTTGAGAACTTTTGAGTCATTATTTTTTCAAATATTTTTCTCTACCATACTCTTTCAACTTTACTTTTGGGAGTCCAATGTCATTACTATCTAACAAGTCCCTGAGAGTATGTTTTCTCTCATTTGTTCAGAATAGATAATTTCCAATGATCTATATTCAGGGTAATTGATTGCTTAATTCTGCTTTTGAGAGCATCCAGTTATTTTAAATTTCATTTTTCCTGGTAAATTCTCATTTTGTTTTTTTCTTTATATCTTCCATTTCTTTTCTGAGATTTCCTGATTTTCCACTGGTCTCATGATTTTCATGATTGCTTGTTGGTGCATTTTTTAATAGGTGCTTTAAAGCCTTTGCCAGATAATCCAAACACCTCTGTCCTTTGTTTTGAGTGTATTTTGACTACTTTTTCCCCATGTATGGTGGTATGAATATGTATGTACTCCAGAAAAACAGGTTCTTAAATCTAACCCATCCTTGTCAATGTAAACCTATTATAAGTAGGACTTTTGGATGAAGTTATTTAAGTTAAGGTGTGTTCTACCTCAATCAGGATGGGTCTTAATTCTCTTATTGGAGAACTTTATAAGAGAATAAAATTCTCTTAAAAAACTTAAAGCAGGAAAGCCACAGAAGTAAGAAGCTGAAATCAACAAAGGGAGAGATCAGCAGTCATGGGACAGAGAAACCAAGGATCACCAGCAGCTAGTCTTCAGACTTCAAAGTTCCACCCTAATGATGGCTTCATTTGGATGTCTTCCCAGCATCAAAACATGTTCAAATAAATTCCCACTGTTCAACTCAGGCAATTTCATGGTACTTGCTTTGAACAGCCTAAGAAACTAAAACATTAGGCAAATTCTGATTTCCTTGATTCTTTCTATGCCAAGTAATTTTGAATTGTATCCAGGATATGTTCATGCTTAGGATCCATCTATCAAAATAAATTATTGTATTTATATCAGCATGAATTAATCTTAAAAATAAAAATACTGCATGAAAAATAATATTTATACTATGATTCCATCAATAGAATATATCAAAAAATATTCAAAAACTTTATTATTTTGTCAGTTGTCCAATGCAAATGCCAAGAACTGGAGAGTAGGAGTTGGCAGCAACTTTTCTGGGATTCAAGGCTTAAGTGGTGTATAAATAATTAAAAAATTTAAATCTCTGAGAGATATACTTGATGGATATATTGAAATTTATGTGTTCAAATAAAAGGAATAAAAGACTCATTAGTAGAGTTATAATGAGTACTACTATATTATATTTGGGAAATAGATTTTCATGTATTCCCAAATAAGTTTGACCTAGGGGATATTAATTTCATGAGGCTGTTGCCTTGCCTCTGTTCTCAGGATATCCCTTGAGACCTCGGAATCCTTTTTGTTTTAGGCTTGTTTACTGACGCAGTAAGTGAAATCTGCCTGAGACCTGCATAGTGAACCTCTGGAAAGACCTCCTGACTCACTTTAAAATCTCTTAGCCATAAAACAATTTTAGTTAATGTTAACCCATTTTGATCAAGATCTTTTTCTAAATGCATTACTGGTTAGTACTTGGTGATAATCCTTCAGTGCCAGGAAGGCTCATCACAAGGAGTTATGTTCCACGTAACTGGGAAGATAGTGAGTTTGTTTAATGAATATGGCTTAGAGAGAGGCCACATTTGAGTAAGAAGTTGCTTTTCAGGAGGTGACTCATTTTTTTATTTTAAAAATTTTTTCCAAATGATATGTCACAACTATTTACTCCATGCTTCTAGTGCATTGCTTCTTCTTTTTTCTTCTTCCACTTTATTTATAAAGAAATTTTAGATTACAGAAAAGTTACATAAAAAATATATGGGATTCTCATGTATCCCACTCCCTCCCCCTCTCACATTTTCCACCATGAACTGTATTTTTAATTAGTGTAGTACATTTGCTATAACTGATGGACAAATATTGAAGCACTGCTACTAAATATTGTCTATAGTTCATTTTATGCTTTATGCTATGCATCATACAATTTTGTAGGTTTTGACCAAATGTGTGTAATGCCCTGTATCTGTCATTGCAATATCATGCCGATTAATTCCAGTGTCCATAAAATGCCCTATGTTATACCTATTCTTCCCTCTCCCTTCCTTCAGAACCTCTAGTGACCTCTGTTTTTATATCAATGTTACAAATTCTTCCATTAATAGAATAATAATAAGTCTATTTTAGTTCATAGTTGCATTCTCCCTTATGTTTGTTCATTCCTCAGTCTTGAGGATTTGGGGATGGTCATGCCCACTCTGCTTCCAATTGAGAAGGAGCTTTGATCCCATTGCACAGATGGATGGAACTGTTTTGCTTGCAGTTGTAGTTTTCTGTTTTGGGGGGATGGGTGTTGTTCATCATCATCATTTTGTTAGTTGTCCTGTGTGAGTATAATGAACAGGAGAGTATGTGTTGGCTCACCTCTGCTGAAAATCAGGGCTCAACTGTCATATGGACAGACCAAACATTTAAGTCTCTGAGATGTATATTTAAGGGTATAATGTTAATTATAGATTCATCTATAAGGGGCAGAAGAATCATGTGTAGGGAAATTATAATACATCAGTCTAACTCTGTTACATTGGGGAGATAGGTTATCATACATTCCAAGGTAAGGCCCACTGAGAGGGTATCAATTTCCTGGGGCTGTGTATCCTTCCTATAGTGACCAGATGTCTCCAGAGCCCTCAGGAACACCCTGCTTGAGTCATTGTTTACTGAGGCAGTGTAAAGCCATCAAATCCTCTCCTGCTCTTTAGGTGTGCCTTAGAAAACCAACAAAATGATGATGCTGTACAAATCCCATCACCAAAATAAAGGAGCATATGTTAGAAATCATAAATTAGCAACTATATGTTAGACCACTATATTGTAATTTAGATACTTTCTAAATCTTTGATATATTGTTTTACAGCCTTTATGTATGTAAAACTTAAAAAATATCCAGAAGCAAATATCTGTAACATATGTGACATAAAATGTAACCTAGATGTTTTGTTTCTTTGCTGCTGATGCTATGTTCGGTAAGTTGCATGATCTTTACCTTGTTGCTGAACATTCACAAAACAACTTGCAACTAGCGCCTTGTATGCCTTTACCTTGTTCTATATCCATGAAATGCGATACTCCTGTATGTAGCCCTCAATGTTTACTAATGAAACATGAAACAGCCAAAACTAACCAAGCAAGTTCTAATCAGTTGGCCTGCCTGACATGTGCAATAGCCTAAAAACTAACATATCTGTGCATTCTCAAAGATTAGTCTTATAGAGTAATTGAGATTAGTCTCTACTAATTAAATTGTCACTTTCTAGTCATGAACATGTGAGCCAACATGATGCCCACTGCCATGTTCCCCACTATCACCCTGTTATCTCACTCTCAGTGGTCACAACCCCACCTCCATTTTGTTCATTCCCATAAAACCTCTAAGCACTTTTACCTCAGGAAATAGATTTATGGTCAGTAGGTCTTCTGATCTCCTTGTCTTTGTATTTATTAATAACTCTTTGTCTTTTCAAAATGCTGACATAAAGTAAATGACTCTCTGGTACGTCCCAGGCAAGGATTTACAAGTAATGACACATCTACAATTGCGAACAATAGAACTCCTTCCATCTGCTCCCTAATATCTAATCCTCTCTCAGCCTGAAGAAGTCTGAGCAGACATTATCCTAAATCCCTCAATTTTGAGGAAAGAACAAACAGAGGGAAGGGTTTTAACCACAGCCTGAAGTAGATTTATTGTTATTGTAGTTATTACCTTATGTTAACAGAAGAACTCAAAAAATCAATATAAAGATAGTGGTTGCCAGAGGTTCAGAAGGGAGGGAAAGGCCTGAATAGGTGGAACACAGGCATTTTTAAGGCATTTTTAAATTGTTTTACATGATACTTCAATGTTGGACACATGACATTATATATTTGTCAATTATTATTAAAGTGTAGAGCAGAGAGAGCAAACCGTAGTGTAAACTTGACCCGACCCGCAGATCAATCGAACCAAGACCTGAGGGAGGGAGTGGGAATGAAAGGGACAAGAGACACAAAGAATGGAGACAAGACAGGATTCTGATCAAGTCTCGTTTATTGAGGGTCGATCAGGGGTATTTATAGCCAGGGATGAAGGAGGTGGTACATACTGACGACAGCACATATATTGGTAAATGATTGGGTAAGTAGATTTTGAATTTCGCTCCACACGCATGCGCAGATGGTTGTTTGGCAACGACGGTGGAAAGACTTTAGTGCTCTTTTAGGGAGTGCCCAAATAGAGCCCAGGGGGAGTGGCTTAAGAATAGAAACTTAATTACTTCAGCAACGGTGGGGAAACAGAAACTTAACGGGGTTAGTACCTAAAAATAGCGTTTTGGAACAAGACGGCCAATAGATATCAATGCCAGAGGCAGTTTCCCACATAAATTATAGAATTTGATTGCAGCAATGCTTTAATATTGGTTCATTAATTGTAACAAATGTACCACACTAGTATATCATGTTAATGATAAGGGAAAGTATGTGTATTAGTGCGGTTATATGGGAATTCTCTAAACTTTGGTTATAATTTTTGTTGTAGTTTTTCTGTAAATCTAAAACTGCTCTAAAATGAAGATTATTATTGCTAAATAATTCATTATTACTCAATTATTTAAGTTAAAGTTTCATATATCAGTGATAAAACTAAAACAAAAAAAAAAGATGTGGCATGACATATACAGTTTGAGAATTGCTAAAATAAGACAGCAAATATAAAGGGTACTGTGAAAGCAAGTAAGGTTTTACAAATTAATTCATTTGTTTCCCATGTTGCATCCCATATAAGCAATCTGATATAAGTAATCTGATATCCAAACTTGTTCAAAACCTCTCAGCAGTGTCATTACTGAGGTACCCTCCTAAGCGCTGACATTACTGCTAAATTCTCATGAATCAGGTCCCAGCAACGTGTATAGTTGAAGGTAAAGAGTGAGGTAGAGCAAGCCTATAATTTATATGCTCCTGTTTTCAGGGATTCCTTTAAAAGAAAAGAAGAGATTACTTGGTCAAATCACCTTGTAAACATGTGAATTAATAAAGGACCTCTTGATAAAAACACTAAACAAAAAGTCTTTAGGAAGATCATCTAGTCTATCTAGATTGCTATTTAAATAATTTACTTAGGTTTCCTGACTTGCACATTTAAGCCATGTAATTAATGGTGCATGAAAGGACATGTTGTATAACTGAAATGGTTCTTTCTGTTCACTCCATGTTCCACATGCATCATTCCAACCTCTCATGTTAAATCTGAACCATAGTACATATTTTTGTAGGAAAAAAGGATATTTCTGGGAAGTTGCACCTGTCAGTTTAAGACCTTTCCAAGGGAATTATACTTGACCTGTAACTTGCTATTGCCATTACCTTTGGAATCTGATTTAGTTTGCTAAAGTTGCTTGGAACAAAATGCCAGAAATGACTTTGTTTTTAAAATGGCCATTGATTATCATAAAAGCTTACAATTCTAAGGCCATGAAAATGTCCAAATCAAGCAGATCCTGAATTCCTGCCATGTGGTAAAGTAAAATGACAAGCCTGCTGGTCTCTCTCTGCTTTCTCCTCCAGGCTCACTTTCTCTCTGGCCTCAGCCTCCTCTCTTCAACTTCAGCTACTCTACTTATTCTTTCATCTTCTCTGGGTTTTCTTTCTGAAGTTTAGGCGATACTGTAGTACTTTTTCACATAGTGGGGTAAAATGTCAGCTGTCTTCCACTGTGTGTTTATGCTTTCACTTTTCAGTGAATATAAGACTTTCACTTTTCACTTTTCCCTTTAAATAAGACTTCAGTAAAAGGGATAAGACCTAACCTGGGTCAAGCCTGACCAAGAAAGCCCTGAAGTAATCTAATCAAAAATAATTGAATAAAAAGACCCCTTAACTGATACTAATTCAATTAAAGGGTCCTAGACCCACAGGAATGGATTAGTTCTGAGAACATGATCTTCTCTGGTATTCACAAAGCATCAACAGTCACATAATTATTGGCAAGGATTTATAATTCATATTATATGTGATTTAACAGTGCTGCATTTTTGGTACCTCAGATTGGTGCTCTGTAATAGTGGTCTTTTAGGGCCCAAAATCATAATGACTGAGGTATTTTTGGTAAAAAATAAAAAAAATTAAAGCAAGAGGAGATGGCAAACTATATTGAAGTTTTGATGCCAGGATAGCTACCTAATCATTCTCGGTATCAAGTGATGGAAGCTTTGATAAGATAACGCAGACAAGCCTGACCAATAAAACTTGGAGGAAATAGACAGGAACCAAGGGAACTAAATAATTGGAAAGACAGAGAACACAATGTATAATGTATAATGGAAATTCGCAAAATATTCTATTCTCATGTCTGAAGGGGGAACCTTGAGTAATAGAAATAAACGGACAAAGACTTCCCATTACTAAGAAAATTCACATTCTTCCATTGTTACCTGGGCAGAAATTCTATCACTTTCAAAGTAATAGACTCAAAGACCATTGATTAACTAGAATAGCAATACAAGACTTGGACCAGGTGACCAAAGAATCCCGAAAGTATCCTGTTAAAGAGCTAGAATGTTTTATGGAGAAATAGCAGCAAAAGTTTAATGAGTCTTTAGTAGCATATATTCTTAGAATAAATGTTAAGGGAGTACTTCATTAATTGTAGGTATTGCTGAATAGAAGGGGTTATTTATACTAACAAACCATGTGGCTAGAAAGAGAACAGAAGTGATATTGCTGAACTTAATTGTTTTGAATAAAGGCAGGAGTTAAGCAGGCTCACCCTGAGAGGTGCTACCTGCTTCTTTTATCTACAATTGAAATATTCCTTTTGTGCGTGTGGGGATATTACAAATAAAGGCAACTCTAGCCATGCTGTATGATGACAAGAAAGACATAACTAATTTAATATTATTAATATTTAGGAAATTAGGAGAGTGCTATAATAAAGAAGCCTTCCCAGTCATGGGCATTATTTATCACTTTCTTCTCAAAGATCAAAATAATATTCTAGAGGCAATATTGAATTGCTATTTCAGTTATGAAACCCTGATGTTGTATGTTAGAAAAAAAGATTTATGCTATAGACGAAAGTCAATCATAGTGAAGAAATGAAAAAAATGAGGTTGGAAATGTTAATTGGATGAATGGGAGGAGTTCAGGCAGGTTTTGAAAACTGGTATGAAAAAGGGGAATTTTTAGGATGCCATTAAGATTTAATAGGAAATATTAGTTTGGAGGTATAGGAAAGCTACTTTATGTCCAAATGAATCTCTAAAAGTTCTCCTTAAAAATGCTCAATTCATTCTTGCTAATAAGAATTCAAATTTAGTTGAATATTGTGATTGACAATGGCACAAATTAAGAAGCCTTAATTTACATCCTGAGTTAAATCTATGAAATAGAAAAAATAATGATTGAGGACCAATATCTATTTGCCCTAGCTCCTGTTTAAGCCATTTGCAATGACTGTTATAAATGGAAACTTCAATTTCTTGAGCCCTTCTAAATAATAAACATTAAGTTACACAAAATTTCAAGAAGGCTACAAGAAATCACCACTCTGCTTGAGCAAATTGTTGAATGAAGAGTTTTGTAACAATCTTCCCTATCTAGTTTAGAAGTCAAATAACCATGTGAATTTAACAGTGTAATAACAATTAAGCAGGCAGTTCTGCTGATTGCTAAAGCTTTACTTGATATGGTAAAGCCTCTACAGCAGAGGTTCTTAACAAAAGTTCTGTGAGCATGAATTGTAATTCAAAAAAATATTATTCTTGGGGAACATATTGGTGCAGGTGAAATATACTATTTAAATAATACACAGTATATTGTGGATTTAGTAAACGGTCCATAGTATTCACATGACTGGCAAAGGGGTCCATGGAACAAACAAGGTTAAGAATCCCTGCTATACAGAAATCAAACCAGGCAAGGGGGGGCTAATAGGGTAGTATAGAAGAGGTTAACGTCTATTTTTTCAATCACAATTTCAGAGTCAAACCAAGGACATTTTGCCTTTTGATGGAACTGGGTTCAATATGCATTCCCCAATTTGAGACAGGGATATAATTTGCTGTTGTTGTTGTTGTTTCTGGTATTATTGATATATGCTATGAAAGTGAGAACTGTTAAGGCCAAGTTAGTGTACTTACTAAACATATGGTATCACAAAAATTATCATCTCAGAGGAAGATGCTCAGGAAGAGTTAAGGACTGTAGTCACCCATATGACAAAGTCTGGTTTGTAAATTCAGCTAAAATTGAATTCCTATTCCAGTTTGTGAAATTACTGGAAATTGCATGGATTAGAGCTAACAATCTGTAAAATTTATAGTATTTCTCATCATCCATGAAACTAAAAAGAAAGCTCAGAAACTGGTAGGATTATTTGAACTCTGCTGAAATCATTTCTCACCTAGGAATCCTTTTAACCCTTATTCATAATGAAACCAGAAAGAAATCTAAATAGGAATAAGGCCCTGAGCAGAAACTATCGATAGAAGAGTAAGAAAAGATGTTGGCCTGGGTAGCCCCACTCATCCCTGATGCTTCAGTGACTGTCTTAAAATTTTCTGCAACTAGAAAATACACAGATTGGAGACTTTGACAAATTAAACACTATGGTCCAGCAGAAGCCGCTGAGGTTTTAGACTAAGAAATTACCAGATGCAGCCACTCTTTATAGACCTTTTCAAGTGTGTTACTTAACATTGGTCTAACTTTCCTGCTATGAAAAGAATCAGGTAATTCAGAGACTAGAAATAACTATCAAGTCTAGGGTGATTCAGAGACATTGAAATTGAGAGGTAGTAGACCAGCCAAGCATATTACCAAAAAGCAAATGGTATATATAAGAGCATATAACAGGGAATCTCAACAGGAGGTAGTATACACATAAGCAGATCACCTCACTACTCACTGAACGCACAATAGAGCCATCCAATTGATACCCCCTTTCCTCACTGCTATATGGTGTGAATCTTTTGAATCTATTCTAGCAGAGACAAAACAAGCTATTCAGAACTCAGTTTATGTGGTTGTTCCAGGCCCAAATTTGAACTTATGGGTACCTGAGAATGGGGATATCAATAGTCAAAAGGTACTGTTCATACAACTAAATTTGATAGCACAGATTTTAAGGGTGTTTTAAATGAGTCATAATTTTACTCATGAAACCAAATAAGAGCTAACTGTGAATCTGACCCCCTTATTAAGTTCTGAGATATTTTATCTGCCAAATCCAGAAAAAATCTGTCTGGAGATGGGGCTGAGAAGTTTTATCATGATAGCTGTGACTTTGGGTCAAGAATATAGCTACTGGAAAATCCAGACTACAGGATGATGGCTATGATTGAAATAGATAATAAGTGGAAACAGTCTGAGGTCAGAGAAAATGAGAAACACTCTCGTAAGTGTTTCACAATAACTAGGAGAAATCTCCATGAAAGCATCTCAGAGCAAGAACTAATACTTAGATCTTGTGTCAATTAATGTTCAATTATGACTTGAAACTTCCATTGGATAATTAAGAAAAAAGAAGTAATACAACACCCCCATCCCAAACTCACCTTAGTGGTAACTGGTTGGAACTACTATTCTATTCATGGTCCATAGGTGGCTATATTTACCAGTCTTGCTATTTTTCAGATGTCTTGAGAGTATTAATACTAATGGATCACAAAGGGTAAGGACTGCTAAATATCATCTATTTTATACCTTGAAATCAATATGGTGTGTACCTGCTTTTATATAAAATGCAAATATGGATGGAATAACTTTACGTAAAACATAGACCCTGGCCAGACGAAGAAAAGTGAATTTAAGACAGCTCAGTATTGCTGATGAACCACTGTGGTTTTGAAATGGGCTTATGTGGGAAGGTTATTGGCACCCATAGACTGAGTTGTATTTAAGGATAGAATATAATTAGTTGACTATTTCCTGAGAGAACACAACACTTGGGGGTGCATATATGCACATAATATATTTCAATTGCTCACATTACTATTGAGATGGAAGCAACACATGTAATGTATTGATCAGTAGTCTTTACCTTGTCAGATATTCTTGTGGTACTGAGTCAGGTAGAAATAATATTTCTGTAGGCTCATTTTCATGATAAGAAAGACTTGTCAACACAAACAGAGTCACTAGTGGGACTCTTTTCAGGATCGTGAACACATCTGGATATCAACTTGAAAGGACAGTGAAGCCATTTATAAATGGACTGAAAAAACAACAGGGCAAAGAACACTATTTATCAACAGGGAAGGGAGAGGCCATGTAACATTGCCCAGAAATGACTATGGAATATTCTTATGGTTTGGGATCTAAAATCTTCAAATGTCAGGGTCAGGAATGCAAAGGGCCCAGGATGGAGGGTGGGGAACATTGCTGTATAACAGCATTTATAATTGTTCTCTTAATAATCATAGCACACGTATAATTGTGACATGTCTCCTTTGTGATACAACTATTTGAGATTGGACAAAATAAGGAGAAATAATATGATGTTCCTATAGGAGTGGGGGACAATATGAGTCTTGTTATATCTTGAAGCCAGTTTCTGTAAAAATTGATATTAAAATATGCACAGACCATTTTTTGATCTATAATCTAGGAAAAAACATGGTAAAATTATTTGCTGTCTTCTTTGGCAGGAAAGCAGAGTTTTTTCTAGTCTGAGTTTCATTGAGTATGCAGCCATTTGATGATCCAGGTTTTAGGCTAGTGTGTCAATTCAAATTCCTCATATACCATGGATCTTGAGATTATTTTTGCTTCCATATGAACATTGAAAATTCCATCTTGGAAATTGGAATATGGAGAATCACATAGAGAATATTTTTGTAGCTCAGATCTATCTGAAAATAGTGTAGATCATTTCCATTCCCATTCCGTGAGCTATAACTCATTTACAAAGCCAATTCTCACTGAAAAAACAAACAAACAAACAAAAAAAACGATTGGAAAATGTGGTCCTCTGTGTTTACAGGGATAAAACCCAATGTTTGGCAAATGCCAGATAATGAGAGGAACAATCCTCTAAAAGTTTAATTTTAACTGAATGTAAAGAATTTATTAGTTAGGGTAATGGTAGGTAATTTTGAAGAGAAAGGGTAAATGTTAATATGACTGGAAAAAATTATGTAGAGAAGAACACTGTCAGAAGCTTCAGTATCTATTCCCATTCTTTCTCTCATTTAGTTGATTTCATTAACTTGCTTTTTTCTTTTAAGCCTTTGAAAAGAATACAAGTTTGCTTTTTTAAACTAGGTCATTAATAGCTTTCCTCAATTGCTTATTTCTCAGTGTGTAAATAAAGGGATTGAACCTTGGTAATTGTAATTGAAGTAATAAGGAGTGAAATCCCTTTTTTAATAGCCACCTTGTCCTTTGCTGATGGTTTGACATAAATGAAGACAGAGCTATCATAAGTAATAGAAACAATAATCCTGTGGGAAGGACAAGTAGAAAAGGCCTTTTTCCCTTGCTGGGCAGAGGGGAGTTTTATAATAGTCACAAAAAAAATAAAAGTAGGAAAGAACTACACACATGAAGGTGATGATGAATGTCAACATGGCACACACAATAACCATCTGTTCTATCAGCCATGTGTCTGAGCAAGAGATCTTCAGTATAGGAGATGCATCACAGCAAAAGGGATCAATGACTTTAGAGTCACAGAATTCCAGGCCCAGGCCCAGACTGATAGGTGGGAGAACAATTATCAGTGCTGCTACCTAATGGAAAAGGATGAAGTTCTTGCATACTCTGCTGTTCATGATGGTTATATAATGCAGTAGTTTGCAGATGGCCATATAATGATCATAGGACATGGTAGCCAGGAGAAAAAATTCTGTACTGCAAAGAGGTCTGTAAACAACAACCGACTGGCACAAGCATCATAGGTAATGGACCTGTGTCCAGATGATATGCTATACAAGAATCTGGGAACACAAGCAGTTGTGAATGAAATTTCTAAGACTGAGAAAAGATACATAGGTGTTTAAGGTGTGAATCAGCAAGAGTGAGGGTGATGATGGTAAGGTTTCCAGTGACTCTAAATACATAGCAAAGAAATAGAAAAATAAAAAGGAAAGTTTTCAGTACCACCAAGATAGAAGTTGTTAGTGCTCTTCAGTTTCTCTTCCTTGATTACTGACTCCTGCCCAATCTGCTTGAAACAATATAAAAGACTTCACACAAGAAACTTTGGAGTCATATCCAGCTTCTAAATTCAAGGGTAGTCAACCTGATAGTGATTCCTGTACAATAACACATACCACTGTTTGTTCTCCTTCTCTTTGCATAAACTGAGCATTCATATTTCAATCACATATTTCATATTGCTCTTTTTAATGAGTCTATAATCTGTCTGTACCTGGTGTCAGTTTAACATATTATTTTATAAATGTTGTTGGAAAAGAGTGTACTCTCTCAGGAAATTTTTTTTTTGAATCAACATTCTGCTTTCTACCAATTTCCAATCTTCAAGTATGTGTGTAATTGGTCTCAAAATAAACTAACAATGATCTTTGTTAAGAAAATCTTAACATACTTACGTACCTTTATTTATTATTCCCACCGTACCCTACAATATTTTGTAATATAGCTCTATAACTAGATGTTTCAATTGTACTACCAAATTTTGCTTGATTGTTATTGTGTCCCCAGAATCAAGGATATTTCTATTGACACAGTAAGTGCTCCTTGAAAGTTTTTGGAAATAAAAGAATGAACATCATATTTATCTTATAGACTAAGAATGGATTATATTCCTTAAAATGTGTTAAAAATTATCTTTACGAAGAATGTTTTTTCTTCCTATATGAGCCAAATGGTAAAAATGCACTGACATTTTTAAAACTGCCTTTAAATATATGCAGATATGAATCTGACTATCTGTGTTGTTTTGCTACTGGACTACAATCCTCTATGAATGTGCAGTAGCCATCTGCATGAATAAATAAAGATTCCTTAGTGGCTAAAGATCAAACAACACTAAGGAACCTAATATGCATGGAATTTTAGTGAAATACCTAATAAATGCAGCAATGAGGACAGTGTCCTTGGAGACTATTAGAAGCAACAGTAGTAATGGACACATTCCAAGTACATAACAATAATTGCCTGATGAAAATACATAATTCTGGTTACTTTTTGGCTCATAGGTAACAAAAAGTTAAAAGAGATAGAAAATGTTTTATGTATTTATATTCCATTGGAAAATATATGCATACACTTACTTTATATATTTTGTGCCAATTTCCAAGTAAATAAAATACAAATATTTCCCATTAATATATATTTGCATCATAATATAAATCCAGCATGGCCACTTGCTTTATCAAAGCATGTAAATTGAGAAGGATATAAAATCTGCTAGCAAAATGAAGGTCTCATCTCTTATAACTGAATAACAGAAGTAACATTCCAATTCCTTTACCATATTCCATTGGTAAAAAGCAAGTCTCTAGTGAAGGCCTCAATCAAAAGGAAGATTTTACACAGAAGCATGAGTAGCAGAAGACAGGAATCATTGGGAGTCATCTTAGTATCTGTGTGCCACAGTTACATCCTCTATTCTTGTGCTCAACTGCATAAATATTTTAGATCTCAATACACAATAGTGTAAGCAGTATTTTAGACCTTCAAGCATAATAATTTAAACAGAAGCCAAAACAATTTTTTCCTTGTTTTGGATGTTTAACATCTAATGATACTTGACAAACATGCAGAAGAAAATACGTCAATATATTGACTGGAATGATTATATATACATACATATGTACAGAGAGAAAAGTGAAAATATATTAGTTGCTGTTACTGTAGAGACAGGAGTGTGCATGGTTAGAAAATGTATAATGAAGGGCAGCTGAAATTCATCATAAGCAAAAGATGAGATTCTTGAATAATGAAAGGTGTGGTAACCCAACTGAGTATAAAATTCGATAAGATACTAAAGAAAGGAAAACAGAACATGGATGGGGAGTAAAAAGGGAAAACATGAAAATAAGGTGTGAATTTGTGACTAGGTTCTAATTTTTATTCTCTTTTCTCTTTCTTTAACTGATACTGGTGGCTATGTTTATGAACCTGTGTACTTGAAATTTCAACAGGACTATAGCTGCAGGGTCCTAAGAGTTACCTCCTGAGAGCATCCATGTTGCTCAAATGTGGCCACTGTCTAAGCCAAACTCAGCATGTAAATGCATTTCTTTTCCCCCAGTAAGAGACATGACTCCTGGACATGAGCCTCCTTGGCACTGAGGGATTACTACCAAGCACCAGCTGGAGATGTAACTAGAAAAAGACCTTGAATAAATGGGGGAAATGGTAAAGACAAATGTGTTTATATGGCTAAGAGACTTCATAATGAGTCTGGAGGTCATCAGAGGGGTAGTGCTTATGAACATCTCAGCAGGATCTCAACAGGGAACCAAGAGAGTCTACAACTGCAAGCAGAAGAATCCTATCCATTAGCAATGTGAGATCTAAGCCCCCTATGGATTTAAAGGTGTAGTGGTCATCACCATCCCAGGCGCCTGAGGATGGAAGAATAAAATGTAGATTAGAATGGACTTACTGGTATTCTACTATAGAATTATAGAGACTCTAGCAATGGAAGAAACTGTATCATTGATTTGGAGACAGTGGTCATGGGAGACGCTGAGGGCAAGGAGAGAGGGAAGAAGAGGTGCAATATGAGGGCATTTTGGGGACTTGGAATTGTCCTGAATGATATTGCAGATGCAGGACATTTTATTCCCTGCCATAACACACTGAAAGGACTGGAAGAAAGTGTAAACTGCAATGTAAACTATAAGCCATGCTGTGTAGCCATGTTCATTAAAGGCAATGAAAGTGCTACACTGATTAAAGAGGTTGTTGATATAGGAGGAGTGGGGCGGTGAGGAGTGGGGATATATGGGAAGTTCTTATATTTTTTAATGTAACATTATCTGTGACCTATGCATCTTTAAAAAAAAGATAATAAAAAAACATTTTGGATGTACTCTTGGTGCATACTGTACAATTTTATTCCAAATTTGCAAAAAATTGGGATAGGATGATGAAAGAACCAGAGAAAGACTCATCAGCATCCAAAAATCATGAAGATTGAGCTAACTATATGCAGTAAGTTTGATGACAGATCTTATCATTTGAAGTAAGGATGAATGGCTCCTTAAACCATTAAATTTCATGCACACACACACACAAATATACATACATACCCCAGAAACAGAAATATACAGTTATGAAGTATAATACAGACACAAAAATGAATTAGTAAAATTCCTATTATTTATTAATCAACTTTATAAGTTTTAATTTACATTCCAAGAAAAGCACACATTGTAAATGTACATTTTGACAAATTTTGACAAAGGTATGTACCTGAATAACCTTCGTGACTTTCAAGAGGTAGAACTTTTTCACTATCCCAGACATTTCCATGTGTTCCTCTATAGTCAATCGCCCAGCTCTTGCCTTAAGTCATAACTGAGCTGGCAAAGGATGATGGCATTATTGTAGATGAAAATATAATTTTATAAGTTTAATTTTGCCACATATTTGGATATTATACCATCAAAAAATTGACTTGAGTATATGTAAACACTTTCTACATATCTTATTCAAGGATTTAATCATCTATAAGTGTAAATTTTTGTGAGAGCCCAGGTCAGTTTTCCCATACAGAAGTCAAGATAAGAAATATACCATCTTTCTATCCCCCTTCCTAGTGCAGATCACAGTATTTAATCTTAGATCAGTTTATTGAATTCTTAAAACTGTACCTCAGATCTTAATTGAGTAATAATGAGTAATTCAATGACAAAGGGAGTGTACGTAGATAAAGCAATGACAACAACTCCTGTAATGGCTGGGTTCAACAGCAGCAGTGTAAAGAGAAAGTTGATTTTAGCAGAAGTAATAGAATATTGGGCATACTTTGTAATCTCCTGAGTGGACTTGCTGCTGTTTAATCTACCTCTACTCATATCCACATAGGCCTGGTTCATCTAAAGTTTCAGATTATTCATATTTCCAGTATATTCATTTTCTGTTTACTTTATTCAATATGCTAGCTTTTAATACAGAACAAAGCACCCTAAAACTTGGTGGCATAAACTAATAACCTTTTATTTGCTTATTCTTTTGTTTATTGTCAGTTTGCTCATGGCTCAGTGGTGATAGCTTATCTTTATTTCATGTGATGCTGGTTGGGTTCACTTACATATTGCCAATTGTTTGGTTAGTCAATTGTGGACTGACTTGTTGCTGGGAAAGTCACATGCATACCTAGCAGCCATCTCCCAGCCATTGCCTAATCCCCATCCCTCTCCCTTTCTATTGTGTACAGATTTTTCAATATGTTTCAATTTCATAGCCTGGGGAAATTTTAGACCTAATGGAGTGGCCTGACCCCACCTTAAACATGAATCCTGGAAAAAGCAGCCCAGCTTCTTAGGGAGAAAGCTTTCAGTAGTCGTGTTCCTTCCCCCTGGAGTGTTTGTTTGTCCTCTCCAGGGAGAAGTGGACTTGAGGAGGTGCATTCACCAACCCTGACCAAAGTAATTGACCTGCCCTGTAGACCAGTCATCAAGGAATCTCTTCCCCTGCTCTTTTGGACCCTTTGTGCTTTGTAATTAATAAAGTGGTCATTTGCTGAAAGTTTGTGCTGTGCCTTAGTCTGTGTTCTGGCCACAAGCTGTGCAGCAACATCCCCACACTTATCCTTTCTGTCCATATTCACATGTCTAGTGGTTGTTTTTGACTATGGGTAGGTTACATGTTTCCCACTCACTAACCCAAGCATCTTCACAAAACAATTGTGATCCAAATTCAATAACAGGGAAGGCCAAAATCTTAAGCATTTCCAAATCTCTGCTTGTAGCATGATTATTATTGCCCTGTTCATCAAAGCAAGTGGCTTAATAATGACTAGAGAGAATGTGCAAGGGGACTATAGAAAGACATTAATACGGGGAAGCAGGATTCATTATAGTTCAGTTACTGAAAGGGTGTGTTTGAATTCTATTGCAATCCTCAGAAAGCACAGACTACATGTGAGAAATTGTGGGTTAACAAGGTTTTTGATTCTGATAGAAGTTTTTAGTAGCAATGACTAGATAATCTTTCCAACTCATTGGAAAGAATAAGATCTATGATGATGTGAGTAAAAGTTTGGTGTTTGGGCTGATATTATGTACATTTTGATTCAGGAATTCATGACAAAGCAGGCTAGTAAGATAGGGAACAGACAGATCTGGAAACTGGCAGAGAGTCCTTGTGGACATCAGAAACCCCCAAGTTGGCTGCTGGAGGAACTCCACCTCTGGAATTCTGCTACCCAGAACAAAGACTCCTTCCTGAGAATAAGGAAAAGCCAGGATGTTTCCTAGAAACTTTATCATTGGATCCTCACTAAGGAATTGATGGGTGGGGTAATCAATCCAAACAGCAAACAGTTGTAACCCCTCCCCTGCCATTAGCAAAGAGGTGGAATAATTAACAGTTTAAAAGGCAGGCACAAACCAGAACACAGGCTCTCACATTGCTTTTTTGCCTATGGACCCGTTCTGCCCACTGTGTGTCATTTTCACCATTTTTCCTCTGCCACATGGCCGCATAAGTAAATCTGAGGATTTATAATCTGTAATGGGGAAGCAGGCTGTAGGCCATAGCCTACTGGTATTAGTGACCCTGCTTTCTCTCATGATTCCAAGTGTGAACTAAATTGCTGCCTGGTGGAATTCTTGAACCTTGCAGTTGAACGTCCACTCTCTTAGTCCAGCCACAGCTGAAGTCTTTTTATCTCCAAGGGCTGGGAAGTGAAGGAGGCCTCCTGCCTTGACTATCAGGGTTTCTAAAAGTGGCAATTCATGAGAGAAACCAGTTTTCCTGAGGCTTCAATAGCCTCAGTGAATATACATAGAATTAGTCTTGCTCATCCAAAGTCTGCTAAAGTCAAAGTAAAATATAAATTTCTAAAACAAATAAAAGTTGTATTAAATCATTGGGAACATTTTGGTTTTATGCCATTAGTTAAGAAACAAAATTCTTCTGCAAAACTGTATGGTCATAATGCAAATTAAAAATCCTTTCAGGAGTTCTTTCAAATATTTCACAGTTAAACTTATTTTGTAAAAAAATGAAGGTTTTAAGGAACTAAGTTGTATTTCTGTGTCAAACTATTCATGTCTGCCTATTTGCTCAGTGTATCTTCATACATCAGAATAATAATATCAAATTAACAAATGATGAAAACTCTAAGTTCAGATCTAATGAAATTAAGTTAAAGAAATGCAGGGCTGCCCTCTCAAGTGCATAAATAAATTCCATTGGTTGCTAATTGTAATCTAAGGAATATTAGCCAGTCTGTGGTTGTGGTCAATTATATAAAGAGTTTGTAAAAGCATCTTCCAATTAGAAACCTAGATTGATATTAAGGGCAAAAAGTAACTTCATAGCAATGAAGCCTGTCTGAAAGTCACCTCAAAGTACATATTCAAGTGGTGGTAATGAAAAGTTACCTTGATTCCATTGGGAATCTTCAGTTTTCATTTTTAAAATGGAAAAAAATAGTTTTTCCTCTATTACTCAAGCAAAATGCCTGCTAATGTCTTCATGGTAAAAGTGTAGAAGTAAGCAAATTCATTTGATATGTAATACATTGCATTGAAAATGTTTAAAAGGTTTCTAAAAATCAAGAGATAAACTTCAGCATTGTCGAACTCTCTTGTGAATTCAAACCAGGCCTTGAATACATTACAGGTTGCCTCTCCATATGAGTTATTGGCTAGATTGGTCACTGACCCCTCAAACAATAAAGGTATCTACTACATCTCTGGTTGTGCTCCTGAAGTTGACGGAAATTATATCGCAGTTTCAAACTCTCAAAGCAGCCAATGGTAGCTCGAGACAGCCAAATGTACAATGGATATTGCCTCCATACAGGCACTGTTCCATAGTGCCAGAGAGCACTATGCACCAGGCCAGGGGAATACTGGAAACTAACTTCTTAGCTTCTCTCTAGGATCAATGATGCTATGGCTTACTCACTGTGAAGGACATACCAAGTGGAGCCATAATTACCAGAGTACTGTAAGTAAAACTTAAATACAAATTGGTATTATAACATGTAAAGTATTGCAAACCTGAAACTTTGAATCTATCAATTGTAGCTCAAAGAGAAACTTATACATTGAGTAGTACATTTATTAGTATTAAGTACTATACCTTTATCCCATTCTAGATATATGCTTGATGATTATAGTGTTACCTTTTCCATTAGATCATGTGCAGAAGAATATTAAACATGTTAAAAGTCCTGGTAAACTTAATTTCCTGAGTAGTTAATGAACATGTCTGTAAAATAAAGTAATGGCCACCTTGCCTGAAAGCAGTGGGGGCAACAGCCCTTTTAATTGAGACAGCCACCAACATAATTTGGGGTCAATCGCTCAGTTTTCACCCACACCAGGTAAAGGATGTGCTTGAGGCCAGGGGACACCAGTGGCTCACAGGTAGCCAGTTAATTAAACACCAAGCTCAATTGCTAGAAACCCCTGAAGTTCAAATAAGGGTGTGTTGGACTCTTAACCCAGCCATCTTACTACCAGTAGAGGGCCCAAAGTCAGATCCTAAGGAAACCCTTCTCCACTCCTGCCTTGAAATTCTTAAACAAAATTACTCAAGCAGGCCAGATTTTAAAAAATGAGCCTCTTGTAAATCCAGACATTGAATGTTTCACAGATAGAAGCAGTTTTATTAAGGAAGAAATTAAAAAGGCAGGCTATGCAGTAGTTTCTCAATTTAAAACCATAGAAGCCACAGCTCTTCCCCCTAGAACTTCAGCTCAGAAAGCAGAGCTAATTGCCCTTACCCGAAGTTTAAAACTAGCAGCTGGGACATGAACTAATGTTTACATAGACTCTAAGTATGTTTTCCTTGTCCTTCATACTCACTCTGCTGTGTGGCAAGAATGAGGCTTGCTTACTAACAGTAGGTCACCTATTAAGCATAGACAAGAGATCCTAGATTTACTAGAATCTAGGCCACCTTTCTGTACTGTTACCTCAAGAAATAGCAGTTATGCATTGTCCAGAGCATCAGAAAACAGACAAGCCTATAGAAAAGGGAAATACTCAAGCTGATGCAGCTGCTAAAGCTGCAGCATAAACTCAGGTCTCCCTCCCACCCCTTATTCCAACACCTGTCAGTTAATAACTCAAACAACAGGAGGTTTAGCTACCCTTTAAAGCCTCCTGTCCAGATGCAGGGATCATACCCTGGGAAGGACTGACAAATCCACATGCCATTCTACCAGGTCTAAGTGTTTTCCCACCAGAAGGAAAACAGCAAATAAGGTGGGTAAAACCCACTTCAGCCTAGCCCCTTTAAGATGGTCCATGGGCAATCTTTCCTTAGCCAGAACATGAAAATCAGTTCTGATCACAATTTAGAAAAAAAAAAAAAAAGCATTACCAGTATGTAAAAACTTTACTCTGTAGTTCTGATTACTCCTACAGCTATTAAAGAAATTTCCAACTTGATTCACTAAGCCTGAATGAAACCAGGTGCCCAAGAAACTGCCAGCTCACTAAAAGCATCTGACAGGATGTATAAATGCCAGTCTTTGGATGGCCTGAAATACCCATTCCAAAGAAAAAGCTAAATATTTGTCTGTGTCAAAGTCAACTGTCCCCTCTAACTCTAGTCCAAATGCCTATTATTAGAAGGAGAACAAACCAAATACTGCTTTAAAAAAAACCAACCTTGTCTGTTTTCTTTTAAGAAAAGTCAATGTCCTTTCTTATCTCCCTCTTAGCTGCTTTAAGCATAACCATCACCATTGAAAATTGGGGTTGGCATCTACACTAAACCCCATTACTTATTTCAATCACTACCTAGAACTAACTAAAAGCATAGATGAAACCAGCCATGCCTTAGAAGTTCTGAAACAGCAAGCAGACTCTCCTGCTGCTGTGGTAATGCAAAATCGCAGGGCACTTGACATGCTAACTGCAACACAGGAAAGGGTATGTCCTTTCCTTAAGGAAAAATGTCATCTCTATGTAAATTACTCTAAAACAGTTCTAAACAGTATTCAAAACCTGCAAAATAAAACCCACTGATGTCAGAGAAATAAAGTCTTTATAAGCACCTAACCTTTTCTACGCCAGTGGTCTAGTATCCTCTTAGTGGAACTGTATATTCTCAAAATTCTAATTAAATTTGTTTCTTCCAGGGTCAACATCTTATTAGCCATATGGGAACTTCAACCAGCTTCATACAGATACCAGATCTGTCTTCTTTCTGTCAAGATAGAGTAGCAAGGGAGTTTTATTCCTGGTCAGGCAGGGTCTGCGAGCCCCTAACCAGCAGGAAGTAGCTACTGAAGAAAGATCATCTTCCTTCAACACCCATTTTAGATTAAAGGTGTAGAACTCTCTGAGGAGGGAATGAAGCAGGCTAGTAAGATAGGGAATAGATGGATCTGGAACCTGGCAGAGAGTCCATGTGGCATCAGAAGCCCCCAGGATGGCTGCTGGAGAAACCCCACCTCTGGGATTCTGCTACCCAGAACAAAGACTCCTTCCTGAGAACAAGGAAAAGCCCAGATGTTCCCTAGAAACTTAATCATTGGGTTCTCACTAAGGAAGTGATAGGTGGGGTAATCAATCCAAACAACAAACAGCAGCAACCCCCTTCTCTGTCATTGGCAAAGAGGTGGAATAATTAACAGTTTAAAAGCCAGGCACAAACCGGAGCACAGGCTTTCACCTTGCCTTTTTGCCTACAGATCCGTCCTGCCCTCTGTGTGTCATTTTCGCCATTTTTCTTCCACCACGTTGCCACGCACGTAAATCTGGGGATTTATAATCTATAATGGGGAATTGTAGCTTATAAATCAGCCCTCTTCTTCCCTTTCATCGCCTTCCTCTCTACCTGGGACCCCTGTTCTGTTATTTTATGTTATTTTATCCCGTTTCTCTGAATAAATTACTGGTCTAACTCACCTGGTGTTCTCTTGAAATTCATTTCTGCAGCATAGCCAAGAATCTAGATAGAATGTGTTAACAATGATGCTATTAATTTCTATACTCCATTTCCTCTTAGAGTGACTTTTTATGCCAGCTCTAAAGGTGATAGTAGTGCCATATAGAACACCCTAATGAAACATTAGAAGAAAAGTAACTTGGTTCAGGCATTTTTAAAATATCAAATTTTTAACAGGTCATGCTCATTTTTTAACCAACCACTGGAACTGAAGATATAGAATATGTCAACTATACTATTATACATCTCATCAGCCACTTGGGGAGTGAGTTAAAACAGAAATCTGTCTTTTGTCTAATTTTTTGTCTAATATTGTTTACCATTAAAGGAGATAATGGATTGAGCTGGGAAAAAGTGAACTTAAAAATAAAAAAAACAAAAATAATGCATATTTACTGCAGTATATCCTTATTTCACCAAGCACACTTCCTTCCCTATATATGCTTTCAAAGATACTCAGGGATACATAGAATGGAATCGAAACTCTCAAAAGTCAAACCCCTCAATTGCAAGTTCCTTCAAGTCAAGGAATATTAGATGATGTTGACTAATTTTCATTAGTTGTAGAGGTAATTTCTCTAGGACATGCAAAATATTGATAAATATGTTTAGCCATATCCAATACACCCAATATACCATGGTGGTGAGAAAACATGATAATGAGAACAAGATTTCCATTTTGGCAAAAATGATAAAATAATGCAAAAATGTCCCCTACTCCATATCTTATATCATTTTCTAATGAAAAAGAATAACAAGTTTCAACGAATTGCCTGACAATTTGAATGAATTTTTTTTGGTAGCCAATACAGGAGTCTATGGTCTTGAAGTTTGGGAAGGTCTCTTCATTCTGTCATTTAATATGCATGCACTTGAAATTGGATTTACATGATTCCATTTTGAGGTTCTGTAAATAACTAACCATTCAATTCTTGTCAGAGATCTAAGTGCATGGAACTTGGAGATTTTCTGAGGAATTAGGGAATTACAAGCTGTTGAACAAGTTTTGTGCTTCTTTGGCAATATAAGACCCTAAATAACAGGAATTTTGCTAAAATACTTGGAATCATGAAACTCTTGCATTTACCAAACTCACACATTGCAAATAAGAGGAGTTATTTAAAAATAAAGTTTGGGCAGCATTTTTCTAATGAAAATACTAGCTCACTTAAGAAACACATTAAATTTCTAATACATAAGCATGATAGTAAATATGAGACCTTATAAGTTAGTTTGATGGAAGGGTCAGTAAGAAATGATTGAAGAAGATATCAGTGGAGATAAGGAAAAATGTGATAAACACTTCTAAGATAAGATATTGCCAAACTGAGTCAGCAGAAAGTATACTCTACATCATTATTTCACAATATTATATTGCTCTATGATTTCCTTCATTCAACTGAACTGCGGTGATTGTCTTTGCTGTTATTTAATAATAAAATATGTGAACATGCTTGGAAAAATCCAAATAAACCAAAACATCTTCCATGTTATATTGACAATCTTTCCACATTCACTAAGCACTGTTGAACTAATTCACTCCAGAAGCATGGCTTATTTCTAGAAGAGTGAGTCCTTAGGAAGCCTCTTGTCTGTCAATACTGTGAAAGCTATTTGTAATGTACTAATAAGCAAAGGTAATGTAATTTTCAAGTCACATTCTGATTTTAACCTGATCTCATCTGTGTGCTGGCTTGCTACTCATGTTAGTCTCACTCCTGGTAGGAAAAGTAACTATGCAGAAGTTTTAATCTTTACTTTTTCATACCGTATCATAAGAAGAATGTAGATTAGTGTACAACTTCCAGAAAAAAAGCCTGGGTTAACTCTGATTGGCCTATTAGATCACAATCCTGAAGTAATCACTGTGGATTGTGTAATAGAATGCAATGATTTAATTAGTCTGGATTATAGGATCTACCAGTGAAATTCTGGAAAGAGGCAAATTTCCTGAAAAAACATGAATTCAGTGAAATTGTTTAGTGGGTATTTTCCACACAACCCCAAACAAAAATAAAGACTAGACAACAAAGCTTGACTTATTACTCAAATTTTCACAATAGAAGCCAACAAACATGGCTTTAGAGAAATGATGAATATTCTTCTTTACTTTTACATTGTTCACACTTCTCTCAAGGTGACTGGTATAAATTATATTGTGTGCACCTTTACATTTCAATTCTATTTATAACATCAGTTGATTCATTTATACAATATTTCATCTAGGCCAGTATGATTCATCCATTCATTAATTATTTCATTAAATATATAGTGAGTTTATACTTATGTGAATTATTGTAGTATTTGGTACTCTAGTCAAGGGGAAAGACTTAAAATATATATAATTCTATCTTCACACATTTATGATCAACATAAAATTTTCATTTTAATAAGTGTCACAATCACTTATATAATATCCAGAAATGCATTTATATATACATATGTATGCATTATTTCCATAATAAGATCAAGGTCTGTATTATTTGAAAGTATTACATGATATATCACAATTATTAATGACTATATCAATAATTGTTGACAATTATTAATTGACATCATCACTTTACCAAAGTGATGTTCATTTGTTTTCAGTCTTTTACCGTTAAAAGTAATAACTACAATGATCTGAGTTATAAATATATCTCCACGGTTATTGGCCATTATAGTCACAGGATTAATTCATAGATGTATATTTTCAAGGTGAAAGTTTTCATGTCATTTTGATAAATATTTGATTCCAAAATTTTCTAGTGAATTGTACATGAAAATAACTGTTTCTCTGAATATTTGCTAACACTGAACGACACCAAAATTGTTAATTTGGGAAAATTGATTAGTGGATTATAATTTATGGTTTTAATTTGTAAAGATGTGATTAATGGTGAAATTGTGCATCCTTTCATATTGTTATAGGTAATTTCATTTTTGGGGTATTTAAATCTTATTTTTTCTTAGTACTGTTAATGAAATGTTTCCCTTTTATTAATTCACAGAAGCTTCTCATATATTTAAATTAATAATTTCCTACTAACTGTGCCCAAAATCAATTATTTTAGTTACATGTCCTCAATGTTTTTCTATAGATTTCATCCTTTGCTATTGATATTTCATTATTTGAATCTGGCATTTTTTTAAATGGAGAAAAGAATTTATGTCTTGCTTAAGAATGACTTCTCCACACCAAGATTATAAAATTCATTGGGAAAACCATCTGAAAAGAAGGGAAAAGAGTGATTTAATCATTGTAGGTTTGGATTAAAGGATTAAATTTGATTTTTTTTATCACAAAGCATTGTTCAATATTAAATTTTCAATAAATGAATTGATGGGGGAAATGATTAAATAAATTTGAAGTAACCCTGATTGATTTATAAGCTAAGAGATTATAAAGATGGTTGTCATCTTTAGGGAAAATATATGCATCTTTTAACTTGATTTGTTAACTTAGGTACATGTTACTTCTTTATGAGAAATGTAAATTTTTTTAATGAGTCATTAAAGGCTTGTTTAACCTGTTTATTTTTCAGAGTATATATGAAAGGATTTAACATTGGTGATATGGAAAAAATAAGTACTGACACAACTTTATTAATGTCTACTGTGTCCTTTGCAGATGGTTTGATGTAAATGAAAATGCAGCTGCCATAGGTGATGCATACAACAGTTATATGGGAACAACAGGTTGAAAAGCCTTTTTTCCTTTGTTGAACAGTAGGAAATTTAAAAACTGTCCTTATGATATATATGTAGGACAGAACCACACATACAAGAGTGAGAATGAAGGTCATTACAGCAGAAGCTATAACCATCTGCTCAATTAACCATGTATCTGAGCATGATATTTTCAGGATAGGAGATGCATCACAGCCAAAATGGTCAATTACATTAGAGTCACAGAATTCCAAATGAAGACCTAAGCTAAGTGGTGGGAAGATCATCACAAATGCTGCCACCCAGCAACAGATAATCATTATTTTGCACACTTGGTTTCTCATTATCTTCATGTAATGCAAGGGTTTGCATATGGCTACATAGTGATCATAGGACATGGTGGCCAAAAGGAAAAATTCCGTTACCCCAAAGAGATCTGTGAAAAACATTTGAATGATACATTCATTATAGGTAATTTTTCTGTCCCCAGTTGATAAACTGTATAAGAATCTTGGAACGCAGGCTGTGGTAAATGAGATTTCTAAGAAGGAGAAATTCTGAAGGAAAAAATACATGGGAGTTTTAAGGTGTGCATCCACCAAGGTGAGGGTAATTATGGTCAGATTTCCAGTCACACTCAACATGTAGGTGATAAGTAGAAAAATAAACAGCAAAATCTGAAGCTGAGGATCTTCTGTCAGTCCCAGAAGAATGAATGTTGTTATTGTTGTGTGGTTTCTCATTACTGACTTCTGTCTTAGGCCAAACTTACATGTAAATTTCGCAGAGATTTGAACTGCAGAAATCTATGACAAAATCATGATTACAATATAATCATAAGAGTAGCCAAACTTAATAAGCCTCTTACTATGATTCAAACACTCTTGTATATTTATTACATATATAATTCATGCAATCCTTAGGACAACTTGTGAGGTATAGAGGTATATTATCCCCTTTTGGTAATGAGAAAGCAGGCACAGAGAACTAAAGTACAGTCCACTGTTTCCTCAATAGTAAGGATCAGCCACAGAGACCCCAGACTTGCAGTTCTTAATCACTGCACACTGATTGTTGGTATATATTTACCAGAATGTTTTGGTGTAATGAAAATAGTCTTTCTATTACTACCTAAAATTGTAAAGGTAGGGTTACTGTGATACCTAATTTCATGTGCCAATTGACTAGGTTATGGTGTCACATGCTTGGTCAAGCAAACACTGACCTGATTGTGCAAAGGTATGTCAGGGATTGATTTGCATCTATAGTCAGGTATTTGCATGTAAGGCTGATTCTACGTATAATTAGCAAAGGAGATTGTCCTCAGTCGTGACGGGAGTCTCCTAATCCAATCCAGCCTGATGACTAGCCCTTTAAGTGTATTGATTCCTCCCTGTTTGCTTAATATTTTTCAGTGCATTACTAAGACTAGAGACTTGAGATTCTGTCATTCTGTGTACCAAACTGTAATGACGGATATTCACAGATATCTACCTTATATGTAAGATTTCCATGGCTCCAGATTCTTTCCTTTATTAAATGCAGAAGTGTTTAAAAAAAAAGCCATTTTCTTATTTTAAAATATTTCTCTCAGAAACCCTTCATTTGTATATTACCAGAGCTTTGAAAAATATCTTTGTCTCTTTTTTTCTAATTCAGTGAGTACTGCTTTCTGCCACTGTTGACCCAATATATGAGAAAGACAGCTTCAGAGGATAGGAATACTAATCTAGACTTATGGCAGATAAAGCTCCAAAGAAATCTGTTACTCATTTGAGTAGTGAGTTATCATCAGTAGGTGACTAAGTAGATAACCCTGAGAACTTTTACCTGTTCTCATTTTTTTCACATTATGAACGTTTCACCCAAGGATGCCCCTGGTATTCAATTCAGTTTTGCTAAGTATTGATGAAATACCAAGTCTATTTCATCATCCTTAAACATCAATATCTTGTTTTCACCTGAATCCAATTTTACATAAATATTAAGCATTTAACAATTTCTTCACATTCAGATTGCTTAAATTCTGCTTTACATATTTAACCCCTAAGTATTATAGTTTTTCACAAGATCAGAAATAAATAATAAAATCACATTTAATATTTCAGGCTGGTGTTGATGTATGTTTGTATATAGATTGGTGGTGCAGGATAGAGATTTTGCTTCTGAAAAGTCTTCAATCCAGGTCTGGTAAAGATATTTAGGGCCATTGCTCCAGAAAAAAATACATTTATGTGTATGTGCGTATATATATATATATATACATAGAGATATATATATGTCATAAATGACTCATGTCTCTTCATCAAATGCTAATATAACTATTAAATGTATTGTTTATTAAGTATGCATCTTTGCTGAAAAAGAGAACTATGTCATGCCATTACCTACTCACCTCCTCCTTAGTCTAAATACATACAATGCAAATAACTGAAGTACCAAATATTTCCAAGCTTACCTTTAAAAAAAAGAGTTACTTCATGGCACCTGTTCACAGTTTATATGCAGTGCTTGTTAAGTGACACACATTTGAACAGGAATATGCCAGTGGAGTAATGTGAATTCTGTTTTCTCAGGGAACCTCACTCAGCCAGAAAAGGCCCTGGAAATTCCAAGAGTCTGTCTGCACCATATAGAATTTCTTTTGTGTCAGGGTTTCTGCCATTTTAAACCAAGAAGATACATTATTGTTCTCTTGCCAATTAAAATAATATCTAAATGAAGGGCTGGGGTTGTCATGAGCTATGGCATTATTCTGAACTTAGTCAGGATACATATTTGGCACTAAGCATTATAGCTATTTACTTTATATAGTCCATCTATAACAGAATCAATAGAGTCAATAAACAAGAGGCCTTAGTGACCCACATTTAGAAGTCACTAAGGGATCGTCAATATAATGAGTTTTGGCAATTAGCCTTGTACAAGAAGAAATAGGGACAGTGCCTTCAGAGAAAGGAAGATGCAATAATAGCATCAGACAGACTGTGAAGGTACTGGATTACATAAGTCAAATTGTAATATGCCTATTGTTATTGTTTTTCCTATATTATCTAAGGCAATGAAATTTGCATAAGACCCCTTGATCTGTTTTGTTTTCAATGAGTAACTTATGCTTTTTATGAAAAATATGAAGATTAACAGGAAAAAAAATAGCAAAGATTAACACTGCAAATTTTTATTTAAAATATCAGAGATTGTTCCAATAAAATATAAGAACATAAGAAAACGGGTACAAAGTTTTCTGTACTCTATCATTTTCTTCCAATGTATTATGGCTATCTTTAATTATCAACATAAAGAGATGCTCCATCAGTTTTTAATGACTGAACTTCACGTAATTTTGATCTTACTTTTGTAATAAGTACCACCAGGTTATTCTTTGTAGTAAAAAAATGTTGCTTTAAGAGTTTTTATAACTCTGCACATGTATCTGTTGATAAGCCTGACCATTTCTTCAGGATAAAATTTTATTTGTAAATAAAGAGGTTTTATATATGTGTTCATTTTGAAATATATTTCCAACAATATATACTATAAAAGTACACATTTGTTCCAAAGCAGAGTACCATTGTGTAATAAAATATATTTCCCAACTTTAAATGATTCTTAAAATTTTTCATGGTTTTTTGCAATGTGTAAAGCATTTATTTTATATAACAATAATCAATACTTTTACAATCTGATATTATGCTTAGTTTGACCATTATAAATCTAAACTGACAGAAATATTTTCAATTAACTTAATGTCTATTATTGTTTAATTTTTACACATTCAGTCTATTTAGAATTTTTCTTCTGCAAGGGTTGAGGCAGCATCCATCATATATTTTTTTCAATCAAATCATGTTTAGCTCCACATTTACCTAAAATATAACTCTTATCACACAAAAATTGTGTAAAAAGTTATAGCTATTTGAGGACTTTATATTTGGCTCTACTGATTCATTATTTAATCCTTGTCTAAAAGAGCAACATTTTGTTCATTGTCCTTTTGTAGCCTACTGTTATGCTTATTAGGGCAAATCTCTATTTTTCTTTAAGTAAAATGTCATGGTCTTTACAGGATTAGTACATTAAAAATCACAATGAGATTTCAATTGAAATTATGATAACATTTATAGAATAATGTGGAAAGAATAAGGTCTCTAAAATTCTGGGTTTTCCAATTTAGTAGTAATACGAAGTTTTTTCTCTCATTCTACTCAAGTCAATTCTTATGTCATGCAGTAAATTTTAGAGTATTCTTTAAGACTTTCACTGTATTCTGATTCCTTCGTTATGTGAAAGAAATCATTTTACAGTTATATTTTCTAAACAATTATCATTGATCTCAAGGAAACTATTTTTACTGTTTTTGATGATTGTATGGTAACTATGCAAAACTGAATGATTTTTGCAATAGGAACATTTAGTAATATTCAAATAATGATAATTTATTATCTATTTCCAAATATTTTAACCACATATTTTGAAATCTTCATTAAATGTATTAAATAAAGCTTCCAGAAGAATGTTGCAAAATCATTAAATAATCACCACTCATGTTTATCACATGATTCGGGATTAAATTTCTATTCTTTCATCTTATTTAACCTTTTAAGGTGGAATCATTGATAATATATTATTTCATTTTTACCATTACAATTTTTTAAACAGTAGTCTTGGATTTGTTATACTTAGTATTAAAGTTGTTTAATTTATTGACTACTAAATGGTATTTGAATTTAGTATATTAAAATTAAAAGAGTATGAAACATATTTTCAATAAAGTAATGGTGGGATGGGTAGATGTCAAACACTCAAATCTGATTAAAGACAAAAAAAAATAGCCAAGTGTTTAGCAGTACTTTAAAGAGGAAATAAATTCTCAGTTGAAACCTGAAAATTATCATATACTTGTAGTATTAAGAGTTAAAAATAAATTAATTAAAGAACAAAAAATAAATAAAAGAGTCAATGAATAGCATATATAGTAACTTCTCCAGTAGCAATTAATTACCCATTCAACAAATACTCACTGAGGATTTATTGTGAGTCAGGTATTGCTTTATGTTCTGGAAATATAGCACTAATTTACATACATTAAAATATACTCTCAGGCATCTTTACACTGCAGAAAGAAAAAAAAGACTATGAAAGTACCCAAAAAAAAATCTCTGTATTTCAGATGATGATACATGATGTGAACATATGGGAATAAAGATGAATTAAATGGTGATAGGTGTGCAATTTTATTTAGCATGATTTTAGCATGATGTGGGGGATTATGTAAGTGGAAAAAAATTCTTAACATTCTCTAATATAGCTCCAATCCAGAAGAATGGAAAGGCATCAAAGTCCCTGGGTGTTTTATGTTAATAGATAATCTTCTACAGCAACGATGTCAGAATGATGGAGAATTAACACATACATAGTACAAACCCAAGAATAAATTACATTAAAAATAACCAGAATATGTCAGAACAAAATTTCTAGAATCCTAGAAAGTGATCAAGGATAAATAACAACCAAGCAAAACTTGAATCAGGGGGAAAAAAAAAACAAAACACCTAAACACAGAATGAAACCCATAGGGTGCCTTTCCTTGCTTTGTGTTCTCCCCCTCCACCAGTTCCAGACAGCAATCTGTGGGACTGATGGTGGCCCAGATGACTGCATTCTCAATATGACTCACATTCCCAATGCAAGAACTCAGTGTCTGGTTATAAGCACATCTTAGTGTGTTAGTACGTCTGCTCTAACCTGCCTTTTGAAGACTGACTCAAGGCACTCTTTTGGGTTGCCTAAACCAGATTCACATGCTGTAGATAAATGGCTCAGAGATTGCATATGCTATTGAAATTAAAAGTTGGTATCAATTAGAACTAGATCTTTATAGATTAAGGATGTTAAAGGTAGAATTCATGGTAACCTCAAAGAAAACACCTTAAAAAATACATGGTAAAGGATGTGAGAAGGTATTAAAGTGTTTCATTACAAAAGATCAACTTTAAACAAAATAAGACAACATCAGAGGCTGTTGGAAACATAAAATGGAGCAAGATTTTTAAATACGGCAAAATGAATGAAGACCTACCTTATCAGGAACTACTTTGAATGTAAATGGATTATACTCTCCAATAAAGGGCAGAGAGTGACAGAATAGTTTGAAAAGCATGATCCAACTATATGCTGTTCACAAGAGATTCGCCTTAGACCCAAAGACACAATATGTTTAGTGAAGGAATGGAATAAACATTCCACGCAAATTGTAAACCAAAGTTAGCTGGGCTGCCTATACTAATATCAGACAAAATAAACTTCAAGACAGAAAAAGACATAAAGAAAAACAGTATATATTAATAAAAAGGTCAATCTATCAAGAAAATATAACAATTATAGACATTTAATAAAATATATTCCCCAAATGTGTTAAACAACCATTAACAGAAATAAAGAGAAAAAGTAGTTCTATTAGAATAGTTGGAGACTTCAACATACCACTTTAAATAATGGGTAGACCATCTATACAGATGGTAAATGAAGGAAGAGAGGACTTGAAAAATATTATATACCATGTAGATTTAACTGACATGTATAGAACACTCCAGAGTAAACAGCAGAATACATATTCTTCTCAAGTTCATGTGGATTTAACATAGACCATATGAAAAATCATGAAATAATTATCAATGAATTTAAAAAGATTGAAATCATACAAAGCAACTTCTTTGACCACGGGGAGTAAAATAGTAACAGAAGAAAAATGCACAAGTGTATGGATATTCAATACAGTTTTAAACAAACTTAAGGTTAATGAAAAAATCACAAGGGAAATCAGTTAATTCTTAGATAAACACAACATAACAGGTAAACACAACTTAAAAAAATGTATTGGACACTGCAAAGGCAGTGCCCCAAGGGAAATTATAAGTGCAAAATGCTTACATAAAAAAAGAAGAAAGGTCTTTATTCAAATCAATACCTAAATTCACACCTCGAGGAGGGAGGAAAAGAAGCAAACAAACCTAAATTTAATAGAAGGAAGGAGATATTAAATATTAGAGCAGAGATAGACAAGCTAGAGATTAGAAAAACAATTGAGAGAGTCAGTGTAACCAAAAGTTGGTTCCTTGAAAAGAGTAATAACATTGACAAACCTTTAGCTAGATAGACCAAAAACAAAAGGTTGCAAATAAAATCAGAAATGAAATTGGGTCCTTTACTACTAATCTTACAGAAAGTATAAGGAATGTATGAGAATACTATGAACAACTGTGCACCAACAAATTAGATAATTAAGAGGAAATGGATGAATTGCTAGAAATACATAACTTACCTAAAGCAACTCAAGAAGAAATTGAAGATATCTAAAACCCTATAACAAATAAGGAGATTGAGTCAGTAATTAAAACACCTCCCAAAAAAAGAAGAGTTCAGTGCCAGATGCTTTCACAAGTGAAATCTACCAGATATTCAAAGAAGAATTAATAGCAATTCTTAACAAAGTATTCTGAAAAATTTAGGATGAAAAAAGTCTTCCCAACTAATTCTATGAGGCAAATATTACTCTAATACTAAACCCAGATAAAGAAATCACAAGGAAACTAAAGACCAATTTCCCATATGAATATACATACAAAAATCCTCAAAATGCTAGCAAATCAAAAGCAACAGCATATTGAAAGGATTATATACCATAATCGAATGAGATTTACCCCAGGAATGCAATGGTGGTTAAACTTATGAAAATCAATAAATTGGTGTACACCACATTAAGAGAATGAAGGAAAAATAAAAACAAATAATCATTTCAATTGATGCATGTTGGAAACAAATACATAATGATCTCATATGAAAGACATGATGTTTCCCTGGTAAGGCTTGCAGTGTAAGAAGTTCGGTAGTTGGGAGTGTTGGGCAAAAACACTCAAGCAGGATGAAGCTGTCATGGGCTACAAGAATTATGAGCATATTTACTTGGTAGTTATAAAGAATATCTAGATTTTGTACTCTGAGATAAGACCTGTTAGTTCCTTGGGATGGATGAGTAACTTTAGACAATAGTTGATTGAATTCCATAGGTTATAGGTAATATCAATGGTTAACTGCATGCTGCTGCTTGTTCTCACATAGACTTGGGTATATATAGCGCCCCTTGTAAACAATAAAGTTGTCTGATGAGTCTCTACTCACAGAAGCCCCTGATACCAGGTCTCTCTCTTTCTTTCTCTTTGTTTCATTCTCCTTTTTTACTTTCTTTCATTCCTGATACTCTTTGGGCCTATATCTACAACAGATGCAGACTAGGAATTTTGCAAAATCCAATGCCCTTTCATGAAAAAAAATCATGAAAATATCCTCAACAGTATAAAGGAAATTCATGTAAAACCCATGGTTAACATTATACTCAATTGTGAAGGTCCTGAGTGAAAAATTAAGATACAACTTTCAGCATTGTTATTCAATATTATATTAGAAGTCATAGACAGAGTAATTAGCCAAGAAAAAGAAATAAAAGATATCCAATTTGGAAAGGGAGAAGTTAAACTACTCATAAATGATATGATCCTTTTTATAGAACATTAAAAAGATTCCACAATAAAACAAGTAGAGCTAATAAACAGATTTGACAAAACTGTAATATACAATATTAACATGCAAATTTAGTTGTTTTCTACACACCAACAATGAACAATCAAAAGGGAAATTAGAAAATAATTTTATTTAGAGTAGTAGTTAAAAGGACAAAATATTCAGAAATAAATTTAACTAAAGAGGTGAAAGACTTGTAGAATGAAAACCTATAGCACACTGCTGAAAGAAATTAAAGAAGAACTAAACAATGGCAAGACATCCTATATTCATGGATTGGAATATTATTATTTGTTGGCCTCCGCTGCGGCACTGCAGGCGGGTCACTGCAGGTGAGTCGCTGCCGGGGATCGGGCCTACGCCACGGCCTGACCGGGGCGGCAGCGGGCGGCTCAAGGCTTGGTGGGGACGCGCGGTTCGATGGAGGAAAAACCACGGAGACGAGGTCTATGCGCAGGTCTGATTTTATTCGGGAAGTACATGGGGTTTTATAGTGTCATGGAGGCGGGGAGGTTGTGGGAGGGGCATGTCCGCGGGGCAGCTGAGGATTGGCTGCAGAGGCAAGGGCGGACCTGCGGTTTATGACGTAAGCCATTGATGGCAGAGGGGGTTGTTTCCGAGGTTGTGCCGGGGCAGATACGGGATGAGGGCGGTTGAAATGAGGCGGGGAGAACAGCGATCGGCTGGGAGGGGGAAGATAACAGTGGCTGGGAGGAGGGGCGGAGGGAGGCAGCAGCACAAACTGCTGCTGAGAAGGGCCATAATACAGGGAGGTTACGAGGAACAGGCGGGCAAAGTATAAGGAAGCGAAAGGCAGGGTGGGAGCAGGGGACAATTGTTCCCTCTTTCGAAAATAAGAACGCACAGGTTTTGCGGGATTGACATTTTGTGGGGAGGAAAGATGAGGGGGGGTGAGAGGAGGGGAAATAGGAGAGAAAGGAATGAGGAGGGGCTATCGGCAGGGGGCGTGGGGGCACGAGGGGGGCGTGAGCAGAGGGGAGGGCGGCTGAAATGCCCGATTCCCCATGCGGAGGGCAGGGAACCCGTGCCCGCAGCTCGAGGCGACCACGATGGGCCCTATCGATGGCCGCCTCCTGCCACCTCCGTGAGCCACACTTGGGCGTGCCGGGCCTCCTCGGGAAGGGGATGGCTTTGGGAGAGGACTAGGACAGCTGTGGCCAAGAGCCTTTGCCGCTCTCGGTGCTGGCGAACGGACTTGCGGATACAGCAGGCAAGGCCTAGGAGGAGGAGGAGAAGGAGGAAAAGGAAGGCGTAGAGGAGGAGGCTGGAGGGTTGGAAAAGGGAGAGGAATTTTTGGAGCACGTCTCTAAGGAGGGAAGCTGAGAGGGTTGGGGGCTTGATGGATTCGAGGGTGAGGATGTGTTGCTGGAGGGAGTGGGTGTAGTTGAGGAAGGAGGTGTTGTAAGAGGAAAACATCCATTGGCGTAGTGCAAGGCGGGCGGTCACCGACGAGTTGACGGGGTGGGGGGTTAAGCAGAAGCTAGAGAGGCGGACAAGAAGACGATGTCGACGTCGCACGCGGCAGGAGAGAGCTGGCGTGGTCCCTGCGGGTGATGGCGCAGGAGGGGCAGACTCAGGCGGGCTCGACTGGGCAACTGGAGGCGTCATCTGCAATGACAAGAGGAGAAAAACCTCACGGGGGGGTGAGGTGCGGAGAGGCACAATCATTATGGCAGGGGGGAATCATCAGGGGGAAGGGGGTCGGGAGGTGGAAGGTCGGCAGGGCCGTGTGGAGTGAAGGGCTTAACAAGATGAGCAGGGATCCAGACAGGCTGGGGTGCAGATTCCGGGAAGACGCAGGCAAATCCTCGCCCTTGGGTGAGAAGGGGCGCTGGTCTGGTCCACTTGCTAGTGAGCGGGTCGCGCCAGAGGACGAGAGGGGCCGGAGTGGGCCGGTAAGAGGGCCCCCAGTGCTTGTGGACGGGCCAAAGCCCCTCAGAGTCAAAGGGCATCAGGTTGTGCTGGATGAGCACTTGTGTGACTGTTTCACGTGGGGTGAGGCGGGGTTGAGTCTCTCTAGTCTTCTGGACGAGGATCTTGAGGGTTTGGTGAATTCTTTCAACAAGTCCTTGGCCTTGCGGGTTGTATGCGATGCCGAAGTGGTGGGTGATGTTGTAGAGCTTCACAAACTCGGCAAAGGCGGCGCTGCGGTAGGCGGGGCCATTATCTGTCTTTATGTCCCAAGGGACTCCCATGAAGAGGATGGCTTCCCGGAGCGCTTGAGTGGCATACTTGGCAGACTCTCCCGGGAGGGCGACGGCGTAGCAGAGGTGCGAAAACGTATCGATGGCAACATGAAGGAACTTCCATCGGCCAAAGGAAGCGACATGTGTGACATCTAATTGCCACCTAGAGTTGGGCCGCAATCCGCGCGGGTTGACACCCTGGGGCTGGAGTGGCCCCAGGGGCAGCAAAGGTGCGCAGGAGCGGCACGCACGCACCAGATGTTTGCATGTCTCGATGGGAAGTTCTGGGAGGAGTCGATGGAGGGCGGGTGCACCAAGATGGAAGCGCGCATGCAAGGTCTTTGCCTGGTTGATAATGTCTCCTACGGCAGCTGCAGGGCTGAGGGCATTGATGGAAGCACCTTGGGCGGCTTGGTCAGCGAGATGGTTGCCGTGAGCCAAGGGGCCTGGGAGGCCTGAGTGGCTCCTAACATGGGCAATGAACCAGGGTTGTCGCCGCCTCTCTAAGAGGAGTTGAAGGTCAGCTAAGGCCAGGTTGATGTCCCGGTTGCCGATGCTAGCAGGCGGCAGGAAGGCCGCAAAGGCAAGGATACGAGAGACCTGCAGGCAGTAGAGACTGTCCGTGAAGATATTTACTGGCTGGTCCTGGAGGTATTGGAGAGCCAGAGTGACGGCTTTCAATTCGGCCACTTGGACAGAGCTGCTATGTCGGCGGGTGTGGCAGAGGGGTTGTGTGGAGTTTGGCTTGTAGAGGACTATAGCAAGGCAGTGCTTGGAGGCATCAGTGAAGGCGATGGCGACGTTGGGGAGTGGCTTGGAGGACGGGAACGGGAAATGGTCAGGAGCTGCGACGGGGAGCGTGCTGAGGCCTTGTATGAGGCGGTGCTGGGGGAAGTGATTATCGAATGGGCCGGAGAATAGGAGGAACAGTGCCTGCATATCTATGGAGTCCTTTAGCAAGTGAGTGACCTGCTGAGTTGTAAGGGGCCAAATGATGACATCTGGATGATGCCCGTAATGGTGGGTGGAGCGCTCAACAAGGGCGATGGCGAGCTGCGCGAACAGGACGGATTGGGGGGTGATTTTGCGAAGCTTGCTTTTGGCTAAATGGACCCACAGGAGTGGACCGTCCTGCCAGATGAGGCCAGTGGGGGTCCCACGGGTGGGAAGGACAAGTCCTGCAAATGGCTTGTCTGGGTCTATTCGCTGGAGCAAGCAGTCCATTAGGGCAGAGTTGACAGAGCTCAGGGCGCATTCTGCTTCATACGACAGGGTGACCCTCTTTGTGGGTGCCTGTGATGGTGGGCCAGTGGTCTGAAGAAGCTGAAACAGAGGCTGCAGCTGATGTGTGGTGACTGGCAGCGACGGGCGCAGCCAGTTGAGCTGGCCACAAAGCTGTTGGAGATCATGGAGCGTCACGGTTTTGGGGACGTTTATAAGCGGCGCCATGGGCGTGACCGTTTCCGAGATTTCAAAGCCCAAGAATTGAAACGGTGGGTGGAAAATGGCTTTCTCTATGTTGATCTGAAGACTGATATCTTTCAGATTGGAGAGAAGACTGGCAACTATAGCTTGCAGTTTTGGCTCGCTCGGATGGGCTACAAGGATGTCATCCATGTAATGCACGATAGTGGCCTCGGAGGTTAAGGGCTCAATAGCAGTAGCCACAAACAGCTGGCAGATGGCAGGGCTGTTCTTCATGCCTTGGGGGAGGACTTTCCACTGATACCGTTTGGCAGGCCGGTGGTGGTTGGGCTGGGGAACAGTAAAGGCGAACCGTGGGCGGTCATCCGGATGCAGGGGGATAGAGAAGAAGCAGTCCTTGATGTCGAGGACTGCCACATACCAATCTCGCGGGAAGGCTGACGGGTGAGGCATGCCGGGCTGAGGAGAGCCCATGGGTTTGATGTGCTTGTTAACCTCTCGCAGGTCGTGGAGGAGGCGTGGCTTGCCAGATTTTTTGATGATGAAAAAAATGGGAGTATTGTATGGACTGGTGGAGGGCTCAACATGGCCAGCACGGAGCTGCTCTTCCACGAGGTCCTGAAGAATAGCTAGTTTCGGGGCAGTCATAGGCCATTGCTCCACCCAAATGGGTTCCTCTGTGTCCCATTGCAGAGGAACGGGTGCTGGAGGTCGAACGCGAGCAACGGCCAAAACTATTGGGGGGGCAGCGATGGCTGCGAAGTAAAAAGAACGGCGCCTGACTGGTGAAGAATGTCGCGCCCCCAAAGGACTTGCTTGATATCCCTGAGAACCAGGGGACGGAAGAACCCTGACCGTCCATCGGTGTCATGCCAGGCAAGATCTTCAGCCGCCTGTTGCGAGGAGGACTGGCCTGTGGCGCCTATGATGACGGGTCCGGCTGTGAGTGGGAAGTCACGAGCTTGGGAGAGTGGGATGCAGGAGATTTCGGCGCCGGTGTCAAGAAGGCCGTCCATCCACTTTCCATTGACCTTGATGGTGAGGCGTGGCTGCGAAGCGGGCGACATGGGAACGGACCAGTGGATGCCTATGGGCGGGGCTGGCGTGGGGCGATTGGAGCCTCTTGATGGCGGGGCTGAGGCTTGCCCCGCTGCCCGTTTAAAGGCTGTCTCGGAACACGGCAATCGCGGGCCCAATGATACCCTTTTCCACAGCGCGGGCAGGGGGTGGAGGGCGGCCGGGCGGCAGGAACAGGGCGCGGTGGTGGCACCATAGGCTGGACTACGGGTTGCGGCGGAGCCGGAAGGTTGGGGCACTCACGAGCGAAGTGGCCCAATTCGCCGCAGCGGAAGCAGGTGTTGGTTGTTTGAACTGCCGCGACAATAGCCGCTGCAAGCGCAGATGCTTGCCCAGAAACTCCGGAGCATGCGAGGACCCAATCTTGGAGTGGCTTGTCACGAAGGGGACGAATGATGGCTTTGCAAGCTGGGTTAGCCCCCTCCTGCAGGATGTCCTTAACGAAGGACTCGCGGGCTGCATTGCCGACAACTCGCCTCTCTGCAGCGGCCTGCACACGAGCTACGAACTCATTAAACGGCTCCTCGGGTTTTTGGAAAAGCTTCACGAGGGGCTCTGGGGCGGCCGCGGCGCACGAACGGAAGGCTCGAAAAACACAGTCACGGAGCTGGATGAAAAACCCAGGCGGGGTGGCAGTGTAGGCGCTGGGATCGCCGTAAGGGCCGAACCCGAGAAATGCGTCTGCAGGGTAATGCACACCCTGACGAGCATTGTCGGCAATCTGACTGTCGATCAGGACACCGAGATGGGCTCGCCAGTCAATGAATTGCCCCGGGGAGAGAACCGCTCGGGCTAGAGAGATCCAGTCGTAAGGGATGCAGCGAGGGATGGTCATACGCTCGAGAATGTCTTGGGCATGAGGGCTGGCAAGGCCATCCTCTTTGATCGCGTTGCGGAGCATTTGGATGTCTTTGGGAGAGAAGGGGACCCACACTTGTGGGTTCTGCGGAGTACGAGCGGGATTGAGGGGGAACATCTGAGCCAGAGGCGGAGTGGGAGAGGTGAGAAAGGCGGTGTCGTACGCTGGTGGAGGAGGATTCCCGATGCTCCCGCTATTGCTGGGGCAGGCGGGAGGTGAAGCGGGCCATGGAGGTGAGGCATGGGCGGTGCCACCGGGCGCCGGCCAGGAGGGCGCGGCGGCAACGGTGCTTCTGATTGGCCAAGATGGCGGCACGGTGACGTCACGCCTGACATCACTTCTGGCCTCGGGCCAAGATGGAGGAGTGGCCACGTCATTTCCAGGTACAGGCCAAGATGGCACCGGAGGCTCTGCCGGTTTAGCCGAAAATGGCGATCGGCAGGCATCCGGGACGGGACCGGATGGCGATGAGACAGGAAGAGGTGGGTAAAGGCGGGAAGAGGGCGCCGAGGAAGAAGAAGGAGGAGGTGCGCCATGTTGGCATTGTTTGCAGGACGCGGTGGGGGGGGAAGAAGGCGGGGGGTCGCCATGTTGGTTGGGGTCCGGATCGGAGGCTGTGGGGGGATCCAGTTCGAGCGCGGCCTCTAGCTGGGCGGACAGAGAGCGAGTATCGTCGTCTCCATCAGGATCGCATGTGAGAGGGTGGCTAGGCTCACAAGCGAGAGCAGAGGCAGGGGAGGGCACACCTTGGAGACAGGCGCGGATAGCGACGAGGGTCGGGATAAGGCCGGGGGGAAACTGCTTGCGATCGTGCTCCATAGCGGACGTCACCCGCTGAATTAGACGTTCATAGGTCTCTGGGCTCCAGAGAGCACAGGTGGTGAGCCAAGGATTAAAGGGTAGGAGAAGGTCCCAATACCGCTGTAGCTGACGGAGAGAGACCTTCACGTGGTGAGTCTCTAAGAGGGCAGCGAGCAGGCGGACTTGAGGAACCTGACGGGATGAGAGGGAGGCCCCCATCGCGGCAGAGGGCTCAGGAGGGGGGTGAAGGGAGCAACGCCGGAGAGTCCCTACCTTGAGCGGCGGCACGGGAGGACGGCGATGGGTCCCGTGCGAGGTTCAGCAGCGGACTGGCCAAGCGAGGGGCCGAAGCTGGGGTCCCTGTTCAGGCGCCACCTGTTGGCCTCCGCTGCGGCACTGCAGGCGGGTCACTGCAGGTGAGTCGCTGCCGGGGATCGGGCCTACGCCACGGCCTGACCGGGGCGGCAGCGGGCGGCTCAAGGCTTGGTGGGGACGCGCGGTTCGATGGAGGAAAAACCACGGAGACGAGGTCTATGCGCAGGTCTGATTTTATTCGGGAAGTACATGGGGTTTTATAGTGTCATGGAGGCGGGGAGGTTGTGGGAGGGGCATGTCCGCGGGGCAGCTGAGGATTGGCTGCAGAGGCAAGGGCGGACCTGCGGTTTATGACGTAAGCCATTGATGGCAGAGGGGGTTGTTTCCGAGGTTGTGCCGGGGCAGATACGGGATGAGGGCGGTTGAAATGAGGCGGGGAGAACAGCGATCGGCTGGGAGGGGGAAGATAACAGTGGCTGGGAGGAGGGGCGGAGGGAGGCAGCAGCACAAACTGCTGCTGAGAAGGGCCATAATACAGGGAGGTTACGAGGAACAGGCGGGCAAAGTATAAGGAAGCGAAAGGCAGGGTGGGAGCAGGGGACAATTATTAAGGTGTCATCACTACCCAATGGGAACTACAGATTCAATTTAATCCCATTTCCCAAAAAGGACCCAAAATTACACCTATAATTCCCTCTTTCATCTCTCAGAATCTCCAGTGGCCACTGTCTCCAAGTCCATTGCAGGGATCACAACAAGTCTACTGTAGAACAACTGTAAGTCTACTCTAGTTCATTGCCCATTCCCCAATCCTGAGGATTCTGTGATGGTGATGCCCACTCCATCTCTAATTCTTAAGGGGCTTAGATCTCATGTGGCAGACTTTCTTACTTGCAGTTGCTGACTCTCTTTTTTCTTTGAGAAAGTCATTGTCATCTCCTTGTTAATTGTCCTGGGTTAATCCAATGAACTGAAGAGTAGATGTTGCAAGTCTGTTGAGTCAGGGCCCAACTGTTATAAGGACAGCCTAAAGATTCAAGCCTCTTGAACATGAACCTATCAACTCTAATACTAGCTCTAGGTTCAAATAGAGGGGCAGAAGAGCCATGTGTAGGGAAAACACAATTGAGTTCAATTCCATCATACTGAGGAGCATAAATTCCAAAGTAGGTTCCCCTGGTAGGGGGCAAACACCTGACCTGTCTTCCTTGCCTATAGTGTCTGGATGTCTCAACAGCCCTCAGAAGCCCCACTTTGAGCTATCTGAGGTTATATTTTCTTTGGCAGTCAGTGAACTCCTGCCGTGACATGCATAAATGTAACCTCTGGAATGATCTCCGGACTCACTTTGAAGTCTCTTAGCCATATAAACTCATTTGTCTTTACCCTGTCCACTTTTGGTAATGATCTTTTTCCAATTGCATTGCTAGTTGGTGCTTGGCATAAACTTCTGTTGCCACAAAGTTCATCCCTGGGAGTCATGCCCCACACTGAGGAGAAGCTAATGCATTTATATGCAGCATTTGGCTTACAGAGATGCTACACTTGAGCAATAAGGAGGCTCTCAGGAGGTAATGCTTAGGCACACTGTAATACTAGGCAAAGTTTCCATTTCAAAAGTAAATGTTCATAATTGCAGTCATCAATAACAAGGACCCATCAAAGGTCCATCCTTCTTCACAGTGTATGCAGGGGATTCTTGCTATCCCATTAGAAAACATCACAGAGCTCTCCAGGATGGGAATTCAATATTCCTTTGGTTATTGTGTGAATCTCCACCCTATGACTATGTCCCATGAACACTTGAACTCATTCATATATTTTATTGGTATGTTCCAAATGAAACTCCTCCCATGCTTCCATATCTCTGACACCCTACACCAATGATCTTCCCCTGCCACAGTTGTAACTCTTTTATGACCAAAAACTTCTTCAGAATTGAAGCTAACAAAATAACCAAATACGTTTAATAGGAAAATAATATAATAATTATCCTTTTAAAAATAATTAATATATTACAAAAAAATTAAGTCTGAAATAATTTAAAAATTGAAAAATTGAAAAAAGACATTATATATTTTATCACTGTAAAATTTGCTGTCTTTTATGTACAGTGATTTTACTTCCATTCAACTTGCTCAGTGTCATTTTTTTTTTCATTTTGTCTTCAAAGAAGCTTTAGGCTACAGAAAAGTCATGTACAGAATATACGTGATTCCCATATATCAAGCATCCTCTCTCTCTTTTCCTCTTTCCCCTATTAATAACATTTTACATGTGGATGGTACATTTGTTACAATTGATGTACACATATTGAAACTAACAATCGTCAATGACTTACATTGTTGATTACATTTTGGACGATACACTTTTATAGATTTTGATGAAGTTCATGTGGTCTGTATCCATCCTTGCAAGATCATGTAGAACAATTCCATCACCACAAAATTGTCCCATGTTCCATATTTTCTATTTCTCCTTCCCTCTCCACTCAGGGTCTATGTTAACCACCAAGATTATCTTATGAGAAGACTAGATTCAGTTACTTGCAGCAACATTGAGGTATGACATACTGACCTGTCCTTCCCAGTTAGGCACTGACTGTGCTCTCAAGAAACTTCCATCCCTCTATTTGAGATAATAGCAGGACTCCTCAGGATAAGACTCCAGCACCTTCCTGCTCATTATGTGAGTCTCCACCCCGATAGAATACACTATGACAAGATGGACACCACACACTCCTTATAAACCTGCCTCATGTGCACCCTGTTTTGATTGCCCCCACATCCAACACCTTAAAACAGTAGCCCTCCCCTGCCATATTTGCCAAAAGACCATTTTCAAAGTTGTGGTTTCAGTCACATACCCACAAAACCCCAGAGTTCACCTGCTCCCTTCCCCTACCCCTCCCTCCACTTCCATGGACAGGCTAACCCTCCCTCCCACCAGAACCCCCTCACAGACCAGCACAGCCCAGTCAAATAGCATCACTGCACCACTGTTATGTGCATGCACTGCACAACTATGCCCTTCCACTTTACCATTGTATTTCAAGGAAATCAAAGAAGATCTAAATAAATGGAAAAATATTTCATTTCCATGGATAAGAAGAATGAACATCAAGATGTCCATCCTACCAAAACTGACTTATAGATTTAAAACAATTCCAATAAAAATTAGCACAGCAATTTTTACTGAATTGGAAAAGCAAATGATGAAATTTGTTTGGAAGGGGAAGTGGCCATGAATAGATAAAGATATTGAAAAAATAAAAATAAAACTGGAGGAATCACACTACCTGAACTTAAAACATACTACAAGTCTACAGCAGTCAAAACTGCCTGGTATTTGTACAAGCATAGATATACTGACCAATGGAACCGAATTGAGACTACTGATAAAGATCCCCACCTATACAGTCACTTGATATTCAAAAAGGCCAACAATCTCACTCAACTAGGAGAGAATGGCCTCTTCAACAAATGGTGCTTGGAGAACTGAGTATCCATATCCAAGGAAGGAGAGAGGAATACCACCTCATACTTTATACAAAAATTAACTCAAAATGGATCAAAGATTTAAATATAGGAGCCAAGACCATAAAGATCCTAGAAGACAATGTAGGAAAGCATCTACAGGATCTTGATTTAGGAAACGGTTTCTTGAACTTTACATCCAAAATACAAGCAATGAAAGAAAAAAAAATAGATAAATGGGACCTCCTCAAAATCAAAAACTTTTACACTTCAAGGGGGTTTGTAAAGAAAGTGAAAAGGCAGCCAACCCAATGGGAAAAATATTTGGTAATCATATATCTGATAAGGATGCAACATCCAGCATATGTAGAGAAATCCTACACCTTGAAAATAAAAATACAAACAACCCCTTTAAAAAATGGTCAAGTGATTTGAAAAGACCGTTGTCCAAAGAAGAAATACAAATGAATAAAAAACACATGAAAAGATGTTCAACACCACTAGTTATTAGTAAAATCCAAATCAAAACCACAATGGGTCATCATCTTCCACCCATTAAGCTGGTGTTTATTAAAAAACAAACAGAGGACTACAAATGTTGGAGAGGATATGGAGAAATGGGAACCCTTATTCACTGTTGGTGGGAATGTTCATAGTGGCATTATTCACTATTGCCAAAATTGGAAATAACTCATATTTCCAACAACAGATGAATAGATAAGCCAACTCTTGTACATCCACAGAATGGAATATTATTCAGTGATATGAAAGAATGCAGTATTAACACATGGAATAACATGAATGAATCTTGAGTACCTTATGCTGAGTGAAGCAAGCCAGGCACTGAGGGACAAATATTACATGACCTCACATATATGAATTAAGCAAATTGCACAAACCCAAGAAATTAGAGTCTGGAAGATAGGATTACAGAAGATAGAAAGGGAGAAGTTTGTGAGCTAAGGCCTGTATGGACAAAATCTATGATAAAGTTTAAGTGTGTAGTTGTACAGTGGAGGGGGATGACAGTGATGCAGTGATACAATAGGACTAGAAAAGGTTGATTTTTAAGGGGCCTGGGGTTGGGAAGGTGGGTTGGACAATCTACAGAATGGGAAAGAGAGTTGAAGGGGGGAGTGTTGAACACTGTGGATTTGCAGGCATATGGTTAAAAATACAACATTGGGAGTGTTCTTTTGGAAACATGGTGGTGTTAATGGTTTAGGGTGCTGGATGTGTGGTGCATTTGGGAAAGGGAGCACTGGACAGGCTTCTAGAGAGTGTGTGAGTATTCCTCCTGTCTTAGTGCATTAGTAGGTTGAGACCCACACATATAATGAGTGGGAAAGTGCTGGACTCCCATCCTGGGGTGTCCTGCTATATTCTCAGATATAGCAGTGGTAGTCTCTTGAGAACATCAGGAGTGCCTAATAGAGGAGGACAGACCAGTATGTCAAGCCTTCAATGTTGTTGTGAGTAACTATGAATCTTGTTCTTCAAGCAGTGAAACCTGGTGGTTGGCATGGGCTCTGAGTGGTGGTGGGGGGACGAATAGAAATAGATGGAACATGGGATATTTTGGGGATGATGGAAGAGTTCTACATTATCTTCCAATAATGGATACAAGTCATGTTAAATATCATCAAAATTTATAAAAGTGAATGGCCCAAAATGTAAACCATAATGTAAACCATTGACCATGGTTAGTAGCTATGTTTCAATATTTGTACATCAATTGTAAGAAAGGTACCATACACAAATATAATGTTACCAATAGATGATAGGAGAAAAGAGCAAGGATGTTGGGTTTCTGGCAATCCCTTATATTTTATATGTAACTTTTCTGTAGCCCAAAACTTCTTTGAAGACAAAATGAAAAAAGTAAGATACTGGGGGCAGAAATGGAAGAAAATGTTACTGTATATACAGGACAGCAGATTTTGCCAAACTATGCCAGAATTCAGGAGGGATGCCAGGGGTAATGCCTAGGGACTTGCCTGGTTTTGGAACACCTCCATCTGGTGGTGGCTCTTCTGGACCCAACTTTGAAGAGGTTGATTAAATCAGCATACATACCTTAGTATTATCAGAGTAAATTGAAGGACCCAAATTTGTAGCACATACTGTGGCAGTTTAAAGTTCAGCTGCAATACAATAGTCTGGGCATTCTCAATACTTGACTGTGGAGTGTGTATGGTGAAAGGAAATAACATTGCACTTTATAGCACTATATTGTAAGTGAAAAATGCAATGTCTTGAATAAAACTATTTAAAATTGGCAAATAAAATACATAATGTCAAAAATTTTTTAATTGTTTTCATTTTTTTATTTTTCCAAATTTTAATTTTTAAAAAAATTGTCTGTGTTTCTTATTTTAAAGACCATCATTATGATTTCATTTCCTATTTATTATATTTGGTTATTTTGTCGGTTTCATTTTTGAAGAAGTTTTAGATCACAGAAGGATTACAACCATGACAGGATAGGATCATTGATGCAAGGTGTCAGTGATTGGGGATAAATGGGAGGAGGGTCACCTGGACATACATATAAGCTTAAAAATCTTCAAGTGTTTATGGGGCTTAGTCGTAGACAGTGGAGAGGGACACAGTAACTGAAAAAAATATCAAATTCTGATCCTGGGAAACTCTGCCACATTCTCTAATGGATGGGTAAGAATCCCTCGGGTACAGGGACAATGACTAGAGAAGGAGGATACTCCACTGATGGGCCCTTGATATTGATGACTGTACTTATGAACCTTTACTGTTGAAATTGAAACTTACACAGTATTATAGGGTGCCTAAGCATTACCTTCTGAGAGCCTTCTTGTTTCTCAAATGTGGCCTCTGTGCAAACTAAACTCAGCATATAAATGCATTACATTTCCCCCACCATGGGACATAATTCCCAGGGATGAGCCTCCCTGGCACTGAGGAATTACTACCAAGCACCAACTAGCAATGCAACTGGTGAAAGACTATGACCAAAAGAAGGAAAAAGTAAAGAAAAATGAGTTTATATGACTAAGGAACTTCAAAGTGAGTTGGAATGTCATTCCAGAGGTTACAATTATTTATGTCTCAGCAGGGTCTCATTGACTGCCAAAGTAAATACTTCCTCAAATAGCAAGGCTTCTGAGGGATCTAGAGACATCTAGATACTCTAGTCAATGCAGATAGCTCAGGAGTTTGGTGCCTTGTCAGTGGACCCTACTTTGGAATTTAACATGCCCAGTGTGTCAGAGTTGGACTCAGTTGTGGTTTCCCTACACATGGCTCTTCTGACCCTTCCATGTGAACCTATAATTAGTATTAGAGTCAACAGGTATATATCAAAGAGACGTAATCTTTGAGCTGTCTATGTAACAGCTGGGTCCTGAATCTCAAAGGAGTTGCAACACCTACTCTCCAGATCTTTAGACTCACTTGGGACAACTAACAAGGGGATGATGATGGACAGTGATTACCCAATGAACTGAGAATGTCTACAATTGTAAGCTAGAGAATCCTGCCCATATACCCTATGAGATTGAAGGACCCTCTATCAATTAGAGGTGGAATGGTATCATCATCCCAGAATCCTCAGGATTTGGGAATGAACTATGGACCAAAGTAGACTTACTGGTATTCTACTATAGACTTATTGTACTCCCATAATTTAAGAACTTGCATCTTAGCTGTGGAGGCAGTGTCCACTGGAGGTTCTGAGGGAAGGAAGAGGGAATCACAGGCATAATATGGGAGCATTTTCAGGACTTGGGAATTGTCCTGAATGACAGTGTAATGACAGATGCAGACCAATATATATCTTGCCAGAACCTGCAATATTGGGTGGAAGAAAGCATAAACTACAATGTAAACTATAATCCATGCTTAGTGACAATGCTCCAGAATGTGTTCATCAATTGTAATGAACATATCACACTAATGACAGAAGTTGATGATGTGGGAAAATGTGGGAGGGGTGGGGAGCTGGGCATATGGAATCCTCTTTATTTTTATGTACATTTATGTAAACTTATGTAAACTTATGTAAACTTATGTAAATTTATGTAAAAGTTGTGAGCCAATGCCCATACAGGCAAAATCTACTCTTTCTTTCTTTTGGCTATTGATATCCAGTTCTCACAGCTCTATTTGCTGAATAGACTTTCTTACCCAGCTGAGTGGGCTTGACAGGTTTGTCAAAAATTGCTTCATCATAGATGTGAGGGTCTGATTCTGAAACTTCAATTTGTTTTTCTGGTCTATATTTCTATCTTTATGCCAGTACCATTCTGATTTTACCACTGTAGCTTGGCAATATGATTTAAAGTATGGTTAGAGAATCTACAACTTTGCTTTTCCTTTTTAAGATGTCCCTGGCTATCCAGGGCTTCTTACCCTTCCAAATAAATTTGATAGTTGTGTTTTTCATTTGTTTAAAAAATGATGTTGGAATTTTTATCAGGATAGCATTGAATCTGTATATGAATTTGGGTACTTGACATTTTAATGGTACCTAGTCTCCCCATCAATGAGTATGAAATATTTTCCAGTTGTTTAGGTCTTTTCAAAATTTCATTTAGCAATGCATTGCAGTTTTTGAATACAATTGCTTTATATCTTTGGTTAAGTTTATTCCTAAATATTTGATTCTTTTAGTCACTACCATAAATGGATTTTTTTTCCTTACTTCCTCCTCAGATTGTCAAGTACTAGTGTGTATAAATAACACTGAGTTTTGCATAGGGCTCTTGTGTTCTGAAATGCTCATGAATTAGTTTCTTACCTTTAGTAGCTTTGTTATGTATGGTCACCCCTCGGGCTGAAGTGTGGTTTGCTGGCCTGGCAGGGGAGCGGCCACGGTAGGCCAAGCTGCTGCCCCCTTAATAGGGTGGTTGGTCGGGCCCACCGCCACCCCTGAAGGGAACTCGGCATGGGCGCAGAGTGCCCTCGGGTCTCCCCTTCTCGGCAGCCATGCTTCCGTGGCCGCCCCTCCTCCCGGATGGCGTCACATGATGCCTGTGGGGCGGCACCCTTCTTCTTCTTTCTCCCTGCTCAGGCGCAGGGCGGAAAATTCCAGTCTGCCCTTTTCCCCTCCCCCGACAGCAGCAACAGCCAGGCGTGGGCGGAAAAATCCAGTCTGCCCTCCACCCCAGCAACAGCAGCCACCAATCCCTAAACCCTGCCCCTTCCCCCAGCAACAGCGACAGCCAATCCCTAACCACCACCCCTCCCCCGTCCAGTACCGCCCACTGACCTTTCGCCGGCAACCAACCAGAACAGGGCATGGCTTCGACCAATCAGCCTTCCCCAGCCCCTATAAAACTGTTGCCTCTCCCTCAATAAAGTGGACTTGTGTGTTTACCTTGTCTCCGCGGTAGTTCTTCTGCCGTGCGCCCTCCAGTCCTGAGAGCCCCCAACAAGGGCCTGGCCTCCCTTGTCCCCAGTTCATCGCCTGCTTCTCCGGGCGACCCCTTCGTCGCCAGCTTCTCCGGGCGACCCCTTCATCGCTGGCTTCGCCGGGCGACCCCGTCAGCCAAACCGCGCAACCCCTTGTGAGACCGATCCCGCGTCTGCTGCCGGACCGACCCCTCGTCCCAAGTGGGACCGACCCCTCGTCCCAAGCGGGACCGACCCCTCGTCCAGAGCTGGACCGACCCCTCGTCCGCAGCCAGACCCCCACCTCTACCGACCGAGCAAGCCGCCGCAGTTATGATTTTTCAGGACTTTTCTAGCTACAGGCTCATATCATCTGCAAATAGTGAATGTTTTACTTCTTTCATATGTGGATGCCTTTTATTTCTTTGTCTTACCTGCTTTAACTAGAACTTCTAGCACTATATTGAACAATGGTGATGACATTGGGCAACCTTGTCTTGCCCTTAATCTCAGCAGGAAAGCTTTCAGTCTTTCACCATTGAATACAATGTTAGCTATGGATTTTTCATATATGGTCTTTAACAGTTAACTTTCATTGAGTGTAAAATGATTGGACGGTCATAAATTTATTCTTTTGTGTCATTCCATGTGCTTTCCCCATATTGATCCTGAGGATTTCCACCTACATCCCTGAGATTCATAAAGCAAACACCTGCTCCCATCCTTCAGTGTGTGCTCACCTGAGCACCCACAGTTCATTTTATAGCTCATTGATCTACTTGATTAATTCTGAATACTGATTTAAATTTTTGCAATGCTTTCAGCTATAGATGCAAGAGAATATTTATCAAATTTTATCCAGCACTTCTCTTGTTTTAGTAATATGGTTTTGAGGTTATCTTAATCGTTCTCAATATTGTATGTGCTATTATACTCTCTCTAAACGTTTGTTAATATTTTTACATTATGCAGTTATTCATCCTTTATAAGATTTTACATAAATTTATACATGTTACAGGTATTTGCATACTACTGTTGTGTATATTACAATAAGTCTACAAGGGTTTTTTCTGGGTATATAACAAATTAGAGAAATAATATCTATTATATCTTATTACATAATATTATGAAATTGATTTAATTCAAAAATGATTTTTGAGGAAATTTTTACATGATCTCTCAATGGCATGCAAATTATTATGACATATTGGACTGAAAAATAACTACACAGGAATGACTTGAGCAGAGTTCAATGCAAGTTATTTTAAAGTCATGTTGAGAAAATTAATTGAACTGAACTCAAGATTATTAAAAACATTCAAGTTAATAAAGATCAAGGAAGAAATGTTCAGGGCCATTTATTATTATTTTGAAATGTTTCTTTTTACAATTTATTTTACTTAGTTGAAAACAATGCTCTCTTTTTAATTGAGTCCTTGAAGACTTTCTTAACTTAGTTGTTTCTCAAGGTATAAATAAAGGGGTTCAATGTATGTGAAACAGAAGAAATGAGTCTTGAAACCACTTTATTAATGGCCATTTAATCCTTTGCTGAAAGATTCATATAGATGAAAATGCATATGCCATAGGTGATGTAAACCAAACTTATGTGTGAAGAACAGGTAGAAAAGGACTTCTTCCTTTGCTGGATTGAGGGGAATCTAAAAATTGTCCTGATGATATAAGCTTATCACAGAACTCATCACTGACTGCTCTCTGTTGTTCAATCTGCATATGGTATTTGGAGACATTTTCTTATTCATTATTTTTACTTTTCTAAAATTCCTCATATTTAATATTCTGTTTCCTACTGCATTTTTAAAATTTACATTTAAGTTCAATGCTCTACTTAGGATTTCTCTTGTGATGTAAATAAATTAGTCTAAAGACATAATTTTATGGGTATAATGCCTTTTACCTTTCATGAATTCTTCCTATTCTCAATAAGTCAGAAAATTGCATAACATATTTCAATGTTTTTCTTGGCATTTTGTTTTTTTAAAAAACAATGCTAATATTTAACAATAATTTGGACTCATTATACAACCTCTAGAGTATAACTTTATCTAAACTAATATTTTTGAATGTTCATTGTTGTTTAGGACAATCATTTTTAATTCATAGGAATAATTCTTCACCCTACTTCTCCCCTGCACAATCCACTTTTTCTCATGAACGTGTACATTACCTTTACAGAATGTGCATATTTACTGCAGGATAAATTAATGAACACCTTCTCTTCCATTCTTAATAATCCAGATATTCAGATTATTTTGTCTTCATTGATGTGATATTTGACTCAAAATATAATTGATCCAACATTTTAGTATTTTTTAATTCTGAGTTAGTGTTAAGCTTCTCTGTGGATTTTTCTCAGATATTAAACATTAATTACACTGAGGTCCTCAAATTTGTCCAATATGCAATTATTACCTCAAGGCTTTAAGTTTTCTGGTAGCGATGAACAGAAAGTCTTTCCCTTTACATACCTACCTTCAAACTTGGACCAGTATTCAATCCTCAAAATATACTTTTTCCAGATATTACAACTTATGTAATGAAAGTTAACAGAGAGGTTGAATATAAAGTATAACTGACTGTTTTCAAACAAATGGTCAAAATGAACACAGTTTCTAATAAGATGCTGCCACTTCAACCAATATGTTATACTTTTGTGGGGTGAGAATAAAGGATATGTTTGCATACTTCTATAGATACAAAGATATTTCACCATTTTTATTTGAGATTCAAGGTGTACTCAACTTTCCAGGGATATTTCTTAGATTAAGTTAGTTGTGAATTTATTTATACATCTTATCCATTAAAACTCCCAGTCATTTAACTATACGAGAATTAAGAAAAACTCATTTAGCTATACAAGTACAATTATTTTAAAAAATGGCATCTCATAACTATGTGTTGGATACATAACAAAATAGGTAAATCATCACCGACTTTCATTTACTTGTCTAGAGGAAAACATAACCTAATCCTTGAAAAACAATTACAATTAAAGAGAAAAACTTTATTATGCTTACTGTTCTGTTAGTAATTCAGAGCTTCTCTTAGTTGTTTAAATGTAATATTAAGACTGAAATGTTGAAAGTGATATTTTGATGAATATATTTATATTTTCATATTTATTGCCATGTCTGGGAATGCACAGAGCTTCCTGTGGTTGTCATCCTTGACAAATTTGACAGAATTCCTGATATTAGCCTTAGCGCTCTTATAAGCCCCCATTTTTTTACTCTTTCCATTGCTGAAAAGAACATAAGTTACACTGAAGCCTGGAATACTAGGAACTGGATCCACTAGTAAAAAAGTGATATTCTAAAAAAAATCAGGCAATGGGAAATTCTTTTACAATGTAGAGCACTTTTCTTTTTTAATTTGCTGAAAATACTACTTAGTGAAAAAAATTCCTTGGTGACAAACATTCAGGAGTCATTAATGAATTTTCAGAAATTTGGCAAAAACACACACACAATGAAACAAGTAACACAGCCTTCAGTGGGAACAGTGTCCTTGGAGACAGGGGATGATATACCAGCTTTAGACACAGGTCAGGAGGACAACTATATTATAACTCATTTTTTTTAAAGTTTCATGTCTACAAAGACATTTGAAATACTATAAACCTTTGAATAGAATCCTGCATTACATCATGAGAATCCTGTATTGTCATTGGTCAATATTAATCACATGGGCAAAAGGAAAAGTTTACACAATTATATGAGGCTTCTGCATACATTAAAGAAATTATTCTTCCAAATTTCTCTTTCTCTAAATAAATCCCCATTCACAAATGCATGAATATTTTCAACCACATCTTATAATAGGATGCAAACACATGCTTTACATTTTAAACACTTCTTAATTTACCACATAATACATATTTCTGGTCTTTCTACTTTATCATGACTAATCAAATTGGGTGTAGGATTATTTTGACTTGAATTTTACCAACGTCTAAATTCAATTTATAATGTTCCTCGTTTTGCACAGTTATCATTCATACTACCAAAAGCATCTTCACGCTATTATTTTTGCAAATGTGCGAGAATAAACAGTAAAAGTGCAATTTCTAAATTAAGACGTTATCTTATGTCTGAAAATTTTGTACACTGTTATAAAAGAACAATAAGATTAGTTTATATCAAATATCTGTCATTATAATTAGGTCATTAGTACACACCATTTCTATTTTCATGTCCGTTCATATTTTGTTATTTTAAGTAAGTTAAAAATGTATTCTAAATTTAATAAGGCTTTAAAAGTATCCATGCTGATTTGTGGCCTGTGGTTTATGATTTTATACAGTTAAATCTATTTTTTTTCTTTTTAGTTTTTAACAGCATTATTGAGGTAGAATTCACAATAAGAGTGTGTACCAGCCCTCTTCAGATTCCTTACTGCAAGACAGCCTTTGTCTTTAACATATATTCTTATTTTAATGTTGTTTTTATATTGGATTATTTTCTTGTAAATAACCGTAAGTTTGTTAACATTGCCATTCTGAATCCTGTGAGTCTTCCTTAATATTAAATGCTATTTAACTGCTACCGTTGGTAAAGAGTGCTTTATGGAATTTGTCGATTTTATTTAAGTTGCTCATTTAAGGTTATATGTGTCAAAATAATATCCACTTGTCCTTTAATATCTGTAGAATGTGCAGGGATGTCACATCTGTTATTCCTCATATAGGTAATTTGTGTTATCTTGTTTCCTTACTGAGATTTTCTAAACCAACTTTTTCTTTTATATTCTAACTGATTTTTACAATGATTTCTATTATTTTCTTCTATTGATTTTAGATTTGAATTTTTCTTCTTTTTCTTCATAAAAGGGGAAAATAGCAAATTTGTGAAAGATTTTTCTGCTTTTTTCATGTAGGCATTGAGTGTATAAATATGCTTCTAAATACTGTTGTAGTATATCCAGCAAATATTGACATACTGTTTTTTAATTCAAATCCATTTCAAAGAACTTTTAATTTCTCTTTTGATTTTTTTGATTCACGCTTTATTTAGACTTATGTTAATGCCTACATATTTAGAGATTTTCCTGATGTCTCCCTGTTATTATTTCTATTTTAAATCTATGTGTTAAGAGTTCATACATTGTATGATTTGAATTATATTCTGGCTCAGAATGTGGTCTATATTATAAATTATAAAATATTTGATGTGATTGTTTATACCACTATTGTTTGGGTCAAGTGTTCTATTAAGTACTGATTAGTTCAATTTGATTGATAGTTTACTCGGGTTTTTTAGATATTCTTCTAGATTTCCTGTGTACAATTTCTGTTAATCATTAATAAAAAGATATTGAACAGAAGCAGCTGTGGCTCAACTAGTTGGGCTTCTGTCTACCATATGGGAGGCCCTGGGTTCTTGTCCCAGGGACTCCTTGTGAAGGCAAACTGGCCTGTGTGCTGTGGAGAGCTGGTGGCCTGTGTGCTGCTCAGCAAGATGACACAGCAGAGGGACACAAGCAGATACAGAAAAAACGCAATGTGAATGGACACAGAGAAGAGACAGCAAAGAATGGAACAAGCCACAAGGGGTAAATAAATAAATACATAAATAAATCTTAAAAAAAAAAGATATTGAACTCCCCAACTATAATTGTGGATTTGTCTCTTTATCCTTTCAGTTTGGTCTCTTTTTGTGTTATATATGCTCTATACATATGTGAAATATTGCTATAAGTGACACGAACATTTAAGATTATCATTTCCTAAATGAGTCCCTTTAACTCAGGTAACATTCTTTGCTCTGGGATTTACTTTGTGAGATATTAATGTAGTCATCTCTGATTTATTTTCATTGAAGTTAGAATAGTATATATTATTTTCATCCTTTTTTTCTTACCTATTTTTGTTCTTATAATTAAAGTAGGTTTATATATTGACTAGAGTTGTTTTTGCTTTTTTATTCAATCTGGAGTACTTTGGTTTTGATTGAGCATGTTTAGGACAATTATATTTATTATGATCATTAATATTACTGGCTTGAAATCCATAATCAAATTATTTTCTCTTCATCCCTTTTTTACAAATTATCGGAAGATATTTAATGTGTTCACACTTACCTTATAGGGATTTTTAAAATAATTTTTTGAACTATATTCACAAACCACACAATCCATCTATATTGTACAATCAATAGTTTTTGGTATAATCACAGAGTTGGATATTCATCACTGCAATCAATATTAGAGCATTTTCATTACTCCAAAAGGAAAAAACTACCTATCCCTTTGTATTCACCTCTCAATTCCTCTATTCTTCTCCTACCATACATAACTTTAATCCATTTCTGTCTCTAAAAATTTATTTGTATTTAGATTTTGTATAAATGGAGCCAAATGTAGTACATTAAGCCTAATTTCTTTCATTTAACATTATGCTCTTTTGTGCCATTCATGGAAGAATACTAATATGTTAAAATTCCCTACATTTCATTATATGCTTTAGTTGAATTTTTGCACAAGTATCACCCTATTATTAACATATTGCAATGTTAACTTTAATTTGTTCTGATTCAGAGAAAAATATTTTAAATGTGGATAATAAACCCTACCCTCTTGTACACAAGAGAGTTTGCTATGCTGTACAGTTCCAGGGTTCATCTTTTAGTTTCCTTTCTAGTTTAATATATGAGCTTAAACTTTCCCTCCCAGTCACTGTCATGATCATGTATTAGTGACATTACAGTCACTGTAATGGCCTATCATCACTTCTATCCATATCCAAACATTTGCAAACAGCATTTTTACAGATTCTGCACAAATTATGTTTGAGCTTGCCATTTTTTATCCTCCTTCTGTCTTCAGTTGACCTATATACTACCTATTAACTCCATGAATTTGCTTATTATATTATTTCATATTAGTGAAATCATACAATATTTGATGTTGTGTCCAGCTTGCTTCACTCAACCTAATGTCCTCCAAGTCCATTCATGTTATCATATGTCTCACAAATTCATTTCTTCTTACAGCTGAATAATATTCCATCATATGTATATACCACAATTTGTTAAATCATTCATCAGTTGAAGGACACGTGATTGTTTCCTTTTGTAGGCAACTGTGAATAATGTCACTATGAACTGATAATATGCAGATATCCATGCTCTCAGTTCTTCTGTGTATTCACCCAGTAGTGGAATTGCTGGATGACATGGAAGATTTATATTTAACTTCCTTAAGAACTACCAAACAGTCCACTAAAGTGGCTACACTATTATACACTCCCACCAATAGTAAATATTCTTATTTCTCTATATCCTCTCTAGCACCTGTAGATTTCTGACATTTTTAATAGTCACCTTTCTAATAGATGTGAAATAATATCTCATTGCAGTTTTGTTTTGCATTTCCCTAATATCTAGTCACATTGAACATTTTTTCATGTGTTTTTTTCATCATTTGTGTTTCTTCTTTTGAAAATGTCTATACCAGTCTTTTCCCCATTTTTAATCAGATTGTCTTTTTTATTATGGAATTATAAGATATCTTTATATATCTTGGATATTATACACTTATTGGATATGTGATTTCTAAATATTTTCTTCCCTTAAGTAAGCTTCCTTTTCACCTTCTTGACAAAGCCTTTGGTAGTGCAAAAGTGTTTCGTTTTGAGGAGGTCCCATTTATCCATTTTTTATTTAATTGTTAATGCTTTGGGTGTGAGGTCTAAGAATGCCAAATCTTGAAGACGCATTCCTACATTATCTTCCAGAGTTTTATGGTCCTGGCTTTTATATTTAAGTATTTGATCAATTTTTAGTTGATTTTTGTCAGAGTCGTGGACCTGAAGGGTATTGGGAATGAAAGATAAAGAGAGATTGGGATCAGGGGATCTGAGAGCATTGAAGCCTCAAGCTCATCAGACAAGTTTATTAATATCAGGGTCTTCTTTATATACCCCAAGCAATTGTAAGAACTAGCAACTCTTCTAGCTAACTATTCCCATTACCTCATTCTTGAAAACACAGTGCACAGTGGATAAGATAGTAACCAAAGCTCAAGATGTTCTATTATGTTATAGAAACAAATATACTCATAAACCTTGTTGCCCAGGTTACTCGTACTATCAAGTCCTGGTTCTGCTGGAATGTTATGTTTCTCTGAGAGATTAACCACCTGCACATATATCTCTAGGGACAGCATGGCCCAGTGGTCAGAAAGTAACTTGCTACTATGGAAAGTGTATGTCTTTGTTTCTCACATTTCCCCCTTTTTGTTTTAGTCAGGGTGGCTGTGCCTGTCTTAGGTTGCCCTCCTCTGAGAGTCTTACCCATCATTAGCTACCAGCCAAATACTCTGACCATGGGGAACTATGTCAGGTTTTTTGCAAGTACCAAATTATTAGCTTGTCCCATCGCATCAACATGGTGCAGTCTTCGGCATACATCTTGTCCCAAGCAAGCAACAACAATGAGCAACAAGATTAACACACAAAGTCCTATTCCTAATGTTGATAAAAAATGTTGAGACTTCCACCAATTTACTGGATTAAAGTTATTGAAATGAGAAATGAAATCATTAACGATATCCTTATCATTAACTACATGAATTTGATTTTGAGACATTTCTAATATTTTTCTTTGTAACTCAATTATTTCCAAAGAGATACTATTTTTATGGCCTAATAAATGATTCTCAATTTTTCCCCATTCTATATCAGAAGAATTATAGTCAAGAGGAGTAATACAAAAGTTGTTTTCATTCCAATCACATTTCAATCCTCTAAGTTTAAATTATACAATTGATTTCCAATATGCAAAACAGCTGATTCTAAATCATTAACTTGATTATTTAAAGCTACCACAGCCATAGCAGCAGCTGTAATCATTTCAATCAGTCCGAAAATGCATCCAATAAAGCAGTACAATAAAGCATCTAGTCCATTTTAAGAATTCTTGTACCATATGTAGCAATAATTGACTTTCAGGAAGACAACTGCCAAATCCACATCATTCTCACAGGTATCCAGATGCCTTTTCTTCTTCTGGCTATCGCTATTGCCTCTCCATCCTGCAACACACTTTCTGATAGACATGTATACATGGCACCATTTTCATAAAACAATGAGTCATTCTTAATAGTTATCTTACCAATTATGAAAACAAATGGATCTTTAACACACGCTTTAAGATGATATGTTTGATTAAGGGTTAAATACTGTTTTGTCTTATTTATATTTCCCAACCATTCATAAGTAGGTGCAATCCCAAGAAATATTTTCTACAAATTCTTTTGTAGATTATGACTATGAGTGTCATTAGCTCAAGGGGCCAGTATCCATTTTCCTTTGTAATGTTAACAATTCCTGCTACAATAGCATAAAGAGAGGACACACAGGCCCAAAGCCCATAGGCAGACACAAGCTGCAAGTTCATAGTTCCAGGAGTTGTAAAATTAATGTGATGCATGGCAGCAATTGCCACAGATTTCAGTGAAGTATTTTAACCTCCAGCCATATTTCCACTTTCCCCCTTTTTGTTTTAATAAAGTAATGAATACAGTTTGGGTGGATGTTTGTTGTATTATTCCCTGGAGGATCTGAATTGTGCATCTGGGGCCTTAAGGGCATAAGGGATTTGATGTCACAGTTATTGGAGTAAGCATGAAGGAAGCCATGGGGGATGTCCATGAGCTGTTGGCAAGTAACAAGCAGCCAGAACTGCACAAGGTTTGGTACTCATGATGTTTGTTTTTTCAGTGGAGCCACCCTGCCCTCTCTCAGGTTTTAGTGGTAGAGCCCTGGATCTTCACAAAGTCATCTGTGTCAACAGCCCTAAAAGGGATGTTAATGGGGTAGGTAGGGACATGATAGACTGTTACCTGTTACCACTAGCAGGTATTCCAGATGTTTTCTCATAGATCTGAGGGTGATTTACAACAGTCCATTATTTCTGTTTTGCTTTTATTATTTGCAATCCACCCCTGGATAGGGATGGCAGTCTTAAGAGTGACCAGACACTATTGGGTTAAATCTTTCACTTTTAGCAGGACCTCTTATGCTGCACACAATTGTTTTATCATATTGTACTTTTGGCCTCCTTCCAGAATTGTGATTAAGACCCAAGGGGTACGTGTTTAGATTTGCCTTTTTCACAAACTCTACCCAAAGCCAATATTGGTGCTTGCCACATCCAATTTATAGTGTAAGTTTTTTTTTTATTGATTTTGTGATAATATTACATTAAAAATATATATGTGAGGTCCCATTCAACCCCATCCCCCCACCCCACCTCTCCCCCCCCCCCCCAGCAACACTCGTTCCCATCATCATGACACATCTATTGGATTTGGTAAGTACATCTTAATGTTACAATTTACTTTCCTTTTATTATTATATAAAGCAGCTTGCTGGAGGTTTTCCTACTTCTGCGAAGGACTTTTTTCAATTAATACATACAATAGTTTTAATATTTGAGTTAAATGAGGGATGAAAGATTTTTAGTATTTTAACAATATTACAAATTTTATTAATATGAGAAAACATTGTATTTTATTAATTAAAGCAGGAAGTATATTTTTATTTTACCCAACCAAACAACATTTAAAAATTTGACAGAGCAGCAGGGACTTTGCAGCTTGTTCCAATTGTTTGCCTAGTTTAGGCTTTTAAGATACTATTGTCTCTGATGTTTCTTTTAATTCTGAAAAAAAGGATTACTGGTTAACATCATTAGTATGGTTTTAGCTACAGATTTTTTCTATGCAGCCAGATTATTATCACTATACCAGGAGAGATGGTTGGGCTATACACATAGACCTGAAAAGCACTGCAAAAGTCCATTGTTGGGTTTTCCACAGATAGAGGAATGCAGCTGGCTTGACTTGTCTAAGAAGACACTAAAGAAAGTCTTAACAAGTTTTAAAAAGTGATAGCAACACAACTTCTTGCAACAAACTAGCAGTGTTTGGGATTGCTGCATACTACAGTGTTGTTATTTTAATCTATGATAAGAGGTTGTTTCTGTGACACATATTCTTTTACAATAATTAAAACCATAATTAACCACATTGTACTTCTCTGAAATATTGGTAAATTTATATACTCATAAGCATTCATAGGAACCTTTTACTCATACCATTTTAATTAACAGAGGGTTAAAGAAAAAAATTTGTTAATTTTATAACACTTTCAAACACCTTTTATTCAACTTATAAAATGAACTTAACTATTACTTTAATTTTTCTTTCAAGGTAAAGAACGAATCTCTTATAATTAGTTCAGAATAAAAGACTACTTTTCAGGATTTGATTTTGAGAAAGCAGTTTTGAACATTATGTTCCTTTAAAAGAGAGGAGACCTTTTCTTTTTTGAACACTGAGGAAATGATAAGGTTAAAGCATAAGAAGCTATTTTGATAAAACAGACTTTCTTTGTATACTGATTATTGAGGATAAAAACTTTCACCAAAACAGATTAATGACTTGAGAGACTTTGAGAAAGAACAAAACTTTAACTTTGCATTAGTATACTACTTGATACTAAACCTTTTAAAATTTTATAGACCCATCAAATTTTATTTAACCATAATTATAAAAATTTCTTTTCTATGAACCTTCTACACTTAGTATTCACCTAGGTTTACTTCCACACTCTACTCTTTCCCAATATTCAATCATTTTATCTTAGAACAAAATCATTCCTTGTTTCTTTAATAATAAAAACACATTCCATATAGCCCACATACTAAGTTATCAGGCAAACTTCTTACAACATAATACCATCCACACTAAACAAGCGTGTTAAAATAATGAACTTGTCTTTACTTCAAATACTTAGTAGCATGAACTATCAGAAACAGTCTCCTAGAAGCAAATTGTCAGTGGAGGCTGGCTGCTGCCAAGTTTTCCTGTTATAAAATTACCTTTTATTATTATTATTATTATTAATTCAGGTTTGTTTAATAATGACCTTTTGGAATTAGCCATTTAAACACTTTAATTTAAACAATGCTTTGTTAAATTTCTTATAATTATTTATAACCATATACTCTATAATTATATTATTTTAAGACAAATTTTACCTTCACAGAGCACATTTCTTTACTTAAAGTTACCACAATACTTTTTATAACTTGACACATGCATTTAAGTTCCAAGAATTTATGAAAATTAGCCATCCTACTTTAGGACAAAACACACTTTTTAGAAAAAACATTAAATTTCAGTCAGCATTTCCACAAACTTTTAACCTTCTTTAATTAAGTTTTACATCCTTCATTTTATCCTGTGAAGAAAAATAAACTATTCATTTCAATCTAGGCAAGAACAACTTTTTATGAAAAGACTTATAGTAATTTTGTTAATCAAGACTTACAATTTTTATCATTGTAGAGATCTTATTAACATTTAAACTTAAGTATTAATATAAGTGCTTATTTAATTTTTGGCCATTTGAATAGAGCTTTTTTTAAAATTTTTATTAATTTATATTACCATCTGGAGGAATCAAAATATACACTGACATTGAACAGACAGACACAAAACAATTACAACACATTAATAGAAACATACAGTTTACAATGAACCCATAATTCTTACTTTCTTGGTATAGCTGTTTTTAAGTTCTCCATTATATCACATCTTAGATTTCACTTTTTAAGATTTCTTCTGGAATCCATGTTGCCTATAACATGCAAGCTTGTACTTTGAAACATTTTTATTAGTTATCAGCAATTAGTTAAGATAACTTGAGCAGCCTGAATGTAGTTAAGCTATTAAGCAGTTTAGACAGACCGTTAACACACATTTTTGGATTATTACTCTGTAAGACTATACTGAGATTTGAAGTTCAGGAGTAAACTATTGATTTAAAACTGAAAATTCCCTTTTAAACCTTGATACAATTTTTGTACTAATTTTATTATCTTGGTTAATAGGCCCAATCAGAATTAGCATGGAAACAAAACAGAACACCAATGTTGCCATGTTTTTATCTTTTTCCAGTGGCTTAACTCTATTAACTCCCACTAGCCCACAGCTACATTGTCATGTAGACAACAGGGGATTTGCAGAGTTGCTGCCAGAATAGTTTCCTTACCTTAGTTAACACTTTAACAGAGAGTTTTCTTACAAGTCTGATTTCACTAACAAGGAATTTATTTAGCAATTTTATCTGCTTTAAATCTTTCCATAGTTTAAAAAGTATGGGTTCAAGATGGAACTCAACACCTCCCTGAGGATTATTAGCATCTGTTGGAGTTGGTCATAATATAACCAGAAAAGCTGATAATAATTGCCTGGCCTCTGGATCCCCTTGTTGAGATCTGTGTAACAGGCAATGCATCAGCGGAGTAGCTGGAACTGGATTAGGTACAAATATATTTTTTGTATATGGACTGGTATCAATGGCAACTGTGAATATTCCTGGGGCTGTAGGCATTGTAACTGGTGGGACCTTAGGGGCCACATTACACAAATTAGGATATATACTAGCTTTTGAAGTATTTAATTTAGATAATTGTTCAGTCAAAAATGGATTAGTTTCTTTCTTATTAGGAGGCTCATGCTCATCCTTATCTTCTATTTCCTCCCTGTTCTCACTCTGATGTCCTACATCATGATGTTCCCTAGAAAATATTATAATTTCTTCTTCCTCCACTTCAGACTGCAGCGGATCTAAGACTGCTGCAATTTGTTGCCTTAAAGCCCATACTGACAAAGGTATAGTTTTTCCTTTTGGTATGCTCTATGTAGTGCCTTCATTACCTGTTTCCACTGTTTAAGATTTAAAAGATTTTTCCTTGTGGCTGAAACCAATAACGATGTTTTTGTACTAGAGCAAATAGTTCAGGTAAATCAGCAGTTTTTACTGAGACTTTGACAGTATTTAAAAGAGTTTTTAGTACCTGTGAATATTGTTCCAGACATCCTGGTTGATTACCCATACCCTGATGCTAGCAGAAACAAAATTAATTAAGATTCTTACCACTGTATTGTTAGACTTGAGTCACCTCTTGATGGACACCTCAACCTTTCAGGAAGGTTTTCAGTTTCCACATTGCCGATACTGCCATGGAAGAATCTCTGCTGCAGTCACTACTTCAGGCCCCACATTGGGTGCCAGATGTCAGAGCCACAGACCTGAAGGGTATTGGGAATGAAAAATAAAGAGAGATTGGGATCAGGGGATCTGAGAGCATTGAAGCCTCAAGCTTATCAGATAAGTTTATTAATATCAGGGGCTTCTTTATATACCCCAAGCAATTGTGAGAACTAGCAACTATTCTAACTAGCTATTTCCATTACCTCATTCTTGAAAACACAGTGCACAGTGGATAAGATAGTAACCAAAGCTCAAGATGTTCTATTATGTTATAGAAACAAACATACTCATAAACCTTGTTGCCCAGGTTACTCGTACTATCAAGTCCTGGTTCTGCTGGAATGTTATGTTTCCCTGAGAGATTAGCCACCTGCACATATATCTCTAGGGACAGCATGACCCAGTGGTCAGAAAGTAACTTGCTACTATGGAAACAGCATGCCTTTGTTACCCACAGATTTTTGTATATGGAATGAGATAGGGGTTCTCTTTCATTATTCAGGTTATAGATATCCAGTTCTCCCAGTACCATTTGTTGAAGATACTGTTCTATCCCAATAAAGTAGTCTTGGTATGCCTATCAAAAATCAGTTAACCATAGAGATAAGGGGCTATTTATGAACTCTCAGTTCAATTCCATTGATCAATTGTCTACTTTTGTGTCAATACCATGCTGTTTGGATCTCTGTAGCCCTGTAAAATGCTTCATGGTCAGGAAGTGTGAGTCCTCTGACTTTACTTTTCTTTCTTAGGAGGTTTTGGCTATTTAGGTTCCCTTCCTTTCCAGATAAATTAGGTATTTGACTTTTCTATTTATGTAAAGTATGTTGTTTTAATTTTGATTGGTGTTGTGTTGAATCTGTGAATAAATTTGGGTAGATATGACATGGTAACACTATTAAGTCTTCCAATCCATTAACATGGACTGTCCTCCCATATGATTATATGTACCAAGGTTTTGTAATTCTCTGAATAAAGGTCTTTTACATTCCTGGTGAAATTAATTATTAGATATTTGTTTCTTTTAGTTGCTACTGCAAATGGATTTGTTTATTTCCTCTTCACATTGTTCAGTACTATTGTATAAAAATACTACTGAGTTTTGCAAATTCATCTTCTATCCTGACACTTTGCTGAACTAATTTATTAGCTCTAGTAGCTTTTGTGGCAGTTTGAAATTGCTTATGAATTCCAAAAATAGATATTGGATAATGTTTGTAAAGTGATCTGCCCCTCTGGGAATATTGGATTCAGAGGTCTCACTTTTTCTTGATTAAATAATGATTAAGTCTTTGGTTGGGCCACATCAGTAGAACATTGCATCCCCACCACCTTGGTGAATGCAGGCACACAGAGAAAGACATGGCAAATAACATTTGAGAGTTTTGAGCTGGAACCTGGGAAGTAAGCACACAGAGGAGCAAAGCAGCTCAGCTCAGAGAGAATCAAGCCCCGGGGAGAAAGGCAGAGCTAGTTGCCTGATAGTATACACCTGGCTTTGTGGAGAGAGCACAACAGCTGAGTCCAGAAAGAAGCAAGCCTGGGAAGAGAGGAACTTAGGAAGCCTGAACTCTTGCAGATGCTGGCAGCCGTCTTGCTCCAACATGCAGCAAATACTTTGGTGAGGGAAGTAGCTTATGCTTTATGGCCTAGCAAATGTAAGCTTCTGCTGCAAATAAATACCCTTTATTAAAACCATCCAATTTCTGGTATTTTGCATTAGCATCCCTTTGTATAAATAATACAGCTTTTTTCTGGATATTTCAGAATTTTCAAAATATAGGATCATGTTACCTGGGAAGAATGAGAGTTTTACTTCTTTTCCAATTTGGATGTCTGGTATTACATTTCCATGCTTAATTGCTCTAGCTAGAACTGCTAGCCCAATATTGAATAACAATGGTGAGAGCGGACATCCTTGTATTCTTCCTGATCTTAGAAAGAAAGCTTACACCTTTCCCTTTGAGTAATATGCTGACTGTAGTTTTTTCATATATACCCTGTATCATGTTGAGGACATTTCTTTCTATTCCTAACTTTTGAAGAGTTTTAATCAAGAAAAGATGCTGGATTTTGTCAACTGCCTTTTCTGTGTCATTTGAGATGATGATGTGGATTTTCTCCTTCAATTTGTTAGTGTGGCGTATTATGTTAATTGATTTTCCTGTGTTGACCACCCTTGCATAACCAGAATAAAATCTACTTGATCTTGGTTATTATTCTTTGAATGTGCTATTTGACTTGCTTTGCAAGTATTTTTTTTTTTAGAATGTTTGCCTCTATTATCAGGAGAGAAATTGGTCTATAATCTGTCTTTATCGGGCCTTGGTATTAGGATGATGTCGGCTTCATAAAATGAATTAGTTAATTTTCCCTCCTCTTCAATTTTTTGGAAGAGTTTGTGCAATGTTGTAGTAAATTCTTCTTGAAATGATTGGCAGAATTCACATGTGAAGCTATCTGGATCAGGGCTTCTCTTTTCTGGGAGATTTTTGATGACTGGTAAAAACGATTTACTTTTGAATGGGTTGTTGTGGCCTTGTATTTCTTCTAGTGTTTGTGGAGGCTGTCTTTGCATTTCTAGGAATTTATCCATTTCATCTAGTTTGCTTAATTTGTTGACATATAGTTTTCATAACATCCTCTTATGTTTTATTTCTGTGGTGTCAATAGTAATGACACCCTTTCATTCCTGAATTTATTTATGTGCATCTTCTCTCTCTTTTACTTTGTAGTACAGCTAAGGGTTGGTTGGTTTTATTGAACTTCTCAAAGAATCAGCTTTGTGTTTTGTTGATTCTCTATTGCTTTTTTCCTCAATTTTATTTATTTCTGCTCTAATATTTGTTATTTCTTTGCTTTTGCTTGATTCGATATTAGTTTGATATTCTTTCTGTAGTTCCTCCAGGTGTCCAATTAGATCTTTATGTTAGCTCTTTCTTCCTTTTTTAATATAGGCATGTGGAGCAATAATTTCCTTCTCAGATCTGTCTTAACTGTATTCTATACATTTTAATAAGCTGTGTTCTCATTTTCACTCCTCTCAAGATATTTATTAATTTCTCTTGCAATTTATTTTTGACCCACTGATTATTTAATAAAAGTGTATTGTTTAACCTCCATATTTGTGCAAATTTTCCCATTTTCCATCTATTATTGATTTCCAAATTCATTACATTATATCAGAGAAAATATTTTTTATAATTTCAATGTTTATAAATTTATTGAAACCTGTTTTGTGACCCAATATGTGCTATATCCTGAAGAAAGATCCATGAGTAACTGAGAAGAATTGCATTCTTCTGATTTGGAATGCAATGTTCTGCATTTGTCTGTTAGGTCTAGCTCATTTAGTTAGCCCATTGTTCAAATTCTCCTTTTCCTTGTCGATACTATGTCTAGTTGTTCTGTTTATTAATGTGAAAGTCATCTTGAATTCTCCAACTATTTATGTAGAGACATCCATTTCTTCTCTGTTTACCAGAGTTTGCTTCATATATTTGGGACACCCTGGTCACATACATACATGTTTTGATTGTTATTTCTTCCTGGTGGGTTTCCCTTTTATTAATATATAATGGCTTTCTGTAATTTTTACAATATTTTTCATTTAAAGTCCATTCTGTCACATAATAATATAAACATTCCCACATTTTTTGGTTATGGTTTGCCTGGAAAATCTTTTCCTACCTTTCACTTTCAGCCTTTTTGTATCCTTGAGTCTAATGTGATTCTCTTGTAGGCAGCATATGAGAGGCTCATGTTTTTTACATTCACTTTGTAAGCTCATGTCTTTGATTTGGGCATTTAAATAATTAACATTCAATGTTATTAATGCAAAGGCATTACTTACTTTAATCATTTTTCCTTTAGCTTTTATATATCATTTCTCATTTTTGTCTGTCTTTTTACACTTTTGGTTACACTTTTTAACAATCTTTTCTACACTCTCCTCCATGTCTCACTCTCCTGTCTTTTCTTTCAGGCTGCAGTACTACCTTTAGTAATTCTTGCAGAATTGGTCTCTTGTTTGCAAACTCTCTTAAGTTCTGTTTATCAGGAATATTTAAAACCCTCCCTTTTTTTTGAAGGATGATTTTGCCTTGTAAAGAATTATTGACTGGCAGGCTTTCTTTTCAATATCTTAAAAATACCATATATCTGTGTGCCTGCCTCCATGGTTTCTGGTGAGAAATCTGCAATAAGTCTTATTAAAATTTCCGTGTATGATATGGATCACTTTTTTCTTGATGTTTTCAGAATTCTCCCTTTATCTTTGGTATTTGACATTTTGATAAATATAGATCTTAGACTTGGTCTGTTCAGATTTATTCTGTTTGGAGTTTGAAGTGTTTCTTGCATGTGGATTATCCCATCTTTCAAAAGAATTTAGAAATGTTTGGCCATTATATTCTTAAATAATCCTTCTGCCCCATTTCCATTCTCTTCTCCTACTGGAACTCCAATGACATGTATGTTGGCATGTTTCACTTTGTCATTCAATTCCTTGAGCACTTGGTCCTTTTTTTCCATTCTATTCTCTATCTATTCATTTGTGTTTTCAATTTCAGATGTTCTGTCTTCTAATTTGCTAATTCTTTCTTCTGCCATTTCTAATATGTTGTATGCTTCTAAAATATTTTTAATCTCCTTCATGTGTCTTTCATTTCCACAAGTTCTGTTATTTTTTCTGTTCACGCTTTCAACTTCTTCTTTGTGCTCACCCAGTATATTATTAATGTTTTTTTAAATGTCTTTAGCTATAGTATACTTCAACATCTTAGATGGATTTAGGAGATTTGTTTGAACACCGCTGAGTAGTTGTTTTAAACCCTGTGTCTTGTCTGAGATTTTTATTTGTTTCATTGATTCAGCTATATCTACCTGTTTCTTAGTATGTCTTACAATTGTTTTGTTGATGTCTAGGCATCTGAATATTGTGCTTGGTTTACTGGTTGTCAGTTTCTCACTCTTGTTTAGGATATTATTGTTGACAGGCTATGTGTATGGTTCTTCTTTGGTTCTTGGTTCAATTTATTTTAGTACTTAAAATTGTCCTTCTATAACTGATTAGCACAGAGCCAGGGGCCATTTCCCAAGAGCCTTGGGAAGCAGGGAAATAACAGTGTAAAAAAGTCTGTTTTTTCCCTTAAGTTCACTTTTTTGGCTGTTAGCGGATGGTAATCTTTGGAAAATTTTCTGCTTACCCTGGGTGTTGGGTGAAGGGGCAGTGGTTCAGTCAACCACCACCAGGCTAGAGATGCCAAAACAATGTTGTTTGGGAGAGTTCCCCCTCCTGGGAGCTATTCAGTTCAAATTCACTGATTAGAAGCCACTTCATCTCTCCATTACACCCTCTCATTTTCCAGGGAGGAAGAAATCACTGTTTCCCTTTGCATCATTGGCAGCCAGTTCTGGTCAGTGAGGAGGGTGTTTGAGAATGCAAGTGATTTATAGCTCTCTGCTAGCTCCTGGGTTTAAACCATGGCACTATAGTACCTGCCAGGATGGTTAGAAGCTATAAGACTCCACAGTCCAAATTTGTCAACCAAAAAGCTGGATCAGCAGTAGCTTGTGTCCCTACCTCTTCCCATTCTTGGTAAAGTAGCCCCCTGTGGCTCTTTTAGTCCATAGCATCCTACCAGAGTCTGGATGACACAAAGCTATTTACCCAATGAGTGTGTGTTGGGTACCTGCAGCAGCAACCACCCCAGTTTCTACAGATCTTCACTGCAGTTTCTCCTTCTCATCATCCTTCTTTTCTGGGAGCATCTCAGCACTGCTCTGCTCTCCAGAGCCATAGAATAGTTGTTCTGACAGTTGCTGTCTGTTCTCTAGCTGATTTTGTGGGAGAGAAGTAACTCTCTAATCTTCCATCTTCTCTCCAAAGTTCCATTCATCACTTTAGTTTTTTTTTTGTCTCACTTTTTCTGCCTTTTGTGTTAATTGAATGTTTTTTAAAAATAATTCCTTTCATCTTTTTTTAAATTTCCCTACTTGCTATAAAAATGTCTTTTTATTTTAATGGTTGATTCATGGTTTATAATATACATAATTTACATATCACTTCATAAATGCCATACAAGACTTAGACTTAAAAGTGTTAGTGCCATCATTTCATACATGTTACTTCTACTGATGAGCCCTTAAAAGTTTTGGAGGTTTACATGGTCAAAGATATACGAAGTAGGAACATGAAGTCTCTTCATTTCTTGCTTGAAGCTGAAAAGGGCAATCTTACATGGACTGTGGACAACCTGTAGGAGTTGAAAGTGACCACTGGCTGGCATCCATCAAGGATATGGGGACCGAAGATCAAGGTGTAATGGACATAAATGTAAGGAGAAGCCAGGGAAGATACTATATCTGAAATGCATATTATTAAAAGATAAAGAAAATAACAAGCATCAGGAAAATGATTATCAGCCATTCATCTTTATTTTGTCATTATTTATTGACTGCTATTTTATTTTACTTCTTTAAAAATGATATGGTTCTTTTGAGTGAATCATTGAAGATTTTCTTCACTTGCTTATTTTGCAGAGTGTAAATAAATGAATTTAACATGTGTGAAACGAAGAAATTAGCAGGGAAACCACTTTATTAGTGGTCACTTTTTTTTTTTTTTGCTGTAGGATTCATATAGATGAACATGCAATGCCATAGATGATGGAAACCACAGTCATGTGTGAAGAACGGGTTGAAAAGGGCTTTTTCCTTTGCTGGGTAGATGGAAATCCTAAAATTGTCTTGCTAATATAAGTGTAGAACATAACTACATATATAAGGGTCAAGATGAGGGTCAGGACAGCACAGATGATAACTGTTTTTTCCATGAACCATGTGTCTGAACAAGCGAATTTTGAAAGTGGTGAAGCATCACAGAGGAAATGATTAATGGCATTTGAATCACAGAATTTAAGATTTAGCCCCAGACTAAGTGGGGGAATTATGATCAACAAACCAGTCCAACAACAGCAAAAGAATTCTCCTGCACACTCTATTGCTCATGGTGGTCACATAATGCAGGTGTTTGCAGATGGTCACATAGTGGTCATAGGACATGGCAGCAAGGAGAAAAATTTCTGTTAATTGCAAAGGGGTTGGTTAAAAAAAAAAACTTGGATGACACAAGCATTATAGGTAATGACTTTATCACCTGTAGCTATGTTGTACAAGTATCTAGGAATACAAGCAGATGTGAAAGAGATGTCTAGGAAGGAGAAATTTTGTAGAAAAAAGTACATGGGTGTTTTAAGATTTGAATCCACAAAGATGAGGGTGATGATGGTCAAATTTCCAATTATTCTCAACATGTAGGTGAGAAATAACAATAAAAAATTACAATCTGCAGCTGAGAGTTATTTGTCAGTCCCAGCAGAATGAATAATGTTATTATATATTTATTCATCACTGAAGACTTTTGTCCATTCTGCCTTTCCAGTGATACAAAAAGGTTATTTTATAGATTATTTTATGTGTATAAAATCTAACAATCAAATCTTTCTTCATGGTATTTTGTATTAAATTTAAAATCAGACCATGGATAATGATTAGGTTTATCTACTGATATGGTGTGATTCCTTGGGTAAGAATATATTTGGGAAACGGACTTTGGCCCAGTGGTTAGGGCGTCTGTCTACCACATGGGAGGTCCGCGGTTCAAGCCCCGGGCCTCCTTGACCCGTGTGGAGCTGGCCCATGCGCAGTGCTGATGCGCGCAAGGAGTGCCCTGCCACGCAGGGGTGTCCCCCGCGTAGGGGAGCCCCACGCGCAAGGAGTGCACCCATAAGGAGAGCCGCCCAGTGCAAAGGAGGGAGCAGCCTGCCGAGGAATGGCGCCGCCCACACTTCCCGTGCCGCTGACGACAACAGAAGCGGACAAAGAAACAAGACGCAGCAAAAAGACACAGAAAACAGACAACCGGGGGAGGGGAGGGGAATTAAATAAATAAAAAAAAAAAAAGAAGAATATATTTAGCCCCTCCCCCCCAAATTTTCCATTTGCAGAAGCTAAAAATAATCACACTACTAATGTTATGGTTATGCTTGAAAAAATCTCGTCGAAGTTTTTGGTCATTGTAAAAATGTTAATACATAATAAATAAGTTGGAGTCATTCTACAGAGCCCTGAGCAAAAGCTGAACTCTTAGCTCCAGTTTTCCAATTTGATTTTTTTGTCTGTTTGTTTCTTTGGTTTTTGGAGAATTTTTTTCCTGTGAACAATATTAAAGCTTCCACACAAGATCACATGCATGCTCCTTTCTCCCACATATTTTCATTCAACATTTCTCGATCAGTATGCAATTTACTTATTCACTGTTGTGCAGTAGATAGTGCTGTGACGTAGAATTTATTTGAATTTATCTTCATTAATTTAACTTAAAGAAATGACACACAGTAAATTTATCTTGCTCTTTTGCCTATGTTGATTCCTTAGACCTCTTAGTTCCTCTTTACTTCTTATTGTACACTCTTTCCTGTTTTTCCCACTATTTCTACTATTTTATATAATGTTTTTCAGTTAATGATTACTAAGTCTGCTTTCAGTAATTGATTTTTTTTTCTGAGTTACATATTGATTGGCTACCAAACAGATCTACTTATATATGGAACCTACTGCCAAACATAACATATCTACTTGCACAAATCACATGCACATCCATCATAATGTGCCCAAAACAGAAGTAGTAATCTTTCACATCTCTTGTCATGCCCCAACTTTTCCTGTGTGCTAATGCAGTCAATTTGTAAGCTCTGTATTCTGTGCCAGGTATTTTTGTAACTACTTCTCTTATGTGTTTTGTCCCATATTCCCCAATTTAATCTGTACAACAACTATTCATCACTGGTTTTCATTTGAAACACCACTTCCCTTGTAAGTTTTCTGAAGTTCTTTTAGCTGTGTTATGCCACATGCCCTCTCCTGTGCATTCATAGCAAACAATATTTGCTATTAGCTTAGTGCTTTGCCTGGGAATATGTTTTTGTTCTGAATCTTTCTCACTGAGACAACATAGAAACTAACATGGTTTCTGATATGTGGTCACTGTCTAAAGAATATTTTTGTAACAAATTTATATATCTCAAATGTACCAAACAGACACAAAGTATTTCTTCCTCTTTTTGGACTTAAATTCATATTGTTCTGATGCTAAATTCGTGAGATAAATTTGCTGCATGTCTGATTTTGTTACTGGGAATTTTTTTTTCTTTTAAAGAATACCTATTTTTATCAATTAAGTTTCACTGTGCTCTGATCAAGGTTTCTGCTTACTTGTTTACCTTTAATATTGACAAAGTTTAAATCAACCTTTTCTTCTTTCACTGGCCATTCAGGTAAATTATTTTATTTTATTTGATGTCTTGTCTCCTCACCAAAGTTCATGGGTTTTTTGATGATGAGTTTTTGTCAAAATCTGTTTCACATTAAATTTTTCAGGCACCCAAAATTATTTTTTTATAGTGAAAGACTTGTTTTCCATTTATAATCAGTTTCTCAAAGCATGTAATGCTACAGTCAATAAAAATGTTCCCCTTGAAGCACTTGTTTGTAAACAGTTACTTTTCATTATTTATTATCTGTAATTTTATAGAAGAGCTACATCTGATTTTTTTCTGATTCATTCTTTTAAACCCAAAGGGCTGCAGTCATCAATATTTTAAATGAGCACAGGCTAGTTTTATGGCTTGTCTGAAATCTAGATATCTCCTGGGTATTTAATGACACATTTGACATACATATTAAATTAAATTGAAAGACCATGAAACATGATTATTGAAGTCTACTCATCCTTCTTTCTCATCTCTAACACAGCATATTGTTACTATTTAACCTTACTCAGCACAACACACTATGGGCATTATTCAATGCTCAAAACAAATTTTTTTTCCTCACAAGATGTTACAAAGTATTACAAGACAGATTCCAGTAAACCAATTGGTACAACATAAAAGGACTGATTTCTGCTTATTTTCTTTTTTGATCAAATATATGAAAGGAAGCAAGGATCTCTAGTGAACTATGCTAAAACAGTCACTCTTTCAGAGGGATAAAGACACACACACACACATACCACACAAACACAATGAGTGCTTATTATTACCAATGTGGGTTTGATAATATACCTGATGTCACTTCTGATATTTATCATACTATGATTCCAATATATTTCAACCTATTTACATTATGGCATCTCATACATATTTCTGAAGACTTTACAAAATATGTAAATTCCAACTTACATCTTTGATTTGAATATGAACAAGTTAATTTCTTTTCTTCTGAGAGAAAAATGTGCCAGGAATTTACGTAGGGAAACAACAATGTTGCACATTTACTTATTTTTCTGTCAATCCATCATAATTTCAAGACACTAATTGTTAAAGGCACTTAGTTGAAAGAGGTAGGTGAGAAGATTTTCATTTGAACTTCTCTTCACTCTTGCTCATGTTTCCACACTGACACTCAAAGGTTCTTTGAAAAATAGGTATTTCTCTGAGATAGTTGACTCCAACAAATTACAACTTCTATAATATATTTTACCATAAGACACCTAAGATATTTTCTTATAAATTATAAAACATAAAAAGGAAAAGTATTTTAGTTGTAGTAAAATGCTGGAAGTTTCTCTTTTAACAAGATGATATTTCAGGACAAGTGCCGATATTTGAACCATATTGACCTTGACTTTTCCTTTTTCTTTTTTAGTTGACTGAACCTCAAAATAATTGAATAATCAAATTGTCCTTGGTGATTTACATTCAAAGTTGGCAATGAATCTTTGGAGTAAATTTTTTTTTTTTGGCAAAAGCTATCTAACCAAAGCTGCCTTCAAGATAGATGTCTTTGGAGATGGCACACAAACAAGCACCAGGTTATTTAATTCATTATCTTATTTTTCTAAACAGCTTTATATCAGGAAAATTGACATACAATCAACATCACATATTTGAGGTGTAATATTTGATATGCTTAGACATGTAAACTACTTTGAAAACATTACCACAGACAAAAACCAGAACATATCCATCATCCTGAAAAGTGTCCCACTGCATCTTTGTAATCCCTCAGGCCCTCTCTTCCTGTTCGCTACTGTCCCTACTTGACTATTGTTAAATTTTCTGTCAGTATAGTTTAGTTTTTCAGTAAAATTTTAAGGAACTGCAATCATAAAATATTGCACTACTTTGTCTTTCTTCTTTCACTGAGCATGCTTATTTTGTTTTATCCCCATTGTGTATCAGTAATTCATTCCTTTATACTGCTTAATAGTATTCCAATGATGGCAGACCTATGGTGTTTCCAGTGTGCAGTGATTACAAATAAAGCCACTATCAACCTTGTGTATGGAATTTGAAGGGACATGTGCATTCATTTTTCTTGGGTAAATACCTTGGAGTGGAGTGGAATGATTTGTCATAAAGTAAATGTATGTTGAACTTTTAAAGAATCTGGAAAAAAAACTGCGACGGTTTGCTCGGTCGGTAGAGGTGGGGTCTGGCTGCGGACGAGGGGTCGGTCCAGCTCAGGACGAGGGGTCGGTCCAGCTCGGGATGAGGGATCGGTCCCGCTTGGGACGAGGGGTCGGTCCGGCAGCAGACGAGGGGTCGGTCTCACAGGGGTTGCGCGGTTCGGCTAACGGGGTCCCCCGGCGAAGCCGGCGACGAAGGGGTCGCCCGGAGAAGCAGGCGATGAACTGGGGACAAGGGAGGCCAGGCCCTTGTCGGGGGCTCTCAGGACTGGAGGGCGCACGGCAGAAGAACTACCGCGGAGACAAGGTAAACACGCAAGTCCAACTTTATTGAGGGAGAGGCAACAGTTTTATAGGGGCTGGGGAAGGCTGATTGGTCGAAGCCATGCCCTGTTCTGATTGGTTGCCGGAGAAAGGTCAGTGGGAGGTACTGGACGGGGGAGGGGTGGTGGTTAGGGATTGGCTGTTGCTGTTGCTGGGGGAAGTGGCAGGGTTTAGTGATTGGTGGCTGCTGTTGCTGGGGTAGAGGGCAGACTGGAGTTTCCCGCCCACGCCTGGCTGTTGCTGCTGTCGGGGGAAGGGAAAAGGGCAGACTGGATTTTTCTGCCCTGCACCTGCGCAGGGAGAAAGAAGAAGAAGGGTGCCGCCCCACAAGGCATCGTGTGGCGCCATCCGGGAGGAGGGGCGGCCGCGGAAGCATGGCTGCCGAGAAGGGGAGACCCGAGGGCACTCTGCGCCCATGCCGAGCTTCCTTCAGGGGTGGCGGTGGGCCCAACCAACCACCCTATTATGGGGGCAGCAGTTTGGAATAGGCCTACCGCAGCCGCCGCCCCTCGCCAGGCCAGCAAACCACACTTCAGCCCGAGGGGCGACTGCAAAAAACTGTTTTCCAGAATGCCTTTAGCACTTTACAATGCCAACCTGAGTGTTGTCATTGTAAAGTGCTCCCTGTCACTGGCTCCAAATCAATGTCAACCCTCAGCATGATCAGTTTTTTTAACTTTAGCTATTCCAGTAAGAGGCACTGGTGTCTCACAGTGGTGTGAATTTGCATTTTCCTAATGACAAATGATATTTAGTATGTTTTCATATGTTTATTCAATTCCCATATATCTTTTCTACTATATTTCTGTTTAAATTTTTAAAATGCTTATTAAGATATAATATAAATCACATAACATAAAATTAACCCTTTTAAAGTGAAGAGTTCAATGATTTTAGTATATTCAGAGTTTTGCTTATCTAGCTTTACATTTCATCAACCCCAAAAGAAATACCATTCCCATGAGCATTCATACCACATTCTTCCAGTCACCCCACAACCTGCCCCACCACAAATCTCCTTTTGGTTCTATGGATTTTCCTATTCTTCTCATAGTACAAATGAAATTATACAATATGTAGCCTTTGTGTCTGACTCCATCATATCGCCTGATGATTTCAATGTTTTTCATTGTTGTAGCATATAACATTACTTCATTCCTTTAATGTCTCAATGATATTCCGTTGCAATGATATACTATATTTGTTCATCCATTCATTGGTTTGTTTATACTCTTTGATCATGATGACTTATGTTACTAGGAACGTTCCTTCACATATTTTTTAATGTAAATGGATTTTCAAATCTCTTGGGTATACCCTTAAAGTAAGAATTGCTGGGTTATGTAGTAACTCTATCATGAACATCTTAAGAAACTATCACACTGTTTTCCAGTGTGGCTGTACCATTTTACAATCCTACCAAGAATATATGAGGGTTTGAATTTCTCCACATCCTTGTCAACATTTGTCATCTTGTTTTTAGCCATCCTGGTGGGTATAAAATGCTTTGCTATTGTGGGTTTAATTTATATTTCCTGATGACTAATGACATCAAACCACTGCTATGAGCTTTTGGCCATTTTTATAATCTCTTAGGAATAATGTCTATTAAAATTCTTTGTCCATTTTTGTGTTCTCTTTTTATTTTTGAGTTTTATGGATTCTTTATACTGGAGACAAGTTTCTTATTAAATATTTGATTTTGAATATTTTCTTCATTGTGTGGGTCTTTCATTTACTTGATGGTGCCTTTGAGTCACAACAATTATAAATTTGTAAATGTAAAAATTCATTTATATTTTTATTTTATTATCTGGCCTTTCGGTGTCATATATAAGGAATTATTGCTTAGGATTTACTCCTAAGTTTCTTTCTAAAAATTCCATAATTTCAGTTCCAACATTTAGGTCTATTATCCATTTAGATAAAATTTTTGTGTATGGTATCTATACAGTTGTCCTGCATCAGTTATAGAAAAGTTTATCATTTTCCAAGGAAATTTTTGCACCACAGCTTTGATACTTTTTAGCAATGTTCTTATTATAGTATAGTATTATAGAGCAGATGATAAATTAAAGATGAATATTTAAAGCCCAAAGCAGCCATTACAAGGGAGTTATTATAGAATATAAGTCAACAAAAGAGATAAAAAAGAAATTTTGAAACATTCTTGATTAATCAATAATAAAGGAATAACACGGAAATAATAAGGGAATTTTAAGAATTTTGTGCCAATATATTGGACAACTTGCAAAAAGGAACAAATTTCTTGAATGACAAAAACTACCAAATCTTCTGCAAGAAGAAATACACTAATCCAATAATTTATAATACCCATAGTACTTACATTTTCTGCTTCAAACAGTCTTTTATCCTTTAAATAGATTTTAAAACAAGATAAAATGGTTTATATCTGTCTTAGTTTTCTAAAACTGCTGGGGACAAAATACCAGAAATGGGTTAGCTTTTACAATAGATATTTATTAGTGTAAAAGCTTGCAGTTCTCAGGCCACAAAAATTTCCAAATAAAGGCATCATCAGAGATGCTTTCTCATCGAAGTTTGTCTGGTGGCTGATCTGGAACTCCTGCCATGTGTCAAGGAAAGATGGCAGTCCATCTTTCCTGAGGTCTCTGCCTTCCCCTCAGTGCTCATTTTCTCCTTGGACTCTGCTGTGGGCCATCAGGCATATGGCTCATCTCTCCTGGACTTCTCTGCTGATTCCAGCCTCCAGCTCTCTCTCAGCCTCTTGGGGCATCTTTGTCTTCTGTAGACATCCTGGAGTTCTCTCTCTCTCATGGCAGGGTAAAATGTCAGCTCTTCTTTCTGTTTCTCTGCAGGTTTTTCTGCTTATACAACACTCCTGCAAGAGGATGGAGATCCACCCTGGGTCACACTTCATTGACATATTCCAATCAAAGGCTCTGAAGTTATCTAATTAATGTGATTGAAAGTTCCCTTAACTGAATCTAATGCAATCAAATGTTTCCACACCAATAGGAATGGATTAGCTCAAAAAAAACCCATGGTCTTTTCTGGGAGTCACAAAGCTTCAAACTATGACAATATCTAAGTACATATTTATCAGTTTTAGTGATTTTCCTTTCTCTGTATCAATCCATATTTCCTTTTGTTATCTTCCTTCTCCTTAAAGGAATTTTTGTAAGCATTTCTCATAAGACAAGTGCACTGTTAGTTAATTTTTACAGTTTTTGTATGTCTGAGAATTTTATTTCACCTATGTTTCTTATAGATATTTTTACTAGGTGTATTAATTTACTTTTAAAGGTTTATTGTTTTTTTTTTTTGTTTGTGTGTGTAACTTCTGTACTTTAAAGATATTTTTTCACTCTCCTCTGGCATGCACTTTATATTGACAAGAAATGTGCTGTCGCTTTTTTTTCATCTGCATTGTTTCTTTTTTTACTGGCTGCTTTAAAATTTTTCTCTTTATCAATTCACCATCTGTGTAAGTAATGTGCCTATAATGTACTCGATTTAGTTTTGTTCATAGTTCTTGTGTTTTTGAGGTTCATTGAATTTCTAAGATATATGGGTTTATATTTTTCATCAGATTGGAAAACTGTCTCTTGTATGTATTCAAATGATTTTTCTGCCTACCATGTTTCTCTTTGGAGACTCCATTTGCTCGTGTGTTAAACAGCTTGAAGTCCCACAGCTTGTCAATATTTTGTGCAAATATTTTCTTCTCTTTGTTTTATTTTGGGTCATTTCTGTTGCTCTGTATTCACATTTTCTAGCATTTTCTTGTTTAGTATGTAATCTACTATTAAATCCCTCCAGTGACTTTTCATCTAACATTCATATGTATAACATCAGAAATTTATGATTTTAAATACATATTCCATGTCTCTATTTAACAAATAATCTTTCTTCTAGCTTCTTTAAATTTGAAGCAGTTATAATAAGTGTTTTACTTCTTTGTCCTATAATTATATCATCTGTACCATTTCTTAGGCTGTTGTCTATTAACTACTTTATGGGTAATAACTCATTATGTATCCATACATTTTAGTTCTAGCACTTTCATGTACTGGTTTTAATGTTGAACTGAGTTAATGAAATAAATAATATATTTTTTAAATTTACATATTAATTTTGTAACATGTTTACTTGTTTCTAGTTGAAAAAAGGTTATGATTGTTGAAAATTTGTAAATATTGAGATTATACCCAATCTGTCTCCATTCATCCTCCATAGAGAAAATCATTTTCAACAACTTAGCTCATTTTACAGAAACATTATTTTTTTTCATATTGCCTATTTCCACTTTATGTTTCTATGGGTAAATACCACCCTCTACATCACATACATTTCTCGTTTCTCTCCCCTGCAAAGAATTAAATTGTGTTTTTTTATTCTATCAGTATATAGTGTGTAATTCTTAAGTCTATGACAATTTCATTTAGTTTAAGGCATATACTATGTACTGTGTACATGTATTATGATTATAATTACTTTATTGTACAACATCATTCCTTAAGCAAAAATTGTTTCACATATTTATTTGTGTTTCTCCGTATCGTAACTATTGGCAATGTCTATGTAAGTGCAAATATTTCTCAGTTCTTTGAATCTTATCTCTATAGACTATACCCACAGAGCCCACTTAACCCTTTCTTGATTCTGGGTTTGCTCTCTAGGTCTTTTGTTCTCTTTTTTGTTAAGTCCCTTATTTACTGGATCTTTTTTTTTGTTTATTGTTTCATTGAAAAAGCCCATAATCTATAAAAAGTTTTATGAACAGCTCTAAAGGAGGTAAATATTTTGAATTCTTAATATTTGATAATTCTACCCTCATATTTGAATATTAGATTATGGGTATAGATCTTTATGTAGAAAATAATTTTTACTTATTGTTGAAACAAATGATTCATTGAAATCTAATTTCCAATGTTGTTGCTATTATCATTTTGGCCCTTCTTTCCTTATTAGTGATGTTTTTTTGGTTTTTAATTTCTCCTTCCAAATATTTAGTTTCTTCTCCTTAAAATCTATTCTTTTAAATTATACTGTGGAATGTTTTATAAGGTTCTTTTTTCATTCATTTTGCTTGCCATTTTAAAGGGAAAGTTTAACTTTGAAAATTATCTTATGATTTGCTATAATTTCACCCATAAACATTTCATTCTGCCCCCTAGTTTTTTCATCAGTTACAACTCTATAAATATATACATATATATATACACAAATATATGATTCTTATATAGTAATTTATTTTCTGTTTTTATTTTGCTTGCCTTCTGTGTCTTTGCCTTTGCTCTTGACTCTAATCCAAATGTACTTCTTTCTTACCCAGAATTAACATTCTGTTTTGTTAATATACATAATTATCTGCATGCTAAATAATTTTATGCAACAAATATGTATATGCATATATAATATTTATATAGAGAAACATATATAAAGATATAACTGAATGAATAAAGGCATCAATTACAAATACACAGATATACATTTACATGTGAATTTATTTACATACATAAATTATAGGAATTTTGTTCATTGTACACATGACCTGGAAACAAATGTATCATATTTTACACACACACCCATATACAATATCCATATTCAATATTATATATACATATACATATACAATAAATACCCTTATAATAATTACTGCAAATCATGATTCAACTGTACATGGCTGTTCTAAGATGGCAGTCTATGAAGATGAGGGAGATAATGGTCAGGTTTCCAGGACACTCAACATATAAGTGAGAAAGAGAAAGATAAAAATGAGTAGTGGATTATCAGATTTGTTTTTTAACTGGTCAAGTTTCATTTATTTCTTAGTGTCACATCTGTACAGCTCTCAAACATACAAGGGGAAATATACCGTGGTTTCACAATGGCATCTGGCTGCATTTCCAATTATTATACAGCAAGAGCAAGTTCATTTGAAAAGTACATTTATACAGCTTATGTACATTAAAGACTGCTATACTATGGTCTGTGATGGTCAAAGCATGATTTGACATGACTAGACCACTTCCACAGCTTAATATAAAATGTACTCAATCATTTAAAAATGACCATTTAGGGAATTGGCCAGTATACATAATGTCAGTAAAATTTAATCACTTATCCTTTAAAAAATAATCTTCTAAGTTTAAACCTTTGTCATTGAATTTTTCTGTGGATATATATAATGGCAGCAAGGAAGAAATTTGCTATGGGTTTTAATTTTAACAACCTGGCTAACTAAAAAAAATTCACGTAGTGATATTATTTTAATTAAAATATCAATCAAATCAATTTTTTCTTTCCACATTTTAATGCATTGGGTTGCTTCCAAGTTACAAAAAAATTAGAAAAGAAAAGAAAGGAAAAGAAAAGAAAAGGAAAAAAGAAAATCAGCCTGAGACTCACTTCATTATTTAATTCAAACCTATATTTGTAGTTTTTAAAATGTTGATCCATGGGCCACTTTTTTGTTACACATGTGTGCCAATGAAAACAAAAGGAAAAAAATCACTCCCATCCCTAAAAAAGGAATGGTTCCTTTCCTAACATTCTTTAAAAACATACATTTTACAACCCTTACACCTCAACTAAGGTGGCACTGTAATAAATACACTGGTTTATTTTGTTTTCCTCACTGTTCAATGCATGTCCACAAGCTACCTATTATAAGTCTTCTCTTTTTTGGATTTCTCCAATGCTTTGTCATTGTTTTTTCATTTTCCCCTCTACATTTGGGACTGTACCACTTGCCCTTTGGTTTATGATTAAGTCCCGCACGAGAGAAATGAAACCACTCAATGGGGCATTCATCATGTCACAGCCTCTCATTTCTCCATAGGAGACCTGATTGCAGACAGTACCCTGGTTCATTTCGGTCGACGGGAAGATCTGCAGGGGATGCTTCCCTCTCTGCTTTGGCCTTAAAGCGTTTCTTTTTCTTCCATGCCTTTGCCTTCTTCTCCTTCAATGATCCTGAGCTGATGTCATCATGATCATGATTATTAGATGCATTCGCTCGATTTTCATTGTTGCGTTGTTGCAGGGATCTCTTATTATTGGGCTTTTCTGCTTGCGTGAATGTCTCATTCTTTGCCTTATCTGGGCTGGTTTTTCCACTGTTGCCAGTAGTGTCATTGATCTCCTGATGTGTCTCAAAATGTTCCACCTGACTGTCGACGTGTCTGGTCCGGTTCTCAACTAATTCTACCATCTGACTCACAATCTGAATCTTTTAATCACCCAGTTCCTGGCTCCAAATCAGGGCTCTCTGAATGCAATGTAAAACTCTGCTCTTCTGTGTACTGTCAGTCTCATGCTTTAACTTCTCATAATATTCATCCAATTCCTTTAGAATTTGATTCCGGGAAGCGGCAGACGCCGGAACCTCGCAGACCCCCAGCCACCAGGAGGAGCCCCATTCCGCCAGCGTCCGCGCAGCCGAAGGCAGCGTCCACCTCACGCGGCCCGGCCCTTGGGCGGGGAGCGCAGCTGCCCAGCACTTGGCCGGCACGCCCTCGGGCCAGCGAGGCCGGGCTGCTCTGGCCGGCTCTCTGTAGGAGGGTGACCCGAGCTGCGCCGGCAGCCGCTCCAGCAGCGCAGCTCGCCGACCTCCCAGCCGCCGGGCTGCACCTCAGATTATCAGACTATCACAACTTCAGTTGTGGAATTATCGTTCAGAACCAGCAGGATGAATATTGTTATTGTTCGGTTTCTTGTCATGGGTTCCTGACTTCTGCCCAGTTTGCGTGTACATTTAACACACATTTGAATGCGGTCTAGCGAAGGAAGATCAGCGCTCTATACTGGAATCACACTACTAGTCTTTAAAATATACTGCAAAGCTATAGTGATCAAATTGTATGTAATTCACACAAGGATAGACATACTGACCAATGGAACAGAATTGAGAGTCCTGATAAAGATCCTTACAAATGCAATCAAGTGATATTCATCAAGACCACCAAACCCAGTCCATGGGGAGAGAATGGCCTCTTCAACAACCTGTACTTGGAAAACTGGATAACTATATCCCAAAGAATAAGAGAGGTTCACCATCTCATGCCCTATACAAAAATTAACTCAAGATGGATCAAAGATCTAAATATAAGAGCCAAGACCACAAAGCTCCAAGAAGATAATAGAGGGAAGCATCTATGAGATCTTGTAGTAGAAAACAGTTTCATAAACTTTACATCCAAAGTGCAAGCAAAAAAAAAATAAAAAATAAATAAATGAGATTCCCTCAAAATTAAAAACAACAGCAACTGAAACTTGTGTATATCTAAGGAGTTTGCCAAGAAAGTTAAAAGGCAGCCTACTAAACGGGGGAGAAAATATTCGGTAACCATCTATTCAATAACGGCCTAATATAAAGAAATCCTAAATCTTGTAAATTAAAGACAAACAACCCATTTAAAAAATGGGCAAGAGATTTGAACAGACACTTTTCCAAAGAAGAAATATGAATGGTTAAAAAGCACATGAAAATATGCTCACCATCACTAGCTATTAGGGAAATACAAATTAAAGTTACAATGCAATATCTTGCACCTATTAGACTAGTAGCTCTTAATAAACAGGACTACAAGTGTTGGTGAAAAGCAAACACTTATCCACTGCTGGTGGTAATGTAATGATGCAGCCACTGTGGAGGACAGTTTGGTGGTTCAGCAAGAATCTAAGTATAGAACTGCCATATGATCTAACAATCCCACTGCTGGGTATATACTCAGAAGAATTGAAAGCAGGGACATAAACAGATACATGCACATCAGTGTTCATAGCAGCATTATTCACTATTGCTAAACAGTATTAACATATGGGATAATATAGATGAATCTTGAAGACTTTATGTTGTGTGAAGTAAGCCAGTCACTGAAGGACAAATATTTCAAGACCTCGCTGATATGACTTAAGCAAATTGAGTAGACTCATAGAGCTTGAATCTGGAAGACAGGTTAACAGGAGACAGAAAGGGAGTAGAGGGTGGTGAGCTTATGCACATATGGGCAAAATCTTTGATAAGGTGAAAGGGTGTGGTTGGGCAGTGTATGTATGTGAGAAAGGTGCAGTGATGTGATTGGGTTGAGTGGTGCTGGTCCGTGAGGGGAAATAGGGTAGGGCAGTTGGGATGGACTATCCATAGAACTATATGGAGGGTTGGGGGAAGGAACAGGTGAACTCTTGAGATTTTCAGGTCTGAGGTTAAAACTACAATGGTGGGCAAATATGGCAGGGGAGGGCTCCTGAAGTAGGGCATCAGATTTGGGGAGATATGAAGCACAGGGCACACATGGGGCATGTGTCTATGGAATATGAAAATGTTCATCTTGTCATAGTGTGTTATCTCAGTGGGCGGAGACCCACACAATAAACAAGAAAATATTAAACTCCCACCCTAGGGAATCCTACTATGCTCTCAATTAGACAAAAATCTCTCAAGAACACAGACAGTGCCTAATAAAAGAAAACAGACCAATATATGAAGCCCTCAATATTATTGCAAATATCTATGAATCTGATTTTTTAAAAATTGAAACTTAATGTTTACCATGGGTTCTGAGGGGAGAGGGAGGGAAGAATAGAATAAATGAACATAGAGTATTTTTAGGGCACTAGAATTGTTTGCATGATCTTGCAGTTATGGATTCAGGACATTTTAAATTTCTTCAAAATTTATAAAAGTATATGGTACAAAATGTAAACCATAATGGAAATCACAAAGTAAACCATTGACCATGGTTAATAGCTATGCTTTAATATTTGTACATCAATTGTAACAAATGTACCATCCACTTATAAAAGTTATTAATAGTGGAGAGTGGAAAAGAGGGAAGTGTTGAGTATATTGAATCCCCTATAGTTGCTGTGTGAATTTATGTAACCTAAAGCTTTTGTGAAGATAAAATGAAAAAAAAAAGACGCTAGGGGAGCATATGGAAGAAACTCACTGTACATACAAAACAGATTTTACAGTGATGAAAGATACAGTGTATTAAAATTATATTTAAGTTTAATTTTTCAATTTTTAATTTTTTGTATTTTGTTATTTTAAAAATCATTAATATTTACTTATTATTTTTATTTTGTTATTTTTTTACTTTATTTTTGTAGACTTTTTGGATCGCAGAACGGTCACAGTGGGGCAGGGAAAGATCACCCGTGTGTGGTACCATAATGGGCAGATGTGTGGGGAGGGGGTGCCCCTGGGGCATGCCTCTAAGGCATATGAATATGTTAATGGGGCATTGTCTCAATGGATGGAAACCCACACAATAACTGAAAGAATATTGAATTCTGATCCTTTGGAGTCCTGCTATATTTGCTAATAGAACAGCAAGAATCCTCTGAGTACTTGGGCAATGCCAAGTGAAAGCAGACAGACCATTGCACTAGGCCCTTGATATTCATGATTGTTCTTATGAACCTTTCCTTGTGAAATTGAAACTTAACCAAATATAATTTGTTGCCTAAGAGTTACCTCCTGAAAGCCTCCTTGTTGTTCAAGTGTGGCCTATCTCTTAGCTAAACTAAGCATATAAATGCACAACCTTCCTCCTGGCATAGGATATGACCCTCATGGATGAGCCTCCCTAGCACTGAGGGATTTTACCAAGCACCAACTAGTAATGCAACTGGAAAAAGACTTTGACCAAAAAGGGGAAATACTAAATATAAATGAGTTTTTATGGCTAAAAGCTTCCAAAGTTTGTTGAGAGGTCATTTCAGAGGTTATGATATGCAAGTCTCAGCAGGATCTCATTAACTGCCACAGTAAACAGTGCCTCAATAGTGGGGCTCCTGAAGGCTCTGGAGATATCTAAACACTATAGGCAGGGAAGACAAGCTCAGAAATTCCACACGGTGTCAGTGGACCTTATTTTGGAGTTTATGCTCACCAGTGTAACAGAGTTAGACTCATGTATAGTTTTCCTTCATGTGGCTTTTCGTCCCCTTTTTACTTGAGCCTATAATTCAAAATATACTTGTTAAATATATGTCCCAGGGACTTAAATCTTTGGTCCATCCATGTGCTGTTTGAGCACTGAATCACAGCAGAGTTGTCACACCTACTCTCCAGTTCTTTGGACTCACGCAGGACAACCAACAAGGAGATGACGATGGACAAGTACCATCCTAAGAAACAGAGAGTTTCTGCAACTTCAAGCAAGAGAGTTCCATCCATCTGCCCCATGGGATCTAAGCATCCACTCAATTAGAAAGAAAGTGGGCATCACCATCCCAAAACCCTCAAATTGGAGAATGAACAATGGACTAAAGTAGACTTATTATTACTCTATTATAGGCTTACTATTATTCTAGCAATGGAAGAATTTTTATCACTGATATAAAAGCAGTGGCCACCAGAGGTTCTGAGGTGAGAGAGAGAGAAGAATAGGGATAATATGGGGGCTTTTTTTGGGATATTGGAATTGGCCTGCATGAAATTGCCATGATGGATACAGGCTACTATACATTTTGTCATAACCTATAAAATTGTGTGGGGCATAGTGTAAACTATAGTGTAAACTATAGTCTATGGTTAGAAGCAATGCTTCAGTATGTGTCCGTAAATTGTAACTAATGTACCACACTAATAAAAGATGTTAACATGGAAAAGTGGGAAAGGGAGAGTGTGGGGAATATGAAAATCCCCTCTATTTTTATGTAACATTTATGTAATCTAAAGTTTCTTTAAAAGTAAAGTAAATTAAAAAAAAAAAGTATGTTATTTGTATCTAGAGTGCAAATTAAGGGAATTAGGAATAGTGATATATCTCTAGAGCAGGGGTCCTTAATCATTTTTGTTCCATGGATCCCTTTGCCAATCAGGTGGAAACTAGTAAGTAAGTTCACATTATACTATATACTATATATATGTTAGTAAGTCCACATTATATTATATATTATTTAATAAATATAGCATACCCACACCAACACAAACTCACAAGAAAAATGTTCTTTTGTATTTCAATTCAAGTTCATGGAATCCTTGTTAAAACCCTGACTCTAGAGGAAAAAGGGTGAATTAAGGTGGGGGTAATATTAATGGATCAAATGTACATCAAACACAGAATAAAAAGTAACTAAATAAAATCAAAATTCAATAATTAAAACAGAGCAATTTAATATAAATAAGACCTAATGCTCTGAAAATACTAACACAGTAGACAAAAGCCTGCCAATATTCATCAAGAAGGAGGAAAATTATAAAGGAGTGATATTTTTAAATTAGGAGCAATTAAAATATCAGAATATCACTTAAAACGACTACTTACTAGTATGTTTGAAAATTCAGAATTAACTAAGATTTTCTAAAAAAGTGTAAGTGTTCCAAATGAACACAGAAAAGAATAAATATAATCAATCAATTAAGCATCTTTAAGTCTAAGCACAAAACATCACCATGCCTAGATTTATTTAGGGACAATTTTGTTACAACTTCAAAGAAGTTGGGAGGGGAGAGAAATAAATCTTTAAAAAAAAGTAAGGATGGTATATGATTAAAATATATAAAATAACTTGCCCCACATTAAAAGGTTTAAGGAGAATATCTGTGACAGAATTCTGATACATATAAATACAAAATGTAATTAAATTCAACAACAATTTATGGTACAATTGATAGCAAATTATAGTAGGAGGAATACAATGTAATCATTCATTATTTTATGTATATATAATAGTATGGATGGTTACAACATAATGGGAACTAAAGAAAGCAGTGCTCATTACTTTAAATAGCATTTAATCCCAATTTTTAAAATAAGGAAGATTTGTAGAAAATAGAAAAATGAAAAAATAAATTGTTGATAGAAGTTATCTTTGTGTTAGGTTTGGTCAATGGATATTTCCGTTTAACAGTATTTATTTCTCTCTTTGTATTAATAAACATATAAATAGGCTAATTCCCCTAGGCTATGCCCTTTACAACAATGTTTATTAGCACCATTCTGTTAATTATTCCCCCAAAAATCTATTTCATTACGATCTAAATAAATAATCAGCTCAGCTTTCAGATATAGAAAAATCAAGTCTGTATTTTTTGTAGTATTAGAGAAAGCACTTTTGTTCTGCGGTGAGTTTGATTTGACTTAGGGGTAAACAAGATTTTTAAAGTATTGTTTCTTTGTTTTTTGGATGTGAAATAAAATTTCTGGAATTTAAGTGCGATTGCTTTTAAAGTTTAGGAATATTGATTTCCTGTGGCAGAATTACATAGTGGCAATGGATGAAGGATAATGGAAGCAGAAAACCAGGCATAGTTTGAAATCTCCAAACCAAGGACATTTTTTGTGTTAGTATGTAAATAAGACATTTGAGTAGAAGTAAAGTTAGGTCAAAAAGGCATCATTGTTGCACGCAAGGAGTGCCCTGCCACACAGGGGTGTCCCCCGCGTAGGGGAGCCCCACGTGCAAGGAGAGCACCCATAAGGAGAGCCGCCCAGCTCGAAGGAGGGAGCAGCCTGCCGAGGAATGGCGCCGCCCACACTTCCCGTGCCCCTGACGACAACAGAAGCGGACAAAGAAACAAGACGCAGCAAAAAGACACAGAAAACAGACAGCTGGGGGAGGGGAGGGGAATTAAATAAATGAAAAAATAAAATCTTAAAAAAAAAAAAAAAAAGGCATCATTGTAATAAAAAGCCTTTCTTATGAAGCATACCAAACACAACAAGGAGTAATGATAATTAAAACTTCCATGAATTTTTAGGGTTTGTTTTAAAAATAAAAGTGAATATGTATATCATTCACCCTGTTAATAGGTCTGTTTATTTTTATGTAACACAAAGAAATAATATAAAGAATGTAAAGATAGATCATAGCTTACAATTTTAGTCATATTTTTCAAATTCGTAAAGAAGGGCAATTATTACAAAACAGTGACAAGCAAACCCTGATCCAAATTTTAATAATACATTTCATGTTTGCCTAATAGTGGAACAGTGTCATATGTGAAAAACCTAGCATTTTTTTCTTGAAGATTAAATCCATAAATATTAATTTATTTCTTAAAATATGTATCCAGTTTTATCTGTTATTTTGATGAAATATATGTCTTTGAACTAGCATGCTTGCCTAAATCAGAAGAGATCAAAGTTAATGGAGAAACCATCAATATGTGCTCATTATTTTCAATGAGCTAGAAAATTGTGAAATAAAATCCTGAAGTGCAATTGCATAAAATCTAAGGAAGTCACTTTAAAATGATTTTTTTCCATTAAAGAAATAATAAATTAACTGTGTTGAGTACCAATGTAAGCTAAAATATATCTTAGCTCTCAAAATAATTTTAATTTACAGAATAAAAAGCAATAGCTGTATACTGACAATATGAAAAGAAATGAGTGTTTTAAGATTTTTGTTTACAAAAGGATTTATTGCATGTTTTTAATAGAATTTAATGAAAGCTTAAAAACAAATTGTATATGATCTATAAAAATGTCTTCAAATTGATATCACCCTTAAACCTATAGCAAAACTGTATCTCAATCAAGTGTAAGTACTTCCCACCCGCCAATCCCCCAGCCCCGCCAGGCTAGCAGTATGATAAAAGTAACCATTGAATATTGGCAAATAGGAATAAAAAAGATCATGTTCTTCAGAATCTACAATGGTTTTGAACCATTCAATGTAAACATTGAGATGTATTAGTTCAGAATATTTGAAAATGAGATTTCTGGAAAATATGGAATACATAGATATCTAAGAATTCAAATGTCTACATACTAAATGCAGAGAATTATACTTTAAAGATATCATAAACAAACATGTGGACTATAAACGTATGGGAAAGATACATAATGACATATCTATTATATTTTTAGTCAGTCAAAATTATTTTTAAGGCAATGATGCACTACTCATTTGACCTTCTAAAGCATTTTCAAAATAGTCTTTTAAAAACTTCTGGCTTACAATGACATTTCTCTTCATTATCTTTCTAGATCTTGCAAAGTTCTGGTGACTTCCATAACAAACCATACAAAGTCAACACTATACATTCTGCTGGGTTTGACAGATGATGCCAACCTGCAAATTGTGCTATTTCTCTTTCTATTTATGACCTATATTTTTAGTATCTTAGGCAACCTAACTATCATCACCCTCACTCTCCTTGATTCCCAACTTAAGACGCCCATGTATTTCTTCCCTAGGAACTTTTCCCTTTCAGAAATTTCAATGACATCAATTTGTATTCCTAAATTCCTTTTCAGCATAGCAACAAAGGACAACTCGATTTCCTATAATGCCTGTGCAGCCCAGTTATTTCTGGTCATTTTCTTTGGAGCAGCAGAGTTCTTCTTATTAGCAGCCACATCCAATAACCACTATGTGGCCATCTGCAAACCCCTGCATTACACAACCATCATGAGCAGCAGAGTCTGCTCCAGGTTTGTCTTTAGTTCTTGGTTGGCTGCACTTCTGGAAGTCTTCCCCAGTCTCATCATGGGTGTCCAGGTGGACTTCTGTGCTAACAATGCCATCGATCATTTTCTGTGTGACTACGGCCCTATCCTTCAGCTGTTTTGCACAGATGCCAGGCACATAGAATTATTCTGTTTCACTTTAGCCTTGGTGACACTTGTTGTCACCCTGACACTAGTGATTACCTCCTATACACTTATCATAAGGACGATTTTGAAGATTCCATCTGCACAGAAAAGGAAAAAGCATTTTCTACCTGTTCTTCTCATGTGATGGTCCTCGTTCTTTCTTATGGAAGGTGTATCTTCATGTACATTAAGCTTAATGCACAAGAAAGAGTGGATTTAAATATGGGTGTTGCAGTGGTCAATATTCCAGTTGCCCCCCCCCCCATTAAACCCTTTCATTTACACTCTGAGAAACAGGCAAGTAAAACAAGCCTCCCGAGAAACTGTAAGAAAGTTGGTGTTTTTCCTATCAAATAAATCTCATTGTCTGAAAAAAAAAAAAAGGAAAGAAATTGAATAACACATTGCTCTATGATGCCCAAATCATCTTAACTTTACCCCTTCTTTTATTCCTTCTATCCAGGTATAAATAATGCTATTGCCAATTTTTGTATAATATGCTCTTCAAAGTCTATTATTTTCAAAAGGTTCTTGTACACCTGGAATTCTTTGATTGAGCCATTTTTTCTTCTCATAATTTCTAGTCTATAATTAATCTTCCATTTAAAATTTTCAAAAGAAATGTAAATGTGTCTTTTTTTGCATGTCTTCCTACTTTAAAAAATTTAAGTATCCAGAATTTCTTCTTATTCTTCCATTTCTCTCCAATAAATAGAATGTTTAGTATATTCTTAATTAATGTAACTTGATTTTACTCAATTTGGCATTTCACAATCGAGTATATCTTTTAACCTTCATAAATTTCCCATATGGTATATACATTTAGCCTCTCTATTTTAAAGATAAGACAACCAAGTTTGTTAGAGAATTAAGAAATATGTCCAAAGTCACACAAACAGTAAGGTAAAGCATTTATTAAAAATATATATACTCTACTTCCAGAGCACATGTGCTTAGTCACTGCTTCATTCTTCTATTAGGTATAACTTATTGACTTCCATATCATACTTTCACATTTTTTCAGTAATTTACTCTCTTAGTAGAGATTTTTCAATATTAATCTGTACTTGTTTCATCTTGCTTTCACCTTATTTATCTTGAGCAGTGAATTTGTTTCCAAATGCAAAAATATCCAAAATTTTCTTACTGAATTAAGTTAATATATGCAATATTTGGAATGATATGATCCTTTTGTGAGTTTACAACATCTTGTAGACTTTGTCTCTGCTTTGTCTCATTGACTCAGGAAAGGAGAGAAGGAAAAATGCTGTGAAACTGCTTGATGTCATTCCTGGCACATTTCTTGGCATAAACCAGGGCATTTTTCTACTTCTGAATTTTCTGTTACTGCTTCTTTACAGATGTTCTTGGCTATTGTGGTAATGGTTTATCTGTGATTAGGGGTCTCCTATTGAAATATCACTTGATGACTTTAATTAAAGTCATCAAGAAACAAATATATATATGTGTATATATATATATATATATGAGATAAGACATCATACTTTCTTAGATACAGGTAAAATATTTTGTATGCTAAGAGGTGATAATATTCCTGGGATTCCATGAAATTAATTTTAAACTTATCAGTTCCTTAGGTTAGGGTAGCATCAATTACAGATTTCATGTGCAATTTTTAAATGAGCCCACAGTTGCTGATCAGTGAGTACATATTTTGCCTTCCAAGGGGCAGTATTCTCCTGTGATCCAGGGCCATTTTTGTTTTCTAGGGGGAACCTGAATGATATATCTGTACAGGTCTCTATCATGCACAATAGAGTTGAATTTAGTTGCTTTCCTGGGGAGACAGCACACTGTCATTCTGCTAGAATTCCAAAATTTTATTTTCTAGGACAAGGAAACAAAAAGTAAATATAATAAAATCACTACATAGTTTTAGCATTCACTAATTTCTCTTCATACCACATTTGAAATGCACAACAAAACAAAAAGTAAATATTAACATTCATATTTTTGGTATGCCCAAATTGAGACTCAAAAATTAACTCGCCCATGACTTCATGGCTTGCAAAACAAATTTGGATCCTCAGATTTTAAATGTCATGAATCCAGATAGTAGGACAGATCAAAAGTCTTTAAGCATTATGCTGCAACTAAGTCCTTAAGTGATGTCTTCTATTTGATATTAATCCTGCCAATAAATTTCTTCTTCCCATCAGATACTATAGTTAGACTTCAAATTATCCTTTTACTTTTAGTTTCCTCCTACTTAAACTATATCCCTCATGGATATTTACAAAATGACTCTTTTCTCGTGTGGCATACTATATTTCTTTTAAAAATGTGGTAAACCCTGACTTTTTCATTAAAATATTCTGCTAGACTTGGCAAATTCTCTTAAATCTGGAATCAGTCCATTTTCTTTTCACTATTTCCCATAACTCATCTTTGTGAATCCACTTTTAGGTTGGCAAGTCTATTGCCCCAAAGCAGTTCTATAAAAAACACCACACTCACTCATGTCTTTATAATGGAAAATTTTACTCAAAATGTTCTCTAACCTTTCATCTCTAAGTTACTGTTTTCTGCTAAATTATATATATAAGTATAATTTAAATATATCCCATGCCATTTTAATTGTCTCAAAACTATATTGTAGGTAGTCAAAATGTAGCTAACATGATGACAATTGCTGTCATTCAATGCAGTAATAGAAATATGGTAAACAAGGGAAATAAATTCCCTTATATGCCAAAGTATTCTTGTACTTCATACTAATGTTCTTCACTTTAAAAATAATTACAAAAATAGGATAAAGCATAATGACATGTCCATATAAATATTTCTATAAGGCATATAAAGAGGGGTATTCTTGAAGACAGAGTGTTACCTAACCTAAAATGATATGTTCATGTTAGGGGGAGTATTGGAAACAATAACTCCCTTTAAATACTTGAATTTTTTCTCATGAAAAATGTGTTCCCTTTCTTCTGCATAATAGTGAGGATGAAAATACTCCAATGAGTACTCAGACATATATCCATTATATTATGGTCAATGCAATTTTATTATTTAAAAAATCCTCTCAATTCTTTGTGTTACATAAAATTATTTATCAAGCTCCTATTTTTTAAAAAATGGAAGGTTCATATAGAAGCCATTTAAAGTAATGTGTTCAAGGCCAGTCAGTAAGTGTCTGGTTGGGATATGAATGTGGGGAGTCTGTCTCCATAGTGTATGGACAAATAGTAGGCTGTTAGAAATCTCAGTATGAAGAAAACATGGCAATTAGAACACTTCAAATGGTAATGGGTTGAATTGTTAAGCAATCACATTCATTCCTTACAGGCTGATAATGTTTAAGAAGTAAATGGATGACACGCTCTTGGGATTCTATAAAATCAATCTCTGTGAACACTGGAATAGAATAATTTCTTATCCTTCTCTAACTTATTTTTTCTAAGTCCATTTGACCTACAGATTATGTAAAGCACTCAATTCAAATTTCATGATTATCATCTAGCTTCTTCAATAAATATTGATTTACACCCCTTGTATACAGTAGTCTGAATGGCGACAAAATGGATAACATTTCACTACATGTGAATATTTTGTCTCTTTATCTAAGTTTTTAGCTTACTGTAAGCAAAAGCCAAATTTCAGACACTCTGTAGACCAATTGTCCAACAGATTGCAGTTAAACCAGTATTTTATTATAGACTAAGGAATTACTGAAATTGTAATAATCACTTTAAATTAGAAATTGGTAATTGTTCATTTATTATTGTGATGATTAGTTTCATGTATCATTTTGTCCAGGTAGTCGTGCTCAGTTGTTTGGTCAAGTAAGCACCGTCCTAATTGTAACTGTGAGGGCATTTTTGTGGACTTAAATCATCAGTAAGTTGATTACATCTATGATTCTTTACATCTACAATCATCTGTGGAAATAACCTTCAGCTATGAGAGGAATCTCACCCACTCAGTTGAAGGCCTTAATAGGAGAAGTGATGATTTCAGCCATCAGAAGTGAGAACTTCCATCTCTGTTTTAGCTAGCCAGCTTCTCCTGGAGAATTCTTCAAAAACCTTCATTGGACTTCCTGGCTCATTTCCTGCCGTACAATATTTGGAATTGTGCATCCCCAAATTCACATGAGACAATTTTAAAATCTCATAATATTTACATATATCCCCTGTTGGTTCTGTTACCCTAGAGAACTCTGACTAATACAGTTATTAATGCATTCAACATTCTCACATTAATTATATTTATGGAGTGTTTTCTATGTGATTTTAGTAACACATTCTGAATGTGCAAATATAATGCTAAATAAACACTTTATTACAACCCAGTGCACTGGGTACGTTTTTATTTAGTGCAAAAATTCTATACCAATTGGTACATAATATATTTATGAGCACCTCAAATCTAATCACTGGTATATATTAGCAATTTAAGGTAATTAAAGAAGAGTTTGATCAAATGTTTCTTACACTGAGAAATTTTGCATAATTTACGAAATGTTACCAGTCCAGTAATGGATATGCTGATTAGTTCATATTTTTTTCCCAATTTGTACATTATTTTTGGAAAACATAAGGGTAATAAATGGCCACATTTTTCATACACACTGTAACTTAAGAAACTTTTTAAGAATTATATTTTTAAGAACAACCCTGATAACACAATACTTTATCAATTTTATTGAGACTGTACTGGTTTGCATGATTAAAATGATAAAGAGAAAGCTCAAGAAACAGCAACCTTTTGCTAGTGCTTAAAATCAAGGGTAAATTTGAAAATTATGAAGACAATCATACACGTTTTATGATTCTATGCCCCATAAGTGAATTCTTTATTTGAATAATATACTTCAGAATAAGAGAAAAGATGTATCTGCTTCATCTTTTGACTTATTTTCCAAGAACTTTACTTCATCACATTAATTTGGTTTCCATATCTCCAGTCCCACCTCTCCAAATAAAAATTACATTTTTTAAATTCACACATTGATATATATAAAGCAGCATGACACTAAGTCCTGGTTTTCGTTTATAATTTGCATTTACACCTGTTGCCCTGGCATCCCATGAAGTTTAGAATTTCCTGGATTTTTCATTTAAAATTTTAAATCCCTAGAGCTTAGTTTGGTAGCCCTACATATTTACTTTCAGCCTCTGCCATGATTTGTCTAGAAATATTTCTGATACCTCTGTAATGACTAATTTTCAATTAAACATGGTTAAATATGAAAGACAGCCACAAGCAACCTAGAATAGTCTCCTGATTCCTTTCAGTACAATTGCACCAGGACAGAAGAGAGTAGGTAAGGCTAACTTCTTTCACATGGGGGGGGTGGGGGATGGCACTAGTGGACAAATATCAGTGTGGCACCCACTGATCACATGAAGTACCAGTCAGTTCTGCCATCCCTTAAATGGCCTGCAAGATACATTATGTGTCCAGGTGGTCTGATGTCAGGGTGAGTAGAAAATTCTGAAATTAGAGGTTAATTGTGAATGAAATCTATGCAGAAAATAGAGGGTGAGAACATTCTTAGTACAGGTTTTTATTTTTATTTTTCATTTTCCCATTTATGTATGTATGTATGGTAAACATATGCTTTAGTTTCTCAGCTAAAACAAACACTACCGAAAGGGTTGGCTTAACAACAAGAATGCATTGGCTAAGGGATTCAGAGGTGTGAAGAATTGCTTCTTCCTGTGGTTGTTATCTTTCATCTGGCTGGCAATCGTTGGGGTTCCTTGGATTTTCTATCACATGGCAATGTACATGGCCATACCTTCTCCTTTCTCTTCAGGTTCCATTCACTTCCACCTTCTGCCTGCTCCCTGTGACTTCCTCTTGACCCCTTCAAAGTTTTCAACTATATTGAATTAGGGCTCATCCTCATTTGGTTTGGATACACCTCAACTAATAACATCTTCAAATGGGTTCAGATGGGTTCACACCCACATGACCAGGGTTGGGAACTCAACAAATCTTTTCAGGGCATCTCATTCAATCCCCAATACTATGTATAATTTTTAAAATATATTTTATTAGTTTTTATTTTGAAGTAAGCTTTTGAACAGAAATGAATGAAAAGAAATGCTGTGAATAAAGAATAATCAAACAATAGATCTGTATTTTGCACAAAATTTTTGCAAAGTGTAACTTACCTAGTTTTGTGGACATTTATTATCTTCCATGATGGGGGTGGAGTAAAATCATTGATCACACTAAAACTTGAAGATGCAAAGCTGCTGAGTTATCAATAAATTATTTTCAGAAGAATCACCCTGAAAATTAAGATTTACTCATGGAAGCCTGCTGAATATGTATTCACATATCACTCAGTAAAGTATGATTTTCAATTAGGTCAAATACTTATATATCTAAATAAGTTTTCCTTGCTTTTAATTTCAAGTTATTCTATTCATGCATGAAAGAAATTATGTAACAATAGTTGTTCAAGTATTGTTCCCATTAGCAGAAGCTGTTTCCATATTTGTAAATGATGTAAGGTCAACATCACAGTCATTGGATGTATGAAAAGAAAATTAAAATAAAATCAGTTAATATAAGTTAACTTTTGATGTATAGAGTGTTATTATATATGATAATGGAAATTTTTTTTTAATTTTTTGCTGCATCTAAATGAAGAAAAAATTGTCAAGAGAATAATTGATACAAAGTATAGATATAAAATATTTGTTAAAGATATAGAATATTACAATGAATGAAATCAAAATACATATATAATTAAAACTAAAACAATGTATTTCAATTTCTAAGAAAAGCTGAATGAATAAATTGCAAAATGTATGTTGACATATACATGTTGACAAAATATTTGTTGAGGATTACTAGTAGCAATGTGTCATAGTGATTTCATGGATAAAAGCTGATGAATAATATCAGTCACTTATCCAAAAGTTCTTATTCTTTTGTATCAAAATATATATATACATTTTGCTTGTAAATACTTAGAAGTGAAATAAGCTCCAATTTCATGTGAACTTAGCAGGTACCTCAACAAAGATAGAGTATATTTTCCAAGAAAAAATACTATGTTCCACGGGGAAGAGTGAATATAAAATATCAAAATATCAACAATATCAAAATGAAGTATATACTCTATGAAATTATTCTATATAGGCATTATAGGCAATTTTATCAATTTTTATATTATAAAATCATAATTTGTTTTCTGCCTGAACTAAAAACTGCATTAACATTTCTGTAGCAGCTTCATTTACAATCACGTAAAACTATAAGCAACCATTATATCCTTCAATGGTAAATGGAATAAAACAAAGAACTGTGGTGACTCAATGGAATATTTACTATTCAGTGATGAAAAAGAAAGGTTTCTCATTCCATCAACAATGGGGAGAAATTTTAAATGCATATTTCTAAGTAAAAGGAGGAAGATTAGACTACATACACTGACATCCTGGAATAGGCAAAATTATAAAGACATTAAACAGATGAGGAGTGTCAATTTGGGAAAGGAGGAATAATTGAGTAAGAGAAAGCATAGGTTAGGGGTGGTGAAACGTCTCTGTGTGGTGTAGTTATGGATACATGACAGTAGGCATTTCTCAAAATTCATAGATGAACTACAAAGAGTTATCTTTAAAATATAAAAAATTTAAAAATCATTAATAAGATATGGTGACATCAGAATGGAATCCAGACTGTTACAAAATAATCTAAATGTATTACAATTGTAATATAACTTAACTAAAAAACACATGGTAAAATATTGCTGACCTAAGTAATTTAGGAGATGATTGTAAGAATAAGAATAAAAAGACCATTGCTTAAGTGCAGCACTCTAGTTGGGAAAGTTGATTCCCATGGGGTTATAAGTGGGTAAGGAATGACCAATTGGGAACTGGGGAAGCAGGAGGCTATAGGGTGATCTGGTATGTGATGGGGTGCCCAGTGAGGCACCAGAAGAGTGGTAGTATGAGGAGCAATCCAGTCAGTGAAGTGTAGGTGTAGCTAGCCAGATTCATGTGGCCTGAGAGGGAAGCATTTTTCTTTCCTTTTTTTCCCATTTTTCTTCCTGTTTCCTTTTTCTTTTTACTCTTTTCCCATTTCAGTCCCTTCTCTTCTTCCTCTTCTTTCTCCCTTCCTTCCATCCATCCTTCCTTCCTTTTCCTATTTTTTCTTCAGTTCTTTTTTTAATCTTTCCTTTTTTTTGTTATGTTTTATGAGGCTCTTTTATTTATTTTTTCAACAAAAGATAAGTAATTTAAAGATTTATATTAAGTGGATCGAAATGTCAAAAAAGAGCCTTAACACAAAGCAAAAAAAAAAAAAACAAAAAACAAAAAAAACCCAAAAAACCTAGATAGGAAAGCAAAAATGACAAATGGAGTAAACCCATCAAGATTAACAGATACCTAGACACCAGCTAAAAATTTGGGGGCATACTAAAGAACAGGAAGACATGTCCCAGACAAAGTACAAACCAAAAAACCAGAGGAGGCACAGAATTTGGAAAAACTAATCAAAGATCCACACAAATCCCCTAAATCAATTCAAGGAGATGAAGGAAGAGTAAAGTATATTAAGAAGACATTGGGTGAGCATACAGAAGAAATCATAAAAATATATTAAAAAACTGTTCTAATGGGAATGAAATGTACAAAAGAAGAAATTAAAAATACACTGGATGTGGTACATGAATATACATGACCAGGAAGCACAGTGTACCCCAAAAAGAATAAATCCTAACAGATCTACTCCAAGATACATACTAATCAGATTGTCAAACCCCAAAGATAAAACAGAGAATCCTGAAAACAGCAAGAGAAAAGAAATCCATCATTTATAAAGCAACCACTATAAGACTAAGTGCTGAGGTCTCATGTCAATCTATGAAGACAAGAAGGCAGTGTTATGATATAGTTAAGATGATGAAAGAGACAAACAGTAGCGAAAAATTCTTACTCACAAAATTGCCCTTCAAAATTGTGGAAGAAGATTAAGATATTCACAGATAAAGAGAAAATGAGAGCTTCGGTCAAGAGTTTTGCCCTTCAAGAAATAATCAAGGGAGTTCTCCAACCTGAAAGGAAAACACAGGAGAGAGAGAGGATAGGAGGAGAGTGTAGAAAGAGAGAGCATGAGTAAGGGTAACCAAAAGGATATAAAAAAGAAAACAAAAGTTATGACATATATAGATCTAAAGAAAAAATGGTCAAAATAAGTACTGCATTTACATAATAAAATTCAGGCTTAATGGATAAACTCTCCAATTAAGAGACATAGATTGGCAGAATAGATAAAAAATATGATCCATCTATATTCTGTCTGCACAAGACTCACCTTAGACCCAAGGACACAAATAGGTTTGTCATAGAAAGGTTGGAAAATGATCTTCCAGACAAATAGTAATCACAAAAGAGCTGGGATAGCTCTTTCTTTTCCAATATCAGACAAAATAGACTTTAAAAGCAAAACTTTTGTAAGAGACAAAGAAGGACATTATATTATAATAAAAGGGGCACTCTACTAGGAAGAAAGAACAATCATATCTATATATACACCTAACTCGGGTGCCCAAAAATACATGACAAAAACACTGGCAAAACTAAGGAAAGAAAGAGACACCTCTTCATTTAGAGAGGAGTACTTCAATACACCATTCTCAGCAATAAACAAAACATCTAGACAGAGGATCAATAGAGAAACAGAGATCTTGAATAATATGTTAAAGGAATAAAACTAACAGACATATAGAGAGCATAGCACCCTAAAACAGTGAAATATACATTTATCTCAAGTGTTCATGGATCATTCTATAGGATAAACGATATGTTAGCTCATACAACAAGTTTCAATGCATTTAGAAAGATTGAAATTACACAACACACTTTCTCTGACCACAATAGAATGAAGCTGGAAATGAGTAGAGAACTAAAAAATTCACATAGAGAAGTTTAAAAACACTTTTAAACAATCAGTGATTCAAGGAGGAAATTGCAAGAGAAATGAGTAAATATCTTAATGAGAATGAAAATGAGAACAAAACATAAAAACTTATGGAATGTAGTGAAGGCAGTGCTGGCAGGGAAATTTATAGGCTTATATGCCTATATTTCCAAAGAAGAAAGAACTAAAATCAAAGACCTCATTGCACATCTGGAGGAACTAGAAAAACAACAGCACTCTAATTCCAAAATAAGCAGAAGGAAAGAAATAACAAAGATTAGAGCACAATTAAATGACATTGAGAATTAAAACAAACAAACAAAATAGAGAAATAACAAAATCAAAGACTGTCTTCTTGAGAATATTAAGAAAATTAGGAGTCCCAGAGACAGATAAAGTAGATACAACTCCAAGTATTGGTTCTTCTGAGTGCTACAGAGACCCACAGGTTCTATGGTCATGGCAGATGGAGTTCAGTGCCATGTCAGTTGGTCCTACTTTGGAGTTTGTGTTTCTGTGTGATGGAGCTGGACTCAGATGTGATTTTGTCCACAAACCTCTCCTGTTACTTTTACCGGATCTGTAGTTGGTGCTGCGGTTTAGTGTATACCCAGAGGACCTGAATCTCTGGACTGACCGTGTGATAGCCAGGTACTGAGCCTCAACAGACTTACAACTCCTACACTCTGGTTTATTGGACTTACCCCACTCAGCTAACATAGAGGTGAAGAAGGTCAACCACCACACCAGGGAGCCAAGAGTACCTACAACTGAAAGCAAGAGAATTGCATCTAGCATCCATGTGGAATCTAAGCCCCCTCTTGATATAGATGTGGGGTGGACACAACCATTCTAAGGTCCACAGGATGGAGGAATAGAGTACGGATTAGAGTGGACTTACTGATATTCTATTCATGAACTATTGTGATTAATAATTGAAGAAAATGTGGCAATAGTGTGGAGAAAGTGGCCACGGTGGCTGCTGGGGGTAGGTAGTGGGAGGAAGAGATGTGATGTGGGGGCATTTTGGGGGTTTGGAGTTGTCCTGGGTGGTACTGCAGGGACAGTTACCAGGCACTGTATGTCCTCCCATGGCCCACTGGGTGGAGTGTGGGAGAGTGTGGGCTATGGTGTGGACCATTGACCATGAAGTGCAGTGGTGCTCAGAGATGTATTCACCAAGTGCAATGAATGTCTCATGATGATGGAGGAGGTTGTTGTTATGGGGGGGAGGAGTGGAGTGAGGGGGGAGGGGGTATATGGGGACCTCATTTTTTTTAATGTAGCATTAAAAAACTAAATAAAGACAAAAAAAAAAAGAAGAAAAAAGAAAATTAGCAAACTCTTAGCTAGACAAAGAATAAAGAAAGAAGATTTAAACAAAACCAGAAACATGAGAGGGGACATTATCACTGAGCACACAGAAATAAAGAGTAAATCACAAGAGGATACTATGCTAATAAGTTGGAAAACTTAGAGGAAATGGATGAATTTCTAGAAATACATGAGGAGTCTACATTGAAGAAAGAAGAATTAGAAGAACTCAACAGACCATTTACAAGCTATGGGATTGAATCAGTCATGAAAAACCTCCCAAGAAAGAAAAGTCCATGACCAGTACACTTCAGAAATGAATTCTCCCAATAATTCTGACCAGAACTAAAACCAATTGTATTCATATTCTTCCAAAAAAATTGAAGAGGAGGGAACATTATCTAACTCATTCTATGAAGCCAATATCACCCAATAGGAAAGCCATATAAAGATGGTACAAGAGGGAAGCAGACTTGGCCCAGTGGTTAGGGCATCTGTCTACCACATGGGAGGTCTGTGGTTCAAACCCCGGGCCTCCTTGACTTGTGTGGACCTGGCCCATGTGCAGTGCTGATGCACGCAAGGAGTGCCCTGCCATGCAGGGGTGTCCCCTGCATAGGGGAGCCCCACGCGCAAGGAGTGCTCCCCATAAGGAGAGCCGCCCAGAGTGAAAGAAAGTGCAGCCTGCCCAGAAATGGCACCACCCACATGGAGAGCTGACACAACAAGATGACACAACAAAAAGAAACACAGATTCCCGTGCCACTGACAACAACAGAAGCGGACAAAGAAGACACAGCAAAGAGACACAGAGAACAGACAAACGGGGTAGGGGAGAAGAAAGGGAGAGAAATAAATAAATAAATCTTTAAAAAAAAAAAGACGCTACAAGAGAAGAAAATTAAGGAACAATCTCTTAAGTGAACTTAGATGCAAAATTCAACAAAACACTTGCAAATTGAATCTAACAACACAATAAACAAACTGTACACTCTGATCAAATGGTTTTATCCCATGTATGCAAGGATGGTTCCATATAAGAAAATCAATTAATTTAATATACCACATTAACAGATTAAAGGAGAAAAATCACATGATCATCTCTATCAAAGCAGAAAAGGCACTTGGCAAAATTCAACATCCTTTCTTGATAAAAACACTTTGAAAGAGAGCAGTTAGAGGATATAGTGGGGGATATTGGGGTGTCCAAGGATTGTGGTTAATAATACAAATATAAGAATGTTCATTACTTTCATTATCTATAACTGAGATAGGTCATTAGTATAGAGTGTTGATATTGGGGTGGTATGAGGGCGAGAGCTGGCGGGCCTCGCTGCAGGCAGGACCAACGCGAGTGATACTCACGGAGACGGCTGATGGCGCAGATCTCCTTTATTGTGGAAGCGAAACCTATATATAGGGGTTCCTGGGCTGTGATAGGCTTTGGGTTAGAGGTGGAGCTAGCTTGAGAGGGAAGCAGCTAAATCAAATGGGGGCGTTTTCACCTCGCACCATTTGATTACCGAAGGAGACAGATGGCTATCTCATACTTCGGTGTTAGCTACACTTGCCAACCAGATTTTGGCTTGCTCTCCCTCAGTTCTCCCTCTGTTTTTATTTAAGGTAAGGGTGGCTAATGCTATTAGTTTTTGCTTCTCTTGAATGCGGTTGGTATAGGTTCTAGCGCTTTTTATGACAATGATTAGCACAACGATGATACATGCAATAATACCATATGACATTAGGGAGGAGGGAGAAAGCACTTTGGCAAAGGTGTTAGAGAGATCGTTTAACAAGGACGAAGACAGGGAGGGTAGATCTAGTGAGTCCAGGGTGTTAATAGTTCGTTGCAGTTCGCTTGTGAGGTTCCAAAAAGTAGCATTATATGATGTGATGAGTTGGTAGCGAAGCTGAAGTCGTTGTTGCCTAGCATTGGGAGGCACACGGACGGGGGTGATGCAAAGGGAGGTGAACGGGTATCTTCCATCGCAAGTGGTGCTGGCGACCTGCCATAGTGCTATTACATCTTCACCTAGGAGGTCTATTTGCTGTTGAAGATTGAGAATTGCTGCGTGGGTTTGGAAGTTAATTTGTTCTTGTACCTTTAGAGCATGGCTGATGGTTTGGGAAATGTTCTGAAGAGCAGTTATTGTGAGACTCGTCTGCGTAAGCGAGATGGCAGCGGCGGCAGCAGCAGAGAGGCTGGTGAAGAAAGTAAAGACGATGAATGCGGTGAGGCCAAAATCTCGTCGCTGTCGGTGGAGGGATGAAAGTTCCTGTGAGGAGTAATGTTGATAAAGAGGGGCGACCCAGTTGGAAGCATTGATAGGAAGCCAAAGCATTTTGGGCTGTTGTATAAGAAAGGCATACGAGTGCGCGGAGGAGTTCCAGCAGTTTGTGATATTGCAGGATAGTTTAGAAAAATTTAACGAGGGACAAGTATAGAAGGCAAAAGGGGGTTTACGCAGGGAAAGGCAGGAGCGGCCGTGAGGTTGTGTGTGTGGGTGAGGTTAAGACCAGTTTCCCAGGTACTAGACTGATTTAATGACCAAGTACCATTCGTTATAAAGCACTGAGTAAGGCAGAGAAAAGGCCGGAGATCTAGGCATTTGCCAAATGAGCCACACAGTTGATGACTGGCAAAGACTGAGCGGATGTGCAGACACAGATCACGGCACATGAAGAGAATTGATTTGCTAGCTGCTTGTATGCGAGCGAGAGGTTGCACCCAAAGAGATCCAGGTTGGCTATGGTTAGCTATAAGCGCATCGGGTTGCGAGGTAGGGAGGCAGGGGTGCCAAGTAAAATCTTGTAGCTGGGAAGAACGATTGCCAAGAGGAGAGCATAAGGGCTCACCAGGATAAGAATCTTGGCCATGGATTGTTTGGTTGGTGTTACTGGATCGCCAGGGCCAAGTACCATTTAAGATGAGAAACCTTCCTTCTCGGGTTCCACTGTTGTTATTATGGTTGGCGCCTGGGAAGAAGTCTCCCATAGCATAGCACGTAAAGATAAGAAGATTCTTGAAAGAGGGTAGTTGGGTTTCATTGTTGTAGCTTGTATTATAAAGGTTTGTACTATGGAAAAGGAGTATGGCATCTGAGGGTGGAGATAATGAGGCGTTGAATTGGGCGGATGTTACTAAGGTGTGAGGGTTACAGGGTAGTGAGAGATTGCAGGTGGTGAGGAACGGCTTAGGGAAATTTGGGCTTTCAGGAGTTAAGAAGAGGAATCCTGGAGGGTTGTGAACTGCTCCCCAGAGGAGAATAGGTGCAACAGGTGGGGTGAGCATGAGCAGAAGAAGGAGGAGGGAGTGGAGCGAAGGTGGTGTTGGGTGACGTTGACGCGCTCTCCCATAAAGTTCGAGGAGTTGAGCGAGCAGCGTATCGCTAGCGGGTGCGATGGATGGATAGCCGTTGCAACTGGTGTTGTAGGGCTCTCAGTCTCCGCCGTTGTCTGCGGGAGGGATGCGGATGTGGCCGTGGCTGGTCTGACGTTCAGCCCGGGAACCCAGATTGGTTGTGCTGCATCATCTGGAAAAACACAAGCAAATCCTCTCCCTTGGGTTAACAGGGGACTAGGGTCTTTCCATTTATTGTCTTGGGGATCCTTCCAGTGCACTAACGGTACAGGTGTGGGTATTATTGATGGACCCCAGTGTTTGTGTAAAGGGGACTGTCCATTTTTGTCAAAGGTTAAAAGGTTAAGTTGTATTAATGCCATGGTAACTAGCTCGTCAGGGCTTGCCTGAGGGTATAGGGAGTGCTCCTTTTCAATTAACTGTTTGAGCTGGTGATGCGTTTTTTCAATGATTGCTTGCCCAAGGCGATTATAGGGTATGCCAAAGTGATGGGTTATATTATATAGATGCAGGAATTGACGGAAGGATTCGCTGCGAAATGCAGGCCCATTATCTGTTTTTAGGTCCCAGGGCACACCCATAAAGAGGATGGCTTGTCATAGGGCTTTTATGCAGTGTTTTGCCTTTTCTCCCTTGAGAGCGGCGGCATAAGTGAGACTGGAGTAAGTATCCTTGATGATGTGGACATATTTGAGCCTCCCAAAGGAAGGGATGTGGGTGACATCCATTTGCCACCGTGCATTAGGTTTTAACCCTCTAGGGTTCACGCCTTGGGGTTGTAGGGGTCCTAATGGCAAAAAAGGGGCACAGGTGCTGCAGGAGCGGACGAGATGCTTACAGATTTCTGCAGGTAGTTCTGGTAGCAGGTGTTGTAGCGATGCTGCTGAAAAGTGGAACCGCATATGCAGGTTTTTTGCTTGGGTAACTAAGTCATTGGAGAGGACATTTATTAGCATGGTAGAGACTAGGGCATCAGCCATGGCATTTCCTGCAGCCAGCGGTCCAGGAAGTTTAGTGTGACTACGGATATGGGAGATATACTGAGGGTGTTTTCTATGTTGAAGTGTATTCCGTAGGGCTTCTAGGGCTTGATCAAGTGGAGACTCACTTGGCAGGAAAACACTAAATGCAATGACTTTACAGAGTTGAAAGGCATATTGACTATCTGTGAAAATGTTGATAGCTCCTCTGGAATAGGTTTGTAAAGCTGCTATTATAGCTAAGATTTCCCCTCTTTGTACTGCGTTGAACAGAGGAAAACGTTGTTGATCTGGTGTTTCTTGGTTTTGTGTATAGGAAATAAATCCAAAGGCACTTTTGGAGGCATCGGTAAATACCGTTCGAGCCTGAGGGATAGGTGTACTTGACGGGAAAGCATGTCCTGGATGATGGAAGGTTAATGTGCTGAGTGCTTGTAATAATTTGCTGGAAGGATAATGATTATCAAAGGTGCCTGTGAACGTGGAAAGAAGCGTTTGCAAGCCAATGTTGTTTTCTAATAGTGTAGTTATATGGTTTGTGGTAAGTGGCCAGATAATTACTGCTGGGTCGGTATTGTAAGTGTGTCTGCAGAGGAGGAGGAGATCATGAGCCAGCATTATAAATGCATTAACTAGTAGTGTAATCTTTGGAAGTCTGGACTTGGACAGATGGGTCCACAGAAGCGGACTGTCCTGCCATAACACTCCCATTGGCATTTTGGGTGTATTCAGTATTAATGCTAGCATGGGTTGTTGGGGGTTGTACCTTTGATGAGAGGCTTTCTCTAGAGCATTTGATACGTGTTCAATGGCTTGTTTGGCTTGGGTGGTGAGTTTGATTATGTTGTTAGGATAATCTGGGCTACTGGTGGGTTGCCTTAGCAATGTGAAGAGAGGCTCTAATTGCATGGCAGAAATAGGTATACTTGACCTTAACCAGTTTATGTTTCCACATAGTTGTTGTAGCTGTGTTAATGTAACCTTATCAGGGATATGAAGTTTTGGTGAGATAGGTTTGATGTGATTAGAAATGTAGTAGCCGAGAAAAGAGTAAGGTGCGACCTTTTGTACCTTTTCTTGTTTTATGCTTAGTCCTATGGTTGTGAGATTGTCTTGTAATTGTTTGAATCCTTGGCATAGTTGGCTCTCATCTTTATGAGCTATGAGTATGTCATCCATATAGTGAATAATGAAGAATTGCTCTCTCAAAGGTTGTACTGCGGCATTTACATAATTTTGGCATATAGTGGGGCTATTTTTCATGCCTTGTGGGAGGACCTTCCATTGATATCTAGGATTGGCCCCTTGATTATTAGGAATGGGTACTGTGAAAGCAAACTTGTGTTTGTCTTTGGAATGCAGAGGGATGGAGAAGAAACAATCTTTGATGTCTATATTATGAGGATATGATAGTCACGTGGGATGGCTGAGGGGTGGGGTAATCCCAGTTGTGGGGAACCCATAGGCAATATATGTTTGTTGATTTCTCTTAGGTCATGAAGGAGTCTGTATGTGTTTTGGTCCTTTTTATGGATGACGAAGACAGGAGCATTATATGGGCTTGTGGAGGGTTCTGTATGTTCTTTTTGTAGTTGTTCTTGGACTAATAGTTGTAAGGCGTGTAGTTTATGGCACGGAAGTGGCCATTGCTCTACCCAGATAGGGTCCTCTGTGTCCCATAGCAGAGGAGTGGGTTGTGGTTTAACCACCGGAGCAATGGCCTGCATTATTGGGGGTGATCAGTAGATATTGTTGCTTGAGTTTGTTCTAATATGTCTCGGCCCCATAGTATAGTAGGAAGGGCTGGTATGAAGAGGGGTAAGAAAAGCCCTTTATGCCCTTCTTCATCTTCCCATGGAATAAGTTTTTTTGCTTGGCGAGATGGTGCTTCTCCAGTAGCCCCTTGTATTGGAGGTCTAGATACGGTCTCCCAAAGGTGTTCATAACAGGCAGGGAAGCATGAAACTTCTGCTCCTGAGTCTATGGTTCCGTGGAACCATTGATTTCATACTTTAAGGGCTAGCAAGGGTTTATTCTGCCGTATGGGAATAGTCCACATTATGGTTTTGGGCCCTTGGGCCTGGGCACCCCTTGGTCGTGGGGCTGGGGCTTGCCCCCTGTGGAGTTTAAAGGCTTGCCGTTTTTATCTGTTTTTGATCTACAACCCTTCGCCCAATGGTATCCCCTCTGGCACTTGGGGCATGGAGTGGGTGGTTTAGGTTTGCCAGTAATTCCCTTTCTTGGGCATTCTTTTGCAAAATGTCCTGATTCCTTGCAGTTAAAGCAAGTTCCCTTGTTATTTAGTACTAAAGCCTGCACTAGGGTGTTTGCTAATGTGGTGGCTAATACTTGTGTACTTTGATCTAAACCTCTACATTGCAGGATCCATTCATGTATATCTGCTGATTGAATGGAGCTAATGGCCTGCTTGCATATGGTGTTAGCCCCTTCTAGAATAAGCTCACGAGCCAGGGCTTCTTGGGCTTGTGGATTGTCTACCTTGCGGGCACAGGCTTCCTGTACTCATGATACAAAGGCTGAAAAGTCTTCATATTTCCCCTGTAGTAATTTTGTAAAGTTGTCAACCTTTATTGCTGAGCAGTTTTTAAAAGCCTTTAAGGTGCAACCCTTTACCTGGTCAAAGTATGCTGGAGGTACTTGTGTATAAACAGCCGGATTACTATAAAGTCCGGTGCCTAACAAGCACTCAAGTTTCAACAGAATTCCTCTCTGTTGGTTACTCTCTGCTTGTTGCTCACATTGGTCTTGAAAGTGAGCCTTCCAGTTAACATATTGCCCTGGATTTAGTATAGCTCGGGCTAGCTGGTTCCAATCTAGGGGAGTGTTGAGGTTGATGGCCATGTTGTCTAGTAATTGCTGGGCAAATGGACTATTAAGTCCATCCTCCTTAACGGCCTGTCGGAGTCGCTTGATGTCTCCCTGGTCATGGGGGTAACAGGGGAGAGGCCGTTGCGGAGTACGATTTATGTTCACTGGATATATAGGCATAGTATTTTCTATTAAGGGAGGCCATAATGTTTCATTTGGATATGTAAGGGAGGTTTCATTTCTCCATACATTTTGAGTGCTATCTCTGGCCTGACACATTGCTTGGAAATAGGTTTCCATTTCAGGGTGAGCTGGCCAGCGATTAGAAGGCTGCCCGTAGAGAGCTAATAAAGGGCTAGCCTGTGGCGGAGGAGGAGTGTTCTGTTTATTGGCTGGGGAGGTGGCTCCGAAACACCAAGATGGCGAAGGGGGAGTGGCCGCACCCTCAGAAACAGGAAGTTTTGGATACAATGACTTCCTCTTTTCTAGCGGAGAAGAAGGCAGGAGTGCGCCATCTTGGCTCGACTTCCTCTTTTCTGGTGGAGAAGAAGGCGGAGGTACGCCATCTTGGCTATGTTCTCTCTCCGCCCTGGAGGACGGGGGGTTATCTAGTTTTTCCCCTTGTTTTATATCCTTTTTTCTGCCTTTTGAATTAACATTGATGAATTTGGGTTCTGGGGATTGTTCTAAGAGGTTGTTTAACTGGAGGACTAGTGAAGCACTCTCAGCAGTGGTGGCTTCGTCCTTATCTGAGGAATGATCTTGTTTGTCTACCGGGTAGGTACCAAGAGGCGGTGTAGCCCCCAGAAGACAGGATCTGATTGTAATTAGGGTAGGGATTAATCCTGGGGGGAAAGCCCTTTTTTCATGTTCCATGGAGGATGTGACTTGGTCAATCAACATATGGAATGTATCCGGGTCCCACAGGCTGGCAGTACTGAGCCATGGATTAAAGGGAAGTAATAGATCCCAATATTTCTGTAGTTGGTGGATAGAAACCTTACATTGGTGGCAATCTAAAAGCGTGGCAAGTGCCCGTACCTGCGGGGCTTGGTGTTTAGAAAGTGCGGAGCCCATGATGGGGGCGGGGGGTCTTACCTGAGGTTTGCCGAGGGTCCCTGTTTGGGCGCCACTTGAGGGAAAGAGCTGGTGGGCCTCGCTGCAGGCAGGACCAACGCGAATGATACTCACGGAGACGGCTGATGGCGCAGATCTCCTTTATTGCGGAAGCAAACCTATATATAGGGGTTCCTGGGCTGTGATAGGCTTTGGGTTAGAGGTGGAGCTAGCTTGAGAGGGAAGCGGCTAAATCAAATGGGGGCGTTTTCACCTCGCACCATTTGATTACCAAAGGAGACGGATGGCTATCTCATACTTCGGTGTTAGCTACACTTGCCAACCAGATTTTGGCTTGCTCTCCCTCAGTGGTATATGGGGAAAATGCACCTAGAGCTTACTTCTATGGGATAATAACATTTTCTTGATGTCATAAGTATGTTTTCTCAATAAATAGAAAATCCCACAGTAGCTAAAAAAACATTAAACTTCCATCCTGGGGAAGTCCTTCTACTCTCTAAAATAAGATCACAAAATTTTCTGGAATATATAAGCTTGCCTAATAAAAAGAAACAAGCCAATAAGCCAAGACCTTGATCTTAATGTTTGTACTTATGGACCTTATTCTTATAAAAATAAAACCAAGATTTATTAGAATTAATGCCTAAGAATTACCTCCTCTTTGAGGTTAACATTGTTACTCAAATATGCCCTCTAAGACAAACTCTGCAAATAAACTCACTACCTTCCAACTGATGTGGAACATGACTCCCAGGGATGAACCTCCCTGGCATCAAAGCATTATTACCAAGCGTTAATCAATGATGCATTTGGAAAAAGATCTTGACCAATACTGATAAAAATTAAATAAAACAATGTTTTCATGGCTAAGAGGTGTCAAAGTGAGTCAGGATGTCATTCCAGAGGTTATGTTTATGCAGGTAGGAAGATTTTTGAAATTCCACAGTAAATAAAACCTCAAACAAAAGTTCTCCCAGGGGCTCTAGGGATGTCAAGCACACAGCCTTTTGAAATCAATACACTTTTGACAAAGCCTGATTGAAAATATAGGGAAAATATTTTCCCCAATACAACATAGTTATGCTCATTTATAATTCCCCTAATCATGATTCTTCTCATTTTATATGAACATATAATTTTCAATATAACTGCTAAATATATTTCTCAGAGACTTAAATTTTTGGATTGTTACATTGGTAAAACCTGTAAAATTGTGCAGCATGAAGTGTAAACCAAAATGTAAACTATAGACTGGTTAGTAGCAATATTGGTTTGTTGATTTTAACAAATGTAGCACACAAATGTGAGATGCTAATAATTGGGAAAACTGTGTACATGCATGTGGGGAATTATATGGGAACTCTGTAATTTCTGTGGAGGGCTGTTTGGCAGTTCCTAAGGAAGTTGAATATAGACTTGCCACAGGATCCAGCAACACCATCACTAACTATATATACTCAGAAGAACTGAGAGCAGACACATGAGCAGACATCTGCACACCGATATTCATAGTGGCATTATTCATGATTGCCAAAAGTTGGAAACAACCCATGCATCCATCAACTGATGAATGGATAAACAAATTGTGATATATAAACATAATGGATTATTCTGCAGCTATAAGAAGAAATGAAGGCAGGAAGCATATGACAACATGAATGAACCTGGAGGATATTATGTTGAGAGAAGCAAACCAGACACAAAAGGACAAATACTGTATGGTGCACTATTATGAACTAAACATACTGTGTAAATTCATGGATTTAATAATAAGAATATAGGTCACCAGAAAATAGAAAGAGGGTAGAGAATGGAAAGCTGCCAGTTAATCAGTGCAAAATTGTTAAAAAATGTTGTTTATAAATCTTTGGAAACAAATAGAAATTGTTAAAGCATATCATGGTGTTTGTATCAAGTAGTGTTATTGAAAAGGCAAGTCTAAGGTCATTTACATTATGAGAAGGAAAGCCAAAAACGCTAACTTGGGACTGTAGAAGATATTTTATTATTATTATTATTGGAATAATGAAAGTACTCTGAAAGTGATTGGGGTGATTAATGCACAAACATGTGATTACACCAAATACCACAGATTGTACTCTTTGGATGGATTTATGCTTTATTAATATGTATCAATAAAATTGGGAAAATGATTAAGAAAAGAAAAATATGAATGTACAAAATAAATTAGAGAGACAGAAATGAAATAGCTACTATGTATGACAGGGGAAGCTTTGAGGGATTGAGAGGTGAATAGTCAGGTTTACAGTTCTTTTGTCTTTTTTTGTTTATTATTACTTTTAATATTGGAGTAATGATAATAGTCTAATAGTCTAATAATGCAATGAATGCACAACTATGTGATTATACCAAATACCACTGATTGTAAACTTTGGATAGATTGTATGCTATATTAGTATGAATCAATAAAGCTGATTAAGAAATAAATAAATCACAGGGGTACCACTTTCCAATAATACAATAATATCTCATTCAAATAAAGATTCATCTACAAACATATAAAAACAAAACAAAGCAAAACCCTCTATGGTATTGGACCAAGGAACCAAATTGAGAGTACTGATACAGATCCTCACAAATATAGTCAACTGAAATTTAACAAGATCACCAAGGCCAATGGACAGAATAGCCTCTTCAACAAATGGGATAACGGGGTATCTATATCCAAAAGAATGAGAGAGGATCACTATTCCATGCCCTATACAAAAATTAACTTCAGATGGATCAAAGATCTAAATATAAGACCTAAATTCATAATGATTGTAGCAGATAAAGTAGGGAAGCATCTACAAAATCCTGCAGTGGGAAATGGGTTTTATTAACTTTACACCCAAATGCAAGCAACAAAAGAAAAAAATAGATAAAAGGGACCTCCTCGATCGAAATAAAAACTTTTGCACTTCAAAGGAGTTTGTCAAGAAAGTGAAAAGGCAGCCTATTCAATGGGAGAAAATATTTGGGAACCACTTAAATGTTAAGGATCTAATAACCAGTATATATTTAGAAATCCTGCATAAATAAAAAGACAACCCATTTTAAAAAATGGGTGAGAGATTTGAACAAAACATTTAATTCTATAGAGAAAACTAACTCAGTATCCATAAAAAACACTGTAAGAAGAAATTTAAAAATGAGACTGAAATAGTTCAATAGCTGAAAAAATGTACTGGGCCTCCAATAGTCTGGTAGGAAAAATTAGACAAATATAAAAGAGTACACAATCTCTCCTTGCTTTCTCTTGTAATGTGAGAGAAATAATTGAATGAGTTTTGCAGATAAGGAATTTCATGATTTTTATGTTGATATTATAATCTTTCAGTTTTCATTGATTCTTCATGAATTGCCTATCTGCTAAATGTATTTTATGTAGAAAAAGTGCAAAGTATGTTTTATTAACAAATAAAAAATTGAAATAACACTTTTTAAAACCTTTTTGGCTCTTTTCCCTTACTTATTTCTTCTTTTTCACGTGTTTACATATTCTTTTGGGGACATTTATTTCAAGTTAAAATAAAAATTTTATTTATAAAAGTTAAATTAATTCTAAATCTGTGATTCCCTCCATGTTATTGTTTATTGTTTACATTATACACCTTACCGTAGTTTAATGCTCAAAAAAATCCAAGGATACCTAATTAAAATTGTTTAACTTAATTTCAGGGTGAATTCATCACTATCATCTCTCTCCAGAGACATTTTAATTGATTTCTTCTAAGAATCCCATCTGACTAGTTTGAGAAAAAAATGATTAGAAGTCTGTTCATATTGGAAAGAATACCCATATCTCCCTCTATAAGGTGGGAAAATTAAGATTTTACAGCTCATCTCTCTTCCTCAATAGTTATTTAGATCCAAATAAAATATTCTATTAGGTGGGTATCCTCAGCATGCAGAATTTGAAGCTATTTTTCATTTTCATGGAAATTTTACGAAACAGATAATAAATGTCTGGCCTTAGATTGTGAGAGAGTTCCATACATTTCAAGAGCTTTGTCTTGCAAATTCAAATTCATATACCATACTGCTCACCTCTTTCCCATAGCTATTGTTTCTTGATTCTCACTCATGGATACAACACTCTCCTTCTTTGAAGTTAAGGCTTCATCAGCGAAATACACATTTTATGAGCTTGATTTGCCTGAATCACTGTAAATATTTTATTGAATCTGAGAAAAGCATCCCACATTTTTCCTTTTCTGTCCTTTTTATTTTTTTTGAGAGTATTATACCCATTTCATGAATGCTTGATCTCCGGTTCTGAATTCCTGTTCAATAAGTAATTTCCAACCTATGGTAAAATTCAATTTTACTTCAATCCCTTCCCATTCCCAGAGACTCTAGTTTTATTTTTGGCAGCATACTTGTACCAAAGACACTGTTACTCAGTGAAAGAATGCAGTACTATCTGAACTTCAGACTTTCATTTTACATGGATTAACTACTGATTGGTTCTGCCCAGAGAGCTGTTACCATTAATAGGATGTTCAGATTTCTCACCATGTTACCAGCTCTTTCCTGGATCACAAGTTACAGTACTTTGTGGATTCCTGTATTCTGGACATTACTTCTTCCAGCAGCTGGGGCTATGTCACCTTTCTATCTAAGCTTCCTCCTTACTTTAGGATTAGGGTTTTCTATAGATTCATTCCCATAGCATTACCATCTCACCAACAGGATCAGCTTGCCAAATTCCTCTTAAACACCTTGTAAGTGGGTCATAGTGTAATAAAATCAAAGGCAGAAATGTGTTAAGAAGTCTAATAATTTCTCCAAAAGGAAAGCATCAGATACTGACTCTCAGAGCATTTGGATTTAAGAAACAGCTTCACATGGTATTTTATAATTGTAAGTATATTCTTTAGTTCTCAATTTATTTAATTTTTCAGTTTCCATTCAATTTATAACTTAGATGAATTAAATTTGGTAGTAGAATCTCTTCTAAAGAGTTGGTAAATTATTGCTGAATTCAAAATGTAAAAAGTTTGAATTCTGAATCTGTTTATAATTACTGAAATATTAGTTTTGGTTACTCAGATTCTTACTTGTTATAATTCGTTTTATGGACAGGATTTAGATTAAACCTGTTGATAAAAAATGTGGAAAATAATTCTCTAAACATATCAAATTCATAATTTCTCTTTTTCAGAGAATCAGTGAAATACATGGTCATTATTATGTTAGTGTAGCATTAATAAAACAGTAGAATACATTTTTATAATTTATTCCGAGTTTGTTCACTCATGATTAAAAGTCATGATTACATTTTTAGAATAACTAAACCCATGTGATTTTTAAATTTTTATTTTTCATGTATTCATGTGTTTCATAGTTGTACTGAGTGAATCATTCAATATCATATATCCAGTGAGCTATATAGGCCAGATACCAGCATTGATTTCCTTTGTTCATGTTAACATCTATTTTCAGTCTTCGGTAAAACTCACTTGCCTCAATATATGCCTCATTTGTTTCTTAAACCAGTAGAAGTGATGGAAAAAGGTAATCCGGAACTCAATAAATTATTGTGTTTTGCCTTTATTTATAGATCTGGCAGAAGTCAGCAAGTAAGAAATGAAAAATCAAACATCTGTAAAAGAGTTCATCCTTCTGGGATTAACAGATGACCCAGAGCTGAATGTGCTGATTTTTCTATTTCTATTTGTCACATATATCCTGAGTATCATGGGAAACCTGACTATCATCACCCTCACTCTGATAGATTCTCACCTCAAAACCCCCATGTATTTCTTCCTTAGGAATTTCTCTTTCCTAGAAATCTCATTCACAACAGTTTGTATTCCTAGATTTCTGGTCAGCATTGTAACAGGGGACATGAGCATTTCCTATAATTCTTGCATGGCCCAGGTATTCTTTTTCATACTCCTTGGCTCAACAGAATTCTTCCTTTTGACTGCTATGTCCTATGATCGTTATGTGGCTATCTGCAAGCCTTTGCATTACTCAACAATAATGAACAGCAGAGTCTGCATCCAACTTGTAATTAGCTGCTGGCTGGTGGGATTTCTCATTATCTTTCCACCTGTGATCATGGGTCTCCAGCTGGATTTCTGCGACTCCAACATCATTGACCACTTCACCTGTGACTCTTCACCTATGCTGCTGATCTCCTGCTCAGACACAGCATTCCTAGAGCTCATGGGATTTGTCCTGGCAGTATTCACTCTTATGGTAACCTTAACATTAGTGATTCTTTCCTATGCATTCATTCTTAGAACAATTCTGAGAATCCCCTCTACAGAGCAAAGGAAAAAGGCCTTTTCCACTTGTTCCTCACACATGATTGTTGTTTCTATTTCTTATGGAAGCTGCATTTTCATGTATGTCAAAACTTCAGCAAGAGAAGGAGTGGCTTTCACCAAAGGTATAGCAGTGCTCAATACCTCTGTTGCCCCAATGCTAAATCCTTTCATTTATTCCTTAAGGAACCAGCAGGTAAAACAGTCCTTTAAAAATTCAGTCAAAAGGTGTTTCTTCAATAAATTTTAACCATAAATATACTCAAAACCTGAAAATTAAATGAAAGCTATGTGCAACAATTTATTTCCATTTTCTATTTCTTTGTTTGCTTCTATATTCAAATGCCTTTTCATTCAGGATTTGCTCTTCATTTATCCAGCTTTAACCACACTTAGCTCACAATTATTTTTGTATTTACATGAACTGAAAGTTTTCTGATCAGGACTGTTTTGAAGTCACTTGGATGTGAATGTCATTTAACCAGGATGCCAAAATTTACAAATAAGTAATCATTTGGTGAATTCTCTGTCTGGACACTGATGAAAGTTAAATAGAAGTTATTATCTAGCAATTTTGAAAAATTATTTTCACCAATCTGTGCAGAATTGGTAAAAAAGGTTGTTTATAAGTCTTTGGAAATAAGTATAAACGGTGAAAATACATCATAGAGTTTGTAACTAGCAGAGGTATTATATGGGTGTGACAGTGGTTGAAAGAGTAAGAATAAAGTCATTTATATCACTAGGAAGAAAGCTAAAAAATATAACATAAGACTGTATAACACAGTGCAACCTCATGTAAAATATGAATATGGGTGATATTGCAATTATAAGGCTGTTTTTTACAGAAATAAATACAAAAACTAGAGAGATGGAAAGACAATAGAAGCTAGGTATGACAGAAGATAGAGTGATTGAAAGTGATGAGGCTTTTCTGTTGCTTGTATTTTTATTATTATTGGAATAATGAATATGCTCTAAAAATGACTCAAGTAATGAATGTACCACTATAGGATTATACTGAATACCATTGATTGTACACTTTGGATTAATTTATGCTCTATTAACATGTATCAATAAAATTTAATTGTTAAAAATGTTAAATAGAAGTTGTCAGCTAGAAATTCTGAAAAATTATTATGCTCAGGGCATAAAACAAGACTATGAAAATTAGCTCTTTTTGTCAAGTGAAGTCTTCTACACCTGTTTCTGTTTATCCTTGTAACTTCCATAGTTTTTCTTTAAGAACATGGACATTAAGTTATTTGATGCATAGGTGTTATGTCTTCATTGTAAGCTGCATCATTTAACATTATAAATTAGCTTGTTTAATGCTTTTTAGGCCCAAATTCTGAAGTTACTTCAAGTATGACTTTTATTTGTCTCCCAGACCTCAAAACCTTCAGCAGGAAGCATCTTTTTTTTTTTTTTTTTTTAAGATTTAGATTACATAAATGATGCATCAGAAATGTAGGGGTATTTCCATATATCCCACCCCAACCCCTCCCATAATTTTCCTCATTAACAACTTCGATTAGTGTTGTATATTAATTACAATTGTTGAACACATATTGAAGCATTGCTACTAACCATAGCCAATAGTTTGCATTATAGTTTACATTTTACACTGCACTTGGCACTGACCATTTTTATAGGAATTGAAAATATATATAGATATATAATGGCCGGTATCTATCATTGCACTGTCGTTCAGAGCAATACCAATGTCCCCAAAATGTCTCATGTTACAATTATTCTTCCTTCTCTTTCCTCTTGGAGCACTGCCTTTATATCAGTGTTGCAAGTTCTTCCATTGCTAAAACAATAATAAGTCTATTTCAGTTCATAGTTGCATTCCCACCTTATGTTTGTCCAATCCTCATTCTTGAGGTTTTTAGGATGATGATGCCCACTCTGTTGCTGATTGAGAGGGGACTTAAACCCCATGATGCAAAAGGATAGAACTGTCTTGATTGCAGTTGTAGATACTCTATTTTTTTTTTGTTGATGAGTGTTGTCTGTCATCATTTTGTTCGTTGTCCTGGGTGAGTCTGATGAACTGGTATGGGTGTGTTGGCTGCAACTCTGCTGAGATTTAGAGCTCAATTGGTATATGAACAGCCAGAGGATTTAAGACTCTGTTACATATATTTAATGAGTATATTGCTAATTATGGGTTCATATAAAAGGGGCAGAAGAGTCATGTGTAGGGAAATTATAAATGAGTCTAACTCTGTAACACTGGGGAACATATATTCCACTGAAGTTTCACTGGCAGGGTGCTGAATTCCTGAGATTGTCTGTCCTGACTATAGTGTTTAGATGTCTCTAGTTCTCTCAGAAGTACTCCTGCTTGAGGCACTGTTTACTGCGATTTTAATTGAGATCTTCCTGAGACATGCATAAGCACAACCTCTGGAATGACCTCCTGACACACCTTGCAATTTCTTAGCCATAAAAACTCATTTGCATTAAATATTTTACCCTTTCAGTCAAGGTCTTTTTCCAAATGCATCATTAGCTGGTGCTTGGTAATAATTCCTCAGTACCAGGGAGACTCATCCCTGAGAGTTATGTCCCATATCAGGGGGAAGTTAGTTAGTTTACATTCTGAGTTTTGCAAAAAGAGAGGTTGCATTTGAGCAACAAGGAAGTTTTTGGGAGGTTACTTTTAGATAATATAAAATACTAGGCTAAATATCAATTTCACAAGAATGAGGTTCAAAAGTACAAGCATCAATATCAATGACCTGGCATACTGGTCTGACCTCCTTCACTACGCATGGACCATATTCCATAGGGATTCTTGCTGCTTTATTAGAGAATGTATCAGAACTTCCCAGGATTTTGTGGGTCTTCACCCACTGTAACAACATCCAATGATCACTTGAACATATTCATAGTCTATAAAGGCATGCCCCAGGTGCACGCCTCTCCACAAATACCCAATCATGGACACCCTGCACTGTGATCCTCTTCTGCCTCAATTGCAACCCTTCCGTAATCCAAAACCTCCCCAAAAACAAAGCCAAAAAATAAATGAATTAAAACAAAATAAAATAATAGTAATAAACAAATACAATAAAAAATAAAAAATAAGAACGATTTTTGAGTCTTTCATCACCATGAAATACATTACCTTTTATGTATAATGACAATTTCCTCTGTATGTTCTCCCAGTGTCTTTTTTTTTTTTTTTTTTTTTTTGCTTTATTTTCAAACAACTTTAGGTTACAGAAAAGTCACATAGAAAATATAGGGGATTCCCATATACTCCACTCCCTCCCCTTCTCACATTTCCCCCTATTGATAGCACTTTTCCAAAGAAGAAATATAAATGGCTAAAAAGCATTTAAAAAGATGTTCAACATCACTAGTTATTAGAGAAATGCAAATCAAAGCTACAATGAGATATTCTTTTACTCCTATCAGAATGGTGGCTGTTAATGAACTAAACTGATGATTTCTTCATAGCCAATTGTTCCCTTAAATTTGCTGGTGCCAGGCCTATAACTCATCTGAAATACCTTTGGAGAGAATTTTGTTTGCCTTTGATATCTTGAGACCTACTTTCCTCTTTTGGATGCTACTGGATTTTCAAACCCATAGGCTTTCCGTGTATTTAGTATTTCTTAAAATAATTGGTCCATTGAGGATAGCCTAAATTGTTTTCCAGTGAATTTATGAATTCATTTTTTAAAAAAATATTTCCTTTGAATTTTTGTGTGATGTAAGAAGGTGTGGGTTAAGCATGTTTTCTCAATGAGACCATGGCATAGAACTTTTCCTATAAGAGAGTCTTAATAATAAGCTTTAGTTTAATATTTAGTGTTCTTTATTTACTTCTTCAATATCTTCTTCATACACAAGAATTCCATGTATACACAAAATCATTTAATTTATCATCTGTATACTTTTCCTTAATATTCATTAAAATGCTCAGTTTTGTTTGTCATTTTCCCCAGTGAAAAAATGATTTCTTCTTCCAAGAGTTAATAGAGACAGTTACACATAATCAAAAATAGGTAAAATTAAATAAGATAAATGTGCCTGGAAAGGATTTTTTAAAATAATACTTCCTTAATTTATTTTATATTATTTTATCTGTGATATTTTTGAAATTAAATAGAATAAAAAAGGTGAAAGTTAACAATCTGTGAGTATGATTGTCTAAGACATCTCACAACATTTGCATCTTCATGTCTCAGTGAAAAATTTACTACCTCTACTTCCTGAAAGTGTTGGACTAAATTTGATAATGGCTAAGTAGGAATTCGGAAGTGTGCTGGACTCTCTTTTTAGGCTTCATAGATCTGAATTTTATAAGGCTTTTCATTTTTCTATTAATTTCTTTCTATATGCCACCAAGTCCTTGCTTCCCAGCTATTGATATGTATAAGACTGAAGCACAGTGGTGCTCAATAAAGCCCAGATACTTCAATGCTTATAGGCAGAGAGGAAGTATGTGCTGGTAAATTTTAGCAGTCAGTTACATATTTCTTAAAAAAGACATTTTAGTTAATATATTGTAACTACTCTGTATCAGATTGCCCCCACGAAGCCTTGCTGATGCACTCTTTTTCTTTTTGCTGCCTATTTGTTTAGTGATTTTTCCTGAACTAACAAACTAGGTTCTGGAATCCATGGATTATGTAGCTACAGAGTCCTTTGGGAAAGTATAGGTTATGAGTCATCCAATGATTCATGACACTTTCTTAAATATGTTGCTCATATTCTACCAATGGGTTTGTGAGAGAAAGGCATGCCTTCAAACTGCATGCACTGTCCCAGACAGACTTAGCTTTCACTTTCTACTTCTTGGCACCCCCTCGTCAGTCAGTGTCTTTGAGGATCTTGGATGTCTTTTCCAGGTTTCTCCTGGCCTTTCACACAGCCTTTACATGTAATCTCCACTCTAGATTCACATGAATATGCTGCAACTTATCAAAGTTCCACAGAGTTGTCTAGTTCTTGAGGATTTCCTTTAAAATTTTTGACTCAACTCTTACAAGCATGAGTTGAAATAAGAGTTTTGGTTAGCTATAATTTCAGTAACAGATACTATTGTCTTCAGTAATATCCTGGTAATCAAATGGTCACAGCACTCAGAAAATAAGGATTCTCAAGGGAGCTGGTAGTTCATACATTATATCATCTGGGCTCTGAGACAGGGCCTTTAACAAGACTCCAAGAGACACATCCTCTTCCTTGACTGCAAACCTGCTGGCTTTCCATAGATACCACACCACTGAGCTGCAGGGGTGTGTGTGTGTGTGGTGGGGATAGCTCCAATGTAATATACCACAGACCTTACTGCTTTTTAACTGAAGTCTGTTTGTCTTGGATAGATGGTTTTCACTTTAAATGTGACTTTGATTAATTTACAGTGTCCTAAAATCATTTATTATAGTTGTTTTGACAGTAAAATTTTATTCTCATAGGAGAGAAGATTCACTGAGGTCCTTAGTCTGCCATTCCAGAAATAGATATCTCATCATTAATTACTTTTAAGCATTCCCCACAACTACAAATATGACTGGTATTTATACCTATATTATGGAAGTCAACACTTAAAGTGCTATTTCCCAGAAGTCAACCTTTAAAAGGTAGTAGTTATGAAATATATATTTGTCTTACTGAAGTATGACGACTAAATTAGCCATTGCAAATAAATATGTCTTTGTATCTGTTTTCCCGGAATTTTTTTAAAATTTTCTGTTATTGGTATGCTTTATTACCACAAGTTGATATCACGTTAGTTACAGCACAAATTAGTAGTCCAGAAAAAGCATAACATCATTATAGCCACCACACATCTTTCTCATTTTGTGTGCATATTAAAATAATCACATGGAAAACCTTAAGGTATGTGGTGTTTCTTTGGATGTTTTCCATAATAAAAAATAGAGTCTCACTCCATTTTTTATGTTTGCCTACAACTTTTAAGCTTTATGCATCCCTCTTCCATTTTGTCACCACATCGGTGCTGCATTTGCTGACTTCTACCAAGCCTGTGTTACAGATGTAACTAACATAAGACAAAAAGTTTAGATATTTGGCATTTAGGGACTGGCATATTGGATTTGGGGCCTCCATTAAGTGGCTTTCAGTCAAGTTTCTCATCCCAGACATATCTGCATCTTTAAAGGAAAAGTGTGCCTTAATTCCAGCATAAATTGTGACTAATGTAAAATTCAGGGGAATGTCTCTTACCCTGACTGTTGATTGTGTGATTCAAGCAGGCCTTGACCCTCATTCTCTACAGTTTTTAAGGCAAGACTTTTACCTTGTGTGATATATGGACCCATTGAGGGGCTTCTCATGAAATTACAGTTATTAGAGAATGAAAAGCAAGTCATTAGAGAGGGAAAAAAATGCTCTTATGAGGCATGCTGAACTCTACACTCCTAAGAGCAGTTTTGCAGCTGATGCTGCATATTCCTCTATTGTAAAAAAGATGTTAATCTTCAGAGATATAGGTAAAAGCATCAATAGCATCACAGTGATTCTGTCACATGGTTAACTCCATCATTATGAAGAAAGGCTCCTAATCCTTATGATACTGATTTGAAGATATTTTGAAGGGAAAAAAAATTATAAATTTGTAAATATGAGCAGGGTAGAGAGAACCTCTCCCACAGAGTCTATCCAATAAAGAGGAAAGAGAGAGAAAGAGAGAAAGTGAGAGGGAGGAGGAGAGAGAGAAAGACAGACATAGAGAAAGAGAGGAAGAGAAAGAGAAGGAATGAAAGGAAAAGGAAGAGGAAGTAAAGGAGGAAAGAAAAGAGGGATGGGGAAGGAAGGGAGGAAGGAAGGAAGAAAGGAAGGAAGAAGGTTGTCTTTCTCCTAGATATCTTTAGATCCTGGGTTGCCTTTGGGATCAACTGAGTGAACACCAACGGGATTTGGAAACACTATGGATGATATTGCCATCATCATAACTGCTCAAGAACAGTGGACAGCTCCTACTTTTCAGCCTTTGAATGGTATATCCCTGATAAACGATCGGACCTAAATATCAGCACAACTGGTTGAACTCGAGGTAGGCATTTTAACACTTGATGTCTTGGCCAACATACAGCCCTGTCTGCACAGTGTTACAGGATCTTGGATCATTGCCAATTGTTTGGCCATCTGGTCTGGTCAATGGCATCAGTGACAATTATTTTTTTAAGTTTACCCCCTTTGGGATAAAAAATTCTTGGAATCACTTGCTTCACAGACAACCAAAATATAAATCAACACCATATATATACACATATCTGTACACCTACTAAAACTTTAATACAAGATGTTACCATGATGTTCATTATACCCTTTGGAATTTCAGACAACACTGATAGTGACAAAGACACATATTTCCCTTCTCAGAATACAGAATGCTTGAGTATTGAACAAGGCATTAAACAGAGTATTCACCTCTGTTTTTTTACAGGCCTCAGGCTATAGGCTTCATAGAGGGTCATAAGAGCTTACTTAGACTCGTTCAATTTCAGTTAAATAAAGCATGGTATTTTTCAGTCATCAGTTACACATCACAGATGAATTTTATTAAATTGTCTTATATCATTTTTGATTTTTTAACTACTGACAGTTATTAAACTTCATCTTCTTCACCTCCAATCCTGTCTCTTTCCCTGGTCTCTCTCAAGCCATTTTTAGATCTGTTTGAAAGTCATGGTACTCCTCCCAAAAGACACATTATGAGAATAATAAAATCTTTCATAGTCTTTTGGTATGTGTGTGTGTATGTGTGTGTGTGTGTTTATGTGTAATGTCATCAATGTCGGCAGCCAAAAACTTTTTGGTTATTATTTATCCTGCATTGGTAGGTTGATCACAAAGTTACATTAGGCCCAAATAAGGATAATGTTTCTCTTCATGTAAGAGAATAGACTAAATCATGGGAAAATGTTATACTTTATTATTTGATGTAAGCTATGATCTAAATAATGTGAAGGATAAAATATGGATATTTCACATGTGATATAAGATATTTCACATGTCACGTAAAATAGCCTCTAAACAGTTAAGAATGAAAAGAAATGCAAAATTGGCTAGTTGGTAATAATGGTGACTAAGTTTGATAGAGTTATTCTTGTCTTTTGATTCTCTCTGATTTCAACAGGAGCTGTGTTTTTGAAGCATGGTGATACACAATAAAGTGATAAAATAATACTGTTCCTAATATTAACATCAGGGAATAAGAAGAATTAACTGGCTAATAAATCATGTATTTGCCCAAGCAGTATGAAGTAATCACATAGTACAAATAATATAGAAGAATTATAAATTGTAGCATAGTAAGAAAAATAATAGAGAGAAAAGAGGATATAACCTGGAAAATTAAAATATAATTGGAGAAATGCATAAATAATCAGGGATTTGCAAAAACAGGGTTAGGGAGAGAAAAATTACAGAGTATATTAGAAGATGCTCAACATCATTAACCATTAGGGGGATGAAAATAAACTCCAATCAAACAAAACATCTCAGGATGAATGCTGGTAATTAAAAATACAAATAATAGCTATTGATGAAAATGTTGAGAATTTGAATGCCTCACACATTCTTAGTAAGAATGTAAAATAGTGCAATAAATTTTCAAAATAGCCTGACAATTCCTCTAATTATTAAACATTAGCAAGTTGGAAGAGTAAGAATTCCAAATGCATGTCTTCTCGCAGAAACATTGAAAAATATTCATGAAGTGTTAGAATCAACTATCTAGGAACTCTAGAATACAGTCAACAGTACACAACAGCCAAGTGAATGTTGACTCATGAAAAAGACAACCTAAAAACAGTAGGAATGTTGCATGTCCTTTTATTTGCTCTGGACCTACCCTCTCCTTTTGCCTGTATGCTCCAAGGCCTGTGTAATGTCAACCCATGATCTCAGTGGAGGTCCCTGGTATCTAGTTATAGAGGCAGCAAAATGCAACTAATGTCCAAATTAAGTGGGTGCTAAGCCTGTTTCTACTGTGTAGTGGCTCCCTGAAAGACTGACTTGGGCACTAGTTTTTTTGTTTTTTGTTTTTTGTTTTTTCACTAAATCCAGAACTCACTTCGAGCAGAGAACTGGTGTGGAGAAGTGTCATGGTCCTAGGAAAATGCAGCCAGTTGAGATGAAAGATTCCAGGTCACAATAATAGAGCACCAACACCTGGGAAGGAAAGCTTAGAAGAAAGTTAGGGGAATTAGAACATTGAGGAGCATTTGTGTAGAATGGGGAAGTTTGAAAGTCTGTGCAAGACAAGGCAAGATGCATATTCAAAGAGACTTGAGAAAAACCTGAGCACCCACCTTAGTCTGATATAGATGCTTGATGTAAGCTGGTCTCAGTGTTGAAGCAGAGCCAGAATACAGAGTCAATTCCAAGGACAGGAAGGAATTTGTTTGGTTCGTTGGTTGATGGTGGTTGTTGTTTCTGAGTTCCTGGTATTCAAGGAAATATCTGTTGATATACTACTTAATACCAGCTCTTCAAGTAGACTCAAGCTACTATATTTCTCTTCTTTTTTTACACTGGCAACCTCTCTAATATCTAGAGACTATATACTATAAAATTAGCATTCATTTGTCCAACATGTGCACAATATATACAGTACAGCAAGGTTAAATGAATGCATATACAGAGCAATGTATGATCAGAAATTCTCTAGTACACACTAGCAAACTACATTTTGCAACTTCTTCCCTCCCAACTCCCTCAAACCAAAGAATAAGAGTACAGTTCCATTTCCAAAGACAATATTTCCCACCAATTTTTAAAAGTTATTTACAGTGTTCTTCTACTACCTATATTTTTAAGCACATCAAAGCACTTCTAAAATACTTAGACAAGATATGTCAAATAAGAACTTACTTGTCCACTACAAACATAGCATTGTTCAATAAAATTGCACACACATAGCAAGGTTATAATCTGAGGTATCTCCTAAACATGACCATCTTGGCCTGGAACCATTCCCCCTCACTCCACCACCAGTTCAGAGGACAAGTATAGGCAAGTGTACTGCTTAGTGGTGGTTGAACAAATTCATATCAAAAGTCAGTAACAGAAAACAAACTTTCCAATGAACTTCAACACAAAGTACACAAAACATGCTAATTTTACTAACTCTACTTTGTCACACACTGTCAACCTCTTTAACATCTGGATGTTGCAAAATTAGGAGTCATTTGTCCCCTATTTACACTATTTATAAATCAAACAAAATGCACAGAACATAACAAAGTTTTGTCTGAAATTGTCCAAGTATGGATATACTAGCATATTACCTTTGGCAACTGCTTCACTTCCACGTCCTCCAAACCAATGAATGAGTATATAGACAGTAGTATACTACTCACAGAAATGGTTTAACAATCCCATTTCCAAAAGACAGTATTTCCCATAAATTGAGCAAAACGATATTTACAAAATAATATTTTACTACTTCCACTTTTAACATATGTTGGGAACTTCTAAACATCTAGACAAACTAGATGGTTCAAATAAGAACTTATTTTGTCCACTATACACAGAGCAGCCTTGACTAAACTGCACACATTTAACAAGTCATAATCTAAAAGTGTCTTCTAAATGTGAACATTCTGGTCTAAACCCTTTCCTTTTATCCCTACTCCACCATCCCTTCTTAGAGCTATAATGCTCAAATTTTCAGAAGACAATTTTTCCTAAGAATATTAACGCAAAATGTTATTAATTTACTATTTTTGTCATACATTGGCAACTTCTTTAACATCTGGAAGACTAGCTGTAAATAGGGTATGTTTGTTCATTATATACACCATATACATAGCAAAGTATAAAACCAAATGTTGGAAAGTAGGGACAATGGTTAATCTTGCCTCATTCTAAACCCACTAGCATAGAGCCCCTTCTACTTCCTTATTCCCCTCCCCCAAGCCAGTGCACAAAACATGAACTATTCAGAGGGGTGGTTTGGCTATTCCAAAAACCCCACAATATTTTATATGAATTTTAACAAAAAAGATATTTATAAAATGTGTTCTTTTATTACTTCTACTTTTTATGTATGTCAGGCACTTCAGAACATTGATGAAGAGATATTTTTAAAAAGTACTTAGTATTGTCAACTATACATAGAGTAGTGAGGAATAAAAATGACATTCTGAACAATGGTTACAATATGAAAATATCTTCTAAATATGACCAGTCTGGCATAGAACCTTCTCATTCTCTTCTCAGCCTTCTCTGCTTCACATCCTCTAACCCACAGAATGTGGATGTATGCCGCTCTCGGTGTTGCTTCCAGAGGCAGTCTAAATTCCATCTCCAATTCATTTCCAGAAGACATTTTTCTATGATTTTTTAAAATAAATGGTCATTACAAGACATGTGATTTTCTAACTCTACTTCATCGTAGGTCAGCAATCTCTTTACATCTAGAAAGCCTACATGGGGAAAAAGTTGAGAGCAGCTTTTTCATATTCTATACATAGGCCTTCTATAAATGGTATGTAAATCTCCCCAAAGGGTGGTGGATACTTCCTATTGGCCAAATATCTCATGTTATTCTATTATGTCTCTCTTTAAATATCAAGCAATGTTGTTAGAATATGAGAGCCCAATGGCCCACTCACCTTCAACCCGCCCTTGCCCAGGACTCCACTCACCTTCCAGGCCCATTGATGCGGGAAGTGGCATCTTGTCCACTTGGGACGGAGCAGCGACCACCGCAGGTCCCGAGTCTGTTCGGCTCCACGGCCTGTAAAGGTGGAAGACCTCGAGTGCACGGGCCCTGGACGCCTCCAGGTCCTCCTCGTGTCTGTTCGTAGCCCCCTAGTCTCCCCGCTGTGCCTGCAGCCCCAAGGGCCACGTCCTCATGTCCTGGTGGGACTGAGTCGCCACTCGACGGGTTTGGACGAAGAAACGTGGTGGCGCAGAAAGCCCAGGCGGAGAGACCACCCCGCCTACAGGACCTTGTGGGGAAGGGAGGGCAGGGTTCTGCTGTTGCCCCAGAGCCTGGTCCCGCCAGTGGAGGGGGGGGAGGGGAGCGCTGAGGCTCTGCAGGACAGGGGCCAAGCACCAGCCCCGCACCCCAGATCCCCGCAGCCCCTGTTATATCCACCAGACTCAGACTAAAGTTCCAGTTGAGAGCTTTATTAGCCACACAGCAACTGCCTCATCCTATGCAGAGGGGAGAGCAGCCCCGAGTTGTGCTGGGAGAATGCTTATATAGGCCTTTAGGTTCAGGACAGGGGGCAATAGCTCAGCAAGCAAGCACATACAGAAGCAGGTGTTTGTGGTTAATTAAGTGCTGGGGATTCTATCAGGACAGACAAGCAGTTGCGGAGTTCTTGTTATTTACAAGGGTCTGGGTCACGTTGGTCTTTTGGCAGGGGCTGATGAGACTTTCTATAAGAGGAGGCCTTGAGATAAGGTTTTACAGTCGAGTAAGCTTGTTACAGAAGTGAGATGTATGCGGTTAGGGGGCTGTGGAATTTTCCTGTTGGGTGGGGGTGGTCACAGGCTCCTACTTCTCCACACCCGGGGGCTCAAGTGCCCGGGGAGGGCAGCGGCGCTCAGCTTTTCACCACGTGCTATGGGGGAACTCTCAAGCCATTATACTTCATTTTGTCTTCAGCAATGAGCACTGTTTACCATAATCATCACTTCTAGCTCCACAAATGCTCTCCATAGTGAAAAGTAGCAGATGGTACTTCTCTTTTTAATTTCTTTAAAGATTCATTTTCTATTTATCCCACCCCTGTCTGTTCTGTGTGCCCATTCACTGTGTGTTGTTCTGTGTCTGCTTGTGTCAATGGCACCCAGAACCTGTCTGTTTTGTTGCGTCATCTTGCTGGGTCAACTCTCTGTGTGTGCCGTGCCACTCCTGGGCGGCTCTCCTTACAGGGCACACTTCTTGCGCATGGGGCTCCTCTACACAGGGGACACCCCTGTGTGGCACAGCACTCCTTGCGCATCAGCACTGCACATGGGTCGTTCATCACATGGGTCAGGAGGGCCTGGGTTTGAACCTTGGACCTCCCACGTGGTAGGCGGATGCCCTACCCCTTGAGCCAAATCCGTTTCCCATATTTCACTTTTTATTAGCATGGTAGATCATGGAACAAGGTCAGACATTCCTGCCTGTGTATAACAATTTTTTAAATATATAAATTATAAAATATGTTCATATTTATATAGTATACAATTATACTTTATATCCATAAAGTATATAAATATATTTATAAGTATACAAATATATTTTATATTTACAAAGTAATGCCTGCAAGTATACTTTGTATTTAAAGGTATGCAAATATACTTTATATTTATAAGGTTTAAGAGTATACTTTATATTTATAAAAAATACAAATGTACTTTATATTTAGGCCTGGAATCAAACATTTTACAGACCCATCTCGGATTTCACCCAAAAAATATCCAACACCAGATCGCCCATTTTATCTATTTTCTCTAAATACAAAATGTCAACTATTTATTTAAGAAAGTTGAAATGCTTTGTTATATCACTCCACTAAAGACTCATGATCTTTTCAAAGCAGAACCTCAATATATTCTGAAGACTACTTATTCATCCTGGAGCCACTATAGAATTACCTGGATTATTTTTAGTCCTCATTTAAATTCTGCCTTTTTATATCATGTTTTCCCATTGAAATAGAATAGAGAGTTATGGTTAATATCTCTTAATTTTAAATTGTAATGAGATGGATAATTTATAACCAGCAGATCATTATTTCATCATTCTTTCCCTTGGCTTTAAAGAAAGTCTAGCTTTATAGGTCAAATTCTATATTCCTCCAATATTCTGCAAATGGCTTCTGAAGAAACCTATTTAAAACATGTTGCCAAAATTAACTGCATTGTAGATTCTTTAGTTATTATGTCTCCTGGGAGATATCAATTATTTCCTTCAATTAAAAAATACTTCCTCTAGCATATTCAAAAACAAATAAAATGTGTCCATTTCTTTTGAAGAAGAGAAGTTTGGAAGACCTGCATCACTTGACAATATTAGAAAAGCCATGAAATACATGTCATTTGATTTCCAGGACAAATACTTTCAGAACACCGATTGGATTTTCTCCAATCAGTATTTAATAGATTTGACTTAAAAGCTTAAGACTTTTTCTTTCTTCCAACCATTAAGTCTGTTACTCTTGTAAGGTACTAGTTTATATTTATAGATTCTTTTCTACCCCTCACACAAATCCACATAGACACATATAGATAATTTTTATATAGGTATACATATATGTACATGTATACATTTTGTATTAGCAGCTCCATACTTGGCTAAAGGTATGGTGAACTAGGCACCATTCCAATGGTATCATATGTTCTTGCCTTCGTATATGCTTGTTATGTATATATAGCTTCATTGTCATTTTCACCTCCATTTGGTGCTATTAGAAAGATCCTTTAGGATTCCTCACATCTAGACTTTTCCTGCTAGCCACAGTCTTTAAATGAGTAACCACAGTTCTCAAGAAACACCAGGATTAATCATCCAAGCCCTTTTTATGTCTATTATCTCTGGATAATACAGTACATAGTAAGACAGGTTAATAATGACAGAAGGCATTGCCTTAACTATTTTTACTGTAAAATGAGTTTCTTTTTCAGAATCAATTTCATGGAATTTATAATACTGGATAAAGCAAATTGTAACTCACAAATGATGTTGCTGACAGAAGCACTGAGGAAAAGAAAAGCAAATGCATATTTAGGATAAATATATATTCTGTTGAGTACAAATAGATGCCCCCACCATGAAGAAAGGTGTGTAAGAATTAGCATTTGATTCTATGTAGCTGATTTCTCTCTCTAGTACATGGAGTTGTATCAAAAATTGAGCATTGTTCTCTGTTATTGGCAGATGTAATACTGAAAGCCTATAGTAGTCAGATAACCCCTAGAAAAGTGATACATAAAGTTAACACTTGCTACTTTGGACACATTATTTATGAGCTTATTAACCATATTGAGGAGACTCATTCAGGAAAATTGCTTAGTTTTCATTTAATGGGTCACCTTTATTTTGTTTTACCATGGGAAACAAGTATTTAAATGCCCTGGTTCCATTGTAAATAGTTCATGCATGGATATCATTTGAATTTCTGCCACAGAAAATACAACATTCTCACTTCCAGAATGGGATATAATAATACTATAGTTTACTTTTAGCTAACTATATTATATGATGAAGAAACTTAAATAAATCCGGCACATTGTTCCTTCCTTCCATAAATGATCATTTCAAATCAACCATGATATTTATATTATGTATGTGGTAAAATTTCAGGATCTTTCTTTTTTATTTTGTTTTATTTTTAAAGAAGTTTTAGATTGCATAAATGTTACATTGAAAATATAGGTGATTCCCATATACCCCACTATCCCCCCCCCCCCCACACACACACACACACTCTTCCCATTAAGAATATCTTTCATCAGTGGACACTTTCTTTTCTTGGAAGATGTTCTTGTTTTGTAAACTGATTCAAGTATTGATTGGGTGAAAGTCCATGGGCTTTTGTTAATTTAAGTCTGACTTCTAATCATAAGACCTAGACTTGCCATGATTATGATGATGATGTCAATTATAGAATAAGAATTATCTCAGAGGGTTGTCCATTTATTTCTGTCCTAAGAATTTTGTGATTACTTTACTCTCTGTGGATTGCTATTTTTATTACCAGTCTTGGCATACTTCCCTTTTGCTTCTGGAAGTTGTGCTAACACATTGTGTCATCATTCCAAGATTTAAGGAAACCATTTCAACAACATCTCTCAGTTTTATCTCCAACCCCACTGCCTTGTCTCAACTTTGAACCCTCTTAGAGTTGTGCATCAGTCAGAGTTTTCTAGGGGAACAGAACCCAGAGGAGATATTTGTAAATTTTATAGGCTTGTACTTATAAAATTTTCTCATGTGACCATGATGATGCCGGAGTCCAATTTCTGTAGGGCAGGCTATAAGCCGGTAACTCCTATGAGATCCTCAGTGAATTCCCAAGGAGAAGTTAGCTGTCTAAAGTAGAGCTGAAAATTCCCTTTCCTGAATGATGAAATCACTTCTCCTTTTAAGATGTTCAGCTGATTGGAGGAGACATCTCTCATTGCCTAAGGCAATCTCCTCAGTTGATTGTAAACTAATCAGCCTTAAATGCAATCAATTCACTGATGATTTAAGTTTGATAAATGTCACCACAATCAGTACAATTAGGCCAGTGCATGTTTGGCCAATCAACTGGGTACTACTACCTTGCCAAGTTGACACATGAGCCTATCACAGGGACATAATCTGGAGGTTGATGAATACTTCAAACATGATAAATGAATCCCAAAGGACCTATTTCATTCAATCTCTTTTTTTAATTAATTAAATTTTGGGGGGATGAGGAACCAGGGCTTGAAACCAGGACCTCATATGTGGGGAGCCGGTACTCAAACATTGAGCCACATCAGCTTCCCTGAGTTGGTTTTATCATTTGTTTTGCTTGTCGTTATTGTTGTTTTTTCTGGAGGCACTGGGAACTAAACCCAGAACTTCCCATGTGGAAAGCATCCGCTCAATTGCTTGAACCACATCTGCTCCCCTCATGAAGCTCTTGATTCACTACTCTAATTTATATTAAGGAATATTTGGAATTTCAAATTTTATTGTGATAAGATACCCTTGAGTTATCTGTTTATTAACAACAGAGAAATCTAATAGAACCTATCCAACCTACAGAAGGTGCATAGTGAATCCAAAATTTCCACTGAATGTCCTCATTTGAATAAATCCAGCTCAACATAAATTCATGTTTCTTCCCAGGATTTGTATCATTAGGTTCCATTTCAATTCTGCTAAATTGGCAAAATCTTGTAACAGTTTTCATGTGTAAGACTTTTCCTTCTGAGTGAGATTTTGGTTATACTTTCCATTTCCCAAATAATATAGGTTCATATTTGGAGATAATTTAGGTGTGGCAAATTTGCAGATAAGAATTTTAAAGGTTACTCCTTCAAGTGATGAATTTACATGATTTCTAAAAATTATCTGTCTGCCTCATGAGGAAGAGCGATGTTTCTGTTGACAGGAGAGACTGGTTGTTACTTTTGGATTTAGGTACTTGGATTCATCTGAAGCGACACACAACTTGTTTTTAGGCTGTCTTTTTTCTTGAATCAACATTCAGTAGGTTGCTGTGCACTGTTGACTATTTTCTAGAGTTATCAGATATTGGTCTTATACTTTCAATAAGGAAGCATGGATTTTGACATATTGGTCATTCATTGTTTTCCCTCATATCCTTTAGTGATTTCTGTGTGTTTTCCTTTATCTCTTTCAGCATATTAAAGATCAATTTTTAAAGCCTTTTTCCAATATATCAATTATCTGGTCCTCTTTATTGATGTTTTCTGCATTTTTCTGCATTTCACTGGGACAAGCCATCATTTCCTGCTTCTACATTTGCCTTGTAATTGTACATTTCAATATCTTAAAGTATTAATCTGGAATTTAATCCTTTAGTTGTCTGTATATTGAGTTTATTACCAGTTCATATTATGACAGAGATTTTCTTGCATACCAGGAGCTAATATAACCAAAGAGAGCAATGTTACAACACCATGCACAGTCTTTGCATTTTGCTCTTGATTTTCCAGTGTTCTTCTTCAGAGTTGAGCCCTCCTATCAATCGGATTAGCCCAAGATAAGTGTGAAGTGCAAGGTCAGCCTTGTCTTTTCTTAGCCTGTGTTTTGTTCTGAGCTTACATTTGGTACTGCCCTTAAGAATTCCACACAGGAATTCAAATGTCCATTCTACTCCCTATGAAATAGACTTTCACTCTCTCCTGCATGCTCTATTGTGTGATATAAGGCAGATAAGCCTTACTCCCATCTGCTTTTACTTTATTGTTTCACATACTGCTTTAATTCTCCCTCCCTTGGTGGAGGGCTAATTCAGGGAGGGTGAACCCAAGATGGTTTACACAGATCAGCTTTTCAGGCTCCTCTTGGCTAACTGGTGACAACATACACACATGAAAGTATTCCTATAGGGGTTGATTTTTTTTCCTGCAAGAGCAGTGCCATGGACCTATAACAGGCATGCAGGCTGGATCAACCTTATAATAGGGAAAGGTAGAATAGAGGCCTGGAAGGATGTCAAGGTCTTCTTTTATTGCTTTTGAATCAATGCTTTCTTTATTCTTCCCTTGCCGCATTACTGCAGCCTTGTAGGATTTTGTTGCCATTAGGAAGGGTACTCACTTTAAAACTCCTGCTTTTGTCTGAGAGCGATTGGAATAATTGCCACCCTCAGAGCTGGCCCCTTGATCTGAAGTAGCTGATCAAAGCTGTGGTCAGCAATCAGGCCACATACCTCTGGATTTTTTAAAGACTATGTCTTTATATCTTATCCTGGCACAAGCAAGTGGAACCAATTAGTGTGTTTATGGATCCCACTTCTGCCTGCCAGTGTTGAGAAATAAAAAGCATAAACTTGCAAAAATGTCTTACAAATCACTCCTGCCACTCCTTCTGTAAATCAGCCTGTGAAAATATGGCCAAGCAGGAAGATATCTAATAAGTAACTCCTGCCCCTATGTCTGTAAATCAGCCTGCAAAAGCACAGCCTTGCAGCTTCATTCTGTTTCTGTAACCCTGCTTGCAAAGTTTTGCCTAGCAATGCATTAGCCAACGAGCAAAAGTCATGCTCATCCCCCCTTGAAATCCTATATAAATCTATGAAAACTGAAAAACAGGGCTCAGAATTCGGAGACTGACTCTCCTCTGGGCCTGCACATCTGTTCCTTCACTTCTCTTGAGTGCTGGTTTTGGGTATGGTTCAGAACTGCTGACTTTGCTGCAACATTTGGTTCCCTGACCAGAAAACCCAACCATGTTGGCCCTTTGAGCCTCCAGTTTGGGACTGGTGGGTGTGGCCAGTGGAGATCTCCACACAAACAGGGCGGCTCACCTGTCACCTTGATAGGGCCTTCTTCAGTGAAAGGATACCTGTGGGCCACATCCTCCATCCTGGCCTGACTCGGTGGAGAGGTAGATTGAGCAATATCAGGAAATGTTGGAAAGGTAAAGTCCTGGGATTCTAGGTCCCAGTCAGGCCCATCTCCAGATGGAAGGGAAGACTGATCACCTAACAAAAATCTAGAGATTTGAGGTTCCAGGTTTAGACAGTCCGTTGGGCGGGACTGTGTAAACTCTGAGTGATTGAGTGAACGAATGGGGACTGCAGAGGCTTGCCTCTGCTGCTCCAGTTTGTGTCTCCACAACCTGTGCTATGGAGTCTGAGTGGGCCCCAACCTGCATTTTACAGCTACGTCATATGGCATCTGGACTCTACAAGGATATCTTAGCTAAGACAAGCATAAGTTCTCATGAAAGACATGGACAGGTAAGCATCTGAGTGACCTGGTGAGAGGTCCCCCTCCTTTGTTTGTCCTGTGACACTGGTTCAGGGATGGGATCATCACAGTCTTAGAGTATATGTTAAAAAACTTCAAGAAAGGAGTTTCTGGAGATTATGGTGTCTGTAAGTCCCCAGGAACTCTTTGGACCTTGTATGAGTTGGAGTGGCCCACATTTGGTGTAGAATGGCTCTCAGAAGGGACCCAGATGCAACCAAGATTCATGCAGTTTGGGGTGTAATCTCTGGGACCCCTGGCCACCCTGATCAGTTTCCCTACATTGATTCTTGGTTAAAAATCACCCAAAACCCTGCCCCCTTGGGTCCAATTCTGTGCCTGAAGGAAGGGTCAGAGCAGGGTCCTCAAAAACCCATTATTCTACAAGGACCTCTGGAGGAAAACACTTTACCTGGGCCATATGTTACAGCTGTCCAGGGCATCTCCCTGCCTTGGAACCTCCACAGGCAGATCTCTCAGAGACTCCTCCACCTTCAGTCTCCCTGGGCCTATCAGCTTACCCTGAGGAGGATCCTGAAACCCCTTCGGCAAGAAGACTTCAGTTCCCACAGCCTGCACTTCAGATGCCCCTCCATGAAATGCGGAGGCCAGCCCAGATCAGTGCAGATGGGACTGTCCAATCTGGGAGGCCAATACTGTTTTATTAGCTTTTCACAACTACAGATCTTTTAAACTGGAAGCAACATATCCCTTCATATTCAGAAAAGCCTCAAGCTTTTAGTGATTTCATGGAGTCCATTTTCCAAACCCACCACCCCATTTGGGATGATTGCCACCAACTCCTCCTGACCCTGTTCAATGCAGAGGAGAGATTCCGCATCCTCATGGAAGCCAGAAAGTGGTTGCAAGAACAGGTCCCTGCAGGGGTCTTGGAGCCAGAAGAATGGACCCAAGAGGGGGCACCAGAAGTCCAATTGGCTGGGACTTTAACACAGATCAAGGGTGGGCTGTACTTCAGTAGTATCAAGAAGCCCTCCTCAGAGAGGTAATGGAAGGAGCAAGGTGGCCCACAAACATGTCCAAAATGGTTTCTGTCATTCCAAAGCCTGAAGAACCTCAGGGAGATTTCTATGAGCAACTCTGTGAGGCCTTCAGGATCTACACCCCCTTTGACCTAGATCTACACCTGGAAAGCCAGAGGAAGGTCAATGCAGCTTTCGTTACCCAGGCTGCACCAGACATCAGATGAAAACTTCAAAAGCTAGATGGGTTCTCAGGGGCGAACATCAACCAGCTGCTTAAAGTTGCAAACAAAGTATTTGTCAATTGGGACAAAACTATTGAAATGGAGGTGAAAAAGTAAATGAAACAGCAGGTCTCCCTGTTAGCAGCAGTCTTAGGGAATCCAAACCTGACCAATTGAGGGGGGGTACCCCAAAAAGGGGGGAATTCCTACAAGAGGGTGCCCTTGGCAAGAGATGAATGTGCCTACTGTAAAGAAACTGGACTCTGGAAAAATGAGTGTCTGCAGAAAGGCCAGACTAATAAGGGAAATTCTCCCAGAGGATAATACCGGCCTGTACCCCAAGACCAGCTGGTTGCTAGCAGGACTCAACTCTGAATAGGGGTGACTGAGCTCACTAGAACTTGGCCCCATGAGCCCATAGTCAAAGTAAACATTGGGGCCAACCAATGACTTTCATTCCCCAGAGCAAGGAATGGAGACTACATGAAAAAGAAAATTCAAGTCAAAATCTGGAGAAACAATTAGAACTGTACCCTGGGTCTGGGCTAAAAAGAATTCACCAGAAATGGCCCAGAGCCATGCCTTTCTCATCATAGACCTAAAATCTGGGCCAGCTTTGTCCAACAAAGGCAATACCTGATCCCCCATGAGGTGCAATTGGGCATGGTTCACATAAACTGTCTAAGAAAAGATGGATCTTTATCGAATGCCAGTTGCCCTGGAACATTCCACTTCTGCCAGTGAAAAAACCTGATGCGATGGGATATCAACCCGTCCAAGACTTGTGAGTGGTCAACAATGCTGCAATCACCCTGCACCAGTAATTCCTAACCCATATACCTTAAAGGTGCAACTACCACCTGGGGCTGCCCGGTTTACCTGTCTGAATTTAAAGGATTCTTTTTTCTGCCTGTGTGTGGCTCCCCAGAGCTAGTCACTATTTGCTTTTGTTTTTTCCTTCTTTTTTGTCTTTATTTATTTTTTTAATATTACATTAAAAAAATATGAAGTCCCCATATAACCCCCACCCCCTCACCCTACTCCTCCCCCCCATAACAACAATCTCCTCCATCATGAGACATTCATTGCATGTGATGAATACATCTCTGAGCACCACTGCACCTCATGGTCAATGGTCCACATCATAGCCCACACTCTCCCACATTCCACTCAGTGGGCCATGGGAGGACATACAATGTCCAGTAACAGTCCCTGCATCACCACCCAGGACAACTCCAAGTCCCGAAAACACCCCCACATCTCATCTCTTCCTCCCATTCCCTACCCCCAGCAGTCACCATGGCCACTTTCTCCACACCAATGCCACATTTTCTTCAATTACTAATCACAATAGTTCATGAATAGAATATCAGTAAGTCCACTCTAATCCATACTCTATTCCTCCATCCTGTGGACCTTGGAAAGGTTGTGTCCACTCCACTTCTATATAAAGATGGATGCTGGATGCAATCCTCCTGCTTTCAGCTGTAGCACTCTTGGTTCCCTGGTGTGGTGCTTGACCTTCTTCAACTCCCTGTTTTGAATGAGAGAATCCCAGGACTCAACAAAAGACTAATTAACTTGGAGTCTACAATCCCTGCAGGGCTTCAAAAACTCTCCACCCTTTTCAGAGAAACCCTTGTGGTGGATCTGGCTTCCTACCCATGGGAAAGTTTAAATTGTACACTTTTTCAGTACATAGATGACCTCTTGCTGGCTAGCGAGACAAAAGAAAATTGCTAGGAAGGAACTCGGGCTCTTCTACAACTTCTAATGCAAACTGGCTATAAAGTGTCTTGGAAAAAGGCTCAAATTTGCCAGCAACAGGTTAGGTATTTGGTTCATCATTTCAAAAGGGCACCAGGCACTAGGACTGGAATGAAAGAAGATAATTTGCACTATCCCAACACCTACCACTAAAAGAAACCTTGAATTTCTGGGGGTGGCAGAACTCTGTTGCATCTGGATCCCTGGTTATGTGGCTATGGCTAAATCTCTTTATGAAGTCCTCATGGGCCCAGAAAAAGAACCCCTCATCTGGAGTATAAACTAATAAGAAGCCTTCAAAGAAATAAAAAAAACAGCTCAGCCAGGCCCCTTCTCTAGGACTTTTAGATGTATCTCTGGACTTTAACTTTATGTGCAAGAAAAACAAGGTGGCCTTAGGAGTCTTCACTCAAACAATTGGCCCTTGGCAGAGACCTATTGCCTACCTATCAAAACTGTTAGATACTATAGCTGCCACGGGGCCTCCCTACCTGAGATCTTTAGCAGCAACAGTAGCCATTGTCAAAGAAAACAACAAGCTCACTCTTGGGCAAGCCATTCATGTCATGGTGCTGCGCACTGTCATCACTTGAAATGAATTCATACAGTCACTGCTAGCTATCCAACCACAGACTTATTCATTACCAAGGCCTGCTTTGTGAAAATCCCAGGATAATAGTAGAAATTGTACACACCCTGAATCCTGCCACATTCCTGCCAAACGCAAGAGGAACTCCTGAACATGACTGTGCAGCAGTAACAGAAGAAGTGCATGCCAGTCACCCCAACCTCCAGGACAGGCCACTTCCTTGCCCAGACCAAACCCTATTCACAGATGGCAGCAGATTTATCAGAGATGGAGAAAGGCTTTCTGGATATGCAGTGACCACAGGTGAACAAGTAGAAGCAGCTACCCTACCTAAAGGGAGGCCTGCACAGTGAGCAGAACTCTGAGCACTAATTTGGGCCCTACAATTGGCCACCAGGCAAACAGTAAACATTTACACTGACTCTAAGTATGCATTCACTACTGTACATATCCATGGGGCAATTTATAAGGAGAGGGGACTCCTAACTGCAGGGGGGAAAGAAATAAAAATTAAGGGTGAAGTCCTTCAACTATTGGAGGCATTCTGGAAGACAAGCTGGGTTGCCGTCATCCACTGTTGGGGACATCAGAAAGGAATGGATATAGTTACTAAAGGAAATATACCAGCTGATGAAACAGCTAGATGGGCAGCCGAAGAGCCCTCAAACTGCAAGTCCCATCACTGGTGCCTCACTTGCCCCTTTTAGTGCAACATATTAAAAAGCTAAACTATATCCAGGAGGAACAGGAGTGGGCAAAGAGAGAAGGAGGGCACCAGACCCCAGGGGGAAACTTGTTACTCCCAGATAGCTGTCTTCATCCCAAAGGGGGTCACCTACACCCTGGTTCAACAATACCACCAGCTCACCCACCTGGGAAAGACTACTTTAGGAGCCCTGCTCAAGAAATATTACTACATTGCCCTGATGACATCACTTTGCACCACTGTTAGCAGCCATTGCCAAACTGTGCTAAAAACAAGCACTTCCAAGGTCCCCAGGCCCCAACCAGCATCCAACACACAGGAACTGCCCCTTTTAAAAACTTAACAACAGATTTTACAGAAATAAAACCAAGTTGAGGGTATAGACACTTACTGGTAATAATGTGCTCCTTCACTGCCTTGGTCAAAGTCTTTCCCACCCACACTGAAAAAGCAAGAGAAGTAACTAAAGCTTTACTCTGAGAAATAGTTCCACAAGACAGGATACCCTTATCCATAGCAACAGTGGTCCAGCTTTCATAACAGCCATCATCCAAGAGCTAGCAAAAATGTTAGGAATTAAGTGGAAGCTTCATACAGCATATAGGCCCCAGAGCTCAGGGAAAGTAGAACACATTAATTGGGCCCTCAAAACCACCTTTACCAAGTCTGTCAGGAAACTGGCCTCCCATGCATAGATCTGCTCCCATTAGCACTCCTTAGAGTCAGATGCACCCCCAGGCCCTCAGGCTATTCATCTTTTGAAATTCCGTTTGGATGACAACCCCAATTTATCAAAACTTCAAGGGAAATCTCAGACTCCTAGTAGAAACTAGTCAGGATTCCACCCTCCAGCAGTTGGGAAAAACCCTGCCCCAAAGACCAAAAATGTCCTGTCTTGGGATCCCATCCCATTGGGCCACCCAGTATTCCAACACTTACCTTGAGACCTAGTTTGGGTAATAGACTGGAAAAAAGAGCCCCTCCAACCCACCGGGAAGGGCCCACATACTGTTATCCTTGTAATCTCCACTGCTCTCAAAGCTTCAGGTATTGCCCCTTGGATTCATCATGCTAGAGTTAAAAGGACACACTCTAATGAGAAACAAGACAACTGGACAACTCACCCCACACCTGACTGTTCTTTGAAAATCCAAATTGCCTGGAGCCACCGAGAATCACCATCACCCAACTAAATGGACTCCTGTTCCCTTTGGTTTCTACTCTTCTTTGGACTGCTTGGCTTGCTGTGTGGAACTGGACTGACAGCTACAGCTCCCAGAGACTGGAGTGTAGCTGAAAGGACACTAATCTTAATAGTGTATTTGTGTCTTGTAGGATGCTTTGCTACTTTAAGTTATTTTTCTTTCCTTGACTTGGGGCCACCACAAACCCCTACCCCTGCTGTACTGGGTGCCAAAAGGCCATAGTACCCACTGTTATACAGAGGTTAAAGCAGCTCAAGGGACAAAGGTTTCCTGTCCCTTTCTTTAGCTATCACACTTATGTGCCAGCAAAATGTTATGATGCCCAAACGGTTACCCTATCTTCAGAAAACAGACAAAAGTTCTGGATGGGTGCACTGAAACACTAGGATAACTGCAAAACCTGGGTTAACCTAAGGGAAACTATATGCTGGACCTATCTTCCACCAATAGGCATGCTAGATAGGGGAGGAGTGAAGGACCAAGCCCAGAAAGAAGTCCTAAAACAGGTTCGCACCAAACACATCCAACTACCAAAGGCCCCAAATATCAATATCAGTGGACAAACCTCACAGGACTCCACCAACTTACTCAGCTCATAGCCCCTGCTCAGCAGTTGGAACAGCTAGTCAACACCACTTATACCCTCCTCCTTAATGCTTGCCCAGATTCTAACATCTGTTGGCTGTTCATACCCCTCACAAGAAAAACTTTATAGGCACCCCATCTCCTCCAGGGTGGACCCCCAACCAAACCTTAGCTAAAATTAGAATTGAAGTTGCCCCTACTGGTCCCATGGCCCTCAGTGTCTGGCTAATTCTCTCAGAAGGCAGTAAAAACAATACAACCTGCTATCTAGGTAAAACCTTCAATTGAATATCAGAATCAGTTGGGACCATCCTTCAAACTTATGTACTAAAATAAAACAAATAACTTGACCCAGTGTAATCTCCCAGGATTGTTCTTCCTATGTGGAATCGCTGTACATAAATGTTTAGAAGCCTAATTTGACAGGGAGTCGCATCAGGGTGTTAACACTAGAAGTGTCAGTATACACTGAAAATGATCTAGAACAAGCCCTAAACCTATACCAAGAGCAGGCCAAATGAGCTCTGCTCACCACCAACCTTATAGGAGCAGGTATAGTCACAGGAATAGGAACTGGACTGGGAGGATGAGGTTCTTCCTTCAATTTTTATTACAAACTCTCCCAAGAATTAAATGAGGGTGTAGAATAGTTGTTTGACTCCCTAGTCTCCCTCCAGTGCCAAATCAACTCACTAGCTGCAGTAGCCATGCAAAATAGGAGAGCCTTAGACCTATTAGCAGCAGAAAAAGGAGATACATGCATCTTCCTTGGGGAAGAATGCTGCTACCACATCAACCAATCAGGAATAGTTTATACCAAAGTAAAAGAGCTAAGAGACAGGATTCAGAAAAGAAAAAGGGAGCTAGAGGAGTCACAGAGCTGGAATCTGGGACAATGGTTCTCTTGGCTTCTGCCCCTAGCAGATTCCTTAATCACTTCACTCATATAAGTCACATTTGGCCCCTGCATACTCAGTGCCTTTATCAGGTTCATTGAAACAGCAATAACCCAGAGAGTAACAGTAAGAGTTCTGGCCCTCAGAGAACATAAGCTATTTAGCATTAGTGATGCCCTATAAAAAGTATATAGGAGTGTCAAAGGGGGGGAAATGTTGACAAATAAAAAGCATAACCTTACAAAAATATCTAAAAAGTCACTCCTGCCCCCACTTCTGTAAATCAGCCTGTGAAAACATGGCTAAGCAGGAAGATATCTAACAAGTAACTCCTGCCCCTGTGTCTGTAAATCAGCCTGCAAAAGCACAGCCTTGCAGCTGCATTCTGCTTCTGTAACCCTGCTTGCAAAATTTTGCCTAAGAACACCTTAGCCAATGAGAAAAAGTTATGCTGATTCCACCTGAATTCCTATATAAACCTATGAAAACTGAAAAACAAGGCTCAGAATTTGGAGATTGACTCTCCTTTGGGCCCACAGATAATAAATTTGTTTCTCCACTTTTCTTGAATGCCAATTTTGTTTATTTTTCTGTGGTTCAGAACTCCTGGCTTTGCTGCAACACCAGAAAGCTGGGAGTTAGAGGATAAAAATGGCAACAAGAAGAGTAGAATTCATTGGTATTTATAAAATATACCAGCCTTTTCCTCCTGCTCTTTCTTTTATGATACATAGTGTACCACTATAATCCAGAGATTCAAGTAGTTGATTCAGGCAGTTCCTGCCAGTTCATTTGTTGTTTTGAAGGAGGCATTGATTACTGGAGAAACCTAATCCCAAATCTTTCCACAATCATCTTTCGTCATGCATTATTTTTTAAAACCCTTATATTTTTCTGATAAATTATCATTTTCAGGGATATAAAAGTGAAGGAGATGCTAATAAACTAAATCCAAAATTGAATTGTGTTATATTGAAGTTGTATTGTATTTAGGTAGAACCAACCTGATGCTTTTTCATTCCTGTATGAAATGTGTGGCTCTACAAGGGTTCTAACTAATGCCCTGTGATGGGGTTTTTGATTTATGCTTTCTTAGTACTGAGATTCCGGTTCTGTATATTTGTAGTCTTTTCAGAGACGGAGTGATTATCTCTTTATATTCCAATCCAATTCACATTCAAAATTTGGCAAATAATATTCAACTCCAATTTTATTACTTAACTCTATCCAATTGCCAAAGTCTCAGCTAATTTTTCCCTCCACCTAAAATGCCCTATGTTTTGGATGCAGTTAATCTTGCAGACATGCAAAACCCCCGCTTAGGAAATAATTACTTACAATTCAATACTCCCTAGGGGGGATTTTAATAAGTTGCAGTTTGTGTTCTCAGTGGAGGCACCTTCCACTGTTAGTTTTTGTTTTCTAAATATTGGCAGCTTTCTGGATCTACATTTTTAGCCTTGGATCTCACCCAACTTTAGAATTTGGCAGTGTTCTTTAGGGATAAAATTAGCCATTTATGTGAAGTCCATAATTTTTACATCTTGCTTTCCAACTATTCTGGAGTTCTAGTGGTTTCCTGGGTTTTTCTGGCCCAAAGAACCAACAATTTACTGTGGCCAAATACAATTTCTAATCTTTAACAAAAGATGCAATATAGCAAATGACCCCAGTGAAAACCTGTCTAGGAATGGTGTCACCTCTGAAAGGCTCTCTTCTTTCTTTAATTTTAATCTTTCTAGACTTAATTGCTTCTGTAATACTCTCTTATCTTTAGATCTAAGATTTCCTTCTGATTCACATTGGCTTTGACCGAACTGCCCACCCTGCTTCCTACTTCAGGTCACCACCAAGAATCTTCCTCTGTTTCACAGTTGTGTATGGCTTAATACATATATATATATATATATGTATTTTAATTCTCTTATTCCACATTAATAGTAGTAGTTTTCTTTCTCTTATCAAATTGTAACTTAAATGCCTTCCTGCACTATTGTTCGAAGTTCATAGGAGGATAGTATATTAAAACAAAAGTAAAACAGAATATTCCTAGTTTAGTATTTAACTTTTCTAAATTTTCTAAAGTACATGTAATCTTCACTAAAGAAAATTGCTTACCTACAGATATATTTTAATAAATTACAGATATCCTTCTCTATAGTAAATCTCCTTAGTTTTTTCATTAGAAATTTAACTCGTTTTTCCATCATCCTTTATACATTTCAGCTATACTTTTCTTAGCAAAGAGTAAATAAAAAAAGATATATTTTTCTTACATTTACCAAAATGTAATGTATTAATTTTTATGTATTAATTAAGCATTAATTTTTAAAGAATAAATCATCTTCATGGTTTGGATGATACATAGACAGAAATCTAGATTTTTTTTTCTTTAAATGGTTATGTAATCACATTTCTATAATTAGGTACTTTTTAGAAAGTCAGGCTTGCCATTGTTTCCATGGCTCCCATTTTATTATATAATAAATATTTCACACTGAAAGTTTGTGTGAAGATATTAAGATGTATGTTTGAACTCAAAGGATAGATATGATGAGGCACCTGCTGAATATTCATATGATGAGGCACCTGCGGAATATTTAGTGAATCAGAGGTACTAAACCATGTTGTCATCAGTCGGTGGTCAATGCTCTATCTTGATTCTCTTTTTGAATAGAAAATGAGAGATCCAGTTTTATCTCTTCAAGGAAAGAGATATTTTGTGTAGATTAAAATATTTTGAAAAACATTATTTATACTAACTTTTAAACTCCACTCGAGGAATTAGACTTCATATTAATTAAACATTTCAGGTTTCTCAGTAGATACTGTAATGTGACTCTTAATTTTTTTTGAGTTAATAATGAAGATATCTAATTAGCATCTTCTCTGCAAGAATTCCCAGGGTCCTACACTAATTCTCAGTAAATAGTCTCTTCTTATTAAAGAACAAAGGTAAATCTATGGTGATGTGGAGACGAAAACATTTTGCTTCACAAAAAGAATTAGGTACTCAATTGAGTGACCAGAATTTTTAAAAGAACAATCTATTTTTAAAATTTAATATCAATAAATTGAATATCTACGTTGTAAGTAAGCTGAATTCAGACATTTTTAATTTTAATTTATAGGAGTATCAGGGTAACATGTTTGAAATTTCCACGTATACTGATTAGAGAGATGTTCATTGGGGTTTCACATTTTACTAACTATTCCTGGATTTTAATGTGAACAAGGAATTCAGAGTAAGCAAGCAAAGAATCATTATATATTAGAAAGAAAGAAACACAATATTGGAGATGTCATTCCTATTACATTTATGCTTATAATACAAATAAAATTCACAACTTAGAAATAATAGAAAGTAAGTATTTTTAGCATTTTATTATTTTTGTATGAAGTTATTTCAATGCTATCCTTTACAGTCTCAATATGTGGTCATAAATTAAGATAATTAAATTCAGAATTAGAAATAAAGAACATATTTCCTTAATGATTAATATTTAATGTGCATGTGTAAAAGATTTACAAATTTTCTATTAGAATGGCATCATGAAAAAAATCTCAGTAATTTCTGTTAAAACAAAACACTGACTGGTACATATTACTTTATATTTAGGAAAAGATTAGGTACTTAAATATTACTGGATATAAAATATTATTTCATAAAATGTTCTAATAATATTGAAGGTGATTGAATAATTAAGAGAAATCATTCCTAATTTCATGCAAATTTTCAAGTTATATGTTGATTCTCATTTATATTGTGTTAAAATTCATAAAAGCTCATTACATAGAAATAGTTCTAATTAACAATAACAGAACAGAAAAACCAAGCAGAAATAGAAGCTTCAGAAAATGATCATTTTTTTAAATTAAATTTAAAAATTTTAGACTTGATTGGCAGCGTTAAGTGTGCAAGTATTCAGGAAAGTGATACCTTGCTGAAGAAGACTGAAAAGGAGATATTTCGATGATAAAGGAAAAGCAAGCTAATCTCACAAAAAGTTTTCTTGGGGATTCAGTATGATTACAGGAATTATTTCTCAATATGTTAAACAAAAGTTTAAATCAGGGACACTTAAAATATGTGGAAAAGGAAATATTAAGCCCATTATGTTGAAAAATAAAGATCTGAAAAGAGAATTTAGAAAATGAGTAGCCAGAGATGGTAATATAATAAACAAGATTAAGCCTGTGCTTGTACTACATGAAAAGGTATAAAACAGAGGAGGAAGGAAGTCTGAATTAGGTGATGAAATCCATACAACTGATGCTTGAAGAACACACTTGATCCCCGAATATTTCTTACATATTCCCTCTTCTTACAGATGGAAGAAGCACTATAGATAAACAAGTAATGTTAGAAAAATAGTAAGCATTCACATGACTAACTTGACTCTTTCATTTCACTTTCAAATCTATATACTCAGTGAAGCCTTTTAAACTTACAAATAATTATCTCTTTTTCCCAGATCAGATGTAATTCAGAAGGTTTTCAACTATGAGGAACCATACAATGGTGACAATGTTCATTCTTCTAGGACTGACAGATGACCCCAATTGGAAAATTGCGATTTTCCTTTTTCTATTTCTAACATATTTATTGAGTATCACTGGAAATCTGACCATCATCTTTCTCACCCTGGTGGATTCCCATCTGAAAACGCCCATGTATTTCTTCCTTCGGAATTTCTCCTTCTTAGAAATCTCATTCACATCTGTCTGCATCCCCAGATTCCTGGTCAGCATTGTGACTATGGATAAAACAATTTCCTATGATGCTTGTGTAAGCCAATTATTTTTTCTCATTTTCTTGGGTGCATCAGAGTTTTTCCTGTTGGCTGCCATGTCCTATGACTGCTATATGGCCATCTGCAAACCTCTTCATTATGCAACCATTATGAGCAGCAAAGTGTGCATCCAGCTAGTTCTTGGTTGTTGGTTGAGTGGGGTGTTAGTAATCTCTCCTGGACTTATAATGGGTTTGGATTTGGAATTCTGTGATGCCAATGTTATTGACCACTTTGCATGTGACTATTCTCCTGTCCTGAAACTCTCCTGCACAGATACCCAGGTCATAGAATTGTTAAGTTTTATTTTAGCCATTGTCACACTCCTGATTACATTGACTCTGGTGATACTCTCCTATGCCCACATCATTAAAACAATTCTGAAGATCCCTTCAGCCCAGCAGAGGAAAAAGGCTTTTTCTACATGTTCTTCCCACATGATTGTTGTGTCTATCTCCTATGGAAGCTGCATTTTTATGTATATTAAACCTTCTGCAGAGGATAGGGTATCTTTAAACAAAGGGGTGGCAATACTCAGCACTTCAATTGCACCTGTATTAAATCCTTTTATATATACTCTAAGAAATAAACAAGTGAAACAAGCTCTGAAGGATATGTTAAAAAAAAGTGCCTTCATGACTTTAAAGTAATAGTTTTGCCTTTTATAAAAGCTTAGTTCTATACCTTATAGAAAATTCCAGCATATATCAGCTACCGTTTTAACATATCCCTTTATTTTATTTTATTTTATTTTTTATGTGATAAGGATGAAAGATTGCCAGAAACAGCCTTTTAGTGCTAAAACCTGTATTCATGATATACCTTTATTCATCGCTATGCTCATTTAATTCTTTTAACTTAATTATTTGATTTTGTTTAACCTCAAGATATTACAATATGAATTCACTTTGGAAATATAGTATTTCCATGTTTTTCTAGAGTAAATGTGCTCACAATAAAGTCCACTTATGATTTTAACAAGTATTACTCATTTGAGTCTCCAGGAAAATTTTTTTCTTATATCACGCAGTGTATATATTGTAGCAAAATATTGGTGTTTCCAGAAAAGTAATAATGAGCTTCAATAGAAATATTCATATTCAGGCTTAATGATGACATCTAAAAAAATCTCTAAATTTCTGTTGATCAAGATATCGAAGGAGGATTTTTCATTTAAGAAAGAGGCTTTATATCAGAAGCTAACTTAATTTATCGTGGTAGATTATGCAAAGTCACACAGCAAGGAAATGTTAGAACTTAAATTTGCATCTAGGTTTTATCATTCAAATCACATGCAAATAATAACTGCAAAATTGCCATTACATGAGCATAATGGGATTATTTGATTTTGAAAATATGTGGGGATGAATGACAACTATCTTCAAACATTTGAAAATCCATCTTAGGAGGCAGAAAGATTGCCTCTGTATAATGGTAGAGGATATAAATAAAACTAATGTTTGAGATTTTTGAGATATGTATTTTTAATCATATAGAACTGTTATTCATCTGGTAATATTTTGCCATATTTTCTCCCACAATTGTATCTTTACATATGTCCTTTCATTTTCTGTTCTTACTTTATTTCTATTCCAAATACTGTACTGAATAATCAGACTCTCTTGAGAGGTTTCACTCCCTCCAAAAGCTATACTTTTATTCAGCATGTATCTCAACAAACCATTAAAAAAAGCATATTTATAAAATTAGAAAATCAGAAGAGTAAACTATGGAATTTTATTCTATCAAATTTTATTTCTTATAAAACAAATCCATCATTCTACTACTTTTACCTTGACTCATGTATTTTCATTGTATATACTTATAACAATTATTCAAGGTTTAGTTATTTGTGTTAGACAGTGGAATGTCAACTCAGTGAAAATAAGGGCTATAATTCATTCACCACTCATTTCACAAACCCTAGCTCATAGTCTGATACATAATGCTGCCCGATTATATTTAAATAGTAATGCCAACTCCAGAATTATAATATCATTTAAATTTATTTTAATGTTTGCTTGTTTTATCACCCCTTGTTAGTATTGTTTGTCTGAAAGTTTCCTGCATATATTCATGTTTATTTTTAAAGTAAACAAAAGGTATGTCTTATATTTACAAAGGCAATGCTGTTTATGATTTAAATGTGGTAACAGATATTTCACGTTAGTTACCTTTTCAATTCAATCTGACATTATTTTAATTTAATTGCCTGTTTAATAATCACTACATATTGTTTTTCACAGTTTAGCATGAGATATTTATCTATAGCAATCTATCACTTTCTATCTATATAAGAAATTATATTATATATAAAAATTTCATTCTTCCAGTAGTTATCTGTGTTGTCTCTTCTTTTCTATCATTTTTTTCTCCTTGAGTAATTCTAATCATCCACATTTTGGACTCTCCATTATTTTCATTATGTTAAATTCACTTTTGGTACTTCAAAAACTGTTCTTCTAATTTTGAGAAAGTTTTTTATGTTTGTTCTCCTAATCACTGTTTTTAATCTGCTACAATGCCAAATTTATTGGAATTTAAGGATTTGTCTTGTAATTCTATTTTAGCTTATTTCATTGCAAAGCATTACTAAGCATCTTCTTTTATGCTTTTTAAAATATCCTTGTTTCTTTTTCTGTCTCATTGGTGCTGTAACCCAGATTGTACTATTGTTTAGCTTTGTGTTTCTTTTTTAATAAAACCATATCTTTTTTATAGTGTTGAACTTGCCAATCTCTCAAACTTACTTCTGTATCTGGCACTTTTGAGAAACAGCTTTTTCTTCTTTTTCTTTTCTGCATCCCTTTTTTCTTTTCTTTCTTTTCCTTCCTCCTTCCCTCCTCCCTCCCTCCTCCCTCCCTCCCTCCCTTCCTCCCTTCCTCCCTTCCTTCCTTCCTTCCTTCTTTCCTTCCTTCCTTCCTTCCTATAGCGTTTTCTTCATTTTCTTTTTTTCTTTCTTTTCTCTCTTTCCCTCCCTCCCTCCCTTCCTTCCTACTGTCTTTCTTTTCTTTTTTGATAATGAGTTGGGTGCATGTTAATTTTTATTCATTCTATTTTGCTTTGTTTTATATATTACACACTAATGTTTTCTTTGTGTTTTTTTTCCCTCCCTTTCCTCTTTGTTACAGCCAAATCTTTTTCAATGTTATATATTTATAGAACAGACAGTGGTATACAGCTCCACTTATTATATCTCTATTTGACATATTCCACACTCCATTTTCCAGTTTGTTTTATCCTCTGAAATAAAAGAATCAATAAAAAATAAGAATTATCAACAGTTTCCCTAAAAGGTTTGTATTTGTGTGGGTCATTTCAAAATCTATGGAATTACCACTTTAACTGTGGCCCTATGTATTGATTAGTGAAACTCGACTATGAATGAAAACATTGCACAGACTATTTCACAGATTAAAACCTATGAGGTAGAGATAAAGCAGAAAATTTTCTTAGGAAACAAAACAAAACCCTGAATCTGGGATCAGAGAATGGAGAATTTTTGAAACATTTTCCTACTATTCTCATTTGTATTCAATTTCCTGAAGTGATTCCTTCATACATTTGTGTCAATGATGATTATTTTCATTTTCTTCTTATTCTGTTATATATTTGATTATTTTATAAATCCACAGCAATTATCCTTTTATAAGCAGTACTATTTATTGCATTCTTTGCAATTTTTTTAATGATGATGAGAGTTTTCATTATAAACTATCTGCAAGTATTTTATGACTATGCTGATAGAGATTTCAGAGGACAATTTTAACCAAGCTCCTCTTTAAATCCTAAAGATTCTGTTCCTAGAAACTAAACTACATCAGTTTCTACTTCTCCATTTTTCCATTGTCCTGAAGTTACTGAAAAATTCTGTCCAACAATATTCCTCTACCTATTCTCGTCATCAAATTTTATATACTTTTCACCATTTACAACAGCTTTACCATATTTTCAGATGAAGAAAAAATCTACTATGCATAATTTGGCATCTTGAACTAAAGGCTCCTAAATTACTATTTCTGCAGACAAGTCCTCTCTTATTTAAAGTGAGATTCTAAAAGTAAGCTGTTCTCTTAAAGTTATGAGATATGATTTCTATAGAGTTTTCTTGCAAACACAAACACTCTAAAAGCTAAAATGAATATTTCTCTTGCATGTGTTAGGAAGTCATGGTGGCCAAGTGGTTAAGTCATTGGACTCAAAATCTTGCATGTGTTAGATTGTACAGGCCTTAATCAAGTAGGGAAATGTGGAAATACTGGTCTGCCCATGCTTTAAGAAGATGATATTTGTAAATATTCACTGGAGATGGATTTAAAGACAGAAATAATATTGGAAGAGTTACTTTAGTTTTCTAGAGTTACAACTAGAAACTTTAGATATGCATACAATGACTTTTGCAAGGAAGCTCCAAGGTAGTATATCTGATGCCCTAAAAGTGATTTCTAATCTTTTCAAGTGCATTACAAAGCAACTTAATTTTAAAAATCACAAAAAGTACAAAACTAAAATTTTCGGAATTCCATACCCCATTTAGAATTAACTAATTTCTTCCTGTCATTCATGGAAACATAAACCTTTGATACTGGATAAAATGTAAACAAACCTATGCAACAAAATGAAAGTAAATTTGGTGGGCAGCATCATATAGAATTAAATTATTAATCTTAGTTAAATATTAATGATAACAACAACAGCCTTCTGGGAAGATGGAGGATATGAGAGGCAGAGGTATCACTCCTCTCCCCATCAAAATAGCTAGATGATAGGCAAAGACTGTCTGCAGACCTTTTCTGGAGCTCAGGACACCAGGATAGGTGATATTGCACTAAGATGAGAGAGGTGCAAAGTAAAGGAATCTCAGCTAACTGAAAAATACTGTGAGAAAATCATCAGCAGCATCTGGTTCCCACCCCTCCACACTCAGAGCAAACAGCAGCCTGTGGACTACAGTGGCTCTGGAATGAGAGAATTGATTACAGGGGTCCTCTTCTCCAGGAAAGGGGAGAGGGAGGAACAGATTGTAGCCAGTTAACTGGTCTGCTGCATTGGAGGGGTCACACTCTTCCAGGCCAGGTGGGACCATGACATTGTTTGCACTGAGAGTTGCCAGGGTGCTAAATATAATTTGTCTTCTCAAACATCCTCCCCACTGCCTTGGGCTGGTTGCTGAGGAGGCAGAGCAAGGGACGTTGCACCAGGCCAAGGGAGGAGAACAGTTTCTGAGAATGTTTTTTGTGGCACTCTGCCAGCCCTGAGGATATTGCTTCTGCACTACCCACTTGCGAGTTACATTGATTGTATCCCACCCTCAGCATCTTATGTCTGAGCTGAGAGGTCTGCCAAAGTGTGCCATCTTCTGGCAGACAAGAAAAGTATATGAAAACTAAAATAATAATAAATAAGTAAAAGAGACAACCAGGTACCTTTACTGATCCCCTCTTGAAGGACTTTGGAAACTGGCTTGCACCCCATTACTGGGTTCTTAACCCTGGTTTGAGGAGTTAAACAGGGTAAATCCTAAATATCTAGAACAATTTGAACCAAGAGTCAAAGAAAATGGTAGCATACAGCTACTTAAATGTGAATCCCTAAGCAAGAGAGGTAACTGAACACAGTAAACTCAGCATCAGAATCAGATCAGTAGACAACAGCAAAAACTTACAAACTGTACTAAGAAAAAGAGAGAGATGATGCAGGCAAAAGAGATACAGGACTTGAAACAACTAATCAATGATGTTCATACAAATCTAAATTAAAACAGGGAGTTTATGGGCAAAACAGCTAAAGAAATAAAAACATAAAGGAAGACACTGGGTAAGCTCAAAGGAAAATATGAAAGCTTCAAAAGAAAAAGATTAGCTTGTGGAAATGAAAGACAAAATAAATGAGATTTAAAATATAATAGAGGAGCTATTAAAATGGAATGGAAATCGTCAGAAAAAATTGATTTTTAATAGCAAATAAAACAATCAAATATTTAGGAATAAACTTAACCAAAGACATAAAAAAGCTGTAATCAGAAAACTACAAAACATTGGTAAAAGGAACCAAAGAAGACTTAAATAAATGGAATTCTGTGTTCATTGTTTGGAAGACTAAATATTGTTAAGATATCACTTCTATGCAAACTGATTTACAGATACAAACATTCCCTCCAAAAATTCCAACAACCTTTCTTGCAGAAATCAAAATCCAAAAATCAAATTTACTTAGAAGGATAAGGTGCCCAAAAAGTCAAAAATGCATTAAAACAGAACAAAATTGGAGGACTCTCATTTCCTGAATTTAAAGCATATTACTTAGCTATAGTAGTAAAAACAGCATGGAATCAGCATAAGGGCAGATGAATTGACCAATGGAACTGAATCAAGAACTCAGAAACTGACCTTCACATGTACAGCCAAATGATTTTTTTTAAAGATTTATTTTTATTTATTTCTCTCCCCTTCCCCTCCCCCTCCAGCTGTCTGCTCTCTGTGTTGTCCACTTCTGTTGTTCTCAGCAGCACAGGAATCTGTGTCTCTTCTTATTGTGTCATCTTGCTGCATCAATTCTCTGTGTGTGCAGCACCATTCTTGGGCAGGCTGAACTTTCTTTCACGCTGGGCGGCTCTCCTTAGGGGGTGCACTCCTTGCACGTGGGGATCCCCTGTGCAGGGATGCCCCTGCATGGCACGGCACTCCTTGCGCACATCAGCACTGCATGTGGGCCAGGTGCACATGGGTCAAGGAGGCCCGGGGTTTGAACTGCAGACCTCCCATGTGGTAGATGGACACCCTAACCACCGGGCCAAGTCCACTTCGCAAGCCAAATAATTTTTGAAAGTTCTGGTAAGCCCACCTAGCTGGGCCAGAAGAGTCTATTCAAAAACTAGTGCTGGAAGAATTGGATAGCCTTATCCAAAAGAAAGAAAGAAAATCCCTGTCTCACACCTTATACAAAAAAAAAAAAAAACTCAAATAGTTCAAGCACCTAAATAAAAAAAAAAATAGCCATAAAACTCCTAGAAGAAAATGAAGGAAAACATCTTCAAGATATTGTGGTAGGTGGTAGTTCTTAAACCTTGCAACCAAATCATGAGCAAAAATAAAATAAAAAAATAGATAAGAGGAAACTCCTCCAAACTGAACACTTTTTGTCCTCAAAGAACTTTATCAAAGGGTGAAAAGGCAGCCAACTCAATGGGAGAAAATAATTCACAATCAAATATCTGATAAGCATTTAATATCAATGATATATAAGATCATACAATTCAAAAATAAAAAGACAAACTAGCCAATTAAAAAATAGGCGAAAGACTTGAAAAGACAATTGTCCAAAGAAGAAACATAAATATAGAAGAAACACATGAAAAAATATACAACATCACTTATGATTAGGGAAATGTGAATCAAAACTACAATGAGATACAATTTCACATCTATTATACTGGGTGCTGTTAAAAGTCAGAAAACACTAAATGTTGGAGAGCACGTGGAGGGATAAGAACACTCATTCCTTGTTGGTAGCAATACAAAATGGTATAGTCACTGTGGAGCCTTGTTTGGCAATTCCTAAAGAACCTGAATATAGACTTGCCATGGAACCTGGCGAAACCATTGCTTGATATATACACAGATAAAGCTGAGAGCAGTTACTCAAAAATACATCTGCACACCAGTGTTCATAGCAGCATCATTCACATTAGCCAAAAGCTGGAAACAACCTAAGTGTCCATCAACTGAAGAATGGATAATCAAATTTTGGAGCATGCACACGATGGAATATTATGCAGTATTAAGAAGAACTGAAGCAATGAAACATATGACAACATGGTTGAGTCTTGAGGACATTATGTTGAGTGAAGCAAGCCAGACACAAAAGGACAAATACCATATGATTGTTCTATTATGAACTAAATATATTATAAGAAATATAAATGTATTTAGTGAAATAGGAATACAAGGAAAATTGCATATATAAGACATTTTTCTTTGAAGTTGAACAAATGTTCAAATGTAGGATAATACTATGAAATGTTAATATCAGACCAAAAAAAAAAAAAAGCAAAGCATTATACTGACATAAGGAGATCAGGCACAGAGTATTATATATTGTATGATTTCATTTATATAAAATGTAAATATAAGTAAATTTATTAAGATAAAATTAGATTAGTGGTTATGTAGGGCTGGGGAAGGTATACTAAGGGTCATGGTGACTTTCTTTTTGGAATTTTGAAATGATGAATGTAAAATATTGTCATTAGAATAAAAGCCATTGATTACACACATTGGCTAGAGCAAATTTCATGTGAATATATCTCAATAAACTGCTTAATAAAACAATAATTGTGCAAGAGTTGCCAGAAATAGAAACTATGTACAAGAATTTTACCTGTTTTTTATTTACTATTATTATTATTGAAACAATGATTGAAATGATGAACACACAAATCTGTGGTTATATCAAATACCATTGATAGTATACTTCATATGAATTATATGTTTTATTAATATAGATCAATAAAATTGATTTGTTTAATATATATATATATATTTATAAAAGAGGGGTGCACAACAGCAGATCTGAAATCATGGAAGAAAGAATCAGTGAGCCAAAAAACATAACAGCTGAAATTGAGAACACAGAAGATCAGATCAGAGAATGAAAAGAACGGAAAAATTGAGCAGTGACACAGGAGTTGACTGATAGCATGAAGCACAAAACAATACATGTTTTGGGAATTGCAGAAGGAGAAGAGAAAGGAAAAGGCACAAAAAGAATATTTGGAGAAATAATGACTGAAAATCTCTCAATCTCATAAAAGACATATATGTATATGGCCAGGAAACAACGTATACTCCAATTACAATAAATCCAAAAAAACCTAACCCAAGACACGTAATACTCAGAATGCAAAGTGCCAAAAATAAGAGAAAATTCTGAAAGCAACAAGGGAGAAGTGAAGCATCACATACAAAGGACATACTATAAGACTTGGTGCAGATTTCTCTTCAGAAACCATGGAGTTAAGAAGGCAGGGGTATAATATAATTAAGGTACAGAAAGAGAAAAAGTGCTATCCAAGAATTCTTCATCAGTCAAAACTGTCCTTCAGATATGACGGTGAATTTTAAATATTAACATAAATTAAAAGTTCTTAAACAAGAATACAACTCTGCAGGAAACACTACCGGGGGGGGGGGGGGGGGGGGGGAGGGGGCGGTTGCAAACAGAAAAGAAAAGAGAAGAGAGAGAAAGTCTTGGAGGAAAGTGTAGAAGTGAAGACTACCAGAAAGGGTAAACAAATGGGTAAAAAGATGAACAAAAGTAAGATATAATATATGAAAGTCAAAGGCTAACAGGTTGAAGTAAGTAATGCATTTACAGTAATAACATTGAATGTTAAAGGATTAAACTACCCAATCAAAAGACATAGGCTGACAGAATAGATAAGGAAACATGAGCCATCAATATGCTGTCTGCAGGAGACTCCCCTTAGATGCAAAAAGCCTGAAAGTGAAAGGGTAGAAAATGATATTTCACATAAATAATAACCAAATGAGAGAAGGGTTAGCTAATGGTTCTAACAAGGCAGACTTTAAAAGCAAAAAAGTTATAGGAGATGCAGAAGACCATTATATATTAATAAAAGGGACAATCCACCAGAAAGTTGTAAGTCATAAATATCTATGCACCAATTAGAGTGCCCCAAATTAAACGAGGCAAACTCTGACAAAAATAAAAGAAGAAATAAGTATCTCTGCATTAATATTTGAAGACTTCAGCACACCACTCACATCAATTGATAAGAGAACTAGACAGAAGATCATTAAGGAAACAGAACTTGAAAAATATGATAAATGAGCTGGACCTGACAGACATACACAGAGCATTGTACCCCAAATCAGCAGACTCTACTATCTCAAGTTTTCATGGACCTTTTTCCAGAATAGAACACATGTTGGACCACAGCACAGTTCTCAATAAATTTAAAATGATTGAAAATGCACAAAGCCTCTTCTCTTATCATAATAGGATGAAGCTAAGAATCAAAAATAGGTGAGAAAGGGAAAAATTCACAACTGTTTGGAGGCTAAACAGCACACTCGTAAACTATCAATGGGTCAAAGAAGAAATTGCAAGAGAAATTAGTAGATATCTTCAGACAAATGAAGATGAGAACATAACTCATCAAAACTTATGGAAGGGAGCAAAGGCAGTGCTGAAAGGAAAATTTATAGTCCAAAGATTTAACTGCACATCTGTTGGAACTAGAAAAAGAAGAGCAAAATATTCCTAAAACACGCATAAAGAAAGAAATATTAAACAGAGCAGAAGTAAATGAAATTGAGAGAAAAAAATCAATAGAGAAAATCAACAAAACAAAAACTGGTTCTTTGAGAACATCAATAAAAAAACTTAAAAAATCTTTAGCAAGACTAACAAAGCAAAGAAGAGAAAAACTTCAAATAAAATTAGTAATGACAGGGGGGACATTACAACTGGCCTTACAGGGATAAAAAGGATCATAAGAGGATATTACGAGAAATTGTATGTAAACAAATTAGACTGCTAGATGAAATGGACAAAATCCTAAAAATGTACAAACAACTTATATTGACTTTACAAGAAATACAGGAACTCAGTAAATCAATCACAAGTAAAGTAATTGAATCAGTTATCAACAATCTTCCAACAAGTAAAAGTCCAGGATCAGATTACTTCTGAGGTGAAATCTTCCAAACGTTTTGAGAAGAATCAATACCAAATCTGTTTAAACTCTTCTAACAAATTGAAAAGGAGGGCTAATCACCCAACATATTTTATGATGCCAGCATCACCTTAATACCAAAGATAGATAAAGATCCTACAAGAAAGAGGTTGTTGATGTGGGAGGAGTGGGCTGAGGGGGTGGGTGGTATATGGGGACCTCATATTTTTTTAATGTAACATTTAAAAGAAAATAAAGAAGAAAAAATAATCTAAAAAAAAAAAAAAGATCCTGCAAGAAAAGATGAATCACTCTAAGGGATATATGTGCACAAATTCTCAACAAAATACTTGCAATTCAAACCCAAAAATATATAAAAAGAATTTCATACCACAATCAATGGGTTTTATTTCTGTTATGCAAGGGTGGTTCAACATGAGAGAATCAATGAACATAATATGCCACAATAACAAATCAGAGGAAAAAGCCACATGATCATCTTGATGTAAAAAATGCATTTGAAAAAAATCCAGCAACCTTACTTAATAAAAATACTTCAAAAGATAGGTATAGAAGGAAAGTTCCTCAATATAATAAAGGGTATATATGAAAACCCACAGTCAACATCATACTCATTGGAGAGAGGTTGAAAGCTTTCCCTCTAAGATCAGGAACAAGACAAGGATATCAAGTGTCACCACTGTTATTCAACATTGTGCTAGAATTTCTAATTAGAGCAATTAGGCAAGAAAAATAAATATAATAAAAGGCATCCAAAGGAAAAGAAGAAGTAAAGCTTTCACTATTCACAGATGACGTGATTCTATATTTACAAAATCCTGAAATAACTACAACAATACTCTTAGAGCTAATAAATGAGTTCAGCAAACTGGCAGGATACAAGATCAACTTAGAAAAAACATACACTAGTAATGAGCAAGTTAAGAGGAAATCAAGAAAACAATTCCATTTACCATAGCAACAAAAAGACTCAAATATTCTGGAATAATTTAAACCAGGAATGAAAAGTATCTGTATTAAAAATCTAAAAACAAAACATTGCTAAAAGAAATCAGAGAAGATCTAAACAAAAGGAAGTACATTTTGTGTTCATGGATTGAAAGATTAAATATTGTGAAGATGTCAATTCTACCCAAATTGATTTATATATTCAATACAATACCAATCAAAATTTCTACAGCCTGCTTTACAGAAATAGAAAAACCAAATACCAAATTTATTTTGAAGGGAAAGGGAGTCCTGAATAGTGAAAAAACCTCCAAAAAAGATTAATGTCAGAGTACTCACACTTTCTTGCCTTGAAGTGTATTGTAAAGCAACAGTGGTCAAAACAGCATGGTATTGTCATAAATGATAGACACAATGATTAACAGAATCAAACTGAGATTTCAGAAATAAATCCTCACCTCTATTGCCAACTGATTTTTGATAAGCCTAACAAGCCCACTTTTTTGGGACAGAACAGTCTATTTAACAAATGGTGCTGGGAGAATTAGATACCCATAACCAAAAGAATGAAAGATGACTCCTATCTCACTCTCTCTACAAGAATAAACTAAAAAAGGATCAAAGACCTAAATAAAAGCCAAGACCATAAATGTCCTAGAAGATAATGTATGGAAACATTCACAAGACCTTGTAGTAGTTGGGGGTCTCTTAAATCTTACACCCAAAGCATGAGCAACAAAAGAAAAAATAGATAAATGGGACTGCCCCGAAATTAAACTCTTCTGCATCTCAAAGGACTTTATAAAGAGGGTATAAAGGCAGCCTACTCAATGAGAGAAAATATTTGGAAATCACACATCTGACAGGGATCTAATATTCATTATATATAAAGAGATCCTACAACTCAACAATAAAAAGACAAATGACCTAATTAAAAATAGGCAAAAGACCTGAATAGACAATTTCCAAAGAAGAAATACAAATGGAAGAGAAAACACATGAAAAAATGTTCAACGTCACTGCCTGTTAGCAAAATGCAAATTGAAACTACGAGATATCATTTCACATGTAATAGAATGGCCACTATTTCAAAAAGCCATAAAATTACAAGTGTTGGGGAGGATGTGGATAGATAGGAACACTTATTAACTGTTGGTAGGAATGGAGAATGATATAGCTAGTGTGGAAGTCTGTTTTGTGGCTCCTAAGGAAGTTAGATAGAGACCTACCATGGGACCTGGCAATACCATTACTAAGTCTATACACAGAGGAACTGAGAGCAATGACATGAAAAGTCATCTGCACACCAATGTTCATAGCAACATTATTCACAATTGCCAAAAAATAGAAACAACCCACGTGTCCATCACCTGATGAATGGATAAAGAAATTGTGGCATATATCTACCCATAATGGAATCTTATTCAGCTGAAAGAATAAAATCAATTATCTAGCACCTGACAACATGGATGAACCTGGAGAATATTTTTTTTATGTTGAGGGAAGCAAACCACGAACAGGAGGACAAATATTGTACGATTTCACTATTATGAACTGAATATAATGAGCAAACTCATGGAGTTTATAGCTAGAATATAAGACACCAGAAAATAGAATGTGGCTAAAGAATGGAAAGCTGAGGTTTAATCTATGTAGAATTGGTAAAAACTTGTTTGTAAATGTATGGAAATGAATAGAAATGATGAAAGCATTTCATAGGATTTTTAATTGGTATGACTAACATATGGGTATAATAAAGGTTTATTTTATTTTATTTGAATACTGAAAATGTTCTAATATTGATTGGAGTGATGACTGCACAAATCTATAATTTTACCAAATGTCATTGATGGTACACTTTAGACAAATTACATGGTTTGTGAACAACAACAAAAAAAATAGAGTGGTTGATGGAAAATACATCAAATGTAAGGTATGGACTATAGATGATAATAATACTTTGACGATGCTGTTTCATGATTTGTTACAAACATTTCACAACAATGGATGTTATTTGTGGTGGGGTGATGTATGGGAGCATTCTATGATGTTATGCATGCTTGTATTATAAGTTTCACAACTTTACTATATATATTACTTATGTATGTTCATATATGAATGGTATACTTCAAAATTGTTTTTAAAATGAAAAAAATATATAACAAATCAATGTAAAATCTACACACGCCCTTGGTGAACCTCAACTAACAGCATTTATCCAGGGAAAATCATCTAAACTTGCATCAGCATAGAGTTGCATGATGTACTTATTCATTGAACAAATGTTTATACAATATAAGCCAGTGTTTTGGGATCTGAAAAGGTAGTGTTGAACTCACTTGCAAAGTAAATTCTGTATAAATTATAAAAGAGAAAATATAATGTATTATAACCTTACTATGTCATAAGCTAATCACTTGATGAAATGATTGAAATGTCTCATCACCAATTCTGAATATTTTAATTGCTTGAAATGAGGTAAAAATTGCCTAGAATATAATGTACCCAATTTCAATATAAATTATAATGAGTTTGGTCAAATGGGTATATCTCTCTCTATATATAAAAATATAGATACATAGATAGATAGATATCTGTCATATATACATATATAACCACAAGAGAGGGAGAGATCTGATAATTTATGATTGATAGATTATAAATAAATGAATCAAATAATCACAAAATGGGATCAGATGTAAAGTGAAATTTAGTAAACAATATACTAGCTGTATCTCTATATAATTACTACAATGAATAGGAGATTATCTACAGAATATTCTTTTCCATTATGTCTTTTATTACTCTGGGAAGAAGTTTCATTGAACAGTTCAAACATATATATTACACCTGAATAAATAGCTATGAGAATGCCTTTCCCAATAACAAACTAAGGAAAAAAGTCCCCGGAGATATAAAACACTAAGGAATGTACACCACACTTAAACAGAAACATATTTAATTGGTTAGCATTGGGAGATTTACTGAGATGGTTAAGAAAAATAGCAAAATAATCAAGGGAATTTATTTGAGTTTGTAGAGTATAGAGCTGGCAGACACATTCTCATTATTATAACAAGTCCTAAAGATGGATGAACTGCAAATTAATGACTTTGTTGTAAAAGCATACAAAAATTAAAGTTGCAGTACAATCAATTAACTTCAATAGCTAGAGGGAGATGGGTTCCTAGAGGGAGAAACAGGAACCAAATCTTATTTATATGTTACAGAAACCAGCCTTAACATCATATTAACCTGTAAAAAGATCCAGTCTAAACAGAGAATTTTAATGAATTGCTAATGGCTGAATGTGACCTCCAGGGGAGTGTGAAACCTCTAGGGGTCCCAGAGAGAGGGGGATTTGGACTCTCTTTCACATGTTTCCTGCAGGAAGCCCACCAGCTTCTCACAGGTTCAATAAGAAAGAATGCTGTGCAAGCATGCCCCCTGGTGCTGGCTGGGGGAGGTGAACAGCAGCCCATTTCACACTCTGCTGAGACCCTTTACCCTAAGGCCTCTATGGAGTGACTAACCTTCAAGGAAGGACCACAGCAATGTAGTAGAGGGCAGCTGCTGTGGGAATGGAAGGGCAATCACCATGAAGTTATGTCCCAACCCATCTCCCTTATCTCTATTTTGGGACAATGCCTCAGACTTAAGGGAGAAGAACCATGAAATTGTAGCCTAAGGGCCCTGGTGGAAATCCAAATGGTTGGGGAAGAGGAACAGGAGGGAGAAAATGTAACTTTGGGAAGGGCAGGAAAATTTGTGAAGGCCACAAGCCAATGAACCATGTTCATATTACTTGCGTAAGACCAGCTTAATTAGCAGATCAGAACATGACACCTTTTCCTGCCTCCTGCTGTCCATACCATGCTAACAAGTTCGGAATGAACATAAGAGCGGAATTCACAGCAGGGCTGCAAAAGACAGATTCTCTCTGGGAAGAGTGCGAAGTTGAGGGGCAAAGACAAGCAGTAAGACTCAAGCCAAGAGGGTACAGATGTTCAGAAAAAAGCCCTATGGCTAAGTAGGCCACAAAATAAACAAGTATCACTAAAGAAATCAGAAATTTTTGGTAACTGAAGATAGCCATAGAAACAACAAACTACAAACAAAATCCAAACCTGGCTAGATTAGTGCAAATGTTCATACTAATTGCCCACCAGTAGGAAAGGCATGTTCAACCTCGAATATAGTTACAAAGTATAACCCCACTCTTAACAATATCAAATTCTTACCACAAAAAGTAATGACACATACTAAAAGGGAAGATATATCATCCAAAATAAAGAAATCAGACATCAGAACTGGAATCTGATACGACAGTGATATTGAAACTATCCAACAAGGAAATTAAAATGGAAATAAACTTGATTGATAGGTGAAAGACTAGTGGTCAAAATAGATAGCATATGCAGTTTTATAAGTAATTTCAGCAGAGAGATGAAAACTATAAGAAAGATTAAAGTGGAAATACTAAAAATAAAAAAAAATAAGAAAAAACACATAGTAACAGTGATGAAGAGTCCTTTCCACAAGACATACTTGAAGACTAAGCACAGCCAAGGAAGAATCAGTGAATTTGAAGCTAGGTCAGTAGACATCACCAATTCTAATCTAATGCCATGTGGATCATTCTAGCTATCTCCAATTTTTTCAATCCAACCTCCAATTCCAGAAATCAGAAACCAGACTCCCACCATCCAACATCCTTTTTTTTTTAAAAAAAATCTTTTGTATACATAGAGTTGTTTTAGAATTGCTAACCTATAACTGTGGGGACCAACTTTGCCAACTAGGACACATCACTTATGTGATGTTCTTTTTATTTTTACTATGCACAAGCATCTGCAAAGTCACTTAGTTCAGCAATTTTTTATCCATCCCTTTTCAGTTTGGCTATACCATACAAATTGTCATACTTCTAGATTATTTTTAGCAGTCTAAATTCCATTCTCAGGTCCCTCTATCTTATATAATATTTTAAAATTTGCATACATTGAAGTTTAGTCTTTGTATTTGAGAATTTTATGAATTTTGACAAATTCATAATGGCATGTATCCATCACTTTGGTATCACAGAGAACAGTTTCACCAACCCCAAACCCATGGTTTTACCTATTCAATTATTTCTCCCTCCCAAACTACTGACAACCACTGATCTGTTTATTATCTTTATAATTTGGTAGTTTCTAGGATATCAATGTATGTAGGCTTTTCAGACTGCCTTCTTTATTTAGCAATATGCATTTAAAAGTCCTCTACATTGTGAATGGATTGAGAATTTTCAAGCTTAATTTTTTAATCACTGAATAGTCTTCTATTGTTGCTCTAAAGTTTTTTGTTTGTTGACTTTTAATCTATTCATCTTTTGGGGGATATAACGCTTGTTTCCAGTTTCTGTTGATTGTAAATAAAGCTTCTATAAAAATTTACAGGCAGGTTTTACTGTAGCCAGAAAAAAATTATTACCATATTATTTAAAATTATAATAAAATTATCTATAATGCATATATAAAATCATTTTATGGATTATAAAATTGATATTATTGATAGCATCTATTCACTATTCTCAGTGAAACATAGTATTTTTTAATCAAAAATATACTTTCCAGTTGCTGAGGTACATGTTAATTTCATGGGAAACTGGAGGATATTTCAACTCTAATTATTTTCAATTAGATGTGTATATTTTAGAATAATAAATATTACCTTTTGGAGAAGGCCCTGATGATTATTGATCAGCTTTTATTAATGATATTACTATGAAACATGGCAAATGATAAATGTCAACAAATACATCTTCCAGATTTTGCATTCTAATAAACTTTAAAAAATGATAAAAATTTAGCTTTGCTATAAATATTTAAAACAGGCCGTTTTGGTGTGTCCAACCCAGTTTCACACAGGTTTCCATCATGTGCTAACCAACATCAGCTAGGGAAGAGCTGATTCACCCGACATAGCTGCTCCCTGCATCCTTCCCCTCCTAAGGCCTTTGGTCACCTCCAAATGATGTGACATGTGTGGCTGAGTCTTCCCTGTCATGTGAGGTCTCACTCCTTGTCACTATCATGAAAGAAAGGAACCTCAGCGAGAACACTTAATGGGGCAGAGGCCAGGCTAATGTGAGGAACTGTTAGTTGGCAGGAGCTAGAGACATCCATTTCTGGTTTTTTTCCATGTGCAAATAATGAGGTTTTTTGGTTTATTTTTTTCTTTTTGTTGTTAATGAGCTTCACTTTTTAAAACAGTTTTATATTTACAGAAAAATTGTGAGGATAGTACAGAATTCCCAAATAATCTACATCTAGTTCCCTCTGTCAGTAACATTTTACATTAATATGGTACATTTGTTACAAATAATTAATGAACATTGATACTTCCTTATTATTACTGATACATTATTATGAATCAAAGTCCATATGCCATTCAAATTTTCTTAGTTTTTACATAATGTCTTTTTCTGTTCAGGATCCCATCCAAGATACCACACTATATTTATTTTTGTTGCTGTTGTTTTGTTTTGTTTTGGTTTGGTTTTTAGGTGTTTTTTTTTTTCTCTTTGTTTTTTGTTTATTTTTAAAGAAGCTTTAGAATACATAAATGTTACATAAAAATATAGGGGATTCCCATATGCAGCACCCCTCCCCCTCCCATAATTTCTCACAGTAACAAATAAATTTTTTGTAGTTAAGAGATTTCAAAGTAAGTAGGGAGGTCATTCCAGAGGTTAAGCTTATGCATGCCTCAGCAGGATTTCATTGACTGCCACAGTAAACAGTGTCTCAAACAGTGGGGCTCTTGAGGGCCCTAGAAGCATCCAGATACTATAAGCAGGACAGACAGGCACAGGAATTTGATACCCTGTCAGTGGGCCTTACTTTGGAATTTATGCTCCCCAGTGTAACAGAGTTAGACTAATTATAGTTTTCCTACATAGGGCTCTTCTGCCCTTTTAATTTGAATCTATAATTAGCACTTTACTTGTTATATATACATGTCCAGAAACTTAAAACTTTGGTCCTTTCATTTGCCAGATAAGAAGTTAAGTCCAGGTATGTTATTGGGACACACTGCAGGGAAGATGACAAGAATCTGACTTTGGGAAATGCCTCCAAATCCGATCTCTTCTTGGTTGTGTGGAGAGGCACCAGGAGGTTCTGTCAAGTCCTTATAGTTTTGATGCTGCTCACTGTGGTGACTCTTGTACAAGTACTGGAGTTGAACACCCCTCTGCTTCTCTTCTTGACTTTTTCTTTGACCCTAATAAGCTTTTATTAGAAATGGAAATCCATTGTTTTGGTTTTAATTAAATATATAATTTATTTTTGCACATTGTAAAATTGTGTATCCTCAATAAATATTTTATTTTATATTCTACATCAACTATTCTCTTGAATAATTTCATTTTTCTAAATGTAGAGGCAGCAAAATTTCAAGATTTTAAATTTATTCCATTATTATATATAATATACATTTATATAATCAAAGCAATTTGCTAATAAGAAATGTCTTCTTAACTTTCTTTTGATGTACCCAATGACTGTTGTTGAGCTGACATCATTCACACATTTGTGAACTACCTCTGCTAATGGAGACAATGTTTTATCAGTTATTGCTTTACAAATATTTTCATGCATATATAAAGAAACTTGAAATTGAAAACAAGGTACACTTATTTAGACATATAACTATTTGACCTAAGTGAAAAGTCAAGGTTAATAGACAGATATGTAAATACACCTTCAGGATGCTTTCATGATTAAATCTTAATCTTTAGGGAGATTTTTCAGAAGATGACCAGTAATTTTAGAGAAGTTCCTTTTGATTACTCAGAATCTCTGTATCTTTAAGTTTTCATGCTTTACTATGTCTCCATCATGCTAGATGATAAATGTCAACAAAAATTTGGCAAGTTACACATTGTGCAAAATGCAAATTCAGTGATGATTATTCCATAGTCATGAGATCCCTTTTCATTCATTACTGCTTAGAAGTTTATTTCAGATGAAAAATGAATAATATATACTAAAAATTGTCAATGTTGTTGGGGATTGAATTATTTCCTCCCAAGAGGATTGTTCAGGTTCTAACCCCTGGCCCAATGATTGAGATCCCATTTGTAACAGGACCTTTGAAGCTGTTATTTGTTTAGGTGTGTCCAAACTGAAAGAGTATAGACCCTAATCCAATATGGTAATTGGACAGGGGAAAAGGGCACCTTGGAAGGTAGCCAGATGATAGATGTAAATGGGAACTGAAGAAGAAAGGAGAAAATGCCATGTGCATTGCCATGTGACTGAAAAACAAGGAGCCCCAAAGATTGCCAGACAACAGGAAGATACTGACCCCAGGTAGAAGCAAACCCTTTAGTCTGTCCAACTGTGAGCCAATACACTCTTCTTGTTATGCCAACTCATAGTATGGTATTTGTTTTAGATGACAAACCAAAACAAATGGTCACCATACATGCATACAAGAAATGGCAAAATGAAAAATAAAAACTTTACTAAGAAAGTTCAGACTACTCTCACCCTCTATAATCTATGCAGATTTTTTTCACAACTTCTAATTCAAGAGTTTTCCACTGACCCAGCCATCAGGCCACCTAGGGATTTAAGTCTTGAAGTCCATTGCAAGGAATGGCAGAACTGGCTGGTACTTCATGTAAGTAGTGGGTACCACAATTGTCCGATATGTCTCACTGCTTCCACCCTCCAACTCCGTATTTGAAAGAATTTAGCTCTACCTATTCACTTACGTCCTGGTGAAATTGTGGTTAAAAAGAATAAGGAGAATAGTGATAGTTTGTTCTTGATTGTCTTTGAAATTTAACCTGTATTTAATTAAAAATGATAGCCATTTATGAATCACGACTTACTTTGGGACAATATAAATGCAAAAGTTAGAATTAAAAAGTGTAAGACTGCCAAACCAAGCCTTAGTAATTTTATAACAATAGTTTTTTTAAAAATGAAATATCCAGGAAATTCAAAATATCAAGGATTGTCAGTGCAATAGGTGTAAATCCAAACTTTAACAGAAAATCAGGAGTTATTGTCACCGATAATGTGTGAATTAAATGAACAATTTTCAAATGGAGATGCAGCAAAATGTATGAGGAAAACTAGTGTGAGGAAAAAAAGGTATAGGAAAATAAGCCCCAAGAAAAAAAAAGTGAAACTCTTCTCTAATTTATAAAGCTTAATATTGAAATAACTCACTTATGGAGAGTAGATTCATAAAACTTTCATGATTGTCTTGGTAATTCTCAAATGTACTCTTTGTTTAAAATGATAGCAAAATTTCCTGGTTGTTGAACACTTTCATTATCTTTTTAATATTGCAGACCTCTATAGAATCAAATGAAATGGATAAGGCATGGTTGTACTATAACTGTTCTTGAAAAGTAGGTTCTTAAAATGCTTCTTAGGTTATACTATGTACGAAAAATGTGACCATATGTTGCTCAAATGTCTTTCAAAATTATTGTACAGAGTGGGAAAAGGTAAGGACTAATCACAAACCCTATGCTTGAACTAGTAATAGTTCATAAATTATTCATAATCTTTCAGTCTAAGAGACACAATCAAATTCTCCTTTATTCACCTTAAACATCTAACACTTAACAGTGATTAGGCTTGAGGTGCTCAGAAAGGAACTTGTACAGAATTATTTCACTAAATTAAAAAGAATCCAGTGCATTGGACGTTATAGAGTGCTTATTTAGCATTGAGGTTGCAATTCAGAATGTGGGAATTCAATTGCAAGGAAAACACTATAGTTGTGGTTAACTGAGTGAATGGTTGAATGCCTGAATAAAAAATGAGCAAATGTCTGATCTAATGTGATGTATTACAATTTTGGTAATTTCATTCATCTATCATCAAATAGTTGTTTAACTACTATCTGCTGGATAATAACTCATAAAGAGAGTATTTAGAGCTCACTTGTGATTACAGTAAACTGATAATCTAGCTAAAGAGACAAGTATGCACATGTGTGGTGAATCTTACAAAGTTTGTTGTTATTAAGACTGAAAAGTGTGTAAGTAATATTTGCTGAAGTGCTGAACTACATGGTAACAATAAGGATTGAGTTGGAGTGCTTTACCTAAACTGCAGACCGTACAGATTCAGGGGAAAAAAAATAGAGCAGGAAAAGAGACTGGAGTTACTCCAATTTTCACAAAAATGGCTTTTAAATGATCCACAAGAGATTGTTATTAATTTCTTTGTTAAACGTTAACAAGCTACTAGGAATGCATGTGATTGCTTAACAATTCAACCCCCCACAGTTTTATGAGGTCTAATTGTTATTTGTTTTCTTTTTACCAGGAGTTCTAAGAGCCTACTACTTCTCCATACACAATGGAGACAGATTCCCCATGCTCATATCACAAGGCCACTCAGAAATAGTTTGACCTTGAACATATTTAAATGGTCTGTGTCTGAGTTTTCCATTTAAAAAATGTTTTAAATTGTTAAAAGGTATTTAGATTACATAAATATTACATAACAAATATGGGGGATTCCCATATGTTCAGCTCAGCACATTGCCCACATTTACCCCTTAACAATATCCTTCATTAGTGTGGTACATTCGTTGCAATTGATGAACACATTTTTCAGCATTCCCACTAAGCATGGATTACAATTTACATTGTAGTTTACACTTTCTCCCACACAATTCTGTAGGTTACGGCAAGATATATAATAGCTTGTATCTGTCATTGCAATGTCATTCACAATTCCCAGGTGCCAGAAATCCCCCTGTATTATACCTGTTTTCCTTCTCCCTGACTTCAAAACCTCCAGTGGCCACTGCTTCCACTATCAATGACATTATCAATGACATAAGTTCTTCCATTGCTAGAATCCCAATGAGTCTACAGTAGAATACCAGTAAGTTGACTCTCGTCCATAGTTCATTCCCCAAACCTGAGGGTTCTGGGATGGTGATGCCCACTCCACCTCTCATTATGAGCTTCAGTCCCATATGGTCAATGGATGGGACTCTCTTGCTTGCAGTTATAGTCTCTCCTCAGTTCCTTGGTTGTCCATCATCAACTTCTTGTTATTAATAGTTGTCCTGCATGAGTCCAATAAACTGGAGAGTAGGTGTTACAACTCCATTGAACCTCAAAGCCCAGGTGGCACATGGACAGCCCAAAGATTTAAGTCTCTCAGGTGTACACCTACCAACTCCAGCACCAACTATAGGTTCAAACAGAAGGGACCAGAGAGCCAAGTGTAGGGAAAACACAATTGAGTCCAATTCTGTCACACTGGGGAAAACAAACTCCAATGTAGGGCCCACTGGCAAGGCACCAAACTCATGAGCTATCTCCCCTGACCATAGTTCCTGGGTATCTAGACCCTCAGAAGCCCTGCTATTTGGGGTAGTGTCTAACTTGGCAGTCAATGAGATTTGGCTAAGATGTGCATAAGTGTAACCTCTGCAATGAACTCCCAACTCATTTTCAAGTCTCTTAGCCATATAAACTCTTTGCCATTACCTTTTCCTCCTTTTGGTCAAGGTCTTTTTCCAGTTGCATTGCTAGTTAGTGCTTGGTAGTAATCCCTTGGTGCCAGGGAAGCTCATCTCTGGGAATCATGTCCATGCTGGGGGGAAATTATTGCATTTATATAAGCTGCGTTCGGCTTAGAGAGAGGTTTCATTTGAGCAACAAGGGAGCTCTCAGGAGATAACACTTAGGCACCCTATAATACTAGGCTAATTTTCTATTTCAAGAGTAAAGTTTCACAAGCACAGTCTTTAATATCAAGGGCCCATCAATGCACCATCCTCCTTCACTAGCCATTGCCTCTCTATTTTGGGGATTCTTGCCATTCCATCAGAGAATGTGCCAGAGCTCCCCAGAATGGGAATTCAATATTCTTTCAGTTATTGTGTGAATCTCCACTTACTGTAACAATGCCCAGAACATTTAAATCATATTTATATGCCTTATATATATGACCAGGTGAACCTCCTTCCAAGAATCACCCATCACTGATATCCTACACAAATGGTCCTCTCCTGCCACAGTTGTAACCCTTCTGTGACCTGAAACTTCTTCAAAAATAAAGCCAATAAAATAACTAAATACAATTAATAAAAATTAATAATGATAATTTTTTAAAAAGCAAATAAAATACAAAAAAATAAAAAATTATAAAAATTGGGGATAATAAAAAATAATGAAAAATTTAAAAATTTTTTTGACATTTTGCCTTTCATCACTGTAAGACCTGTTGTCCTGTACACACAGTGACATTTTCTTACATTTATTCCTCCAAAGTCTTACTTTTTTCATTTTGTCATCAAAGAAGTTTTAGGTCACAACAAAGTCATATACAGAATAAAGGGTACTCCCATATACCCAACATCCTCCCCCTTTCCCTTTACCCTATTATTAACATTTTATATATGAATGGTATATTTGTTACAACTAGTGTACTAATATTGAAACATATCTACCAACCGTGGTCAGTGGCTTACCTTATGGTTTACATTTGAACCATACACTTTTAAAAATTTTGATGAAACTTAACCTGACCTGTATCCATCATTGCAAGATCATACAGAACACTTCCATTGCACTGAAAAGATGCCTATTCCACCTATACTATTCCTCCCTCCCCCTCCCCTCAGGACCCGTGGCAACAACCAGAATTCATTCTTTGCAGGACCAGATTCAGAGTTACTTGCAACAACACTGAGCACTTGACACACTGGTCTGTTCTTCCCTGTTGGGCACAATGCATTTTCTCAAGAGGATCCCTCCTCTCTATTTGCAAACATAGTGGGCCTCCCCAGGATGGGAGTCCAATGCTTTTCCCCTAATTATGATATAAATTATCATATTTATATCACTGATATAAAACACTATGCCAGGATGGACACTCACACATTCCCTAGAAGCCTGCCTGGGTGAGCCCTGTCCCAAAATTCCCCACATCCAATACCCTGAATCAGTTACTCTATATTTTCCTTTTACCGAAAGAAAATTCCCAACTTTGTAGTTTCAACCATGTACCCACCAATTACCATGTTCACCTCCTCCCTCCCCCAATTCCATGGACAGTTCAAACCTCCTTCACACCTTACCCTCCTGACATACTTGCACTGCCTAACCCAATAGTATTGCTGCACCACTGCCATGTCCCTCCACTGCATAACTACACACTTCCACTTTATCATAGATTTTGGCTATATGGGCATTGGCTCACGGCTTTCTCCTATCTTTCTATTTCCTGTAAACTTACATTCCAGACTCTAGCTCTGTGGGTCTGCTCAATTTGCTTAATTCATATCAGTGAGATCATGTAATATTTGTCATTCAGTGCCTGGTTTGCGTCATTCAACATAAGGTCTTCAAGATTCATCCCTGTTATTCTGTGTGCTAATTCTGTGTTCCTTATTACAGCTGAGTAATATTTCATTGTATGTATATACCACAATTTGTTTATCCATTTATCAGTTGAAGGACATTTGCATTGATTCCAAATTTTGACAATAGTGAATAATGCCGCTAGGAACATTGGTGTGCAGATATCTGTTCATGTTCTTGCTTTCAATTCTTCTGGGTTTATGTCCAGCAGTGGAATTGCTGGATCATAAGGCAATGCTATAGTCTTCTGAGGAACCACCATACTCTCCCCTACAAAATTTGCAGCATTCTTCATTACCACTGGTACTGGATGAGGATTCCCATTCCTCCACATACACTCCAACATTTGTAGTCCTCTTTTTTTTAATAGCCACATTCAAATGTGTGTAAGATGGTATCATTATAGTTTTTATTTACATTCTCCTAATAGCTAGTGAAGTTGAGCATCATTTCATATGGTTTTTAGTCATTTGTATTTCTTCTTTAAAGAAGTGCCTATTCAAATCACTTACCCATTTTTGAAATGGGTTGCTTGTCCTTTTATTTTTGAGGTGTAGGATTTCTTTATATATGCAGGATATTAGGCCCCTAGCAGATAAATGGTTGCCAAATATTTTCTTCCATTGAATAATCTGCCTTTTCATTTTCTTGACAAACTCTTTTGAGGTACAAAAGTTTTTAATTTTGAGGAGGTCCCCTTTATCTGTTTTTTATTTCACTGCTCATGACTTGGGTGTGAAGATCATGAAACCATTTCCTATTACATGATCCTGTAGATGATTCCTATATTATCTTCCAAGGTCTTTATGGTCTTGGCTCTTATATTTATATCTTTGGTCCATCTTGAGTTAATTTTTTGCATAAGGTGTGAGATGGTGTTCCTCTCTCATTCTTTTGGATAAAGATATCCATTTCTCCAAGCACCATTTGTTGAAAAGGCCATTCTCTCCCAGTTGAATGGTGGTGGCCTTTTTGAATATCAGTTGACTGAATCTGTGAGGATCTATATCAAAACACTCCTTGTGCCAATACCATGCAGTTTTCCCCTATAGTTTTGTGGTATGTTTTAAAGTCAGGTAGTTTGATTCCTCTGACTTCTTTTTTCTTTTTCAATATGTCTTTGGCTTTTCAAGGCCACATACTCTTCTAGATAAATTTCACAGTTTTTCTAATTCAGTAAAAAAAGCTGTGGTGATTTTTATTGAGATTAAGTTAAATCTGTAAAACAGTTTGGGTAAGATAGACATCTTAATGATGTTTGGTTGTCCTATCTATGAACAGAGAATATTTTTCCATTTATTTGAGTCTTCTTTGATTTCCTTTAACAGTCTTGTGTAGTTTTCTGCGTACAAGTCATTGACATCTTTTGTTAATTTTATTCCTAGGTATTTGATTCTTTTAGTTGCTATTGTAAATGGTATTTTTTCTTGATTTCCTCCTCAGATTGCTTATTGCTGATACACAGAAGCACTACTGATTTTTGCACATTGATCTTATAACCTGTGACTTTACTGAACTCATTTATGAGCCTTAGAAGCTTTAATGGAAATTCCTCAGGGCTTTCTATGTATAGGATCATGTTGTCTGCAAACAGTGAAATTTTTACTTCTTCCTTTCCAATTTGGTTGTCTTTTATATCTTTCTCTTGTCTAAGTGCTCAAGCAAGTACTTCTAACACAATGTTAAATAGGATCAGTGAAAGTGGTCATCATTTCTTGTTCCCCATTTTAGACAGAAAGCTTTTTGGATTTCTCCTTTGAATATGCTGTTGGTCATGGTTTTATATATATACTCTTTATCATGTTGTGGAAATTTCCTTCTATTCCTATCTTTTGCTGTGTTTTGATCAGGAAAGTGTGTTGATTTTTTTTTTTGTAGAATGCTTTTTATACATCTACAGAGATGATCCTGTGATTTTTTTTTTCTTTTGATCTGTTTATGTGTTGTATTACATTGATTGTTCTTTATGTTGAACCATCCTTGCATACCCGGAATGAAACCCACTAGGTCATGGTGTATAATTTGTTTGATGTGCTATTGAATATGATTAGCAAGTATTTTGTTGAGGATTTTATCATCTAGTTTCATTAGAGAAATCTGTCCATAGTTTTCTTTTCTGGTGGTATCTTTGTTTGGCTTTGGTATTAGGGTGATATTGACATTATCGAATAAGTTAGACAATGTTTCCCCCACTTCTATTTTTTGGAAGATTTTAAGTAGGATTGGTGTTAGTTCTTTCTGGAATATTTGGTAGAATTCACCTGTGAAGCTGTCTGGTCCTGGGCTCTTCTTAGTTGTGAGGTTTTTGATGAATAATTCTATCTCATTGCTTGTAATTGGTCTGTTGAATTCATCAATTTTTTCTTTAATCAATGTAGGGTGATTATGTGTTTCTAGAAATTTGTACATTTCCTCTAAATTATCCATATTGTTAGCATATAATTTTTAAAATTATCCTTTTACAATACTCTTTATTTAATGTCCAGTGGTGATATCTCCTTCCTCATTTCTTATTTTATGTATTTGCACCTTTCTCTTTTTTCTTTGTTAGTCTAGCTAAGGGTTTGTCAATTTTATTGATCTCCTTGGAGAACCAGTGTTCAGTTTTATTTTTTTCTAGTGCTTTCTTATTTTCAATTTAATTTAGTTCTGCTCTAATCTTTATTTCCTTCTTTCTTTTTCCTTTGGGGTTAGTTTGTTGTTCATTTTCTAATTCCTCCAGGTATACAAGTAGGTCTTTTATTTTAGCTCTTTCTTTTTTTAAAAATATAGGCATTTATGGCTATGAATTTTCCTCTCAGTATAGCTTTTACTGCATCCCATAGGTTTTGATTCATTGTGTTGTCATTTTCATTCATTTCAAGGTAGTTACAGATTTCTTTTGTAATTTCCTCATTGAACCATTGTTTGTTTAAGGGTGTGTTGTTTAACTTCCATATATTTGTGTCTAATCTGGCTCTCTGGCAGTTACTGATCTCCAGCTTCATTCCATTGTGATCAGAGAAATTACTTTATATAATTTCAATATTTCTGAATTCATTGAGATTTGATTTGTGTCGTAACATGTGACCTATCCTGGAGAATGATGCATGTGCACTCAAGAAGAATGTATATCCTGCTGTATTTGGGTGTAATGTTCTGTATATGTCTGTTACATCCAGATCTTCTAATGTGTTATTCAAAGTCTGTTTCTTTATTCATTCTCTGTTGAGTTTTCTATTTAATGGTGGTAATTGTATATTAAAATATCCCACTCTAATTGTAGAGGCCTCTATTTCTTCACTTAGTTTTTCCAGTATTTTCCTCATATACTTTGAGGTGTGTGGTTAGGTCCACAAATGTGTATTAGTATTCTCTCTTCTTGATAGATTATCCCTTTTATTAATATATAGTCTATTTTGTCCAATATTAGCCCTGCTATGTTTTGTTTATTGTTTGCTTATAGAATTTTTTCCAACAATTCACTTTAAATCTCCTTGCATAGCTGGTTTAAGGTAAGTTTTTTGTAGACAGAACATAGATGGGTCATATTTCTTTATCCATTCTATCAATGTGTCTCTTGACTGGTGACTTTAATTCATTAACATTTAATGTTATTATTGTCAAGGAATTACTTATATGACCCATATTTTCTTTAGATTTATGCATGCCATATGCTATTTTTATTTCTCTTCTTATCTTTTATTTGTTCTTACACTCTTCTCCAACTCTCTTTCTCCTGTTTTTTCCTTTTGACATGCAGAACTCCCTTCCATATTTCTTGAAGTGCAGGTTTTTTATTGACATACTCTCTTAATTTCTGTTTATCTGTGAATATTTTAAACTCTCCCTTGTTTTTGTAAGCCAGTTTTGCTGGATAGGGAATTTTTGGTGGGAAGATTTTTCTTTTAGCATCTTAACCATGTCCTTCCCCTGCCTTCTTACCTCCATGCTTTCAGATGAGAATTGAGCACTTAATCTTATCAAGCTTCCCTTGTTTGTGATGGTTCTCTTTTCTCTTGCTGCTTTCAGTAGTCTTTTTCTTGAACACTGGAGAATTTGACCAGTGTATGTCCTAGAGCAGTCCTGATAGGATTTTACTGTTTGGGTTGTGCTGCACTTCCTGGACATGTACATCCATTTTCTTCAATAGGTTTGGAAGTTTTCAGCTGTTATTTCCTCCAACACTCCTTTTGTCCCTTTTCTCTTCTTTTTTCTCTCTGGGATGCCTATGATGAAAATGTTTGTGTGTTTCATGCTGTCATTCATATCCCTGAGTCCTTGCTGGATTTTTTCTATCTTTTTATCTATCTGTTCTAATATCTGTTTGACCTTAGCTCTATTGTCTTCCACATCACTTATTCTTTCCTCCTCATGTTTGAATCTACTGTTATGTGGTTCCTGTGTATATTCTTTTAATTTCTTGTACTGTGCCATCCATCACCCTCACATCTATTATATTTTTATGTATGTTTACAATTTCTTGAGTATGTTCTCCTAGTGTCTTCTTAATATCCTTAGTTTCTTCCTTCCCTTCATTAAGTTGATACATTGATATTTGTTTGGATATCTCTAATTGGTTTTCCATGTTCTGACGTTCTTCCTGTTTTTTTTAGTTAGTTCATTGAACTGGCAAATGTCTTCCTGTTTCTTAGTATGGGTTGAAATGTTTTGTTGGTTTCTAGGCTTCAATTTATCTTGATGGGTTTGTTCAACTGACTAGCTTCTATTTGTAATCTAGGGTTTTATTTTGTTGTTTTTGCATGTGTTGGAAGTATTCACTTTGACACTTTATTCCTCTTGTTCTATTTCCTTGCTCTTGTTTATGTATGGTTTTCCCTTGGGCTCTTTATCTCTCTGCCCAGTTCCCTCCTGATCAATGCCCTGAAGCCTCCTGTTCTGTGGGTTCCCAGATTAGCATACTTGGGTATGAATTTGCTTCTCTCAGACATTTATTGTGAGAAAGCTGGGGAATGCACATCTAAGCCAATGTTATCTTTTGAGTTTTCCATTTTTAAACAGAGTGGTTTGATAATAAATTTTATGTAACACAAAGAACTAAGAAGATTTTTATTAGTAAAATTGTTTCAATTATTGTATAATACTTTAATATACATCATTGCTCTTTAGAAGTACCTTCATCTTTAGTATGCAGATAAAATGCAACTCACTTTTCATGAGACAAAATTCAAGAACTTCAGGGAAATTATGTTCCCAGCCCTTTCCTCAACATCAACCTGTCATTTCAGACTCTACAATACTCTTTCTTGAATGCTCCTCTTTATGTGCTTTATAGACACATTATTATAGACATGTTATTATTATTATACTTTACTCTATTTTTTGTAATAATTTTCAGAAGGAAGTTCATCAGTGTGCAGCTCAAATATACATTTGCATATACAGGAATATTTTTCCTTATTACCAATATTTCTATCACTGCAGTGAATGATAGCAATTGTCAGTATGTTAGTTAAATACTATACCTACATCATATTTAGTTTGTAGACAATGAATTGACATAGTATTTGAATGGCATGCACACTACAATTAAATGGTAATCAGCAGTGCGTTATTGAATAAAGGTTAGAAAACATTTTGAGTAAGTTTATAAAGTACAAAGTAAGTGGTAAATGTGGTGCCTTATTTGGAAATTATTTTTCCAATAGAATATCTGTTCTAAAAATTGGGTTCAGAAGTCTGAATTACAGGAAATAGTGTGAAGAAATTGGACTGATTCTACATTTAATAGAATGTGGAAAGCACGGCAGAGAATTTTAATGACAAAGTCGGTGGTTACAACATTTTTAAAAGGAACAACATATTTCACATGAGAAAATGTCTTTCTAAGTTGGGTAAAATTGAAAGCAAATAGATAATTTGAATCATAACTATAACTATAGTAATATCATGGAAATATGAAAATTATTGTGGTGGTTAATACCAAATAAAAGACATTACTTAAGGATTTTTGTTGCATAATTTTACCACTTCAATCTTGCCTAATATCTGGACTCATGGTTTTTAAAATCTGAGGCTCCAAAATTGTTTTGCAAACCATGAAATCATAGACAAGTTAATTTTGGAATCACAGTTTATACATATATAAAAAATGTTAATATTTCCTTTTTTGGTGGGTTGTGGATTTCATTTGAGTTGGGTAATTTAGCTGGTGAATACTATAATTATTTTTAATTTTGTTTCCTGGATCTAGGAACCAATTTTTTGGAACTCTAAGATAAGGGTACAAAACATTCACCCCAGAAGACCAACTAACAGTACTCTGTTGCCTATGATGGAGATCTTTTCAGGTATGTTCTTCAGATTCCAACTAAAAAAATAGCCATGGATTACCAGATAATTTGATCAGAAGTTGTGGACTCATTTATCAATTGCACATAACATATATAATTGCTTCTCCTCTACCCTTGTAGCTGATAAGTTTAAAATTAATTTCACATAATCCCAGGATTGTTATCATCTTTCCTAGCATGCCACTTATTTTTTCTTTATCTATGAAAGAATTATGTAACCCACATAAATAAATAAATATACACCTTTCTTTCTTGATAATGTTACTTACTGGTCAAATAACTTATTAGTGATATTCTAGTACCAGACCACTGATCACAGTTATATCATAACACAGTAGTACAAGACACTTGAAAAGAGACAGTAACCCAGAAAATCCAGAAGATGATAAAACCTTGGTTTATACAAAGAAGTGTGCTGTGAATGAATCAAGTCGTTCTGTGGACTCTCTACCTTTCTTGTTACCCAATTTAATGAATGAAAAAGAAAGAAAGAAAGGAAGGAAGGAAGGAAGGAAGGAAGGAAGGAAGGAAGGAAGGAAGGAAGGAAGGAAGGAAGAAAGAGAAAGTAAAGAGAAAAAGGCAATTATAAGAGGCAATACTGTCTTCAGTGAATTCCAAATATTAAATATATTGACTTAATGTTGTAAGAATGTTTTGGATATCCTTTTGCATTTGAACTTATTCTCATTGTCCAAGATAACACAAGTAGAATCAACTATATAGCAATACTGAAAAATCTCTAAGAGAGTTGTTACTGAAAAAAAGTAAATTTATCATGTAAAGTTCAGTAAGTTACATCTTATAGAAGAATGCAACAATAATTAAGCATATGATCTGGAATCAGATTATATCTGAATAAAGCCCTCATCTTACTATTTGTGTGTTTCTGAACACATTTCTTAATTCCCTCTCAAGCTTTATTGTCTCAATTATAAAATGGACAGGCTAAAATTTCCTCATGGGAAATTTATGAAGATTAAATGAGAATCTCTATTGTGCAATGCTAAATTCAGTACAATCAACTCACATTTATTAAGAATATACCAACCATTCTATTTTTTGGGGTTTAGGCAAAAGTATAAGGACAAATTTTGAATATTTAAGTTTATTTTTCTAAATTAAGAAAGCATGAAAAAAAAAGACATTTAAATTTTGTTACAAATATTTAAATTATGGATTAATTAGAAACTGGGAATTGTGAGCAGAGAAGTTGCCTTAATCAAAGGAATTCTAGATGTAGAAGATCCTATTGAAAAGAATAGGGTTCAGGGGCACATTATGCAAAAATGGTGATAGCATTAATTTCACCTGGGAAAGGGACTAAAAGAAAAAAAATTAAGATGATTTAGGCTTCACAGGTCAATGTATTTGTTCAACTTCTTTCATTTTTCTGCAGACAATAAGTTTTACTTATAGGAAAGAAAACAACTTTTTTACATTGTCCCTAAAGGCTTGTTTTACTTGCTTGTTTATCAGAGTGTAAATGAGGGGGGTTAAGAGGGGGCAATTGAACTATTGAGCACTGCCACACCCTTATGTAAATACACATTTTCTTGTGATTAGCCTTAATATACATGAAGATACAGCTTCCAAAAGAGAGGATAAGGACAATCATGTCAAAAGAACAGGTAGAAAATGGCTTTTTCCTTTTCTGTGCAGATGGATATCTTCAATACTGTTATTATAATTAGTGAATAGGAGGTAATCACTAGGTTGAGGGAGGCAAGATGTGTCAACAAGGGTAGAGTGAAACAGAGTAAATCTATTCGCCTCATATATGTGCAAGATACCTGAAGGACAGGGCCATAGTTACATACAAAATGATCGATGGGACAGTGGACTTGGTCCAGTGGTTAGGGCATCTGTATACCACACGGGAGGTCCACAGTTCAAACCCTGGGCCTCCTTGACCCGTGTGGAGCTGGCCATGTGCAGTGCTGATGCACACAAGGAGTGCCCTGCCATGCAGGGGTGTCCCCTGCATAGGGGAGCCCCACGTGCAAGGATTGCACCCCGTAAGGAGAGCCGCCCAGCGTGAAAGAAAGTGCAGCCTGCCCAGGAATGGTGCTGCACACATGGAGAACTGACACAACAAGATGATGCAACAAAAAGAAACACAGATTCCGTTGCTGACAACAACAGAAGCAGACAAAGAAGACACAGCAAATAGACACAGAGAACAGACAACTGGGGTGGGGGGAAGGGGAGAGAAATAAATAAATAAATAAATAAATAAATAAATAAATAAATAAATAAATAAATAAATAAAAAAATCTTTAAAAAAAATTATCGATGACATTGCTAGCACAGAAGTCCAGCTGGAGATCATGATGAGACCTGGGAAGACTTCTAGCAGTGCAGTCAACCAAGTACTAAAGACCAGCCTAGACTACCCTTTTCAGCTACAATCACATGTATAAATAAGCACTGTTAGTTATATTCACTATAATGTGTTATCAACTTTATTCATAGTCACACTTTTACAGTAAACATTATTAAAAATTCTACATACATTATGAGTCAGTTCCCATTGTCAACCTACATTCTATCTCCAGGTAACCTATAGTTCAGAGTTTACTTACATCAATTCCTCATTGTATTTAGTTCATATTCATAAGACCACACTATATTTGTCTTTTTGGGTATGGCTTATTTTACTCAACATAATATCCACAAGGTTCATCCATGTTGCCTTAGGCACCCCAGTTTCATTTCTTCTTACAGCTGAGTGTATGTGTATAACACATTTTGTTTATCCATCCATTGGTTGATAGACTTTTGGGCTGGTTTCATATTCTAGCAATTGTGAATAATGTTGCTATGAACATCAGTGTGCAAATAACAATTTGCCTCCTTGATTTCAGTTCTTCTGAATATATTCCTAGTGAATGGGATTATGGGATCATACTGCAGTTCTATATTCAGCTTCTTGAGGTAGTACCAAACTGTCTTCCAAAGACGCTACACCATTCTACATTACCACCAAGAGGGAAAGAGTGTTCATATTTTTCCACATATTTTCCTACAACTGCAGTTATCTGTTTTTTAAAAATGGCCATTCTATAAGGTATGAAATGGTACTTTACTGCAATTTTGATGTGCATTTCCCATATAGCTAGTAATGTTGAGCACTTTTTTAATGTGTGCTTTTTGGCAATTTGCATTTCCTTTTTGGAAAAAGTCTATTCAAGTTTTTGCCAATTTTTCAATTGGGTTGCTTGTATATTTTATCATTAAGTTGTATGATCTCTTTATAGGACATGGACTACAAAACTTATTAGATATATAGCTTCCAAATATTTTTCCCATTTAGTAGGTGGCTTTTTACTTTCTTGATGAAGTCTTTTGAAGAACAAAAGTGTTTAATTCTGAGGAGGCCTCATTTATCTATTTTTGTTGTTGTTGTTGCTCATACTTTCGGTTTAAGAAACTACCACCTACCACAAGATCTTAAAGATGTTTCCCTACCTTTTCTTCTAGGAATTTCATTGTTGTACATTTTATATTTAGGTACTTCATCCATTTTGAGTTATTTTTTATAAGAATTGAAATAGGAGTACCCTTTCTTTCTTTTGGATATGGATATCCAGTTCTCCTAGCACCATTTATTGATTTGACTGCTCTGGTCCAGCCAATTGGGCTTGATAGCCTTGTCAAAAATCACTTCACCATAGGTGTGAGGTTATGTGCCTGAGTTTTCAATTCAGTTCCATTGGTCAATATGACTACCTTAATTACAGTACCACACTTTTGTTCCACTGTCCCTAAGTAATATGCTGTAAAGTCAGGAGTTGATAGTACTCCAACTTTGTTGTTATTTTTTAAGACAGTTCAGCTATTTGTGTCTCCATATCAACTTCAAAATAAACTTGATAATAGGATTTCCATTTCTGCAAAAAAGGTTGCTGGGATATTTATGGGGATTACATTGAATCTGTAAATCAAATTGGGTAGAATTGACATCTTGCTGATTTTTAGTTTTCCAATACATGATCATGGAATGTCCTTCCATTTCTTTAGGTCTTTTCTGTCTTTTTTTTTTTTTTTGGCAATGATTTTCAGTTTTCTGAATAAAGTTCCTTTATGTCCTTAGTTAAGTTTATTCTAAAATATTTGAATGCTTTACTCACTTATATAAATTGAATTTTTTCTGACTTTCTCCTCAGATTACTCATCAGTAGTGTAAAGAAATGTAGCTGACTTTTTCATATTAATGTTGTATCCCACCACTTTGCTTTACTCTTCTAGTTCTACTGAATTTGTTGTGGATTTTCTTGAGATTTTCCTAGATATAAGATCATTCATTAACAAATAGTGAAAGTTTTACCTCTTCCTTTCTTATTTTGGTGTTATGCATTTCTTTTTCTTGCCTTATTTCTCTAGGTAGAACTTTTATCATAGTATTGATTAGCAGTGGTTACAGTGGGTATATTTGTCTTGTTCCTGATCTCAGCAGGTTAGTGTTCATTCTTTCACAGTTGAGTACATACAAAGTTAGCTGTGGATTTTTCATATATGCACTTTGCCATGTTGGGAAAGCTTCCATCTCCTCCTATCTTTTGTAGTGTTTTTACCAAGAAAAAATGCTGTATTTTTTCAAATGTCTTCCATGTTTAATCAGGAGGATGAAGTGATTTTTCTTGTTCATTTTATTAATGTGATTTAGTACACTAACTGATTTTCTTGTACTGAATCACCCATGGATACTTAGGACAAAACCCAATTGATAATGGTGTATAACTTTTTAAATGTGCTTTTGAGTTTGGTTAACAAATTTTTTTCTTGAGGAATTTTGCATCTATATTCATTAGAGAAATTGGTCTATAATTTTATTTTTTCACAGTATAATACCTTTATCTGGTTTTGGTATTAGGGTGAAATTGGCTTCATATAATGAGTTTGGTAGCAACCTTTCCTGTTCAATATTTTTGAAGAACTTGAGCAAAATTGGTATTTGAACTTCTTTAAATGATTGGTGTAATTCACCTGTGAAGACATCTCATCCTTGAATATTCATTTTTGGGAAGTGTTTGATGACTGTTTCAACAACTTAGTTTGTTGAGTTTTATTTCATCTAAGGGCAGTGTAAGTTGCTCATTTGTTTGTAAGAATTGTCCATTCATTGCCTTAGACCCTGTTCCATTTTGTCCATTATTTTCTCTTTCTGGCTCCCTGTCTGCTCAAGTTCAGATGTTGATCATCCAAATCATTAATTCTGTCTTCCATCAATTCAAATCCGTTGTTATATACATCTATTCAAATCTGCTGTTATATGCTTCTAAGGTATTTTTAATTTCAACCATTGTGTCTTTCATTACCATAAGCTCTGTAACTTTTTTTGCAGCCTTTCAAATTGTTTATTCTCAACCAGTGTCTTCTTAATATCATTTATTACTTTAAGCATATTTTCCGTCAGCTCCTTGAATTGATTTAGTAGATTTGTATGATTATCATTGATTAGTTATCTTAAATCCTGTATCACACAAGGATTTTTGACTTTTCCCTTTGGCTGGGCCATCCCTTCCTTTTTCCTAGTATGGCTTGTAAATTTTGCTGATGTGGAGACATCTGAATATTTAATCTGATGGTCAGTTTCTCTCTTTGGCCTATTGGTTTTGTTCATGAATCTTCTTTGAATTTTGGTTCACCTTATTCTAAGACTTTAAAATTGCCCAGCAATAGTTAACACAATGAGGCCAGGGACTCCCTAATAGGGCTCAGATCTGCTCCAAGTGGTCTAGGAATAGAAATTCCTACAAGTGTTTTCTCTCCTTGCATTTTCCCAGCTTGCCAGCAGATGGCTCACATCAGCTTATCTTTCCTCAGAATCTTTCAAATGCCATGTCCCTTGATTCTGGTCTGTCCAGAGCCTTGATTCAAAGTGGGCTTTTTTGGTCAAATTCACTGAAGAGAAACCACTGTCTGCCCTCCTATGCACCTCCCTCTTCTTAGGGAGGAAAATATCTGCTGCCTTCTCAGTTGGATGCAGTAAACCACAGGTTTTACCCAGGTGTTTGCCTTGAGGGTGGGAGATAGGTGCTATTTCTGGCCATGTAGTTAGTAACTCATCATTTTTGTTTGGGCTTTTTCTTCATATCTTTGTCCCTTTACCCGTGGCGGATGCACAGCACACTCTTAGACTGCTGATCCCCAAAGCAGTTCCCTCAGAGAATAGTCTTTTTTTTCCCCTTCCTCTGTTGTTTTTGTGAGACAATTGAGCTTTGATAACATTTATCATCACTGAGGTTCCCACTGTTGGGTTATCAGTCTAGTTATCAGTACTTTGAAGAAAAAAGTTTTAGGAGGTGTGGAAGGAAAGAATAGTATTTTGTAAAATGGTGCAATTAAGGTCACATCTGACTATTAAATAAAAGGAATTTCAAATATGTTGTTAAATTTTTTATGGACAGTGAAGAGAATTACCAGAGGGTGAGAGAAACTCAGCATGCCAAGCAAGGATTTCAGTGTAAACTTTGCCTTTATCAATTGAAATTAAGGAGAAAATTAAAGTTAAATTAAAATGACTTTTTCCACATCTGGTTGTTCCTTTGTTGAGCCTATCCCTTCACAAGCTTTTTTGCAGGTATGTGTTTAACTTTTCTGCTTCATGTTGAAGACAGAATGAGGCCATGGTTACTGACAACATATTTGTCTGTTCTAGGTAGCAAAATACAGTTAATGTGCAAATTTGGTGTGTAGTTAAGCCTGTTTCTACTGTGTGGTGGTTCCCTGAAAGACTGACTCAGAGTGCAAGTTTTTTTCACTAAACTTGGAACTTACAGCAAATAAATGGTGGCATGAAACAAGTAAAGTATAGCCCCCTGAGGTGAAAGATTGCAGTTAACACATATAATAGAACATCTAAGGTCCAAGAAATAAAGCTCAAGAGAGAGTTTTTTGGAGAAATTAAGACATTTATGAGTATGCATGCTCATAAAGACTAGAGAAGAAACGACGCCTCCACTTTGGACTGATCTAGAGCTTTGGTTTGAGATGGGATCAGTGTTTGAGGTCAGCCTGAATATAGTGTAAATTGCAAAGACTGGGAGAGATTTCTTTATATGATTGATTGATGTTGTTGTTCCTTCTGAGTTCATGACATTCAAGGAACTCTGCTGATATACTAGCTGAATGCAAGCTAAAGGAACAGAGAATTCAGTGATTCATAATGACAAGGAGTATTTACTTAGCAAAATTTGTCTGAAAAAATCACCAGACAAGTACACTACACTGCCATAAAAATTTTTTTTTAAAAATCAGCCCTCTTGGAGAGTGGGGAAAATCTGGTTTCCATGGTTAATACATTATAATATCAAATATCCAGAAATACACAACAAAGCACAAAGGATAAAAAGAAACTGGAAAGGATGGTCCATCCAAAGGAACAAAATAAACCTACAAAAACCACCCCTAAGGAGGCCCATGCATTGGAATTACTAATCAAAGGTGTTTAGTCAACTCAACCAAATATGCTCAAGGATCTAAAGAAATACATGGGCAAAGAACTAAAAGAAATCAGGAAAATGATAAATGAGCAAAAAGAAATTTGAAAAAGAGGTATAAACGTTCACAGGTAACAAACAGATGCTATGTAATTTAAATGTGTAATAACTGAAATTTAAAAGTCATTACAGGTGACGGACTTGGCCCATTGGTTAGGGCATCCGTCTACCACACAGGAGGTCTGCGGTTCAAACCCTGGGCCTCCTTGACCTATGTGGAGCTGACCCATGTGCAGTGCTGATGCACGCAAGGAGTGCCGTGCCATGCAGGGGTGTCCCGCTTGTAGGGGAGCCCCACGCACAAGGAGTGCACCCCGTAAGGAGAGCTGCCCAGCTCAAAAGAAAGTGCAGCCTGCTCAAGAATGGTGCTGCACACATGGAGAGCTGACACAACAAGATGACGCAACAAAAAGAAACACAGATTCCTGTGCTGCTGACAACAGAAGTAGACAAAGAAAATGCAGCAAATAGACACAGAGAACAGAAAACCGGGGTGGGGGAGGGAAGGCGAGAATAAATAAATAAATAAATCTTTTTTAAAAAAAGTCATTATAGAAGTTCAATAGCAGATTTGAATAGTCAGAAAAAGATTTGCTGAACCTGAAGATAGGTAAATTGAAATTATTCAGTCTCAGAAGCAGAAAGAAAAAAAAATGAGTAAAGCCTATGTGCATATAGGATACCATGAAGCACACCAACATATACATTACGAGAGCCCCAGAAGGAAATGAAAAACCAAAGAAGCAGAAAGATATTTGAAGAAATAATGCCTAAAATCTCTCTCAATTTGATGGAACGACAATTGGCAGAATGCACGAAAGTGGTTGCAAATGATATATCTGGTAAGGGTTTAATTTTCAGAATATATTAAAAAACACATACAAGTCAATAAGAAAAAGAAAACCAAATTATAAGGTAGACAACAGACTTGAAAAGATATTTCTCCAAGAAAGATTTGCAAATGGCCAATAAATGCATGAAAACACGCTCAAAATCATTAATCATTAGATAAATGCAAATCAAAAGTGCAATGAGATACCACTTCATGCCCACTAGGATTGGTATTTTTTAAAAATAATAAAGGAAAAGAATAAGTGTTGGTAAGAATGTGGAAACCTTGTAAATTGTTGGAGAAAATGTAAAATGATTCATCCACTATGGAAAACTGCTTGGCGGTTCATCAAAAATTTAAACATGGAACTGCGACATAATCTGGCAATCCCACTCTTCAGTATATGCCCCAAATAATTGAAAGCAGGGACTCAAATAGATGCATGTACACCAATATTCATAGCAACATTATTCACAACAGTCCGAAGGTGCATCAAAAAAAGTGTCAATTAAAAAATGAAATTAGCAGATGAAAGGATAAACAAAATGGCATATACATAAAATGGAATATCATTCAACTGTTAAAAGAAATGACATACAGATACAAGTCACAGTAAGGATGAATCTTGAAATCAGTATGTTGAGTAAGGTAAAGTCAGGCTCAAAAATACATTGTAGAGGGCATGCAGATGTGACTCAAGCAGTTGAGTGTCTGTTTCCCAAATGAGAGGTCCTGGGTTTGGTTCCTGGTGCTTCCTAAGGAAGATAAAGAAACAATGAGCAGAAAATGAGCAGTCATTGAGAAAAAATGAGTAAAAACAACAAGCATAAAAAAGCAAAACCAATGAGCAGACAAGGAGCAAAACAAACAAACAAACAAACAAGGAAGACAACAAGCAAACAAGGAGGAGGCAATAAGCAAAAACAAACAACCAGGGAATAGATGTGACTCAAGCAGTTGGACACTGGCCTCCTACATGGGAGATCCGGGATTCAGTTCCTGGTACCTCCTAAAGAAAAAAACAAACAAACAATGAGCAGAAATGACAAGTACAAACAACAAGCAGAAACAACAAGCAAAACAACAACAAGCAAACAGATGAGAAAGACGTCTTGGAGGAAAAAAAAAGACATTACAAATTTCACATATAAGGAATAGTCATAACAAACAAATTCATAGAGATAGTGGATTATAGATTACCAGGGGCAGTGGGAGGGTAGAATGGATAATTATTGCTTAATGGATAAAGATTTTCTGTTTTTGGTAATGACGAATTTTGATAATGGATGGTGAAGATGGTAGCACAACATTGTGAATGTAATAAATGCCACTGAGTTTTGTAAAATGGTTAAAATGGGAAAATGTGTGTTATGTATATGCTACTAAAAAAAAAATTATACAGAGTTATATGACCCAGCTATTCCACTCTTCTGTGTATACCGAAGAGCAATGAAAACATTTCTGCAAGAAAAAACATATATACAAATATTCAAAGCAGCATTATTCATAATTGATGAATGAATAAATAAAAATTGGAATATCTATACAATATCTCTACAGTGTATTATTATTTTGTAAGTAAATTGATTGCAGTCCTGATACAAGCTACAAAATGAATGAATCTTGAAAACATTGTAAGTGAAAGAAGGTAACCACAAAAGACCACATATTATATGATTCTATGTATATGAAATGTCTAGAGCAAACAAATCAATAGAGTCAGAATTTAGATTAGTAACCAACTAGGGTTAGAGGATGGGTGGTATAGAGAGTAACTAGAAATGGATATGGAATTTCTTTTTGGGGTGATTAAAAGTCTCTTTATTTTATTTTTTTTATTTTTTAAAATTTTTTTATTGATTTTGTAAAAATATTACATTAAAAAAATATGAGGTCCCATTCGACCCCACCACCCCCACCGCACCCCTCCCCCCCCCCAGCAACACTCACTCCCATCATCATGACATATCCATTGCATTTGGTAAGTACATCTCTAGGTATCTCTGCACCTCATGGTCATTGGTCCACATCATGGCCCACACTCTCCCCCATTCCATCCAGTGAGCCCTGGGAGGATTTACAATGTCCGGTGATTGCCCCTGAAGCACCATCCAGGGCAACTCCAAGTCCCAAAGGCGCCTCCACATCTCATCTCTTCCTGCCATTCCCCATACCCAACAGCCACCATGTCCACTTTTCCCACTCCATTGCCACCTTTTCTCTGAGGTCCTTGGATTGGTTGTGTCCGTTGCACCTCTATGTCAAGAGGAGGCTCAGATTCCACATGGATACTGGATGCAATCCTCCTGCTTTCAGTTGTAGGCACTCTAGGCTCCATGGTGTGGTGGTTGCCCTTCTTCAACACCATCTTAGCTGAGTGAGGTGAGTCCAATAATTCAGATTGTAGGAGCTGGAGTCTGTTGAGGCTCAGGGCCTGGCTATCATATTGTCACTAAAAAGATTCAATCCCCTAAATATATCTTAAACCCCAATACCAACTACAATTCCAGTAAAGTAGCATGATAGTCTTATGAAAAGAGATCCCCTCTGGGTCCAGTTTCATCACGCAGAAACACCAGCTCCAAAGAAGGGCCATCTGACATGGCAGTGAACCCTATCTGCCATGACCGTAGAATCCGTGGGTCCCTTTAGCCCTCAAAGGAACCAATACCTGGGGATCGTATCTACTTTATCTGTCTCTTAGACTCTGCTCAGTTGTGCATAAGGGCAATCCTTCTGACAGTCTCCAGACTCTTTTTTTTTTAGAGACTCATAGCCATATAAACTCATTTCTCCTTTCTATTTCCCCCTTACATTAGGTCAAAGAGCATTTCAAAGTCATATTATTCTATGTAGACAGGGATATTCTACGGATCCGCATCGAACCTTCAATTCAAGGTCATTTTCCAGTTGCATTATCAGTTGTTAGTTGATAGTGATCCCTCGGTGCCAGGCAGGCTCATCCCCGGGTGTCATGTCCCACGCTGGGGGGAAGGCATTGCATTTAGATGCTGAGTTAGGCTTCGAGACTGGCCACATTTGAGTAACATGAAGGCTGTCAGGAGGAAACTCCCAGGCACAGTGCTGCTGTAGGCCTTGTTCTTATTTCAGGCATATAGGCTCACAAGCATAGTCATTAGTATCAGGGGCTTACTGTTGGACCTTCATTCCTTCTTGGTCCTTGCTGCTGCACTTGGGGGACTGCCACTGCTCCCCTAGGGACCACGGCACAGCACCCCCGGCCAGGGACCCAGTACCCCCCCCAGCTCTTTAACTGACAGTGTTGATGCTTCCGCAGCTCTGTGAGTATACTAAAAGCCATCGAATGTAGGCTTTAAATGCTCGAATTGAAAGGTATGTGCATTTTACTCTCAATATAGCTGTCAAAAAACATTGCAAAAATCCTAGAGAAAACAATCTTTAAAGGCAAGCCAATATTTACTTAATTGTTGTGTTTTTCTAATCTCTGAACAATGGAATAGCATCTTTGTTCTCCGTAACTAATGCAATAATCTTTTTAGCAACCTTAATACTCACTTTCTAGAGCCACTAAATATGCAAATATCTTCAGCTCTAGTTCCCCTTAATGCCAAAGATTATTTTCCTTTGTTTCCCCTTCATTATTATTCAAATGGCGTATTCTGAACAGGATTTCAACCATCTTCCTTAAAACACATCCCCTGATGTTTATCTCTTTATGTAATCTGGTTTCTTTACACAAACTATTATTTTACACCTGTAGGGATCTCAATTTGATAAATGAACTATTACCTTCCCTTTTTGAAATAATTTTGTTGGTTAGTCAATCTTTATTGTATAAGTTAGTATTGTTTTCATTTTTATTTTATATTGACTGTTTCGGTACCGTTCTGCATAGTTTAATATATTTATTAATTCTTTTAGACACCACCACAAACAGAATACAAACCAACTGAATCTCCTCAAAGAATTCCCACATGCTAACTGTTTCTCATCATATGGACCCTCCATCCTGATCCCATTGCAAATAATGACTATTTTTGTCCTTTAAATTTTCCCTTTTAAAGTATGTCTTATTTCTGAATCACACAGTCTGCAATCTTTTGAAAGTGGTTTCTTTCCCTTCACATAATGCCTTTGAGATTTATCCAAGTTTTACAGTAGTTTGTTAATTTTCTTTGCTGAGGACATTTCAATGCATGGATCAAGTTTGTGTATACACTCATCCATTGAAAGGAACTTGGTTTGTTTTTGACTAATATGAATATTGCTATAAACAATAAAATACAGGTTTGTGTGTCAACATCAGTTCTCATTTTCTATAATGAAATCCTAAATGTGGGGTGGTTCAGTCTTAAATTCTATGTTTCACTTTGCAAGAAACTTCCACACTGTTGTCCGGAGTGGCTGTATCGTTTTCTTATTCTGTCAGCAGTGCAAGAGTGTTTGTCAGCATGTATCCTTGTCAGCATTTGGTGTTGACAGAATTTTTTTCAGTCATTAATTTAGGTGTAATAATTCACATTTTTCTGAAAGGCTAGAATATTTAGGATATTTAAGGTGCTTATTTGCTATCTGTAGATTGCCTGTGGTGAGTTGACTTTAATTATATACTGCAGTTATATATTCAGTCATGTCTTTTACTATTTTTGAATTTTGAAAGTTGTTTATACATGTTGAATGTGAGTCAACAGGGACACATGTGATTGCAAACATTTTTTCCTCATTCCGCTGTTTGCTTTTCATTCATGTAAATCTGTCTTTTGAAAAGGTCTAAGTTTTCCATTTTGATGAAGTCCAATTTAATCTCTTTTTTTATCAATCATACATAATGCAGTGACCACAAAATAAAGGGTCGGCATACACTTTTCAAGAGGATGTTTTCCAGAGATTAATTACCCTACTTTTTGCGTGGATCAATTTTAAAAAAGGAAAGAAAGAGAAAGAGAAGGAAAGAAAACAATTGAAATCCAATTGAATAGAATATCCACTGTTCAAACATCAGAATTCCATGCCTACTATTGGTATAAATAGTAAAATAAACTCTCCAGTTAAACTCAACTTATTAGAATTTATCTTGTCTTCAGCACTAAGCACTGTTTACCATAATCATCAGTTCTAGCTCCATTAATGCTCTGTATTATAAAAAATAATGAGTACTCCTTCAACTTTTATTTCCATGATAGAGGATTGAAATCAGGGCCAGGTATTTCTGCCCATGTATACTACACTTTATAATATATAAAATATATTTATATTTTATGTGTGTTACACTTATAAAATATATAAATATACTCTAGGTCAAAGGTTAAATTAAAGTATGCTACTGACCACACTCATATGTCACACTAAAAATATCTAATAATGTATCATACATTTTTTTCCTAAATCCATGATTACCAGCTAATTATGTTTAAAAGTTATAATGCTTTCTATATCACTCCACTAAAAAGTCATGATCTTTCCAAAGGAGAAGCTCAACACTATTCATGATACTTCTTGTTCAGTCTGTTGCAATATAGAATACAGAGGTTGGATTTTTTTTTCTAGACCTCTTAGTTTATGTTATTGTTTTGAAAAAGAATAGGGAACAAGATTAGTCTCTCTCAATTTAAAATCATAATGAGAAGGATAATCAATATCCAAGTAGTGGTTCATTATTTCATCTGCCTTCCTTTGATTTCTGGGTAGGTAGCATCCTAGCTAGAATCTATATTCCTCCAACATTCCACTAGCAGCTCTTGAGGGAACCCATTTAAAAAGTGTTGCCATAATTAATTGTACTGTAGATTTATTAGTTTTTATATCTCCAGAGGGATTTCTATATGTTTCCTTTTAAAAATCACCTCTTTAGCATAGTCAAATACCCATAAAATGTGTCAGTTTCTTTTGAAGAAAAGATTTTTGGAAAAACTGCATCATTCAGCAACGTTAGAAAAGTCATGAAATACATAACTTATAGAAGAATACTGATTGGAATTTCCCATCCAATGAATCCAGCCTTTGGATGCAGAAATGAATGGGTTTTGATATGGAATAATGAAATATCCAACTACACAAATCCACAAAATATGGCAAAGGAAGTCCTATATCATTATAGAATTTCCTTCTTTCTCATTTTTTTAGAATTGCCATGATTTTGTACTTGTGAGAATAATGGACTATAATATGCGATATTTCCAATCCTGGAAAAGATACATATATTAGTTTCGTTAGGGCTGGGTAAGTGTTTTCTACATATCATCAACATAAAGTCTGGGTGGTGCTCTTCCATATTGGAACTTAGCCCCAAAGTAGGAGACCTGTCACTTTGTCTAAGTGTTCTTGTAGAACCTACCTTTTTCCTTGAATGTGGCACCTTGAAATATATGTTTTTCATGATTGTTATTATTTTGGATATTTCTCAGGTTCAGGTATCTCATTTGTAAATTATGGGTAACAGTGTTGGTTAGAGAGTCACAATTAGTATAACTATATATTGGTTGTGCAAAAAAAAATGTAGGTTCTTTGTTTCCAAATCCATTTTTATCTTACTATGGATCCTCTAGTTCTATTGTTGACTGAGAAAAGGGAACTTGCCCACTAACAAAAAAAAAAAAAAATCATATTTAATCATATTTTCCAGGCTAGACAAACTATCTTGCATTAATTTATTCTCCTTCAGCTAAATATTCAATTAATTCAAAACCTTCCAAAAAATCTGTTCTTGAGTTTTTTCTCCAATCCTTTATTCCAGGATGGCCTTTGGATGGCAGAAGCCACTTGTGATCTCTATGGCATTGATTGGCGGTAAGCAATTTGCAAGTTGTGCTTCTCTGCTGGCACCTATGATCTCCTACTAAGGCACAGCAATGCCTCTGGACATGGCTTTTTGTCCTCACTGCTTTGGGAAAAAAGTGCCCATGCACACTGGGATACTGTCCCTTTTTCTATAATGACAATTTATCGTTCAGATTATAGAACTCCAACAATTGTTGTTGTTTTTTATTTTCTTTCCTTGTCATGCAAACTGAAGGCATTTCATCATTTCTTCCATTGTTTTCTCTGCCTAGGTTTTCCAAAATTTTATGAAACCTAGGTTCAGAAATGGAACGCACTTGTACCAGGAGGGAAACAGAGTTTTCTTACCTATACTTTTTCTGGTTTGAGAATACTAGTTATATCCACAGGATGCATAACTGAGTCCATTGGCATCTTCACACTTACACTTAAATTTTGACTCAGTTAATTGAACAGACTATGCTCATGGTTCATTAAAGGATCTTGTAGCCTATTTCTTTGTAATACTGGTAGCAGTGATCATACTGAGCTTTCCAGGTAAATATCTTTCAGGATTTTAAGCATCTGCCTTACTATGATTCTAAGATTTGTGTTTTCTGCACTTTTCATTTTGTTGACAGATCCCACTACTGGTATCTATATCAGTCAGGATAGATTAATTCAACATACATGGTATATAAATACAGAAGCTAAGTTTATATATCTGAAAAAAAAAACCTGAATATCGAGGACTGCAATGGCAGTCATTTACTCAACATGTCTTTCATCAAATAAAATTGCGCTTGAGTCTATGTTAGGTACTGGAAATGCACAGTAGAAAACAGGCTTGGGTGCTACACTATCTGCCCTATGCTACTATGTGAACCTGAGCAAGATACATGAGCACTGTACCTCAATTTCCCTAGAATAAGCCTTTTAATAGGTCTTACCCAGAGACTTGTTAGGCACAGGATAATTATTATAAAGATATTTTGCTAGTAATGATCATAATTTAAATTATATGATGATATCATTATATTGTTACTATTATTAAAATTTTTCATTATAATATATGTATTGTCTCTGTCACTTTCTTGGAAACTACACTACATAAAACAATAACTTTATCAGATTATTATGTTTGAAAGCAAGTCCTGGAAAAGGCAGGCATAAAACTTTCTAAAATATTATATTTACTCTTATTGGAATCCATATATGCTCATCATTATTAAGAAGTCCAAATGGGACTCTATTAGTATGGCTCGTTTATTAATAATTATTGGCATTGTGTTATGCCAATTTTAGAGGAGAAGGAGTCAATTTTCCCTAAAGTTAAGAAAGGGTGCTTTACCATGAATTTTCCACGAATATAATTTTTTTTGTTAACTATGAGTAGAAACCAAGTATCATTATAACTAAAAAATAAGTTTTCATATGACAGAATAACACCTAGTATTTTAAGGCCATTAAGGTTAACAAATTGGTATGTGTTTAAATGATCTTTCTAATCTTACCCAAAGCACAATGAAGTAAGTTAAACATTTATCGTTGTTACCCATTTTCAAATCTGTAAAATTATAAACAAGTTTCGGTGAGCTAAGTAACTAATCAAAAATATACACTAGGATATTAAAACAGGTGAGATTAAAATCTATAGTTTGAAACAATCTTTTCACTACAGAGTAGATTCTGCAAAGAGCTTGTAATTGTGAGGGATAGCTATTTGCTATTTGCTGTGAATGCATGTTTTATGGCTGTTCATAGGTTTCACAGTTATTTTAAGTTTTTATTGTATTTTTTCTGCACTCGAACTTATTTCTTTGTACAATATTTTTCCTTCTTCTTTATCCATCTACTTTGCACATACCAAACAGGAAGATTGTGCTGTGTGAGGAAAGGAAGGAAGGGAGAGAGGGAGGAACGGAGGCAGGCAGGCTGGCTTTATTCTTTGATTTAAAAGAAATACTTAGTAGCTTAGATAGACAATTCAAATGCTACCTGAAAATAAATTAACCTAAAGAAAATTGCACAGCAGCCAACAGTTAAAGAATGGAATGGGGCCCAATTTTGAGAACTAGAAAACAGTTCTTCAAAATTTTACTTTTTTGGAAAGGGTTTTGCTTCCAACTTACTCATATCCCTTATTCTGTATAATGAGATATTCAGAATCTGTATGGAAAAAAAGCTGCGAAACAAAGACCTCCTGTGAAGATAGGATATTTTAAGCCTTCTAGGTTACTCTTCCATCAACTTAGCTCCATCACAAATATTTATCTAATTCCTTTCAGATAATGCACTCCTGATAAACAGAAATTGGGAGAGGAGTGGGTGTTGGTGAGGGTGATCTACTCTAGGGAAGTGATAAAAATAAGGTTATTAATATTGGCTGATGCATTATAAAATTTTGTTAGCTAATAGAGGGAAGTGTGACAAGATAAAAATCAATCAAAATAACATACAATTAATTTAGGGTTTATTCAAATCTGATAACATGCAAAAATATCAAAATAACATGATTTTATCAGTCACCAAATAAATAAGGAAACTCCAAGGACCAATTACTCATCTTTGCTGTAAGCAAATAATTACTCTGAATACTTCATGCTAACAATTAGCAAGAATGAAAATGCATTGGGAATAATGCAAAATTAAAATTGAAGAGTAAATATTGAATTTTTAAAAATAAAAGAAAGTTAAGATATATGGAAATTAAACAGTAATTTTACAGCTGATTACTGAAAAGGACTTCTTCAATTCTAGTACTGTAAATATTGTGAGATTAAAACATAGCAATTATAAATTTAAAATACTCCTAATTCTAATAAAACATAGAAAATTGTGTAATTAAGTTATACTCTTTGTAATGATATTAATATTATGTGCAATTATATAGTAGAACATCTGAAAAATCATAGAAAAAATATGAATTAGCAAATTTTCATGAAGCTGCAAGAAATTTAATATGTGTTTCCTTATGGAAATCTTTAATAAAATATATGAAATTCTAAAACTGATGCCTCCAAAATATTTCCAAGATTTTATGAATATCTTATTTTAAACTCTTAATGCATAAAATTTAATTTAGATTTTGTGTTCAAGCAAATAGTCATAGAACCTAAATTAACTAATAATATTTTAGTTATTAATTTATAAACTACCCATAACATATATGCACAGTCCTCTATAAAATCCTAGTACAATGAATCAATGTTATAAATAAAAAATAATAGCACAAAATGAAGAACACAGACACTGATTATAAGGACATTTTGTGATATAATGCATTATATTATCTTTTAAATAGGTAAGATGTGAAAAATAATTATGAGAATCACAAAATATGGTATTATCTGTCAAAGAACATTCAAGGAAAAACAGAACAACACTTTGTTCACATTGGTGTGAAAGTCATTATGCCCAGGCCCTAAAGAAAACATGTATTAAGTGAAAATTAAAATCATACCCAAAGTTGAAATGTAGTATCATTCATATTAATGACAACAAAATAAAGCCAGCTGTGCTTACCAGTATTTGTTAATTTTTCCAGAGACTTTTAGCAAACTGCAAAATATAAAAGAGAAACATTTTCCATAATTATTCAAAATGAGAGTACAAAGATTTTATTTTTATTATATGACTATTTCCAACATATATTTTTAAATGATTAGCAATTCTTATTTAAATATTTGATAGAATTCACCAATAAAACCTACTGGATTTTTGGCCTTTCAATATCTCTATTGTTATATGTCAAACCTAATTTTGTTATTTATTATAGCTCTATTCAAACTGTTTTTCTTTTAAGTCAGTTTCAGTAAGTTGTCCATTTCATATAATTTATTTAATTTGCTGGCATACAGTTTTACATAGTATTCTATTTTGGTTATTTTGTTCCTGTAAGCTCAATTGTCATCTCCCTTCTTTCATTTCTGATTTTACTATTTTGAGTTTTCTCAAAGAATATTGTTTTCTTGGTTAGTCTGGCTAAATGTATGCAAGTTATGATCATGTTTTCAAACAACCAACTTAGCTGTTGTTGATTTTCCATTTTTTTCTATTCTTGATTTCATTGATTTCTGTCTAAATTATTATATTCTTCCATCTTCATGTTTTAGGTTTAATTCACTCTTTCTTTGCTGAGTGTTAACAAGGAAGATTATAGTAGTATGTGGGATATTTCTCTTTTTCTTTTTTTATATATTTTTTTACTTAATGTTTACCTTTAAAGATACTTAGATTAGTTAAATGTTACTTAAAAAATATAGGGTTTCACCAAGTCCAGCTCCTTACCCCTGCCACAATTTCCCAAGTTAACAATATCCGTCATTAGTGTAGCACATTTGTTACCATTGATGAACACATTTTGGAGCATTGACCCTGAGCATGGATGACAGTTTACACTATAGTTTATATTCTCTCCCTCACAATTTTGTAGATTATGACAAGCTATATAATAGACTGTATCTGTCATTGTAATGTCATTCAGGACAATTCCTAAGTCCCAGAAATGCCCTCATATTACACCTATTTTTCCCTCTCCCTCCCTAGAACCTCCAGGGCCACTACCTCCACCTCAATGACAAAAACTCTTCCCTTGCTAGAATCACAATAAGTCTAAGGTAGAATAACAGTAAGTCCACTCTAGTAGACTGACAGGGTGCCAAAATCCTGCTCTGTCTGCCCTGCCTATAGTGTCTGGATGTCTCCAGAGCCCTCAGGAGCCTGCTATTTGAGGCAGTATTTACTTTGGCACTCATTGGGATCCTGCTGAGTGGTCCATATGGTAATCTCTGGAATAACTTCCTGACTAAATTTGAAGTCTCTTAGTCATATAAACTCATTTGTCTTTACCCTTTCCACCTTTTGATCTAGGTCTTTTTTCAGTTGCATTGCTGATTGGCACTTCCTAGTTAGTAATCCCTCGGTGCCAGGGAGGCTCATCTTCTGGAGTCATGTCCCACACTCAGGGGAAGATAATGCATATATATATATGCTGAGTTTGGCTTAGAGAGAGGTCACATTGGAGCAACAAGGAGGCTCTCAGGAGGTAACTCTTAGGTACAATATAATAATAGGCTAAGTTCAGTTTCAAAAGTAAAGGTTCATTAAGTACAGACATCAATATCAAGGGCCTGTCAGTGGTCCATTCTCCTTCATTAGTCACTGTCCTTTACTCAGGGAATACTTGTCATTCCATTAGACAATGTGGCAGAGCCCCCAGAATAGGAGTTCAATATTCTTTTGGTTATTGTGTGGATCTCTACCCACTATGACAATGCCCCATGATCACGTGAACACATTCATATGCCTTATAAGTATATGTTAGGTGAGCCTCATCCCATGCTTCTCCCAAGACTGACACCGCACATCAATAATCTTCCCCTGCCAAAGTTGTAACCCTTCTGTGATCCAAAACTTCATCAAAAATGAAGTCAACAAAATAACCAAATACAATTAATAAGAAAGTGAAATAATAATGGTCATTTTAAAAATAACAAAATTAAAAAAAATTAAATAAAAATATTTTGAAATAATAAAAAATATAAAATTTAAAAAATGACATTGTCTTTCATCACTGTAAGATTTGTTGTCTTTTACGTACAGTGACATTTTCTTCTGTTTATTCCCCAGAGTCTTATTTTTTTTCATTTTGTCTTCAAAGAAGCTTTAGGTTACATAAAAGTTGTATACAGGATATAGAGGATTCCCATACACCCAACATCTTCCCCCTTTTCCCCTTTCACTTATTAATAACATTTTACATATGGATAGTACATTTGTTATAATTGATGTACAAATATTGAAACATTGCTACTAACCATGGTCATTAATTTATATTATGGTTTATATTTTAGACCTTACACTTTTATAATTTTTTATGAAATTTAACATGGCCTCTATTGATTATTGCAAGATCATATAGAACAATTTCATGCCCCCCAAAATGCCCTATATTCCATCTATTCTATTCGTCCAACCCCTTCCCTTGGGATTCAGGGCAACTACCAAGGTTCAATCCTTGAAGAACAAGATTAATTGTTACTTTCAACAACACTGAGGGCTTGATATACTGACCTGTTATCCCCTAATAGGCACTGCCTATGCTCTTGAAAGACTCCTGCCTCTCTATTTGAGAACATAACAGGAAGACCTAGGATGGGAGTCCAACACCTTCCAGCTCATCATGTGGGTCTCCACCAACTGATACAATACAATATGACAAGATGAACACTCACACACTCCCTAGAGGCCTGTAACAATTGTGTTGTGTCCTGCATGTCCCCACATCCAACACCCTAAACCAGTAACCCTCCCCTGCCATATTTGCCAAAGGAACATTCCCAACATTGTAGTTTCAACCACATACCCATAAGTTCCCAGAGTTCCTCTACTCCCTACCCTATCATCTCCTGAGTTTCATGGAGAGTCCAACCCACTCTCCCCATTCTACTCACCTCACAGACCAGTACTCTCCAATGCAATAGCATCACTGCACCCTGTCATGACCATCCACTGCACAACTATACCCTTCCACCTTATCATAGATTTTACCTATGTGGGCATTGGCTCACAACCTTCTTCTCCCTTTCTGCTTCCTATAAATTTGTCTTCCAGACTCTAGCTCTCTCAGTCTGCTCAATTTGCTTAATTCTTTCTTCTTTTTTTAAAACTATAGTTGTTTGCAGTTATTGTGTCAATTTGATATTGCTTATGAATTCCTAAAATAGATATTGGATTATGTTTGTAAACTGGTCTGTTCCTCTGGGCATATTCAATTATATTGGATTCAGAGCTTTCACTTTTATCTGATTAAGGCTTTGATTGGTCCACATCAGTAGGACATGGAGTTCCCACACACTTGGTTGGGGAGACTCACAGGGAAACTTCACTGCAGAGAAGGGAGGTAAGAGTTTTGATTCTGGTGTCTGGGAATAAATAGATACCTGAGTAAGGAGAGAAGATTCCATTAGACACCCCTGGAAGAGAGACAAGCATTTGCCTGATAGCTTATAGCTGGCCTTTTGGAGAAAGCAGAATATCTGAGCCTGGAGAGAAATGAGCCCCAGGAAGAGAGGAACCCATGAATCCTGAATCCTTGCAGAACTTGGCAGCTATCTTGCTCCAACATGTGGCAACAGACTTTGGTGAGGGAAGTAACTTATGCTTTCTAGCCTGGTAACTGTAAGGTTCTACCCCAAATAAATATCCTTTATAAAAGTCAACAGATTTCTGGTATTTTGCATCAGCATCCCTTTGGCTGACTAGTATAGGTATATATTTCTCTCTAAATATACTGCTTTAACTGTCTCCCATAAGCATGTTTTGGCATTTCATTCATCTCAAGTTATTTTAAAAAGTCTTTTGTAATTTCTTCTTAGACCCATTGTTTATTTGGAATTGTATTGTTTGATGTCCACATATGTATATCTTCCCCCAAGTTTTTTCTGTTATTTGTTTCTAATTTAATTCTATTATGATTGGAGAACATACTTTCTATGATTTCAATTCTCGTAAATTTATTGAGATATTTTATGGTGGAGCATATTGTTTGTTCTGGAAAATATTCCATGTGCACTTAAGAATGTGCATTCTGCTATTGATGGGTGAAGTAGTCTCTTAATGACGATAAGAGATTATTGGTTTTAGTGTTGTTCATATCTTCTTTATTCCTGGTCTTCTCTGCACTTCATCTTGACCCTCTCCTTTGTCTCTCTTTTGTTCCATCATCACCTTGCTGCACGACTCACTTGCACAGGCACTGGATCACCACACAGACACTGACTCACCGCACAGGCATGTCCATGGGCACTTGGCTCTCCATGAGGGCACTCACATGGGCACTTGGCTCACTGCACAGGCACCTGGCTCACCATGCAGCACTTGACTCATCACACAGACACTCACATGGGAACTCGGCTCACCATGTAGGCTCTCAGCTCACCACTTGGACACTTGATTCACCACACAGGCACTGGCTTGCAGTGTAGGCTCTTTCTCTTCTTCTTTTTCACCAGGACTCCTCAGGGATTGAAACCAGGTCCTCCCATATGGTAGGTCAAGGCCTTATCACTTGAGCAACTTCCACTTTCCTCTTTTTCACTCTTGTTAATCTTCAGACTAAATGTTCTATTGATTAATGAAAATAGAGTATTAATGTACCCAAATATTATTGTAGAATTGACTATTTCTCCCTTTAATTCTGACATTTTTGTTTCATGTAATTCTGGACTCTGTTGTTAGGCACATAGGCACATATATGCTTATCATTATTATATATTTTTCATGATTTTCCTGTTATCATTATGCAATATCACTTTATGACTAGTAACATTTTTGTTTTAAAGTCTATTTTGTCTGATATTTGCCTGATATTAGACACTTCAGGTTGCTAATTGCTGACATTTGTATAATATATATTTTATTCATTTCACTTTCAATCTATTTGTATGTTGTCTGTAGAAACCACATGGTTAGAAAGTTAGAACTTTTTGTATTTTCTGGTCCAACAATATGTCTTTAGATTGTTTCATCAATCCTTATTTAGCGTTACTATCAATTAGAATATATGCCTGCCATTTTACTTTTTACTTCATGTCTTATGTTTATTTTATTGCTCTATCCTGCTTTTACCATTTTCTTTTACATCAAGTGAATATTTTAGTGTAACATTTTAATTCCATAAATTACATTTTCACAGTATTTTTAAAGTTTTTTTCAATGATTCTTCTATTAACATATTAATACATCAATATCTACTTCAGATTTATGCTAAATTAACTCCAGGGAGATATAGAAATATCAATCCTGTCTATCTCTTTTCCCTCTTCCTCCTTTTTATGCTATTATGATTATAAATATTGTGTCTATTTAGTTTAAAAGTAAAAAAATACACGGTTATAATTATTACTTTAAACTATTTCATATCTTTCAAATAAGCTGAAAGAATAAAGGAGGGGGAGTATATATATATATATATAGTTTTTGGTATTAAAAAAATTTGTATTAACAAATTTGCCATTTCTGATTCTCTTGATTTGTGTGAATCAATTTGTGTGAATTCTAATCACCTTCTGGTGTCATTTCCTTATTCCATCACAGCTTTACTCTCCCAAAACTCCACTGGGCTATTATTGTGAAATGCAATACATCTCTTATATTTTATAGGTTCAATATATAAATAAATGTTAGGAAAAACATTTCATTTATATTCTTTTAAAATTATATAATTATTTATATTGGTCATCTTTGGTTTTTCATGTAGATTCAAATTACTTTCTCAAATCTGGGACCTTCATTAGTATTTCTTGAAAGGAAGGTCTGGTTACAATGAATTATCTGCTTTTGTTTATCTTGGATCATCTTTATTCACTTTAATTTTAAAAAGAGTATTAATGGATATAAGATCCTTGGTTGATAGTATGTTTTCCCATTATTTTGAAATGATTATCATTGCTTCTACCCTCCATTGTTTCTGATGAGGATAGCTGTTAATATTTTGGGTGTCGCTTGTATGTGATTAGTCATTTTATTGCTGAATTCATAATTCTTTTTTGTCCTTAGCTTTCCACATTTTTACTATGGTGTGCCTGGGTGTTGATCTCTTTGTGTTTATTCCTTCTAGGATTTTTTTTTTTTTCAGCTTTTAAAATGTGCAGATTAATGCTTTATAAATAAAGTCTGGAAGTTTTCAATATTTGTTTCTTTGAACATTTAAATGATCATTTTTACCTCTCCTTCTCCTTCTAGTATCTCCCTTCTGTACATTACAGGAGGTTTTATGTTGTCCCACATTTCTCTAAGGATATAGGTTTCCATTCTTTTTTTCTCTCCAATCTTTGAATTGCTTTATCTCTAATTATTCTTTCATATGCCTGTTCAAATCTTCCCTAAAGTTCCTTTCGTGAATTTTTCATTTCAGTTATTGCACATTTCAATTCCAGAATTTCCCTTTTTATGTATGTACTTTTTATAATAGACATTGTCACCATTCTTTCCTTAATTTCTTTGAGCATGATTTATTTTAGTTCTTTAAAAATATTTATAATGGCTGCTCTGAAGATATTTTTAATCCTAACACTTGGGATATCTCACAGGCATATTTTGTTTCCTGTTTTTTCCTGTGTTTGTGTTACACATTTGAGTTTATTTGAATGTCTTATTACATTTTGTTGAAAGAGGAACATTTTCTAAAATATAATGTAGCAACTCTGGGTACTAACCACTCCCTCCATGGCACATTTTGTGGCTATTTTGTTTTGCTTTGTTTTCATTTTTTTTAGTGAGTTGTCTGGATTATTTTTGTGAAGTCTATTGCTCTCATAGTGTGAGGACTCAGATATGGGCATACGCACAATCATTTCAGGACAACAGTGGTCTTAGCAGTACTCTCTTGGACTATTTTCTGGAGATCTGTCCAGCTCTCGGCCTCTGTTTGTTTCACACTCATCTCTTGCTTTCTGCTACGTGTGGACTGATTTCTCTCTTCTTTTCCAGAATGCCTTGAGGATATAAATTTCCCCACAGTCTGATCCAATTAAATCCAGGCCCCTTTTCAGGGGTAGTTTTGGGTTCATCTTTGTGGGATTTTTATGCCATCAAGCAGATTCTGCTTAGTTGTCTATCTTCCTTAATCTCTAATAAATTAACTGATCTAGAGGCTAGCTTGTAGCTCTCATGGTGTTATCAGCCTCCTCTTATTTGTTTTTCACAAAAATCTCCATTGTTATTGAAATCTTCCTTATATTTGAACTTCCCCACATTCTATTTCAAAAGAATTCCATTGGGGAAAATCAAGAGCTCTGCTCTCTTATGATTTGCCTTCTTACATTGGTCAATATCGATAAACCACTGCTCTGGGAATTGGGGTAGGGAAAGAGTGACCTGCTTCTATTGGAGTGACATCCCTGCTTTACAAGCAAAGTGATTGCCTGGGGTGGCAAGCTCTGTTTCTCTAAGCTTTCTTTTCCCAGCCTGTAAACTATAACTTAACTCTGATGCAGAGAAAAGTGAAAAATAGTCCTGGTATTTTGATATGTCACACCTGGAACAAATCCTCTGTCCTACAAATGGAGATTTTATGGATGATAGAGCAGTCCCTGACCCATTACCCTCCACTGGAATTTAGGCTCTGCAACCCAGATCTGAGAGGTATAAGACAGGCTTGTAGCCTGTACTTCTTTGGGAAATACCATAGTTATTAATATTTATTGGAAGTTGGGAGAGAAGGGAGTCCCATCTTCTTGGTTACATCTGAAATGAAGATTCTGTCATGAAGGTGTGGGAGGAAGAAAGTATGAAAAAAGTCAAGGATCAAGAGCAACAGCCTCTTATAGAGGTTTAAAAATATTCTTGAATACATACTATTTTCCTTTGCTATCTATTCTCAAGGCAATTTTGAAAGAGTTCATATGGTTGTTTTTTTTAAAGTAGTTTTTATTTATTATGGTTGTTTTGCTGAGTAGCATGTCCATGGAGCTCCTTTCCCTGTCATTCTATTTCTGAATTTCCCTGACTTTTGTATTTGATTATGCTTATAGTTTTTATTATTCTGCTGAAAGTACACAACTGATCTTGCATGTCATTTATGATTTCAATTGAAGGCTTTAATATATTGAACATTGTTTTAGTTTTCTAGGCTGCTTAAAGAAATTACCATGAAACAAATTGAATTAAACAATAGGAATTTATTAGCTTATAGCTTTGAGGTTGGGAAAATATACAAATTAAGGCATTGTAAATGCAATGTTTTACCCCAAGCCTAGGGCACTTGAGTTGCCTTCTGGTGGCCCTTGTTCCTTAGCTTGTCAGATGGCAAGACACATGGTGGTACTTCATAATCTCTTCCTTTTCTTTAGGGTTTCATTTCAGTTTCTTGCTTCCTCTGGGCCTTTTTTTTTTTTTTTCACTCTTTCTTCAAATTTCTTTCTCTTATAGAAGACTCCAGTAATAAGATTAAGACACATCCTGATTGAGGTGTAAAGTAGCTCATCAAAAGATACTACATACAAGGGTTTCCCACTCACAGGAAAGTAGTAAGTTCAAGACATTTTTCTGGGGGTAGATATAGCAAACTACCATAGGCATAATAACTCTAAATTCCTTCTCTAAGTCCAAATCTGCATCATATCAGAATCTTGGTTTAATGATTTTTTTTTCTTTTCAGAATGTACTTTTCTTCCCATTTTTGTTGCATCAGAATTTTTTTCTTTAGATTTATTTTTATTTATTTATCCCTCCCCTTGCTGCTTGCTTGCTGTCTGCTCTCTGTGTCCATTCACTGTGCATTCTTCTGTGTCTGCTTGCCTCCCTTTGTTGCATCATCAAGCTGCATCAGTTCTCCATGGGCACAGGTCATCCACACTCCATGGCATGGACTGTCAGCTCTCTGAGGGCATGGGGCAGCTTGTCTTCACAAGAAGGCCCTGGGAAGTGAACCCAGGTGTAGGTAGAGTGGCAGAGACATTCAGCCTCACTGTGTTGTGAGCGACTAGATGAGCACACTCTCTAATCCACATGCTTTTGGGCACACCCAAAAGATGGCGCGCACGCACTGAGCCAAATGTCTCCAGCCCCGCCTCACCCTCCTCTCGTAAGCCCTCCACCTCTCAGCTATGCCCCGTAAGTCAAACCACTATATAAACACTGCAAATTCCCAAATAAAGCAGACATACATCATGAACCCATCTCTGGAGTGAGTCTATCTCCGTCGTCCTTACTCCAACGAGTCCCTCGTTCAACAAGTGGTGCCCAAACAGGGACTCATTGCAGCAGACGCTCCTGCCATCTACGGCTCGGGTAAGTGACCCTTGTCATGGGTAACCTCCCCTCCTCCACTTGGGCCCCACAAGCTCAAGACTTGCACGCTTTCTTGGCAAGTAGGCTACCAAAATATCAGAAAGGGAACTTAACCAATATTGGGACCTGATAGTTCTCTTTAACCCCTGGCTCTCCACCACCTCTCTGTGGGTCCCCCAAACCTGGGCAAAATTATTAAAATGGGTGTGCTCTGCAGAAGTTCATGAAAACAAAATGCTCCTTCTTGGCCTTATTCCTGCGCTTCTAGCTATTCATGCTTGCCTTTCGGGGACTCTGGTAGACGAACCAGGCCCTATCCCTGATATAATGTCTGCAAACTGCTCCCCAGCAGCGCTGCCTTATACCTTAACCCCCACATATTTTATGGGACCCAGCTACATTGTCTGCTGCTCCTGCTTTATACCCCCTGCTATCAGAGTTTATAGGCACCATTAACTCAGAACGCAATGCTACGAATCCTCCTGAGCCCACAAACAGTCAGCCTGTCAAACCCGCGCATCTCCTAGTGCCACCCGACTCTAAGATGTAGGCAAAGTCCCTCAATAAGAAACTCCCCGCCCATGAACTTCCCACTGCGGAAGTCACCGCAGCCAAGGAACCTCCCACTATGAAACCCACATCACCTGCCCATAAACTTTCTGCTGCGGAACTCCTTGCGGCTGAGGAACTTTCCGCTATGAGAGTCCCCACCCCAAAGGAACTCTCCGCTGCAGAACATCTCTTGTCAGCACTTCCCACTTTGCAACTTCCCCCTCCACAGAACCCAGCTCCCTGGGAAGCCTGGGCTATGGGCACTCCCTGTGACACCTCAGACTCTCCTACCAGCAGTCCATGGTTAACTAACTACTCCCAGCTTTGTCGGCAATAAGATACCCATTCTAACACAGGAGCAGAATCATGACTCCACTTTTATCCTGTTAATATAAACCCCACTGTTGCCTGCCCAGCACAATGGTATCCCCATGAACAAAAAACAATCACAACTTTATGCCATGCAGTGCAAGAGGATGGCCTTAACAGTCCTTTTGCACAAATGTTATTAGAAAACCTCAGTGTAGACCTTAATTGTGCCACTAATTGCAAAAACATAGCATGCTCTATATTAGCCACTGGGGATTATATCCAATGAAAAGCACTCTATTATAATGAGGCTGAAATACTGGGAGAAAGAAATGTGGTGGCTGGGGTTAATATTCCCACTGAGTCCCTACAGGGAGAGGGCCAATTCACATCTCCCACTGTTCAAACCACATCTATCCCTATCATCACATAAATTAGCCCCCCTCTTTTCCCTTTTAGAAGGAAACCCCAATCCCACGAGTCATCGTGTCCTCACTTCTGAAGCTGAAGATGTCATAAAATATATCAATTCCCAAATGTAAAACCCAGAACTGGCCAAATTTAATCCTCATAAACCTCTCCTTGCCATAGTATTAGCAACCCAAGGAACACCCAATGGAGTTCTATGTCAAAATGAGCCTCTATATTGGGTTCCTTTTCTTCAACAGTCTGAGCAAAATCACACCCCAGATAATGGCCATCTGCCTACTGGGAAGAAAGCTACATCACACAGCAAAAGTCATTTATGGCCAGGAACCTGAGAAACTAACCCTGCACCTTTCTGGAGAGCATATTTCCCACCTCCTCCAAACCGACCTCGAAATGCAAAAGATTGTAGCAGGATTTCCAGGGCAAATAGATAATCATCTGCCCACTCACAAACATCTCTCTACCCTCAAGCAATTGCTGTGCAGTTTCCATGAAAATGCTTATCCGTGGTCCAAGCCACTCCCAAATGAAACCCTTGTCTTTATGGATGCCAATAAGTCATTCAGTATAATACTCATAAAACAACAAAAACAAATGGATTGGATTATAAAATGCCCCCATGATGGCTCAGTACAGTTCGGAGAACTATATGCACTCTTCCTTGCACTATATCATTGTCAGAACATCCCTATAAATATCTTCTCCGACAGTGATTATGTGGTATAAACCTTATATAGCCTTCCACACGCAGTCTTCCGCTCAAGAAAAACCCAACTAGATGACCTGTTAATCCAAACCAAGGCTATCCTTGAAAAGAGAGCACTGCCATAGTACATACAACACATTAGAGCATATAGTGGTTTGCCTGGCCCTCTAGCACGAGGGAACCAACAAGCAGATGAATCCATTCGGTTAATCCTCACTACATCTACAATCAACCAGGCACGTACCCTACAAGTCAAATTCCACATGTCTGCACATGCACTCAAGCGGCTTTCCCCTCAACTCTGTCATCAACAATGTAAGCATCTGACTCGCACCTGCGCACAGTGTGGTCCCCTATTACCACTAGGACCACTACAACCCCAAGGAGTCACCCAAGCGGGTTATGTCCTAACAGATTTTGGCAAATGGACGTCACCCACGTCCCCTCTTTTGAAACACTGAAATATGTCCATGTAATTATTGACACATATTCCGGATTTGTGTTTGCCACAGCTGTCTCTGGTGAGCGTACCTGTCATGCTACTTCTACCTTGTTGCAGGCCATTCTACAAATGGGGGTGCCATGGGCCTTAAAAACAGACAACAGGCCCTATTATACATCCCGATCCTTCCAATCCTTCTGTTCTGAATGGCGGGTTAAACATTCCACAGGCATTCCACACAACCCACAGGGTTAAGCCATCGTTGAACGCATCCATGCCACCCTGAAACAGCATATAATAAAGCAAAAGGGGGAGAACCCTAGGGATATACCCAAAAACATCATAACAAAAGCCCTAATTACACTAAATTACTTTTCAATTCTGAAGATCTCTCTCCCGCCAACAAGCACTGGGGAGGACTCTGCTCTATACCCACACTAGTGCCCTTGGTGCGCTGGAAAGACCCTCTAACACAATAATGGAATGGGCCCCATCCCCTACTAACACAGGGGTGAGGGTTTGCTTGTGTCTTTCCAGAAAATGCAGACCAGCCCATCTGGTTCCCCAGCAGATTGATACGGCCCAAAGTGCTCACCGAAAAACAAGATGGCCGATCCTCTACCTCTGAAGATGACCCCCCAGACAATCACTCAACTCACAGGTGACATAAATAACCTGCCCCTGAAAGAAAGGTGAGAAAGAGGCGGCCCTGTAAGATGACGCTGTCAATGCCGCACTCCTGCCCATCCCATGTGTTACATCACATGGGGAGACATCAAATCATTATGCACAGAAGCCCCTGCAACACCAGAAACCCTCTTCCTCCTCATCTGCTCGATCCTCACAGTGAACTCTGCTCATGGACAGCAACTTTGGACTGCAGTAAGGCATCTGCCTCTTCTTATGTCCGTGGGCACGGATGCTCCACAGTTCCCAGCCACATTTGCCACTGACTGTACCCTCAACTTGCCATGTTTCAATAAACCTATGATATTGAAAAAAATGGAACAGATCACTGAACAGCTCTTTAGACCATATCCTCAAGTTTACCGTGCAGAACAGAACCACCAAAAAAGAAAAGACTGGGTTCAACTTGTATCCATCTCTCTTGAGGACTTTGTGGAAAATAAAAATAGTGAAAGAAGCTATAATGAATGAAATGGCTCTTTTATAGGTCTCACCAGTCATTTTCCTGTCACCAATATGAACTGGACCAACTGCCGTTCCAACATGTCAAGGCCACTCAGTCCGCCTTGCATACATTGCACGTACCAGTTCCTCATAATTCCTTCCACCAAAGTATAGGAGCTTCCCCCCTGGGCCAACTGCATCCCCACAAAACCTCCATATGGCAAGATTACACCAACTCTTTGGGCCACAGGCCCAGACATAGAAAAAGACATGCTACCCTACGCAAGTCGTGACCCTCAACTAATACTAAGAACACTTTTTGGATGATGGACATTTTGTGGTGAAAATGCCTGCATGGACTTGCATCCTTTCATCACTATAAACTCTACCTTAACCAATGGAACATGGAGAACATTAAATAAGACATTGAATGGGACTTGGGAGGGAAATCTTAACATAATTAGTCATAAGCACTCGCATTATATTATGCTAGTATGCTTCACCCTATCTTTTCTGTTTATTGTTAGCACCAATGAGTCCTTCAATGCTATAACTCCTCCAGCAGCTGCAATATCACCAACTGCTGGAACAGCTCAGCTTTCCCCTATGCCATCCCCTTGCACATCCCCACATTACTGTGGGTGCCTATAAATGCTACTGATTGGGAAGGTCCCTTTAATACCATAACTCATAAACAAATCCATTTCAAAAGAGCCGTTAGCCTTGTCATTGCTGTAATTATGGCCATCATCACCAGCCTAGCCAGCATAGGCACAGGCGTGGCAGCCTTCATCCAAACCAATCACACTGCAGTCACTCTAAACCAGCTTGCTGAACAAACAGCCACCACATGTGACACACAGTCTCTCATTAATAATCATATCCACACCACCTTACTTAACCTCCAGCAACAAATAGATCTCTTAGAAGAAGAAACATATGTGCTGGCAACTTACTCATACCCATTGTGACCAGCGATTCCCCTCCAAATGCATTACCCCAATTCCCATAACTAATGCTTCGCTCCCTTGACAGCAACTCAAAACCCACTTACTTGGCCCTTGGAACCAACAGTTCCTCAACCTTACCCAGCTATTAGCATCCCAAATCTTATTGATTAACAACATCCGAGCCTCTAGAGTAGACATTCTTTACTAGCTGTAATGCTAGAGCGCGTACGGTCCCTCCCATCACCTTCCAACCTTCTGCTATGGCTTATAACAGGAATCTTAATTGCTGTCATATGTATTGTCTATCAATGTATCAACAAAAGCCTTCAAGCTTTATCCCAAAAAACTGAAGAACTAAAATTAGTACAATTGGCTCTAATTAATAACAAGGGGGGAAATATAGGTAGAGCGGCAGAGACTTTCAGCCTGGCTGTGTTGCGCGTGACTAGATGAGCACACTCTCTAGTCCACATGCTTTTGGGCACACCCAAAAGATGGTGCACTGGCACTGAGCCAAATGTCTCCAGCCCCACCTCACTCTCCTCCCATAAGCCCTCCACCTATCAACTATGCCCTGTAAGTCAAACTGCTATATAAACACTGCAACTTTCTGAATAAAGCGGATGTGTGTCATGAACCTGTCTCCGGAGTGAGTCTATCTCCATTGTCCTTACCCCAATGAGTCCCTCGTTCAACACCCAGGGCCTCCCATGTGGTAGATTGGGATCAGTGAGCCACATCTGCTTCCCTGCCTCAGAATTTTTTGAAGAAAGCCGGGTGTTATTTAGGACAGTATATACAGAAATGATTATTTCTATGCTTTGAAATGAGTACAAATTTCTTTACATTTGACCTCTGGTATGAGTGTTAAAAGGCTTAGATAATATTTCTAGTTGCTATGGTTATCATCATTTCCACATAGAAAATCAGACTGCTTAATCATACCTTTTATTCCAGGTGTTTTTTAATTATACTTTTTTTTACATTTTCTGCTCCCTAAAGAGAATCTGTTTTGCCCAGCTATCCCATCTGTTATCATTTTTTCCTTTATGCTTTTTAGAGTGGTGGTAGGAGATGGGAAGATATAATTCTCTGATGTTTTAATACAATTTTTTTTTCAAGGAGAAACACAAAGCAGACTTATTTTTGTCTTATTGTAAAAGCAATATCAGCTCACAGAAAATAATTTATATATGTATATATGTGTGAATGAATATATGTTAACATATGCATATACACATATTTGCCCATGCATATACGTAAGTAAATTTTAGGCTGTTCCTTGGCAGTTGGCAATCTCCTTGGGGTACACTCAGTGACCACAAGATTAAGACTCAATTTTAAGCATCATTGACAATCAACCTTGGTCTTGGGGATGTGGCCTTCAAAAGTGCACATGACCCTCCTCTGATGTAATGTCAGGCAGAGAATATATTCCAGACAATCCCCAGGGTTTAGCTCCCTCCCTCCCACCACTTAAATTTATTTCCACCATTGTCCTAAGTCTACAGGTTTTGTTGGTGTTCCCCCTAAAAACTAATTCTTTTGTTTCATACAAGAACTACAGAATGTGAGTCTGGGAAGAACTGGGACAGTAACTGCTCTTTCACTCTCCCAACCAGCACTCCATAGGAAGCTTAATTTCTCAAGTTTCTTCCCTATGAGCTGCAGATGGGGTTCCTTGGGGAAAAGCCTGGAAGTGAGTGTGAAATTTCTCAGGTATATGGCCCAGGGGCTTTACATTCGTAAATTAGCTCACACTTGACTTTTAGCAAAGCTTTAAAAATTTCTAGCAGTATACTTTTATTGAACTATACTATCTTTGGTGGTGTCAGTTACAGGAAAACAATATGCAGTTCCTATTTCTCCCTACAGGTACCTATCTCTCCCCAGGTTTTAGATTAGCTGATTGACCTTTGTCCTCAGTTCTCAGATACTTCCAAGTAAATTCCTGACTTTGCAGGTGTTGAGGATTTTTTTTCTCTTGATGTTATTATATTCTTTATATCTCCTTTATCTTTAACTAGAAATCGAAAGTTGAGTATGTTAATCATAAACACATTAATTTTAGGAATTTATGTGGATAAAATTGCCTTTTACATTATGAGTATTCCTATATATGTTAAAATGTGCCATCCTATTTGTTCAGGTATACACATATGTATTTCAAATGTGTACTCACTCTTTCTCATATTGAATTTGTAAAAATATTATTTGATTTATCTGTTGGTATTTAAATTTTTTTGTTACATACTTTCTAATTTGTTGTTTTTAGATGATAACCTGCTCCTATCTGTATATTAATTTATGCCTTTTTTTCCTGAAATTCCTTGTACATTTTCATATCATACTTTATTATTAAAATTTTCAGTATATATATATATATATATAGTATCTATTTTAGGTTTATTTAAATTGCATATTTATACTATTTTATTATCTCATTTTATAAAATTTTATTTTCTAATAGATTGTTTCTGATATATAGATGTACAAGCATCTAGCATTGTTATGGAGCTATAGTAATCAAGAAAACATATATAGGTGAAATAATATGTGTATATATATATGGATCAATGGAACAGATTAGGACACCCAGAAATAGAATCATAGAAATATAGTCACCTGATCATTAACAATAAAAGGAGTAACTGCAGTTCAATGAGAGAAAGGATAAGGGTTTCAAAAATTGATTCTGGACCAATTCAATATCCATATGTAAAAACTGAATCTGGACACTGACCTTAAGCCATTCACAAAATTTCTCAAAATGGATCACAGAACAAAAATAAAACAAAGCCACACAATTGAATGAAATAAGATAGTGAAAAATCTATGTGACATTGATGTGGCTGGGATTTTAGATCCAAGACCAAAAGGAAACCCATGAAAGATATATTGTTCCTGAAATATTGACATCATTAAGAATATAGAAAGACAAGACTTCAACCTGCAAATATCAGACAATGGAAATATTTGATAAAAGGATTGTATCTAAATTATAAAAAGAATACTTACAACTCAATAATAAGAAAACTAACAGCCCAGTTAAAAATGAGCAAAGATATGAACAGACACTTCATCTAAGAAGTTAGACAGGCGGAAAATAGACATATGAAAAATGTTCAACATCAACTGTCACTAGGAAATGGAAAATTAATACAATGAGATGCCAGTAGAAACTTATTCAAATGAGTACTGTGCAGAAAAACTGTCTATATTGAATGATGGCAAGAATGCAGAGCAACAGCAAATTTCATTGTTTGTGGGAATGCAAAATGGTAGTCACCTTGGAAAATGCTTTGGCAGATTCTTATAAAACTAAATATAATTATCATATGACTCACCAATCATGCTCCTAGATATTCCACCATTTGAATTGAAAACTGCTGTCCACACAAAAACCTTTATGCAAATGGTTATAGAAGCTTTATATGTAATACCCCAAAACTGAAAACACCAAGGAGTACTTCAACAGGTGAATGAATAAACAAATTAAGTGATAAAAAGAAATGTATTATCAACCTGCAAAAAGACATGTCAGAAACATAGATGCATATTACTAAATGAAAGAATTCAATCTGAAAGGCTACATACTATATGATTCCATTATATAATATTCTGAAAGTGGGAAACCTATAGAAGCAGAAAAAAGATAAGTGGTTACTTGGGATTTGTGAGAGGAGGGAGGAATGTATAGGTGAAGCATAAGGATTTTTGAGCAGCAATATAGTTCCATATGATACCATAATGGTGGATATATGACATTAAACATTTGTCAATTTCCTTAAATTTGATAGCAAAAGGAGTTAATCTTTATGTTTGAAGATTCTGTAAGACAATTTAGGAGACTTGGGGTCCAAGGAAAGTAAAAGACCCTGACAAGAGAATCTAACTGTATTACAAATGTATGAAACAACCTTATTGAAGGCGGGTAGGGGAAAAGGTGCTGACCTAAGAAATTTTGGAAATGGATGGTTTCTCTAAGATCAAAGGCAAATGGAACTGCACATAAGTACTGCACTCTCGTTGAAAAGTTTCCAACAGGGATAAAAGTTAATCATTCCCATACTTCTATTCATGTATGCTGGAAGTAAACAATGAAGTAAATGGGTAGTGGATAATGGGAGCCAGTTGTTTAACTATTGGGTGAGGAACTCAAATAAGAATGAGAAGGAGGATATAATGATAACTGGACAATGGATTAGAATTTGAGACATCAGCAAAAACTCATATTTAATGTAATACAGATGCACATGGTTACATATAGAAGCATTTATAGATATGTGAATATACAAGGGTTAATATATTTTTATATTTCTTTGTTCTGAAATGTGATAGGAGCTAAAACACATGATAGCCTAGTAACAATGAATCTAGTGCCCAGATTTTGGTTTCTATAGAATTTTCCAATAAAAGAAACTAAGACTTCTTGGAGAAATCGCTTATTTTAAGACTGAAGCAGGGTATACACAAGATGAACCTGGAAGATTTTGTAGTGCTAGAAAGTAAAGAGGTGTGAAAAGAATAATAAAATATATTTTGAAGGGGTTATATGCAAAGGGGACAGGAACCAACTACAAGAGCTCTCAATGACCAAAGCAGGAGTAATAAATAGAGAGGTAATAATTATTACCTAAAGTATAAAATAAATAAATATACTTGAGTCCTTACCAATACAAACAAACAATGGACTAAATTAATAAATGGGGGAAAAGAGACAGATCTCCATAGCATAAAAATTCCAAATAAATTGTGTAGATACACCAATCTAAAGGGTTATAGAGCAAAACTCCACATAGTAACTTCCTTCCAAAGAGTACAGTAAAGAAGGAAAATGGGGAATAGTAATTTACAATGGAAAAACCTGATAAACACTGTTTTAGCTAGATGGTCAAGGTCAACATTAACAGTCATAAATCATGTCAAGAATAAAAAAAATATACACTTCATAGAATGTGATGAATATAACACTTTATCTCTGTGATCTTTCTCCCAAAAACCCGTAACTCCAATATTATCATCAGACAAACAGCTGATAAACCCCAATAGAGGGACAGTCTATAAAGCATGTGATTAGTACTCCTGAAAACTGTCAATGTAACCAAAACAAAGAAATCTGAAAATTGCCATAGCCATGGGTAGCCTAAGGAGTCATGAAAATTTCATATAATGTAGCCTGATTGGGATCTTTGAACAGAGGAAATGTATTAGGTAAAAACTAAGGAAATCTAAATAAATAATGGAAATTAGTTATTAGTAATATATCAACCTTGGTTTATTAATTATAATAAATGTTCTACTGAAGTAATTTGTATCAATGTTTTTCTATATCTACTAGATAATTTACAAACTATTATATCATAGGAGATAATTTTAAGTAAACTAATTTTATGATTTCAAAACTCTTATAGTCCTATCCTTAGAAAGTGTAATAGAAAGTCAATCAGACATGTGCATTTTTTCTCGTTTGGGTGGGCATGTAGCCTATATGTGCTTCTCTCTAACTGTCTCAAGGGACAGTGCCCATATTGCTATTTTAGCTATTTTTTTCAAATTTCCTTACATAGAAATTTCATTACGGACTTTTTAACTTGTGTCATCAAGGATCTTTATACATATAAACAGTCCCAGTATCCTCCAGGAGATTGAAGGATGGACAAACATATATTATTATTTGTAGAGTAAGAAATCTAACTTCCTGTTCAGAATGATCAAAACAGAAGCTCTTAAAAAAAGAGAAATTTCTTTTATTCTCCTTCCTTACATTAGCCTTTCTTCTATTCTCAACAAAGACCAAAGGAAAATGTTTCCAAGGCTTAAAATAAGGAAACTTTCCAGTGAGAGATTTTGAAGATGATATAAAAATGGGAAAATAGGAGAAATCCAGAACCTTCAGGAGATGTGTGGAGAGTAAGCATAGGCTGATGATCATGTTAGACTAACACAGAAACATATCTGCCTATATATATATAAGGAGCTGCCAGCTGAAATCATGAAAAAGCACGAAAACCACAAGAACCTGTGAGAGATTGAGTTATGCCCCCCACTAAAGACTTGCATGTTCAAGTCCTAATCCCTGGTCCTGTGGGTGCAAACCCATTGTTAAATAAGATCTTTAGCTAAATTATTAGCTAAGGAGAAATCAAACTTAATGAGTTATAAACTACTAACACTGGAGTCCTTATAAGGTGATGACTGAGCAGTAGGAGTAGGAACCAGAGGAGGAAGAAGACTGCCATGTGTTGGAGGGTTGCCAAAAAGCCATCACCAGAACACTACAGACTTTGGAGAAAGTCTGGCCTTGCCAGCACCATGGTTTTGGACTTCCAGCCTCCAAAAGTATGAGCCAATGAATTCTTGTGGGTTAAGCCAACCACTGCTTGGTATTTGTCATAGCAGCCCTGGAAAACTAAGATAGTACCATAAGGTAGATAAAATAATTTATTTCTTATTTTTGACAAAGAAAGAGATATTTTAGGGTGTTTTCTTCTGGAATATACTTAGTTGCATTTGTTTCAATTTTTAAATTAAAATAAGGAAAGAACTTAGAAACATACTATATATACTACTCAATAGTCCTTTGAAAAGACTGAGATCATAGTCAGGGCTATATTTATGTATCCTTAAGTTATCATCCCTGCAGTGTAATTTTAAGGATATACAGTAATATATCTTCCAACTCCTGAAATATAGAGTTGAAAAGTCCAGTCCATTGCTTAAACTTTCAGCATTGAAAATCCCCATCATTTTCTAAATTGTAAATATCCCTTTAATGATGAAAAAACTAAAGAGAAATAATCAATTCTGACTAAATATATATAAGGTCAACAAAAATGTCCCCTTAATATCTAAGGAAGGCAAATTACTTTCACTAGAGAGAAATTTGATGACAGAGGAAAGAGAAAAATTTTCTGCTGATGTTCCTGAGCACAGTATAGGATTAGCAATGTTAAGAAGAGTATTTCATTAAGGCAATTTTTTCCTGATGTGACAGAGGGGATTTTGAAAAGGGAGGCAGCAGTAAGGTTGTCAATTTTTGTTACTTCATAGTCTGTTCTACTTATTGGTCTTTGTGTGGCCCTGAAGTCATTGGGAGAGAATTAGTTCTTCAACCAAAATCAAAGATTAATGCAATGAATACAGCTTTGTAAATTATTAACACATTCGTTTACTCAGGCAAAAGGGAAACCATTAGTAAATTCATTTTATTTAACAAAGGCAAAAATAAGATTTATGTAAAAGAAGAGGATCGAGGGAAGTGAAGAAGCCAGGGGAATTTGGAAACAAAGTACTCTATTTTCCTTTCCTTGTATATGCTATTGATTATGTGGGAAGTTAGCAAAGAAGCCAGTCTTTGGGCAATGGAAGGATCATCAGAGAACAGCAGTTTGTTATTTACAGATTCCTGGAAAACCCTTGAGAGTTTAACTCTGATTTAAGTATATGTGACAGCCTGTCACTAAAGCCTGTTTATACTTTGTTAATACCTTTATCTAAGTTTATGCCAGCTTAGTATTAGTTCCCTTATTAGAATTTTCAGTAGTTTTCCTGCATAAGTGTTAATTTCCCTCTGATGATCCCTTAACCCAGATCAGCCTTGTCACAAGTCCCTCATCTGAATGCATAATTCATATCTTCATAAGAAAAGATTTCATTGTTCAAGATCCAAAAGACACATGTTATTTTTAGAATGTATTTTAAAGCAAAATGAGTGAGAAATCAATCCTATAACTAATTGTTGCCTCCTTGGAAAACAACATTTCATTAAGTGATAGATAGAGAGTGGTAATCCTAGATACTCTATTTGTAGATCAGACATTATTTCATAGTTACCATTATAAAAAAAAAATAGTGGTGGTTGAGAACTAGAGCAGTTATTGTTCCATGGAAAGAAATAGAGTGTTTTCCTTTTGCTGAAAAATACATGACATGGTCACATCAACAAAATAAGAACCAGAATACAGTGAATATAAGTCAGTTAATATTTTATTTATCCATCATTTTATCTGAAATTATAATGTAAATACATAAATTGATTGCTTTTGAAATATGATACAAGGGGCAGCACTGATGGAGAGTGGTATAGGTGATGGTGTTGGGTTGGGCAACACACTTGCCTACTTGGTTCTCAAACATTAACATACCTATGAAGCTCTTGATTGTCATAGTAAAATAAGATTTCTCCACTAGCATTCTACTTATACCCCACTACCTGGCTGAAATGTATTGGGTCTCTCTGATTCCCAGGAATCTGCATTTGCAAAAAACACCCTTGCTGATTCTAAATGAGTGTCACACATTAAATATCATAGTCAGATGCAAGCGGTTCTGGAAGAAGAAAATAAAATATTACATAAATAACGACAGTGATCATTTTATTATAAATTAAATGAGTTTTTCTGAGACAGAACCCTGCATAGCAGAAACTAGATACAACAGTTTCATTTAAAATATCTTATGTCATGTTTTGTAACAGCCAGGTAGAAACAAGTTCTGACACAGATTTAAGCAGATATTCTTTAATAGAGCAGAGAAGAGAAAGAAGGGCACTGAGCTGCTTCATTCTTTGGGAAGAGTGGACCTTGGTGCGTGTCAGAATGGAGCACTCCTTGCAATCAGGGCACATGACCAGTATACCTGGGGGAGTCAGGCAAAGGAGGTTGGGGGTTTAGGTGGGTTTACTTTGAAGTGAGTTTATGTCTCAGAACAGTTTAGAGAAAACGTGATATAATAACTGTCTTGGCTGGGCTATATAGCTATGCTCAAAGGTCATACTCAAAAAATACAACTCAAATATAAAATTTATTCTTTTTAAACATTTCAAATGGCTATTATTATACTGATTTTGGTAAACATAACCAACTCCAAAGAAATCCTGATCTTATTTGTCAAAAAAGAAAAGTAAGCGAATTTACAGGTGCTATACTTACTCTCCTTAGAGTCAATAATAGCTTCCGTTGGATGTTTTTTGTCCTGCAGAACTACAAGAGTGGACCGGTGTGCTCTTCTTACCACTATTATTCATGAACTGGCACTCCCCTTACAAGCAGTCTGAAGTAGTTTCTATGTCAGAGATTTTCATCTCCTACATATTAACAAGAGTCGCTCATCAGGGACTTCATCAAATTTTCAAACTTTCTAGGGTTGAGAATTATATATTTCTGAAAGGTTTGGGGAATAGAAAGGTCTCTCTCTGGTTTTGAAAGAGTTGATATTCTGCTTCTTATGGACTGGTGAGAAGTTTTACACTAACAAGTTTAACATTTGTTTTATTTTTCAAATTTGAAACTAAATGAATAAACAAAGGGAAACTTTGTGACCCAATTTCAAAATCACTAATGAATCTTCTGTGTAATGAATTTGGCAGAAATCCTGAAAATGCATCAATGAGGACAGTGTCCTTAGAGAAATTAAAAAGCAGAGGGTAAACAGCATGTCTGTCTTTCCTGTATTTGTTTCACATACACTTGTGGTTGGTTTAAGATCAGTATAACCTATTTTCTTCCTTATTACCCTTTTGAATTTAAAGAAGTACATAATTCAGTTATACGACCCCCCCCAAAAGGAAGCATAATCACAAATCCAGTTATTTTGCTATTATTTCTATACACAACCATCCCAAATTTTCCTATACAACATATCTATATTTTGCATATATTTGCTTATTTTCATATACACCACTCCCCACCACCCCCTGCTCCTCCCACACCAACTTCCCCTTTTATCAGTAAGACATTCATTGTATTTGTTGAATACATCCTGGAGTACTGCCACACTGCATGGACCAGTTTACATTGTAGTTCACACTCTCTCCCAGTCCATCTGGTGGGTTATGACAAGATAAACAATGTTTTGCATTGGTTCCTGCAATATCATTCAGGACAACTCCAAGTTCCCAAAATGCCCCACATCACACCTCTTCCTCCCTCATCCAGCCCTCAACAACTCCAATGGCCACCATCTTCATACCAATGATAAAATTTCTTCCATTGCTAGAGTCATGACAGTTCTATAGTAGAATACAAGGAAGTCTACTCCAATCCATATTCAATTTCTCCATCTTATGGACCTTGGAATGGTGATGTTCACTCCATCTCTGAATCAAGAAGGGGCTTATATCATGACATTATATTGGGCTTCAAATTTCGGGGAGTTCTGGATCACAGAGTGTTTCAACAATGGCAATGGAGGGATACTGGTATGGGATACCAATGACAGATGATATATGACTGACAGGGAGCTGTACAGAACATATGTCCAGGGTGCATGGTAATGTTTGGATATACTCATAGTGGCAACAATTAAAAACCACAGTAGGGGGGGTACTGGGTTCCTGGCCAGTGGTGCTCTGTCGTGGTCCCTAGGGGAGCAGCGACAGTCTCCCAGGTACAGTGGTGGGGACCGGGAGGGAGTGAGGGTTCAACAGTGAGCCCCTGATACTAATGACTATGCTTGTGAGCTGATAAACCCAAAATAAGAACAAGGCCTAGAGCAACTTTGTGCCTGGGAATTTCCTTCTGTCAGCCTTCATGTTACTCAAATGTGGCCAGTCTCGAAGCCAAACTCAGCATGTAAATGCAATGCCTTCCCCCCAGCGTGGGACATGACACCCGGGGATGAGCCTCCCTGGCAACGAGGGACCACTATCAACTACCAACTGATGATGCAACTGGAAAATGACCTTATACGGAAGGTTCAATGCGGATCAGCAGAATATCCATGTCTACATAAAATACCATGACTTTAAAATGCTGTTTGACCTAAAGTAAGGGGGAAATGGAAAGGAGAAATGAGTTTATATGGCTACGAGTTTCTAAAAAAGAGTCTGGAGGCTGGCAGAAGGTTTGCCCTCATGCACAACTGAGCAGAGTCAGAGAGACAGATAAAGCAGATACAACCCCCAGATATTGGTTCCTTTGAGGGCTAAAGAGACCCATGGGAGTTATGGTCATGGCCGATGGGGTTAACTACCAGGGCAGATGGCCCCTCTTTGGAAATGGTGTTTATGTGTGATGAATCTGGACTCAGATGGGATCTCCCTTCATAAGACTTTCATGCTAATGTGCTGGAGGTGCAGTTAATGTTGGGGTTTAAGATATATTTAGGGGATTTGAATCTCTGGACTGACAATGTGATAGCCAGATCCTGAGCCTCAACAGACTCCAGCACCTACAATCTGATTTATTGGACTTACCACACTCAGCTAAGATGGAGGTGAAGAAGGACAACCACCACACCATGGAGCCTAGAGTGATTACAACTGAAAATGGGAGGATTGCATCCAGCATCCAGGTGGAATCTGAGCCTCCTCTTGACATAAAGGTGCAATGGACACAACCAATCCAGTGTCCACATAGAAGAGGTGGCATTGGATTGGGAAAAGTGGACATAATGGACAAAGGGTATGGGGAAAGGCAGGAAGAGATGAGAGGTGGAGGCGTCTTCGGGACATGGAGCTGCCCTGGATGGTGCTTCAGAGGTAATCACCGGACATTGTAAATCCTCACAGGGCCTACATGATGGAATAGAGGAGAGTATGGGCCATGATGTGAACCAATGTATATGAGGTGCAGAGGTGCCCAAAGATGTACTTACCAAATCCAATGGATGTGTCATGATGATGGGAACGAGTGTTGATGGGGGGGGGGGAGAGGGGGGGTGGGGGGGTGGGGTTGAATGGGACCTCACATATATATTTTTAATGTAATATTATTACAAAGTCAATAAAAAATAAAAAAATTAAAAAAAAAAAAAAAAAAAAAGAAGGGGCTTATATCCCACATGACTGATGGATGTGATTTTCCTGCTTGCAGTTGTAGACACTCTTGGTTCCCTGGTGTGGTGGTTGACCATTCTCACCTCCCCATCATCTGACCTTGGTACAGCCAAAAAACAGGAGGTGCATATATTTAATCCTCAAATCATTATTCTGACTTGCTTTATCACATAAAGCCCAACAGGAAAATGTTTTCAATTCACTAAGTGTAGATGAAGAACATCATTTTTAGAACATTGCAATATGCCATTTGTCAGGGTTCCATCAGTTTTCATGCCATTCCTAACTTTTGAATAATTTTCTGTCTGTTATTATAAAAATAAATTACTACAAATGAGTAAATTGTATGATCACATCCTTTGTTTTCTAGAAATTTAATTTCATAACCATCCAAAATTTTGCAAATCATCTTTCTACAAATATATTTGAAAATTTAGACTAATTTAGAATGTCAAAAATAGTGTATTCATATTTCAAGACTTTTATATAATATTAACAAAATGATCTCCAAAATGTCAAAATTTATTTTATGAGTGTGCTCTTGTGTTGACACTTAATTTAACTTTGGGAATTATTATTTTCAAATTAGAAACCTTTATATTTTCATATATTTTGAAAATATTTTCCCTTATTACAATTGATCTTCAAATTTATTTAAAAATAAAATATTTTGTTAACTTTTAAAGAATTGTTCTTGTATTTCTAACATTTTTATTATTTGTACTTATTTTTTTAAATTTAAATAGTTAAGTATTTAAAATATTTGTATTTAAAAAGACTTCTATTCTTATTTTTCAAGTTATTATTTAGATTCTCTCCATTAGATAAGGAAGTTTGCTTCTCTTAGTTTGCTAAGTGTTGTATTGATATTAAGGTTTGCATTTTATAAAATATTCTGTTTTCATTGAGATGATCAAATGATTTATCTGTTATTATTAATGTGGAGAATTATATATTTCATTTTAAATATAAAACCAATAATGTATTCTTATAGCAAATTCTGATCTTTCATGATTACCATTTTCCTATATTGCTAGATTCAAATTGCTAATGTCATACAGTAAGGACAGTGATCACAAAAGATATTGGTCAGAAAACTTAAAAAAATAACTTTAAATATCCTCGCAATGTTTTTTTTTTAAAATTAAATTTAAAATTTTTAAAGAAGGTTTACATTCCATAAATGTTACATTGAAAATAGAGGGGATTCCCACATACCTTCTCACTTCACTTTTCCCCATTAACAACATCTTTCATCAGCATTGTACATTTGTTGTAACTGATGAACACATATTGAAGCATTGCTACCAGCCACGACCAATAATTTACGTTGTAGTTTACACTTAACACTGAACAATTTTATAGGTTTTGACAAAATTTGTAATTGCCTATGAGTCTCACAAGGTTTTTGTATTTAAAGTTTTTTGTCTTTTTAACTTAGTGTTTTGTCTTTTTTCTATTTTTGGAAGAGTTTGTAAAATTGATGACATTTCAAATAACTTACTTGAGATACCATCAGGCTTGGAAGTTTTCATTGTAGGAAGGTTTTTCATTACATATATATTTGCTTCCCATAGATATGGAAATACTAAAATAATTTTTGGTGAGCTGTGATTATCTAGGAAATTGTCTATTCAAATAAATGTCCACTTTTATGTGAATGAGTTGTTTAATATGGCACATTATTTTTGTGTTTGTGTGAAAATTTCTTTTCCCTTTATAAAAGAAATTGTGAGTTTACAGATCAATCATCCATAAAGTATAGGATTTCCATATATCACTCTGTTACCAACATGCTCCATTGGTGTAGAACATTTGTTACAATGATGATAACTCATTTTTATAACTGTGCTATTAATTAAAGAGAATGGTTTAACTTAGGGTTCTCTGTAATGCAGTTCCATGGATTAAAAAAAATTCTGTTATCATATATACAATCTAACATTTCTCCTTTAAGTAAAATTGGTATATATATTTCAGTGATGTTAATTGTGCTTAAACGTTGTTCTAACTTCACCATCCACTACCAAAACATTTCCATCATTCCAAATATTTATCCTGTACATTTTAAGTCTTGCAATTTCCAAACCTATCTTTTGGTAACTAAAAGTAAAGATTCTGGCTCAATGAGTTTGCTTATTCTAATTGTTTCAAATCAGTGAGATAATACAATATTTGTTCTTTTGTGTATGGCTTATTGTACTCAACGTTTCCAAGGTTCATCTGTGTTGTGCATTTATCAGTAATTCATTACTTTTTAAGGCTAAAAAATATTCGATTGTGTGTATATACCATATTTTATCCATTCATTGGTTTATGGACATTTTGGTTATTTCTATTTTTGGCAATTGTAAACAATGTTGCTATGAACATCTGTTTGAGTCTGTATTAGTCAGCCAAAGAGGTACTGATGCAAAATACCAGAAATCGGTTAATTTTTAAAAAGGGTATTTATTTGGGGTAAGAGCTTACAGATATCAGGCCATAAAGCATGTTACTTCCCTCACCAAAGTCTATTTTCACATGTTGGAGCAAGATGGCTGCCAATGTCTGTGAGGGTTCAGGCTTCCTGGGTTCCTCCCTTCCAGGGTCTTGCTTCTCTCTATTCTACGTACTTTAGGGCTCTAGGTTAAGGCTTCAGCATCAAACACCAACATCAAAATTCCAACACCAAACTCTAACTCTGTCCTTTGCTATGCCTTTTATCTGTGAGTTCCCACCCACCAGAGAGTGGGGACTCAAAGCCCTACTGGCACAAGAGGTTTACATGATTACTTAATCAATCAAACTTCTGAATCCAATATAATATAATATGCCCAGAGGAAAAGATCATTTTACAAACATAATCCAATATTTCTTTTTGGAATTCATCAATACTATTAAAGTGCTACAGAGTCCCTGCTTAAAATACTTTGGGGTATATACTTAGCAGTGGGATGGCCAGGCCATATCATACTTCTATACTTAGCTTTCTGAGGAACTGCCAAACTGTCTTCCACAGTGGCTACAACATTTAACATTGCTATCAGCATGATTTAATGATTCTATTTGTCTTCATCTTCTCCTAACACATGTTCTTTTTCTTTTTTTAATAGTAGTCGTTCTAATGGGAGTGAAATGATATCGCATTGTGGTTTTGAATTGCATTACTCTGATGGCTAATTATGTTGGACATCTTTTCATATGCCTCTGGCCATTTGTATATCTTCTTTGGAGAGATATATGATCAAGTCTTTTGCCCATTTTATAATTGGGTTGTTTGTTTTTTTATTCTTATGTTGACAATTCCTTTTTTTTTAACAAAGCTATTTTTATTGATGCATATTAATAAAGCATAAAACCATCCAGAGTTTACCAACAATTGTTTTGGATATAATCACATAGCAGTATATTCATCACTTCAATCATTTTATAGTATTTTCATTATTCCAAAAATAATAATAGCAATAAAAAAAAAGAATAAATGAAAAAACCTCATCACATCTCAGTCTCTTTATGCTTCCCCAGCCATACATAGCTACTATTCTGTATCTGTCTTTCTAGTTTATTTGTAGTTATATTTTATAAAAATAGTCATATATATGCAATATAACCTATACATATTTTACATAAGGTTTCACAATGTTATACAGTCCTATGTTACATTTTTTAGCTGTTATTCTAGTAATATACATGACCTTAAACTTACCCTTTCAGTCACTGTTTTACCCATATAATAGCTCTGCTACTTACAAACACTATGATGTGATTTCAGCATTTCTATTCATTTCCAAATATTTATAAACAACATTTTGCACAGATTAACCCTCAGCTTTCCATTCTCTACCCCAATCTATATTCTGGTGACCTATTTCTGATTATTAACTCCTTGAGTTTATACAATATATTTAATTCATAATAGCACAAACATACAGTATTTTTCCTTTTGTGTATGGCTTGTTTCAGTCAACATAATGTCCTCCAGGTTCATCTCTGTTGTCATAGGTTTCATGACTTTACTTCTTCTTACCACTTCTTAATATTCCACTGGGTTTTAACACCACAATGTATTTATCCATTCAATTCATGGACATGTGGGTTATTTCTACACTTTGGCAATCATGGATAACACTACTATGAACATAGGTGTGCCGTTGTCTGATTGTGTCGCTACTCTCAGTTCTTCTTGGTATATACCTAGTAATGGTGTTTCTGGATCACATGGCAATATTCTATATTCAACTTCCTTAGGAACTGCCAAACAGTCCTCCACAGTGGTAGTACCATTCTACAGTCCCACCAATATAGAATAAGTATTCTTATCACTCCACATAATGTAGATCATTATAGCATATCACGTTTTTTTCCATTCATAGGTATATAGGCACTTAGATTGCATTATTCTTTTGGCAATTATGAATAATGCTGCCATGAACAAATACATTTGTGCACAAATATCTGAGTCCCTATTTTCAGCTCTTTGGTGGTCTATATCTAGTAGTGGGATTGCTGGGTCATAAGGTAGTTCTATGCTTAGGTTTCTGAGGAACTGCCAAATTGTGTTCACAGTGACTGCACAATTTTACATTCCCTCCATCAAGAAATTAGTGTTTCTTTTTATCCACCTTCTCTCCAACACTCCTTATTTTCCTTTCTTCTTTGTTTAAATAGCAGCCATTCTAATAGGTTTTGATTTGCATTTCCCTGATGGCTAATGACATTAAAAATATTTACATGTGATTTCTGGCCATTTGAATATCTTCATTGAAGAAGTATCTATTCAAGTACTTTCCCATTTTTAATTTGGTTGTCTTTTTCTTTCTTAACCTGAAGAATTTCCTTATATATTCTGGATACTAAACCTTTAGTGGATATGTGGTTTCCAAGTATTTCCTACCAATGTATAGGCTCTAATTTTACTTTCATAATAAAGGCACAAAAGTTTTAAAATTTCTATGAGGCACAAAAGTTTTAAAATTTCTATGAGGTCCCATTTATCTACTTTTTTGTGCTGCTTATGCTTTGGATATAAATTCTAAATTATCATTGTCTAACAAAGATCATGAATATGCTTCCCTACATTTTTGTCTAAGAGTTTAATAGTTCTATCTCTTGTTTTCAGGTGTTTGATAAATTTTGAGTTGATTTTTGTATAAAGTGTGAGGTAGTGGTCTTCCTCCTCCTTTTTTTTTTTTTTTTTTTTTTTTTTTAGCAAATAGAGAGCTAGTTCATCAAAAACACTGTTCATTTCCACCTGAGTGAAAATTTTCCCCTATCAAATATCAGTTGACAATAAATATGAAAGTTTATTTCTGAGATCTGAATTTAATTCCATTATTTTATATGTCTATCCTTTGTCAATACCATGCTGTATCAGTTACTGTGGCTATATAATAAGTTTGAAGACCAGTAAATGTGAATCTTCCAACTTCATGCTTCTTTTTCACAATGGCTTTATTCAGGCTCCGTATCAGTCTCTATAAATTTGGTGATTATATTTTCCATTCCTTCAAAGAAGGATGTTAGATTTTTATTGAGATTACACAGAATCTATAAATTTCTTTGGTAAATATTGACAATTTAATGATGTTTAGTCTTTCAGTCCATGAAAATGGGATGTCCTTCCATTTATTTTGGTTGCCTTTGATTTCTTTTGGCAATGTTTTGTAGCTTTCTGCATATACATGTTTTACACCTGTATTAGTCAGGCAACGGGGTGCTGATGCAAAGTAACAGAACTCTGTTGGCTTTTATAAAGAGTATTTCTTTAGAAGAAAAGCTTACAGTTACCGGTCCCTAAAGATTCCAACTCAAGGTACCATAAGAGGCACTTTCTCACCCAAAATCTGTTGTCATGAGTTGATGAAAGATTAGGGGTGATGTCTGCAAGGGTACAACCTTCCTCATTCTTCTTAAGGCTCCATGACCCCAACTTCTTCCAATCTCAGTTGTAGGCTGGCATAAGGCTCATTTCTCTCCTCAGGACTCATTTCTTTCTGAGCTCAGCTGCTCTGGTCTCTTCATAAGATAAGCTGTAGACTCACTTGCTCTTCTCTCTCCCTAGGGTCTTATCTGTGGGACACTCTCTCTTCCTGTTTACTGCTTCTGTGTTCTTCTTCTCCATATGTTTACTTCCCTGTCTTTGATTGAGGGTCCATTTATATGGCCTGCTGTGTAGACTAGCTGTAGGCAGGAACTCAAAATGAGTTGCCGTAATGATGTGGTCAAATAAAAGTCCTAATTTGACTTAATAAAGTAAAAGTGAAACCTCTTAGTCTAATGCAGTTTAAAAACACAATCCAATATCTATTTTTGTTGCTTATAAACAATATACCAAACTGCCACAACACCCTTGCATAGAATTATTCCTAGATAATTGATTCTTTATTTATTGAAAAAGGAATTTTTCTTAATTTCTTCTTCTAATTGCCCATTACTTGTGTCTAAAAAAGTACTGATTTACTGGTGCTGATCTTGTACTATGTCACTTTGATAAATTTATTTATTAGCTCTAAGAACTTTGTTGTGAAGTTTTCAGGATTTTGTGTATATAGGATCAAATCATCTGCAAGTAGGGAAATTTTCATTTCTTGATTTCAAATTTGGTTGACTTCATTATTTTTCTTGCCTAGTGGCTCTGGCAAGAACATCCAGTAAAATGTTGAAAAACAATGGTGACAGTGAGCATCCTTGTCTTGTTCTTGATCTTTGAAGTACAGCTTTCATCTTGTTGATGCAAAATAGCAAGTGATGTCTGCAGGGGTTGAGCCTTTCTCCTTCCCCTTAAGGCTCCATGGTCCCAATCTCAGTTGTAGGCAGTCTTTCAACATTAGTAGTGTGCAAGGTGTAGGCTTTTCATAAATGTCCTTTATTATAGTTTTATAGTTTTTTTCTATTCCTAGTGTTTTAATTGCTTTTTATCAAGAAAGGATGATATATTTTGTCTAATGCCTTTTCTGCATCAATTGACATGATAGTGTGACTTTGTATGTTATTCTGCTAATGTGGTGTTTTAAATTAGTTAATTTTCTTATGTTGTAACAATCTTGCATACTAGGCATAAACCACATTCTTTTACCGTGTAATTGTATTACATATGCTGGTATTGTTTGAGGATTTTTTCTTCTATATTCATAAGATGTTTTGGTGTGCAGCTTTCTTTTCTTGTGCTATCTTTATCTGGTTTGGAATGAATGTGATGGCCTCATAGAATGAGCTCAGAAGTGTTCCCATCCTCTTCAACTTTTTGGAAGAGTTCGAGCAAAATTGAAGTTAAGCATTCTTGGAAAGGTTTGTAGAATTTCCCTGTGAAGTCATTTGGCACTGAAATTTTTTTTGGGGGGAGGGTTTTAATTGCCGATTCAATCTCTTTGCTAGTGATTCATGTGTTGAAATCTTCTATTTCCTCTTGAGTCAATGTAGGTAGTTTGTGTGTTTCTAAGAATTTGTCCATTTCATCTAACTAATCTAATTTACTGGCATACAATTTTTCATATTATCCTCAGATAGTATTTTCATTTTAGCAGATGCAGTAGTTTCACCTCCCTCTTCCTTTCTGAATTTGATTATTTGTATTCGTTCTTTTTATTCTTTTTCAGTCTAACTGAAGATATGTCAATTTTATTGACCTTTTCAGAGAAGCACCTTTGGTTTTGTTGATTCTCTCTAGTGCTTTTTGTTTTCTATTTCATTTCTCTCTATACTATTCTTTGTTATTTCCTTTTTTCTGTTACCCTTGGGTTTGTTTACTCTTCTTCTAGTTCTTCTACTTTTGACATTAAGTCTCTTGAAGCCTCTTTCCTTTTTAATTTAGGAATTTAAAGTTATAAATTTCTCTCTTACTACTGCCCAAACTACATCCCATAAGTTTTGATACATTGTATTTTCACTTTCATTCACTTCAAATATTTCCTAATTTCCCCTCTGATATCCTCTTTAATCCATTGTTTATTTGAAAGTATGTTGTTTAATTTCACATATTTTAAATTTTCCATTTCTTCTTCTTATTGATTTCTAGTTCCATTCTGTTGTGTCAAAGAGTATGTTAATACATGGTATGATTTCAACATTTTTTAATTTCTTGTGACTTGTTTGGGTTTTAACTGATGGTCTATTCTGTAGGATGATCCATGTTCCCTTGAGAAATACATGTATTTTGCTTTTTTAAGTGCAGGATTCTTACATGTCTGCTAACTCTAAGTGATTTAGAGTATTGATCAAATCTTGTATTTTCTTATTATCTTCTGACTACATGTATTAAATTCTCCTACTAATAATGTAGATCTGTCAATTTCTCCCCTCAAATCTGTCATTTTTTTCTTCATATATTTTGGCTCTATGCTTTTAGATGCATATATATTCATGATTGTTTAACTTCTGCTTTAATTATTCATTTTATCAAAATATGTAGTATCTATCATTTTCCTTGTAACTATTTTGACTTAAGCTTGTTTTATCTGATATTAATATAGCTTTCTTAGCTCTCTTTAGTTACTACTTGTCACTCATTTCTGCCAATAATGCATGATTTCATTTTTGTTTGATTTTTTGTGTTGTACCATATTGAGTGTCTTCTCATTTCTATATGGATATATTTCTCGTCTATATTCTTTGTGGTTCCCATGAGGATAAAACTTAACCATCTTAAATATATAACTAAAATATTGGTTTGATACCAACTTAACTTCAATCACATGCACCTATGCTTTTATTATACAACAGTGTCTCCACAGTTTTTTGTGCTTTTTACCACTTATATCTTTGCACACTGCATGTTCAAATCCACAGATGCTTCATTTCCTTTTATACATTTTCAGTTTAGAACCTGTAGCAAGTAAATGGAGTTTTATAACAAAAAATAAATCACAATAACATAGGCATTTATAGTTACCCAAATGGTTGTTGTTACCAGAGATCTTCATGTCTTTATGCACTTTTGAGCCATTAACTAATGTTCTATTCTTTCATTCTGAAAATTCACCACAAGTTATTGCTTCTAGGGAAGTTCTAGTGGTGATGAACTCCCTCAGCTTTTGTTTATCTGAGAAATTCCTAATCTATTGCTAGTTTTGAAGGAAAGTTTCACCTAGTGTATGATCCTGGCTTGCATTTTTTCCAACACTTTATCTATTTCAAGCCTGTGCCTTAATTCTTCCATGGGCTGATGAGAAAGAAGCACTGAAGTTAGTTGGGACTTCCTTCTACCTAATACATTACTTTTTTTTTTCTCACAGCTTTCAGAACTCTCCCTCTGTCTTTATACATCACTTGATTGTGATGTATAACACTTTTAATGCGCTTTTGGATTCTGTTTGCAAGTATTTTGTTGAGGATTTTACATCAGTATTCATTTGAGGTCTGTAATTTTCATTTTTCATTTTATCTTTTTCTAGTTTGATATTAGGGTGATGTTGGCTCCATCAAAAGGGTTTAGTAGCATTCTTTCTTTTTCAGTTTTTTAGAGGAGCTTGAGCAAGATTGGTACTATTTCGTCTTTGAATGATCAGTAGAATTCTCTGTGAAGCCATCTGTTCCCAGGCTTTTCATCTTTGTGAGGTTTTTGAAGACTTTTCCTATTTCTATTTTGTTGAATTTGTTAGTTTTTCTTGAATTAGCTTAAAATATTCCCTATAATGGTAGCCATGTATCTTGTTTTTTAACTGTTCTTTGCAATTTGCACTTTCATTTTTCCATTGATCAATCTATAATAGTTGTATTAATTTTATATATAATTTTTCAAAATCAGCTTATCTTTTTGCTTATATCATTTTCTTTATTCTAGTCAATTGGCTTTCAGATGTATCCTTTTTTATTTGCTTAATTTTGTATTTTCATCTTTCTCGTCTCTTAAGGTGTAATTATAGATCACTTAGAACTTTCTTTTGACATAATATAACTATTTAATAGCATACTTTTCCCTTTTAACATTGGTTTTGCTGCATCCCCCTTAATGATACGTTAGGCCTTCATTTTCATTAATTTCCTAATTGTATAGTAAATATTCCGTTCAAGTTTTTTTCCTTTTCCCATGTGTTTTTTTTTCTTTGATCGATGGATTGATTAGATGTGAGTTATTTAATTTCAAAATATTAGAGAGCTTTCCATGTATCTTTCTGATATTGATTTTTAATTTTTTATATCTTTATGCATGTTTTGTGGATGTTTGAAAAAATTATACATGCCATGTTTTTGCAAATAGGGTTCTATTAATATCAATTGGACCCATTTGTTTGATTGTGTATTTCCAGTCTTTTAAATCTTTGGTAATATCCTGTCTAGATTTTCTTTCCATTGCTGAGAGCGCAATCTTGGAATTTCTAGTCTATCATTGTGCATTGTATATTTGTCTATCTCTTCTTTCAGTTATAACAATTTATGATTCATGTACTTCAAAGTTCTGTTATTAGTTGCATACCCATTTAGAATCAATACAATACTTTGATTGAGTGAGCAATTTATTTTTATAAAATATTCCACTTTATCCCTGGGTTTATTCCTGTATTGAAATCTAAATTTTCTGGTATTTGGATAGCAACTATCAACTTGCTATTGTTTTCTGTCCCAGTTGTTCTTTGTAACTTTTTCTCTGTCTACTTTTGCCCTGAGTATTTTTATGATTCTCCTTTTCACCATTATTTCTCAATAGCCAAATCCCTTGATGTGTGGTTGCTCTAGAGTTTACAATATACATTTCTGAACTTTACACAGTCTATAATCAAATGATATTCTACCACTTCATGTGTTATATAAGAATTGTACACTGATGTACTTCTATTTCCCCCTACCTGGACTTTGTGCATATTTTCATATTGCATCTGATTTCTCCATAAGTTATAAACCCAAAACATTGTTACTTTTTTTTTCAGTCATTTATGATTTTAAAAATATTTTAAAAGGGTAAAAATATTTTTTATGTATGTGCTCGCACATTCCATTTCACTTTTCTTCTTTCTTGTGCTAATCTTTGTTCCATATGGTATAATTTTCCTTTTACTCAAGGGAAAGGTGTTACTCCCTTGTTTCTTGGTCTTTATACTTTTTTTCTTTACTTTATAAGATCTTTAGATTGCATAAATGTTACTTATAGGGGATTTCTATACAACCCATCCCCAACCCCCCACACACAAGTTCCCCCATTAACAATATTGTTCTGAGTGTGTTATATTTGTACAGTTGATGAACACATATTGAAGCATTGCTAATAACCAGTCTATATTGTACATTATGGTTTACATTTCGCACTGCACAATTTCATAGGTTTTGACAAAGTGTGTAATGGCTTGTATCCATCATTGCAATATCTTTCAGAACAACTCCAATGTCCTAAAAATGCCCCATGATACACCTATTCTACCTTCTCCTTCCCTCAGGACCTCTAGTGACCACTATCTTTATATCAATGTTATCGATTTTCCTTTACAAGAATAATAATAAGTAAATATTAGTCTTCAGTTGCATTTCCCTTATGTTTGCTCATTCCTCAGTCTTGAGGATTTTGGGATGGTGATGCCCATCTGATTCTGATTGAGAGGGGACTTAAATCCCATGAAGCAGATATATGTCTTTCTTGTAATTATAAATATTCTCTGTTTGGGGGACTGGCATCATCCATCATCATCCTTTTGTTAGTTGTCCAGGGTAAGTCTGATGAACTGGAGAGTAGGTGCTGGCTGTAACTCAGCTGAGATTCAGAATTCAACTAGCATATGAACAGCAAGAAAATTTAAGTCTCTGGGACATATATTTAAAAGGGTATATTGCAAATTATAGGTTCAAATAAAAGGAACAGAAGAATCATATCTAGAACAATTATAAATGAGTCAAATTGTGATACAATATGTAAATAAGTTATGATATATTCCACGGTAAGACCCACTGACAAGGTGTTGATTTCCAGGGTTGTCTGCCCTACCTATATTGTCTAGATGCTTCTAGGACCCTGCTTGAGACACTGTTTACTGTGGCAATCAGTGACATGTATAAGTGTAAATTCTGAAATGACCTCCCAACCCACCTTGAAATCTCTTAGTTATAAAACTATGTGTATTTAATATTTCCCCCTTTTGGTCTATGTCCATTTCCAAATGAATCACTAGATGGTATTTGGTAATATTTACTTGGTGACAGGTAGGCCCCTCCCCAGGAGTCATGTCCCACCCTGAGGAATTGGGAAGCTTACATGCTGAGTTTGGCTTAGGTAAAGGCCACTCGAGCAACAAGGAAACTTTCAGGAGATAATTCTTCAGTTCTTTAAATTCCTAGGCTGTTTCAGTTTCATGAGTCTATGACATTCTTATATTGGTGCTTCTTTATGTGTTTATTTTTTCTTTCATATATGCTTTTGAGATTCTTTTTGTTTCTGAGGTTTTTTTAGTCATTTTATTATGATGTGCTTTAGTCTGGTTGGGTCTTCATTTGGTTGTTTACTGGGAATTTTGGATTTATTGGATTTAAGTTTTCATTAAATTTAGAAATGTTTTTTTCCTTATGTTTTGTTGTTTCCCAACCATTTTTTCATTCCTGACCTTCATATATACCTGTCTATTATTGCTTCCTTTTTCATACATGTTACATATTCTCTATTTATTTTTACTCTCTATGTTCTGAAGTAGGTAATTTGTATTGCTGTATTCTTTCATTTTACAGTGCCTAATTTGCTGTTAGTCCCATTCAGTAAGCCATTCAATTAAAATATTTTGTTTTATTTCTGGAAGTTCCATTGCTTCTTTTTCTTATTTTCCATATCTTCCCTCATTTTGACTATTTTTCCTTTTAAATATTTGATATTGAGCATGTTTTTAATCACTGCTTTAAAGTTTTTCATGCTTTGTATTATTTGATAAATGGCTTGTCAAATGTTCTTTAACCTCTAAAACTATTGCTAATTATTTTCCAAGTAATTATGTATCACCTTTTATAGCAATTAATTCATTTCACCATTAATGTTCTATCAGATTTTAATTAATTTACTGTTGTTATAAATACCTGCTTTTATTTTCCACTAGTATTAAAGTTGCTCTTCAATGTATCTTTACTGTTTAACTGATGCCTAAAACATATTTGATTTTACCTGTATTTTTCATATTCCAAAAAAAAATCCTGAAAAGACATTCTGATTCACATCCAATGGAATAATTTCCATAATGTATTTTCTGGGTCAAAATGATGTGATAAATAATTTTGATGAAAACATAATAAAGTTATATAAATATCTGTTTAACAGTTTTTATTATTATTGATTGAAGCATCCCTGGTTGCAATATTGTTATTGAATAGATACTATTTTCAGTTTTTTGTTGTACATATAGTTTTTACTATGGTTACGTAATGCAAGTGTAAAAAAAAAAAGGACAAAAGAGGCATACACAAACTCATGTGAGAATGTGTAAACTACAATGTAAATTAAGATCCAAGCTGCGTGGCAATGGTCCAAAATGTGTTCATCAATTGCAATGAATATACCACACTAATGAAAGAAGTTGTTAATGTGGGAAAAGTGTGAAGTATGGGGAATGAGGCATATGGGAATCCCCTATATATTTTTTGTCACATTTTATATATCTATGTATCTCTTAAAAATAAAAAGTATATTTAAAATAAAAGAGAGAAAAAAACCACAAGTGTAAATCTCACTGAATTTTATGTATGTATATGCACACATAAATTTTGCGTGTGTTTTTGTGTGTATATGTGTATATGCATATCATTGACTATCCAAATCAAGAAATAAAACATTTTCATCACTTCAAGAGGTTTCCTTGTCCTCTTTCATATGTGCTTCTACCCAAATAACCACTATTTTTACTTCAATCACCAGTTGTGATTTTACCATTACTTTCACTTCATATAAGTAGTGTCCCACAATAGACACTTATTTGTTTCTGGATTATATGATTCAACACAACGTCTTTAAGATTTATCCATGTCTTTTTATTCATAAGAGGATATACTTTTAAATTGATACCAAACTTTCAATTGCATGAACATACATTTTTATTCATCTTAATCTTGCCGATTTTTGTTGTTTCTATTCTTTTGTGTGACTAATTTGAATAATTCTGTTAGGGACACTCTAGCACATGATATTTTGTGAATATATGTGCAAATTTTTTTTGTCTTGAAATTAATCTAAGAGTGGAACACTTGAATCATATGATAAACATGTATTTAATTTTCTTAAGTAATGAGCTTCCTCTGTAAATGAAGCAATCTAACCAATTTACTTTCTATCAGCAGGTAATCAGAGAGGAACTTTCTTCACTTCCTCAATAATCTTCGGATTATTGATAAAAAAAAATTGTCATTCTTTTGTGTGTGTATAGTTATTTTTTATCCCAAAGTTTTAATTCATTTCCATTGATGAGTAATAATGTTATGAACCTTTTTAAAATGCTTGTTTAAAAAAAAATGCTTGTTCAAGTGTTTTGTTTCTTTTAAATTGGTTTTATTTGTTTTCCTTATTTAATTCTTTCATTTATTTATTTTTTTAAATTTATTTCTCTCCCTTTCCCCCCCCCCAACTCCCCCCTCCCCGCCCCATCTATTCTCTGTGTCCATTTGCTGCGTGTGTTTCTTCTTTGTCTGCCTCTGTTGTCAGTGGCTGTCAGTGGCATGGGAATCTGTGTTTCTTTTATTTATTTTTTATTTTTATTTTTATTTATTTCTCTCCCCTCTCCTCCTCACCCTGGTTGTCTGTTCTCTGTGTCTATTTGCTGCATCTTCTTTGTCTGCTTCTGTTGTTGTCAGCGGCATAGGAATCTGTGTTTCTTTTTGTTGCGTCATCTTGTTGTGTCAGCTCTCTGTGTGTGCAGCACCATTCCTGGGCAAGCTGCACTGTCTTTCGTGCTGGGCAGCTTTCCTTACCAGGTGTACTCCTTGCCCGTGGGGCTCCCCTACATGGGGACACCCCTGCGTGGCCGGGCACTCCTTGCATGCATCATTACTGCGCATGGGCCAGCTCCACACGGGTCAAGGAGGCCCGGGGTTTGAACCACGGACCTCCCATGTGGTAGACGGATGCCCTATCCACTGGGCCAAGTCCATTTCCCATATTTAATTTTTATTGGATTATTAAAGTTCTTTCTATCTTCTGGTTAGGAAAATAACTATATATAACCAGGTTGCTTAATGTTATATTAAATTATTTTAATTTTACTAAGGTAAAATACCACTTTTTTCTTTTGTGGTTAATGTATTTTTGTCCTAAGAAATCTTTTTTGTTTAACCTCAAGTGCATTCTGTATATATTCTCCTAGAAAATGTATTAATTTAGATTTCACATCTAAATTTGTTAATCATGACAAATTATTTTTTGTTTTATAACATATTCTATGATACTTTATAAAAAAACAAGAAGCATACTGGCATGCCATCTTCAATAGGATTTAATCACTATCCACAGGGGAATGGGAATTACCTTTTCCCTTTGTGTTATTTTTGATATTCCCTTAGCAGCTCATTTTCCTCCTTCCTTAATACTTTTTACATGCATTTGAGTGAATCTCTTCTTTATCTACAGTAGAATTTATTTTTATTCTGGAAAATCAGTTTGCATAGTTAGTACATCAATGAGGAGAATAAAATCAATTTCACAAAATATTTTCTGGTCCTGGCTATTGTTGTCTGAATAAATGGTTTCCATTTTAACTCTACCAATAAACTTACAAATGTGTTTGTTGGTGACACATGGCTATGGAATAGCAGAACAGAATATGTCACTTAAAATTACAATATAATTCTCCCCTCTATTCCCCCAAAGAATGACATTTTTCTACTTACCTCTCAAATTCAGCGACTGGGATCATGGCTAGACACTATTGTTCAGTAATTTAGGATTACATTCATTTTGTGGAACAACCGTTTGCTTTGAATCATTGTATATTGTTCACAGACATTGGCCTCTAGAAGTCTTTTTGTAACACTGTCACCTGAACCTCATAAAAATGAAAGGCATTGTCTTTTTACCTTCTGAATCTCAACCAGTTACAATGAAGTGCAATTCACCCATACATATTATCCATGGATGATGTATTAATTTCACAGGGCTTATAAAAGATTACTACAACTTCGTAGTTTAACGCAACAGAAATTTATTCTCTTACAGTTCAGAAATCTGAAATCAAGGTGTCACTAAAGTTGACTTTTTGGAGATTCTGAGGATGAATCCTTTCCATGCCTCTCTGCTGTCTAATGCAAAGGAAAAAGAGAGAGATCTATTGATCTATTTTTTTTGTCTTTATTTTTTTAATATTACATACAAAAAATATGAGGTTCCCATATACCCCCCACCCCCCTCACCCCACTTCTCCCAGAATCTTTTTTTCTGCCATCTTAAATTTTCTTTAAATTGCTTATTTTAGTTATTCCACATTTTGAGGTAGAAATTAAATTTGGTTAATTTTTATGGATGGTTTCCACTTTTTGCTGTTTTCCTAAAGTTCACTTTTACAGCATCATAATCTGTTTTTGAATGTATTTGTTATAACTCTATAGTGTATTCGTCTACTGATTCTAAGTCTGTGTCATTTCTAGACTGTTTCCTATTGATTGTTTTCCAATGACTAGCGGTTGCATTATCTTGTATCCTTGCATATCAAGAAATTTTTTGATATGCTGACAATAGTGTATGTATATTTTCTTTAAAGATTGTTTTTTCTTTTTCAGGAAGCCAGATAATTTATGTATCAGCTTGAAACTTCAGAGACCTAGGTGAAATTTTTATAGATAGGTTTCAGATATTTATTATATCCTAGGGCTATCTCTCCTCTCTAAGTCTTTAAAGAATTTCTCAGGTATATGATGGCATGGTCTCTAAAAAGCCCCTTGGTAATTGTATGGAAGGTGGTGAGGTCGGATTCACTTGTTGGTTAATACATTAGTTTATTAATATTTGCAAATAGAGCTGCATTTAATCTGGGTGTGTTTGCACATCTATTTTGGAAGAAATGCTTCTTTCTCCAGATGTCTTAATTTCTAATTACTTAATTAAAAAAATTACCACAAACCTAGTTGCTAGACACGGGGCAATTTTATTCTTTTAAGTACTAGAAATCAGAAGTCTGAAATCAAGAGGTTGGCAGAGTTGCATTCCTTCTGGACTCTTCAAGAAATCATCTGTGTCCTTGCCTTTTTTAGTTTTTATAGACCACCTGCATTCATTGTCTCATGGTCCCTTCCTTGCATTGCTCCAAACTCTTGCTCCATTATCGTATGTCTATAGGTGATTTGATTCTCCTATCTCACCCTTTAAGAATCTTCTTTATTATATTGGGATGACCTGGATAATCCAGATTAATCTTTTAATTTTAAGATCCATAACTTCATCATATCTGCCAAGTCCATTTTACATTCACAGGAATTAGGTTCAAGGTACTAGTGAGCATTATTAAGACTAATATGAGTGAGTAGGCTTGTCCAGAGAGACCAAATATATGGAGATAGATTGTGCTATAGGTACTAATGGATGGAGTTTATTCCAGCACAGATAGTAGTTGAGCAGGTCTGAAAAACTTACAGAGTTTGGGACAGTTATTACTCTATCTCTAGTAATTGTTTGATGACTGTAAATTTTTCAATGGAGTGACACAATGTTACTTCTTCATTGTCTCCCAGATTTCTTAGAATTACAAAAAAAAAAGAAGGATGTATATTCAATGTTATGATATATATATATATATATATATCATGGTGGTGGTTTAAAAGGACATGAGTTTTTAGAACTCTAGACAGAAATTTATCAGTGTCTCCAGAGGAAGATTTAATGGGCTACCACTGGTAGGGACGGGAATAGGACATGTCAGAGACATTATACCAAGATTCTCCTTGGAAAGAGGCCCTTATTATTTTCTTGTTAGGGGAGGATGAATTTCCCTTGTTCATAGTGTGTTAAATAGTTTGGCCTTTTTTTTTTTTTCATCATTTGTTCAGGAAGTTTTCAATTAGATCAGGGTCTACCTGAAGACATTACAAATATCAACAAAGTATATTTTTCAGTCTGAGAATTTGGGCAAGAATGGTGTCAGTGAATAATATGTGACGAATAGGAAAAAATCATTAAAATAAAGCCCTCAGTATAAGAAAAGCTAAAATAAACCAGTGATCCTAGAAAGTAGATCATACAGATGAAAGGAACCTATTTCAAAATATCAACCTTGAGAATCCAATAGGCAAGAGCAAATATATAAGACCTGATTGAAGGAATTTCAATGGGTAAGTAAAGCCCTGGTTTTTTTCTATGAATCCTTGCTCCTGTTGAAATTAATTGATCACAGAGTGGCTTTTTAAATACTTTTTCCTTGGTTTTTGGGGTCTTCATTTGGAAAGTGTGTAATTGCAATTGGTATTCATTTTTCTATTCTGTATACCAGTTCATAGATACATGCAGCTACCCTCTCAGGAGTGGTATATATGCTATAAAAAAATTAGTTACCTACCATTTTAAAAACTATATAATTTAATTATTTATTTTAAAATAAACTTTATATTACATAAATGTTACTTAAAAATATATGGGATTCCCATATGCCCGCTCCTTTTCCCTGCCACACATTTCCACATTAACAAAATCATTCATTAGTGTGGCTACTATTGATGAGCACATACTGAAGCATTGCCACTAACTCATGATTGCAGTTTACATAGTAGTTCACACTCTGTCCTATGTAATTTTGTAAGTTATGACAAACTATATAATGACCTGTATCCATCATTGCAACATCATGCAGATCAATTCCAGTATCCAAAAAATGCCCTCATATTACATCTATTTTTCCCTCTCCCTCCCCTCAGAACTTCTGGTGGCCACTGCCTCCACATCAGTGATAGAATAACATTGCTAGAATAACAATAAGTCTATGCTAGAAAAATAGTACATCTAATTGATTCCATCGTTCTTTCCCCAATGTTGAATATTTGAGGTTGATGATGCTCACTCTGCCTCTATTTGAGAGGGTGCTTAGATTCCATGGGGCAGATGGATGGAACTATCTTGCTTGTATCTGCAGACTCTCTTTGTTCCTTTGGATGGATGTTGTTCATCATCATCTCCTTTATAGTTGTCCTTGGTGAGTCTAATGGACTTGAGATCAGGTGTTAAAACAATTCTGAGATTCAGGGTCAAATTGTCACATGGATGGACCAAAGATTTAAGTCTCTTGGACATACATCTATCAAGTACAGTAATAACTCAAATATTAGGGACAGAAAAGCCAATTGTTGGGAAACCACAAATGAGTCAACCTCTGCCATACTGTGGAGCATAAATTCCAAGGCTAGGCTCACTGGCAGGGTGCCAAACACTTAGCTGTCTGCCCTGCCTGTAGTGTCTACATGTCTCTAGAGACCTCAGGAACATTATACTTGAGGCACTATTTACTATGGCAATCAATGAGATCCTGCTGAGACTCATATAAGCATAACCTCTGGAATGGACTCTTGACTCACTTTGAAATCTCTTAGTCATTAAACCTCATTTGTATTTATAATTTCCCCTTATGGTAAAGTTCTTTTCTAGGTGTATTGTTCTTTTTCTAGGTGTATTCCCCCTTATGGTAAAGTTGTTTTTCTTGGTGCTTGGAAAAAAATCACTTAACCGGGAGGCTCATCCCAGGGAGTAATGTCCCACACTGGTGGGGTGCAGAAGGTAGTACTTTTAAATGCTGAGTTTGGTTCAGAGATAGAGTTACATTTGAGCCACAAGGAGGCTCCAAGGAGGTAACTCTTAGGCAGTATGTAATACTAGGCTAAGTTTCAATTTCAAAAGTAAAGGTTCATAATTGCAATTATCAGTACCAATGGCCTGGCACAGTAGTCCATCCTCCTTCACTAGGCCCTTGGTCCCCCTTCACTAGGCCCCTATACTTGGCAGAATCTTCCTGCCCTATTAGAGAATGTAGCAGAGTTCCCCAGAATGGGAATTTGATATTCTTTCCCTTATTGTGTGGATCTCCAACCACTGTGACAATATTCCATGAGCAGTTGAACACATTTCTATGCATTAGAGGTATGCCCCAGGTGAATCTCCTCCCATATATCCCCCATCACTGACACCCCACACTAATGATCCTCCCCACCACAGTTGTGACCATGACCCAAAATCATGCCAAAGACAAAGCCAAGAAAATAACCAAATAAATATAATAAGAAAATGAAATAGTAACATAGTCTAAACAATAACAAATAAAAATAATTTTAAAAAATTAAAATAATAGAAATATTTTTTAGAAATGTCTATCATCACTGAAAGATCTGTTGTCTTGAATGTACAGTGACATTTTCTTCCATATATTCCCTCACTGTCTTATTTTACTTTTCATTTTATCCTCAAAGAGGCTTTAGAAAAGTCATGTAGGGAACATAGGGGATTCCTACATATGCAATGCCTCCCTCTTTTCCCCTGTTCCCTATTAATAGCATTTTACATACAGATGGTACATTTGTTTTGACTGATGTACAAATATTGAAGTATTGTTACTAACTTTGGTCAATTTTTAACATTTTGATTTACATTTTGGACAATATACTTTTATAATTTTGATGAGATTTAAAATGGTCCCATTATTGTAAGATCTTACAAAAAAATTCTAATACCCTAAAAATGGCCTAAGTTCCATCTATTCTATTCTTCCCTCCCCTACCCCTCAGGACCTATGGTAACCACAAAGTTTCAATATTTGAAGAATAAGATTCATAGTTATTTGCAATAATACTGAGGGCTTGAAGTTTTGGGCTGTTTTCTTTTCATAGGCACTGCCTATGTTCTCAGGAGACTCTTGGCCCTCTATTTGAGAACCTGGCAGGATTCCCCAGGATAGAAGTTTGATATTTTCTTATTTATTGTGTGGTTCTCCACCTACTGAAATAACACTCATTGGCAAGATGAACACTTACATATTCCATAGAAGAATGCCTCAGGCGCACCTTGTCCTATATGTGCCCCCCGCCCACATATTCAATACCAACACCAGTAATTCTCTGTCATATTTGCCAAAAAAACATTCCAACATTGTAGTTTTAATCCCTAGAGTTCACCTGTTCTTTCCCTGACCCACCCCCCAGTTCCACTGATAGTCACACAACCCCTCCACCTTACCACCCTCATAGACTAGCATCGCCAAATCAAGTATTTCTCTGGTACGTATGCTTTTGACCTCACTTTTTGAACAAACCTTTTTGCATCTCATTTTTCCCTGTTAAAGTACAAGTTTTCCTTTTGTAAATGTAGTGTTAAACACAAAGTGTATTCTAGGAAAATAAATATCTTTCCATTCTTCTCTGTACATGTGAAGGCTTATATTAAAATTTTATACTATACTTTTGGTACTTTCTGTCTCTTAGAAATCACAAAATTTTTCCCTTTAATGAATTAAACTATCACTATATTCAGTATATGTAGTCTATCTGTAAATGTCCGATGAGCACATCTTGATGCTAAATATGTGTCACTGGAATGTCACAGGCTATAAAATCCCAGGACATGAAGTCTGATAAAAATGAAATTACTTCCTGAATTTACCTCCTACTAGCATTAATTAACTCCTCTGAACTTCAATTTAGCTCTTTCTAAAGATTAAATTAACACCTTTTGTAAATTAAGACATATGAGAAAATATAGATCTCTAGTTATTTCCTAAGTGGTGGCTGTTTTAATCATTCTTATTGCAATGCCAACAGAAACACTATTAATATTACTTCATGATAGAGAGCGCATCTTGAATATCAAGGCCACTGTCCCAAGAAGGTTTTTCCTTCCTGTTTTTTGTTGAAATGAAAAACAAAGCTCCTGAAAAAGTGCCAGGAGACAAATGGTTCTTAAAATCTGTAATTGGATTGGGCAATATACACATTTGCTCAATTCAGAAATTTTATTAAAATGAAAAATTTAATTATGATAATTTTGATTTTGTTTTGTTTTATTAAGGCTTGATTAGATATGAAGTCATTTTTTTTCCTGAAAATGTCTTTTATTCTCTTATTGAACAATTTAATTATGATAATGCTTCCTTGTGGGAAGGAAAGGAATTTAAAGATAAGGATACATCATAAGGAATAGTGACTATCATGGATATTTTATTCTTCTACATCAGTAAATTTCACTGTTTCTTTAAGGACAACACAATTTTCTTGATTGAGTCTTTGACAGCTTGTTTGACTTGCTTGTTCCTCAGGGTGTAAATGAAGGGGTTCAGCATAGGAGCAATGGACGTAGTTAACACTGTTACACCCTTATTAACAGTCACTGAATCCTTTGATGAAGGTTTAACATAGATGAAGATACAGCTGCCATAGGTGATGGAGACCACGATCATGTGGGAAGAACAGGTAGAAAATGCCTTTTTCCTTTGCTGGGCAGAAGGGAATTGTAGAATGGTCTTGATGATGTATATGTAGGATAGAAGTACACATATAAGGGTCATGATAAAGGCCAGCACAGCACAGATTATGACCATCTGCTCTATGAGCCATGTATCTGAGCATGAAATCTTTAGGAGGGGGTATACATCACAGACAAAATGGTTAATGATATTGGAGTCACAGAATTCCAGATTTAGGCCCATGCTGAGTGGTGGGAGTAGAATCAACAATCCAGCTGTCCAGCAACAAAGGACAAGTCTTCTACAGACATTTTTGTTCATGATGGTCACGTAATGTAGGGGTTTGCAGATGGCTACATAGCGGTCATAGGACATGGTGGCCAGGAGGAAAAATTCTGTAACAGCAAAGAGGTCTGTAAAAAAAATTTGTATGGCACAACCATCATATGTGATTGTCTTGTCACCTGTTGATATGTTATACAAGTATCTGGGTATACAAGCAGATGTAAAAGAGATTTCTAAAAAGGAGAAATTTTGAAGGAAAAAGTACATGGCCGTTTTAAGGTTTGAATCCAAGAAGGTGAGGGAGATGATTGTCAGGTTGCCAGTTAAACTCAGTATGTAGGTGAGAAATAGAAAGATGAAAATAAGAACCTTCAATTGTGGGTTATTAGTCAGTCCCAGCAGGATAAATGTTGTTATTGTTTGGTTTCTCATCACTGAATCCTGAATTCTATTCAATCTTCCTTTACAATTCAGAAAGAGAAGAGAGGTGTTAATATCACTTTTCAACAATTAATGGCTCAACAATTCAGCCAGCCAGCCATATTCATGCAAGTTTTATATTTGGTTATAAGCAACTAAAAGCATAGTTTCCACAGGTGTGTGCTTTGGAAATATCATGGTATATTTTATAACAAATCTGATTATTTTACCCATGTCACACTCCAGTGTTTTAGGAATTCTTATTGTGTACCACATTTTATTACTAATTGATATTTTATTTACCTGCACGTGATATGGGAATTATCCTTATGGTTATTTTGGACTGCTAACTGCAATGGAAACTTAAAGCCAAATCTTAATCTTCTTCAAATTTTTTGTCTTTCACTGTAGTTTGTTCAATAATAAATTGCAAATATATGAAAAATAATAATAGTTGTCACTAGATATTTTTCATAATCATTGCCTTTGATTATGGTTTTACCATTATTACAATTTTAAAAATTTGTGTTTTATCCTTTAGCAACTTTCTATTCACTCTTTCTTCTCTCTCCTCACGCAATTCTGTCTAAAGTTATGTTATTGTCAATGTTGTGGTGAACACAGTGTTAGTTTTGATAAGCATTTTATTTGATAAAATGTTTAAGGTGTATTGTATGTGATATTCATAATGTTATATAGTATAATCACAATGTTTTATATTTTCCATCTGTTAATAACATTGAAAACATGCCCCAACATTCCAGGATCAATGTCACTAAGTGCAAAAAGAATAGATTTACAGTACTAATCAAAATACCCAAACTCTGCTTGCCCTTACTGTGATTTCCTTACACCATTGCTAGTATAGAAATAATAATAAATGTCCCTCATGTACTATTGTTAAAAGATTAAGCTTGTTAATATACATAGAACTTAGAAAAGATGCTATTTGTTATGACTAATAATTATAAGTTAACACTTTCATTGGCCTGATACATGATTTCCCACTTTTTGCTTGATCATTATAATGTCACATTTTTACCAAAGTTTATCAATTTTTAATTCGACACATTAGAAAATATCTCTGTGCAAAGTGTACTTTTGAACTCACACTGTGTCACAAACCTAATCTCAACACCATATGCATTTTTCCTCTTACCTTTTGTACTTCTAACTAATGAATAATTATTTTATTTCTGGTCTCTATTATGTTTACTTTTTACATTCTTCTTTAGTAGACTTTTAACTCAATAAATGCACTCTTATAAATATTTTCTTGATCACCTAACTGCATAATCTCCAAATATTGTTGTTTTCCAAAATCTCAGGAACATAGTAAAAAAAATCTCAAACAATAAATTTTCAAACCTGCATTGTTTTTTTTTTACATGTTTTTATAAAACAATCTAACTGATAAGTTTTGCTAACCATTGAACTAATGACTTTCAATGAATTTTCTATCTGAAATAATCTTTACTCTGGTACTGTTTGCTTTATTACCTATCTATGTTCCTGAAACTCTAGTTCTACTTGGGAAGCTAGTACTTGGTCCTTGCTTTTTATAATTTTAAACATATATTCTTCTGAGGCCTTGAAAAGCTTATGATATACGAAATGAAAGAATTTCATAAGAAGCCATTCTTATGCCTCTTTTAGGACTAATAGAATAGCACCCATCACATAGTTTCAGACATGTATATGATAACTAAGAAGACTTGGAAAATATCAAATAAAATTTTCAACATAGAGCTATATGACTTGTTATTTAGGATATATCTAAATGTTGCTGGAATAGGGAATTTATTCAATTTGCTATGTATGTACTCCGATATTGTAACTACTTTTATTTTTGAAGAAAAATTTAAAGTGAAGTAAGATTTAATATGAACAAGCCCATTTCTGATTATATCCACTACCTCCATTCCTGCCAAAAGTGATATTTGGCTTCTCTTCTTTGCCCATTTGCCTGGAGGAAAAGTTTTATTTTCATTGCTGCTGCTTTTACCTCCCCTCTGTATCCCTCATTAGAAAGTCAAACCAAAATTCAGGGACTATGAAATTCTAAATTGGTGTCAATGTCTTCTTCATAGATTTCTTTCCTCAATGAACACAAACTAAATACAACACCAGCTATCCAAACATTTTAAGAAATTGAGTTGCTCCTTCTCAAAAAGGATCTTTACCTGGAACCTCTAATTACTTTATTTTGTGATAAGTTTTACTATTGTACTATTCTGCCAGGGCTACTGTGGTAAATACCACACACGATTTGGATCACCAATAGTTATTTATTGTCTTATGATTTTGGATTCTAGTTTCTGAAATCAAGTTTCAACAGACCATGATTTCTCCTGGAGCCTGCAGTGTTCAGATGCTGCCTTGCTAAGACATTTGGGGTTCCTTAGCTTCCTTTAGATGAGCTCCCACTTATCATTGCATAAAATTATATCAATGAATACATGCTATTTAAGAGTAATGCACAATGAAAACTGGCATTTCCTTTATACCACATTAACACTCACATTGCAGTTTTATATAGTTAGGAAGAGTCCATTTACCACATGTAAATATCACTTACCCTTTCAAAAGAGGATATAATCCAAACAATGGAATTATTCATACTTACACACTTCCAGTTCATCATAGCCTCCCTCTATAAATTATTTAATTGAAAAATTCTTTACATTTATAAATTTGAAAACGAATGTCACATTGAAAACCCTTCATTAACATTTCTGGTCCTTCTATTTGAATTCATGTGAATAGTTACAGAGTCCCTGGATGAGTTCTATTTTCTATCATCTTCCAATTACATCAACTGTTTTAAAAGGAACTCCTTCTGTATTTGAAAGACTTGTTTTTCTGACCTCTCTTTGCTCAGAGAAAGAGTTTTGCAGTTTCAAGTGTGGGATTTCTTTTATTAGTCAAATTTGTAAACAAGTTAATAAACAACAGGGTCCTTGGTGACCCAGGTTCAAAAATTACTGAAGGATCATTTGTGTAATGAACTTTGGGGGAAAAAAAATCAAATTTAATTCACTAACAGTGGGGACATGGCCTATAGAGATGGGCAATAGAAACCAAAACATTTAATACAGACAGGTTGGAATGCAATAAGAATTTAACTTTAGAAGTCCAAGACCACTTATTTTTATAATTTATAACATGTAATTTAATTAAATATCACATTGGGAACAGATATGGCTCAATTATTTACTCACCTGCTTTCCTCATATTTGATCCCCGGTTTGGTTCCCAGTGATTCCTGAAATAAAACACACACACACACATACAACAAGAATAACAAAGGAAAAATTAACTAAGTGAAGCCAATGTGGCTAAGAGGTTAAGTGCTGGCCTTCGTTATATGAGGTCCTATGTTCAATCCTTGAGCCCAATAATTAAAAAAAAAAAAAAAAAAAGTAAGGGAGGTCATTCTTCTACTTTCTCTTCTTTATCAAATTTTAATAAAATGAATAAATCATTTGTTGCTATGAGACTTGATCAAATGAACAAATGCAGAATTACTCAAGGCCAAATATTGAGGAAATTGATTTTTTAGAGTGGCAATATATATATTTCTTAACATATTCTTCCATACTTTCTTCCTGCAAATATATCCATATATATCACATGTAACATTTATAATAGTCTGAAACTTAAACTAAAAAGTGTTGTATATTGAGAGATATAGATTATTAGATGCTATTTTAGTCTTAGAGATATTTGAAAATTTTATTTTCAATAACTATTGATATACCTTATTTGAATTACATTTGAACTCAGTCCACAGTATTAATGTCAGTGTTTGAACCAAAATTTATTATAAATATATGCTCTTTCCAATGTTTCACCAATGTAAAATATAATTGTATTTTTATTAATTTAGTTATTTCCAACAAATAATTTTAGTTCCTTTTCCATTTTTCATAATTATAAAAAAATTCAAGGAGAAAACTTGTACAAGTATTTTTTTTTTGCATATTGTCAGACTAATTGCTAAACAGATATGTTGTTTGGAAAATATGCAGACCCCTGTAAGTGAATTCCAGCACAGACAGTAGGATTTTTGGAGTAAATCCCTGAATCTTCGAAAGTGTCTATTCTCCTTTGGAGAAACAGCTTTTGGCTTGCTCCTGGATGTTAGTATACTGAGACTGAACACTTAACTGAGCCACCAATTACCCTAGAACTGAGCTTCTCATCATGAACACTGTGATGCTGTAATGATAAACATATACTGTATACTCCATTATCAAATGGAAGTGATATATAAAAGAAAGGGTTTAAGCAGGTACTGAAGTCACAAGTTAGTTACATGAAGAGCTGACCCAAATGCCAATGACGCCCTACTCCTTTCACATTATCTTCTTTTATCTGGCCTATAGCAATGGCTTTTTGAATAGTTTCTATGATCAGCTGACTGAAGAATAGAAAACTGGGAATGATATACAGGTTGTTTCAAACAATTTGCAGGAACAAATTGAAATTTCTGCAGCCCCTTTCTTGCATGTTGCTGAAGAACAGTTGTGAAAGGACATCCTCCCAGGTGTCAGGACTTCAAGGAGTGACACTGATTGTTCATTTTCTTTTGAAGGAGAAATAACCAGACCTCTGATTGAATAGTAATAAATAGGTTACAGCCAACAGTTGGGCAGGATGGTCAGGTGTAGTTGGAAGGAACATGATTTGAAAGTTGTTGACAAGGAGGTCTGGAAGAGAGGCATGTAGATACACCTGACTTTGCTGAATGGGAAAAAGAATAAAGATATATGTGTCCTATGTGAATGGTCACCAAAGTGTGGCCTCAGCAGGTGAGGATTTTTATAATCAAGTGAATAGATGTACTATTCTGTAGAGATCAGTAAACCTCTTTTTAAAACCACACCTACAATTGTCCAATGGGCTCATTGACATTGTTGTTGAGGTGGCAGGAATAGAGGTTATGCATTGTTTCAGCAAATTGGCCATCCACCCACCAAGGCAGACCTGACTGGAACCATTGCTGCACTGCTGCATAGTGTGTTGTGGGAATACAGGCTTAGGCACACAGAAACTTTCAGTAAATGACCTTTTTTTTGTAACTTACACAGCACAAAAGAGCAGGTGAAGAGATTCCATTTTGTTTGGTCACCTTGGGAGACCAACTGCTTGGGTTAGGGTCAGTGTAAGGCATACTCAATTTAGAGAGGAGAGACATTGTACTGTTTGAGTGTTGGTTATTTATATACCTCACTGGGAGAGGACCCTGCCACTGAGAGTTCTCTCCCTGATAAGCATCTAGCCCTGGTTGTTCTTAGGATCCCTTTCAAAGACTGGTCAGTCCTTTTCATTAGACCTATAATCCCCAGGGCTGTGAAATGGAACAGATGGAGACATCTGCATGAAATAGAAAAGGAGGCAGGTGCTAGGAAACAGCCAGGAGATGGCCGCTGACCATGTATCTTTGATTTTCCTGAAGGAAGAATCTGTTTACCTGCCTTTTAAAGATTTTAAAAGCTGCCAGTATTCCTCAGCTAATGGCTGTTTTACTCTGATATTGGCTCATTTCATAACATCTATTTCTCTTATTCTTCTATTCCATCTATTCCTTATAAGGAACTTTTTGATTACCCTGGCCTAACATCCTCAAGTTGAGCTCATTTGTAAAATTCCTTTTGTACTTTAAGATTGCATGTTCACAAATTATGGAGATTAGTACTTGGGCATCTTTATGTTGTCTTTAGTCTACCTACCAGTCATGTGTAAGGAGCCCAGGGTACTTTGGCATACTAAATAGTCATATAAGACCAAAAAATTTAAAAATTTTAAAAGTCACGGGGATATGAAAACCTTCTAAATTTTGTCAATAGGACTTTAAAAAGGCTCATTGTTCAAATAAGACATTTGGAGCCCCAATAAGTATAATAACTGCTTGGATGAAATATATCAAATATGTTTGTAGTATGCATGAGTTTATATGGGTAATTTTGGAAGCATTATTCATTCATGGAGTGATTCAGAGAACTGACTTTTGTTGATTTTTATTGTGCTATTTATTTTAAACATTAGAATTTCATTCTTTTATTGGTTTTACATGTTTTAGCATGAGTTAAGTGGAATAGCAGATATGGGACTTAGACTTGCCAAATTTGCAAATAACAATGAGATTTTGAAAAATAAAATTCTTGTTTATTCTTTAAAATGCAAGGACGTATCTCATAAGCTGAATATATTGTGTGCTTATTTTCTTACTGGTTAAAATTTTAATGTCATTTCTTTGTTTTCATATAATAATTCTTAAAATAAATTATTCATACTTTGGAAAACATACAAGTTTGAAAAGTGTCATTGATAAGGGTTAGAAGAAAAGGGACAGGGTGTTATGTATATGGGAATCCTCTATTTTCTATGTGACTTTTCTGTATCCTAAATCTTTTTTAAAGATAAAATGAAAAAAAAAAAAAAAGACACTGGGGGAAATAATGGAAGAATATGTGCCTGTACATAACAGACAACAGATCTTACAGTTATGAAAGATACAATCCCTAAAAAGTTTTGATATTATTAAAAACTTTTAAACTTTTTCCATATTTTATTTATTTTTATAACTGCTACTATTATTTCATTTTCCTATTAATTTTATTTAGATATTTTCTTGGCTCCATTTTTGTAGAGATTTTAGATAACAGAAGGGTCACAACTGTGACAGAGAAGGATAACTGTTTGTGGTGTCAGTGATGCGGGGTTAAATGAGGAGGGATGCACCTGGGTATTCCTATAAGGCATATGAATATGTTCAGGTGTTCATGGGGCATAGTCTTGGTGGGTGGAGACTCACACGATAATAGAAATAATTTTGAATTCCCATCCTGAGGAGTTCTGCTACATTCACTAACAGAATGACAAGAATCTACCAAGTACAAGGGCTGTTCTAGTGAAGGAATACAGACTACTACCCCTGACCCTTGACATTGATGAATTTATCTATGGATGTTTCTTGTGATATTGAAAACTTAGCCTAGTATTATATATTGACTAAGAGTTACCTCCTGAAAGCCTCCTTGTTGCTCAAATGTGGCCTCTCTCTAAGCCAAACTCAGCATATAAACTCAATAACTTCCCCCAGTGTGGGTCATGATTCCAGGGTATAAGTCTCCCCAATACTGAGGGATTATTACCAAGCATAATCTAGTAATGCATCTCAAAAAAGATCTTGACCAAAAAGGGGAAATGGTAAATACAAATGAGTTTTTATTACTAAGAGATTTCAAAGTGATTCAGGTGGTCATTCCAGAGTTTATGTTTATGAACATTTCAGCAGGATCGCATTGACTGCCACAGTAAACAGTGCTTCAAGCAAGGGTCCTCCTAAGGTCTCTACAGACACCCGGTCAGTATAAGATTGGGGAATGAACAATAGACTAAAATAGACTTACAATTATTCTATATTAGACTTATTATTATTCTAGCAATGAAAGAACTCTTTAAATTGATACAAAGGCAGTGACCAACAGAGGTTCTGAGAGGAAGGAGAGGAAAGAATAGGTATAATATGGGAGAATTTTCAGAGCATTGGAATCGTCCTGCATGACATTGCAATGACAGATACAGGCCATTATATATTTTGTCAAAACCTACAAAATTGTGCAGAACAGAGTGCAAACTATGATGTAAACTATAGTCCACAGGTAGTAGCAGTGCTTCAATATGTGTTCATCAACGGTAACAAATGTACCTTACTAATGAAAGATGTTAATGGGAAAGCGTGGGAATCCCTATGTTTTTATGTAACATTTATTCAATCTAAAATTTCTTTAAAAATTAAAAAAAATGTCATTCTGGTTGCAGTGTGTGAATCCATTACATTGGTTTACATTACATTACATTACACCATTACAATGGTGTAATTAATGTTAATGGCTTCGTGTATATGTTATCACACCAGTGTCCCTGCTAATAAAAATATTTGTACATAATAGAGGTTTCCCTATTAGCAAATTTTGTTTATTTTACTGAGGTAGTGCCATAATTAATGATACATCCTGAAAGTCAAGTATTTTCTTCACCCAGTAATAGATACTTGATTGACCTCTTATGTAGTAAATTGAAATCATTCCAAAAAATGTATATATGTGTGTGTGTGTATATATATATATGTATATATTTATGTATATATATGCACACACACATACTCTTGGGGAACCAGACACCCTCCCCCAAATCCTTAGCATGTAGTTGCCTGCGTGACCTAGACATAAATTAAAGGTTAACAATCCTCCCCAAAGGGGAGAGAATGAATAGATGGTATCAGGAACTATAATCTTCCCAAAGCAGTAAAAAAGCAGTAAACTGCCTTAGTAAATGGCCTTCTTCCAAGCATAGTGAAATCATCACCATACCCCATGTGTACATTTCACATGACCCTAGCAGAAACTGTTCTCATACCCTAAGGAATGTTCTAATTCTGAAACCCCCATATATCACCCCTCATTTTCTTATCACTTTGCAGAGTGCTATCTTCATTCTCTGAACCATTGCCATTAGGGATTCTCTTCTGTTCTTAATTATTGGTATAGTTAAACATTTGACAAACAATGATTATATCAGAGATTACAGAATTCCTTTTATTTTTAGGAGGTACTGGATAGTGAACCCGGGACCTCTTGCTGCGAAGCAAGCACTCAACAACTTAGCTACACCAGCTCCCCCAGAATTCTTTTCATTAATAATATTGTTTTTTCAGTTCTCCAAATAATTTACAATGAAATGACCACATTTTTTATTGCTTTCGAGCTAGTGATGAGTAAGTTAAATATGAGTAAGTTAATTTCCAAGGAATTACATTGGTGTGAAATTCTAAACTCTTTAGACATAACTATTTAGATTATTATGAGAAAACTGGGTTTGTACAGGTTTAATTTGTGTTAAATGTAGACACAGGATATAAAAAATCTAAAATATGGAAGACAATAATTTTTCAGAAAATGAAGACTGCTCTTCAATCTCCATGTGTTATTCGGATAAATTTTCTTATTCTTTATTCTAACGGTTCTAAAATTCAACATATTCAGGATTTTATTTGCCATTACATTTTAAAATTTTGTGTTTTACTTCCATTTACTGCTTATGATTTTAATGAGTAGCAACAATGCCCATTGACTTTCAAGAATTATTCCCTATTCACAAATTATATTATACATCACCATTGATTTCATGTCTTTTACTGATACTTTCCATTATTAAAAATAAAGCTAACAAATAATAGATAACATTTTAAGCATATCAAATTTATTTAATACATAGTAATAAAGTATAAATCCATCCATAGTGTACAAGCAATGGTATTCAGTGTAATCACAGCCTTGTGCAGGAATCACTGCAGTCCTTCTTAGAGTACTTTCATTATTCCAATAATAATAATGATAAACAAAAAACAAAACTCATCACTTCTCAATCTCTCTATTGTTCCACTGCCCTGCATAGCTGCTATTCTGTTTCATTGTCTCTAGTGTATCTGTATTTATATTTTAAAGAATTCAATTCCACCCATATTCATGCTTTACATGATGTTTTACTATCTTATACAATTTGATGTTACCATTTTTAGCTTTTCTGCCAGTAATAAACATGATCATAGACTTTCCCTTTCAATCATTATCATACCCATACTATAGCACTTCTAGTTATAAACACCATGACATGCCTTAACCATTTCTATTCATTTCCAAAGACTTACAAACAACTTTTTTACCAAGTCTGCATAGATTAACCCTCAGCTTTCTATTCTCTACCTTCCTTCTATTTTCTGGTGACCTATAGTCTAATTATTAACTTCATGATTTTACACAAGATATTTAGTTCTTGATAGTGCAATCATACAGTATTTGTCATTTTCTGTCTGCCTTGCTTCACTCAACATAATATCCTCCATGTTCATACATGTTGTTATAAATTTCAGTGTCAAGCCTTCAATGTTATTGCAAGTAATTATGAACTGTTTTTTGAGGAGTCAAGCTTGGTACTTGCCATGAGTCCTAAGTGGACATGGAGGGAGGAATAGAATAGATGGAACATGGGGTAGTTTGGGGACCTTGGAATTGCTCTACTTGATCTTGCAATTATGGGTACAGGCCTTGTTATATTTCATCAAAATTTGTAAAACTGTATTGCCCAAAATGTAAATGATAATGTAATTTATTGACAATGGTTAGTAGCAATACTTCAGTATTTGTACATCTATTGTAATAAATGACCAACAACATGTAAAATGTTATTAATACTGGAAAGAGGGCTAGGGGGAAGATGGTGGGTATAAGGGAATCCCCTATATTCTGTATATGATTTTTCTGTAACCTAAAGCTTCTTTGAAGATGGAACAAAAAAAAAAATAAGGGAAGTGGACTTGGCCCAAAGGATAGGGCGTTCATCTACCACATGAAGGGCCGCATATCAAACCCCAGGCCTCCTTGACCCGTGTGGAGCTGGCCCATGTGCAGTGCTGATGCACACAAGGAGTGCCGTGCCATGCAGGGGTGTCCCCCATGTAGGGAAGCCCCACATGCAAGGAGCGTGCCCCATAAGGAGAGCCGCCCAGCACAAAAAGAACGTGCAGCTTGCCTAAGAATGGCACCACCCACACGAAGAGCTGTCACAACAAGATGATGCAACAAAAGAAACACAGATTCCCGTGTGGCTCACAACAACAGAAGCAGACAAAGAAGATTCAGTGAATAGACACAGAGAACAGACAACTGGGGAGGGAGGGTGAGGGGGAAGGGGAGAGAAATAAATAAATAAATCTTTAAAAAAAAGAAGAAGACAAAAATAAGACACTGGGGGAATAAATGGAAGAAAATGTCACTGTACATACAAGACACCAGATCTTAAAGTGATGAAAGACATAATGCCATTTTTAAAAATTGTAGTTTTATTATTTTTTATTATTTCAAATTCTTGTTATTTTTTAGAATTTTATTCATTCTTTTTAATACTATCATTATTATTTCTTTTTCTTATTAATTTTATTCGATTATTTTATTGGCTTCATTTTTTTAAAAGTTTTGGATCACAGAAGGGTTACAACTGTGCCAGGGGAAGATCATTGTTGTGTGGTGTCAGTGATCAGGGATACATAGGAGGAGGTTCACCTGAAGCATACCTATAAGGCATATGAAAGATTTCAAGTGTTCATGGGCATTGTCATGGTGGGTAAAGCTCCACAGAATACCTGAGAGAATATACAATTCCTATCCTGTGAATTTTGACCACATTCTCAAGTACAGGGACAGTGACTAATAAAGGAGGATGGACAGTTGACATGCCCTTGACATTGATGACTATTCTTATGAACCTTTTCTGTTGAAATTGAAACTTAATCTAGTATCATAGGTTGCCTAATAATTACCTTGTGAAGTCTCACCATTGTTCAAATGTGACTTCTCTCTAAGCCACACTCAGCCTATAAATGCATTACCTTCTTTCTGGCATGGGACATGACTCTCAAGAATTATCCGCTCTGGCACTGAGGGATTAGTATATGCACCAACTAGCAATGCAATTGGATAAAGACCTTGATCGAAAGAGGGGAAACAGTAAAGACAAATGAGTTTATATGGCTAAGAGACTTCAAAGAAAGTCAGGAGTTCATTCCAGAGGTTACCCTTATGCACATCTCAGCAGGATCTTATTGAAAGTCACAATAAATATTGCCTCAAATAGTGGAGCTCCTGAGGGCTCTAGAAAATGGTGCTGAGGTGGGTAAGCAATGCCCATGATAATGGAACCAAGGTGTGTAAGCAGAGTCTGACCGTCTCACAACAAAGGAGCAGAGAGAGGGCAAAGATCTAACTGGATGAGCTGCTTTCTATACATAGAACAGGAAGGTGCTCTGCGTCATCTAGGAGGGTACTCAAAGGAAAACTTAGTTGCTTGTCCCTGTGGCTGGAAGGGGCACGTATATCACACCCTCAGTATTCATAGCCTGGAAGGAGTCACTGGCTCAATGGTCTGAATGGAGTGTAGGGAGCACTCCCTGGGAGGAAAAGGGGATTGTGAGGGTGGATTGTGTTTTTTCCAAGATGAGTTTGGCCAGCTGAGCTCCCCTTTGAATCTCAGAAGGGACCCAGACCCAGAGGGGAGAGGGGAGGGGGGATCTCCTCAGGCATGCTGTCATGCCCAGCTGCCAAGGTAATGAGAGATATTAGATTAGAGGGTGGAACAGGTGAGTGCCTAATCAGCAGGACTATGGCAAACTGCTAGGAGTCTAACCTGCTCAGAGGAAAGGGGGTAGGCAGCTTTCTCAAAGGCTAATTAACCTAAGGAGACAGTTTATTTCAGTGGAGGAATTCTTGCCTTGCATATACAAGGTCCCTGGTTCGATTACCAGCTCTTAGAGAAGTGATCCACCAGATCATCAGACATCCAATTGATGCTTTAAGATAGGAAACATATAGACATTCTTCATGTATTAGCTTTTCTTGGATCTCTTATTTATTTATTTTTAATCTTATTTTTATTTATTCCCTTAATTTTACTCATTGAAACTCAGTTCAAAACCTGCAGTGGGCAGACTGCAGGGTGATTGATTGATGAACACTGGCAGCCTGAGAAGTTCCTTAGAGGCATAAGAAACTCTTTTCCTCATTTTTTTTTCCTATTTATTTTTCTTTCCTTCTTATTTAAATGAGTTGATGCTATTTTGTGTCTTCTTTGTTTCCCCCCTTCTTTGTTTCCTTTTTATCTTTTACCAATTTTACTACCTATGCTATTTCTTTTCTTTCCTTCATTTTTCTATCTTCTGTTTTCTGTTGCCCTTTCATTCCACCCCTTTTTGTTTGGTCTTCACTTTTTCTTGTTTTGATCTCTCTTTTTCTTCTTTTTTCTCTGTTTTCTTTCTTTTTTTGACTTCTTCTTTTTCTCTTTTCTTTTTTCTTTTTCTCTCTTCTCATCATTCTGGCCTTTAATTCAATCTGTATATTTTTCTCTATTCTGCTTCTTGTTTCATTCTTTCATTTTTTATTCTTCTCTGTACTTTCTACTCAAGTTAATTACTCATTTTCCAAGGTCTTGCATGGTTCCTATTCTTCCTTTTACTATTATCATTAATATTATTATTATACTATTTGTCTTCTTATTGTTTCCTTTTCTCTAGTTCTAATTTTTTTTCAGGGAAAATAGTTAATAGCAAGGTAATAGAATAAGAAGAATGAACTGTCAAAGTGAAACCTTACCCCTCACACAAACACAACAACAAAATAAAACACTAGAGTATAAACAGAAGCTAACAGCTGAATAAACCCATCAAGATAAACAGATGCCTAGACACCAAAAAAATATATATTACAAGTCATACTAAGAAACAAGAATATATGGCCCAGTTCAACAAAGAAACTAATAGACAGGAGGAGAGGCAGAACATGGAAAAACTAATCAGAGATGTCCAAATAATTATCATGAATCAGCTTAATCAACTGATGGAAGAAATTAAGGATATTAAGAAGACATTGGGAGAACATGCTGAGGAAATTGTAAACAAATATAAAAAGATTATGGATATGATGGTGATGAATGGCAGAATCCATGAAATCAAAATTACACTGGAAGCACATAGCAGTTGAACAGGTAGAAGAATCAGTGATGTGGAAGAGAGAACAGCTGAAATCAGACAGATGGTAGAACAGATAGATAAAAGACAGAAAAAAATTCAGCAACGACTTAGGGATTTGAATTGCAGCAAGAAAAGCAGAAACATATGCTTCATAGGCATCATGGAGGGAGAAAAGAAGGGAAAGGGAGCAGAAGGGGTATTAAATTGTTAAGAATATTACTCACATCTTATATTTACTTATCATCTGACTATATGTTCTATGAAGTATTAAAAGAAGTGTACTAAATTTACCTACTAAAAATGTAGAACTATCAATTTCTCCCATCAAATCTGTCAGTATTTTCTTTATATATTTTGGGGCTCTGCTGTTAGGTATGTGGTGATTAGGCTATTGTGTCAACTTGGCCAGGTAATTGTGCCCAGTTGTTTGGTGAAGCAAGCACTGGGCTAACTGTACTACAAGGGCATATATGGACTTTAGTCACTATTGATTTACTGCAGTGGTAAATCATAGATAGCTGGTGATAATGACATCAGTCAGGGAGATTGTCATCAGCAGTGAGTGATGCTTAACCCAATCCATTGAATCCCTTAAAAGGGGAAATGATTTCCAGCATTGAGAGAGAAATTCTCAGCTCATCTTTGGGCAGTCAGCATCTCACAGAACTCATCAAGAATTTTCATTGGCCTTTCCTTGGAGCTCCTGGTTTCAGCCTGCTGTGGAACCTGAAGTTTTGCATCCCCATGGCTGTGTGAGAGACTCTGATAAATCTCTTACTATTGATGGATATTCCTTGTTGATTCTGTTTCCCTAGAAAACCCTGATTATTACAGCTTGGTACCGGGAGTGGTTCTTGGGGAACTGAATCTTAAACATGGGATGTCTGAGCTGATTCTGGGAGTTTTGCAATTGTCTTTCTACTCTAATTGGACTCACGAGTACTGACAACTCCCTTTCCAAAAATGAAGAGGCTGCTAACAGTCCATGGCATGAGGTGGCAATCGAGATCTGCAAAATAGCATCACTGGATTCCCCTACTTCCAGTGTAAAAAGCAAGGATATGAGTGAGAGTGTTTTCAACACCTTAACAGATTTTTGTGGAGTCAAATGGTATAATGATGTTGGGTGGTTTCTCCTAGATACTCTGGATACTATTACCAATGAAAGAGATAGTTAAAGGCTTTGATTTTGAAACTTAAACACTGAATGGATGATGCAAAAGTTTCCAGTTGTGCTCTGAAAGAAAACTTTGTCTCCTATACAACAGACTTGAAATATCTGAGAACCAAATTCAGGCTCTCATTGTTTGGGTAGAGGAAATACAAAGGCAACTAAAATCTCAACCCCACAGGGTTTCTGCAGTTAAAGTGGAGGGATTGATTGGAAAAGAATGGCATCCAGAGAATCGGGATGTAGACATATGGGATGATGATGATATTGATGGAGACATTGGAACCCTGAATTCTCCTGAGACTTTGCCAGATAAGCTTGTCATGGCCTGCCCTGTCCAGGCCACACCTTCTCAATCTTGTACCATCTAACCCCCAGCCTGCCCAGGTAGTCTGAAACAACTTCCAACTTTGAGGTGGGAATCAGACAAATGGAAGCCTGCCCTGCCCAGCCTCTGGGCTGCCCCAGGGAGTCTGGACCTCCTCCTGGCCATGAAGCACACACTAGCCAAACTCTAGCATCCACTGCTAAGCCTCCAGTGTGTCCTGAGGAAACTGCCTTCCAACCCCTTCCTGAAGAGATGAATCCAGTCTTATCAGAAGAAATTACAAGGGAATGACATGAGGTCAGTAGCTTGCAAGGCATTTCTAATCCTTTTCCTTACCTATGCCTATCACCTCTCTTGTCTTCCAGAACAATTGCTACACTAAAATCACAACAAGTCCCCAAAGGTGAAAACACTGTGTGACCCATTAGGAAGTAAGGTATCCTCAGAAAGAACTGCATGGGTTTTCCAACTTATATAGACAGAAATCAGGAGAATATGTGTGGGAATGGATACTAAATATGTGGGATAATGTTGGAAGGAATATAATGTTGGATCAGGCTGAATTTATTGATATGGGCCTACTAAACAGAAATTCTGGATTCAGTGCTATATCTCGAGGGGTTAGAAAGGCCTCTAAAAGTTTGTTTGGGTGGTTGATTGAAACATGAACAAAAGATGGCCTAGTATGTCTGAGGTTGAGATACCTGATTTGCCCTGGTACACAGTAGAAGAGAGAATTCAAAGGCTTAGGGAGATTGGAATGTTAGAATGGATTTACCTTTGGGAGATGCCCACCAACTCCAGGAATGTCCAGATGACACACCTTTAACCAGGACTGTGAGGAATAAATTTGTAAGACTAACTCCATCTTCCCTGAAGAGCTCTGTGGTTGCTCTTCTCTGTAGTCCAGATATTACTTTTGGGAGGGCTGTGATGGAATTAGACTCCTTAAACATTATGGAGAAAATTGGATGTTGGTTTGGTCAAAGTTAAGTATCAGCAGTTAATTGCCAGAGTCACAGTGGGTGTGGCTACTGCAATGAAAGGCAGATTCAGAAAAGCACTCAAAATAGCCTGAGTCATATACAGTTATGGCATTGACTAATTTATCATAGGCTACTTAGCAGTGAAATAGAGAGGCAGTCTACAAAATTTCTTTGGGATTTTTATAAACAGAAGTGTTCTGGGACGAGTGAACAAAACCTTAACTCAAACTACAGATGCAGGCAATCATGGCCCCTTAATCAATTCCCAGATTTGAGACAGTGTACAGACCGAGATCCCCTTGAATGAGGAGTAGGCCATGTTTGCTTGGGAAAGGATCCTGTTAAACTGCCCAAAATTTATACTCTTTATCTTCTTCCCACTTTTCCCCAAGGAGATCTATGGCCTTTTACCAGAGCAACTGTGCATTGGGGAAAAGAAAATGATTAGACATTTTGGGGATTATTAAATACTGGCTCAGAAGCTACATTAATTCCAGGAGGCCCAAAATGTCACTGTGGGCAACCAGTCAGAGAAGGGGCTTATGACGGTCAGGTGATTAATGAAGTTTTACCTCAGGTCTGTCTCACAGTTGGTCCAGTGGGTCTCCAGACTCATTCTCTAGTTATTTCCCCAGTTCCAAAATGAATAATTGGAATAGATATACTCAGTATCTGCCAGAATCCCCACATTGGATCTCTGAGTTGTGGAGTGAGGGCTATTATGGTTGGAAAGGGCAAGTGGAGGCCACTATAACTGCCCTTACCTAACAAAATAGTAAACCAAAAGGAACACTGAATTCCTCCTGGAGGGATTGCAGAAATTAGTGCCACCATCCAGGATTTGAAAGATGCAGGGGTGGTGATTCCCATCACATCCCTGTTCAATTCTCCTATTTGACCTGTACAGAAATCAGATGGATCTTGGAAGATGACAGGAGGTTATCATAAATTTAACCAGGTGGTGACCTCAATTGCAGCTGCTGTCCCAAATGTGGTATCATTGTTTGAACTAATCAGCACATTCCCTGGTACCTGGTATGCAGTTGTTGATTTGGCAAATGCTATTTTTTCTCAATTGCTATTAGTAAGGGTCACCAGAAAGAGCTTGCTTTCAGCTAGCAAGGCCAGGAGCATACCTGCACTGTCCTGCTTCAGGGGTATATAAACTCTACAGCCCTATGTCATAATATTGTCTGCAGGGAAGTAGATCATCTCTCCCTCCCACAAGATATGACACTCATCCATTATATTGATGACATTATGTTGATAGGACTTAGTGAGCAAGAAATAGCAAAGACTCTAGACTTATTAGTAAGGCATTTGTGTGAGAGAGGATAGGAGATAAATCCAACTAAAATACAAGGTCCTTCCACCTCAGTGAAATTTCTATGTGTCCAGTAGTGTGGGTCATGTTGAGATATTCCTTCTAAAGTGAAGGATAAGTGTTTGCATCTGGCCCCTCAAATGACCAGAAAAGACACAATGCTTAGTTGGTCTCTTTGGATTTTGGAGACAACACATTGCTCATTTGGTTGTGCTACTCTGGTCCATTTACCATGTGACCAGAAAAGCTGCTAGTTTTGATTGGGGTTTGGAACAAAAAGAGTCTCTGCTTTGGGTCCAGGCTGCTCTGCAAGATGCACTAACACTTGGGCCATATGATCCAGCAGATTCAATGGTGCTGGAAGTTTCTGTGGCAAATAGAGATGCTGTCTGGAGCCTTTGGCAGTACCCTATAGGAAAATCACAATACAGACCCTTAGGATTTTGGAGCAAAGTCCTACCATCCTCTGCAGGTAACTACTCCCCTTTTGAGAAAAAGTTTTTGCCTGCTATTGGGACTTAGTAGAGACTGAATGCTTAACCATGGGCCATCAAGTTGCCAAGAGACCTGAATTGCCTATCATGAGCTGGGTATTGTCAGACCTACCAAAACATAAAGTTGTGCGGGTACAGCAGCACTTCATAATAAAGTGGAAGTCGTATATACAAGATAGGGTTCGAGCATGTCCTGAAGGCATGAGTAAATTACATGAGGAAGTAGCACAAATGCCCATGGTCACCACCCCTGCCATGTTACCTTCTCTTTCACAGCCCATAGCTTTGGCTTTTTGGGGAGTCCCTTACAATCAGTTGACTGAGGATGTGAAAACTTGGGCTTGCTTTACAGATGATTCTGCATGATATGCTGGTACCACCTAAAAGTGGACAGCTGCAGCACTACTGCCCCTTTCTGGGACATCACTGAAGGTCAGTGGTGAGGGGAAATCTGAGTGGGCAGAACCTCGAGCAGTGCACCTGGTTGTTCATTTTACTTAGAAGAAGAAATGGCAAGAGGTGTAATTGTACACTGATTCATGCGCTGTTGCCAATGGTTTGACTGGATGGTCAGGGAATTAGAAGGAACATGATTGGAAAATTGGTGACAAGGAGATCTGGGGAAGAGGTATGTGGACTGATCTTTTTGAGTGAACAAAAAACATGAAAATTTATGTGTCTCACATGAATGTTCACCAGAGGGTAACTTCAGCAGAGGAAGATGATAAGATGACCCACTCCATGGCTAATGCTCAGTCTCTTTCCCCAGCCACTCCTGTCATTGCCCAGTGGGCTCATGAACAAAGTGGCCATGGAGGTAAGGATGGAGGCTATGCATGGACTCAGCAACATGGACTTCCCCTTACCAAGACTGACTTGGCTACACCCACTGCTAAGTACTCAATCTGCTAACAGCAGAGACCCGCACTCAGCCCCCAATATGGCCCAATTCCTTGAGGTCACCAATCTGTTATATGGTGGTAGGTTGACCGCACTGGACCACTTCCACCATGGAAAAGAGCAATTTGTTTTAACTGGAATAGACACATACTCTGGATATGGGTTTGCATTTTCTGCATGCAGTGCTTCTTCCAAAACTACTATCCGTGGACTTACAGAATGTTTAATCTACTGCCATGGCATTCCACACAGCATTGCTTCCAATCAAAGAACCAATTTCACAGCAAATAATGTGCAGGAATGGGCACATGCCCTTGGAATTCACTGGTCTTACCATGTTCCCTATCACCCTGAAGCAACTGGATTGATAGAATGGTGGAATGGCCTTTTGAAGACTCAATTACAGTGTCAACTAGTTGGCAATATCTTGCAGGGCTGGTGCAATATTCTCTAGGAGGTGGTGTATGCTTTAAATCAGCATTCAGTTTATGGTGCTGCTTCTCCTATAACCAGGATCCACGGGTCCAGGAATCAAGGAGTGGACATGGGAGTGGCACCACTCAGTATTATCCCTAGTGATCCACTAGTAAAATTTTTGCTTCCTGTCCCTGCAACCTCAAACTCCTCTGGTCTACAGGTTTTAGTCCCAAAAGGAGGAGTGTTGTCACCAGGGGCACAACAATGATTCCACTGAACTGGAAGTTAAAACTGCCACCTGGACACTTTGGGCTCCTCTTACCTCTGAATAACAGGCAAAGAAGGAAATTACTGTACTGCCTGGGAAGATTGATCCTGACTATCAAGGGGAAATAGGACTGCATAAACATAATGGGGGTAAAGAAGAGTTTGCCTGGGATTCAGGAGATTCTCTAAGGCATCTCTTAGTACTGCCATGTCCTATGATTAAAGTCAATGGAAAGTCCCAACAACCCAATTCAAGCATGATTAATAATGGCCCAGAATTTTCAGGAACATAAGTTTGGGTCACCCTATCAAGCACCTATCAAGCATAGAACTACAGCCAGCTGAAGTGCTTGCTGAGGGTAATGAAAACATGGAATGGGTAGTGGAAGAAGTTAGCAATAAATATGAACTTCAACCATGTGACCAATTACAGAAATGAGGACTATAATGGTCATGAATCTTTCTTCCTTGTTTCATTATGATGATAGTACATGTACACAAAATGAATTTCTTTGCTTCCCCCAATTTCCCCCTTATCATATAACAAGTCGTATCCATTTTATGTCATAATATGTGAGCATGTCAAGTTTGAGAATGAATATTTCCCAAGAAATTGCACCCTATTCTGTATGGAATTAATGTATTTCCAGATGTATACACAGGAGAATTGAACATTATTAGGTGGAAATATATATATATATATACATACATACATATATATATATATATGCATGTCTATTATTGTTTTTACTTTGAGACTAAGCATGGTTTAAGGTAATATATACTGTTGCTGAGTTGACAAGGGGTGAACTGTGATGGTTAGGCTATTGTGTCCACTAGGCCAGGTAAGTGTGTCCAGTTGTTTGGTCAAGCAAGCACTGGGCTAACTGTACTACAAGGGCATTTATGGACTTTAGTCACTATTGACTTTACTGCCTTGGTAAATCATAGATTGCTAATTATAATGACATCAGGCAGGGAGATTGCCATTAGCAGTGAGTGATGCTTAACCCAATCAGCTGAATCCCTTAAAAGGGGAAGGGATTCCAGCATTAATAGAGAATTTCCCAGCTCATCTTTTGACAGCCAACATCTCCCAGACTTGCCAAGTATATTCATTGGACTTTTGTTGGGGCTTCTCATTTCAGACTGCCTGCGGAACCTGAACTTTTGCATCCCCATAGCTGTGTGAGAGAATTTGATAAATCCCTTACTATCGACAGACTTCACTTGTTGATTCTCTTTCCCTAGAGAACCTTGACTAATACAGGTACATATATATTCATAATTGTTTTACATCTGTTTTTATTGTCTCTTTTATCAATATGTAATTTCTGCCTTTGTCCATTGTAACTGTTTTTGACTTGTTCTTCTTTTCTAATATTAATATAGCTATCACAACTCTCTTTGGATACTACTTGCATGATATATATATATATGTGTGTGTATGTATATATATATATTCCATTTATATTCCTATATATATATTCCATCTTTTCACTTTCAATCACCTTGCATTTTTAAATTTAATGTGAATGTCAATGTAGACTGCAAATCATTGAGTCATGCCTTATTATTCATTCTGCTTATCTCTACCTTTTTACTAGAGAGTTTAATCCATTTACATTTAAAGTCAGGAATTTCTTCTGTCATTTTGCTATTTAGTCTTTGTAAGTCTGGCCCTTCAATTCTCCCAATAATTCCTGCTTTCATATTTATTTTATTTTATTTTTGTGTGTTGTACCATAATGAGTGTCTTTTCATGTCTATCTGGACATATTTCTCATCTATAATCTTTGTGATTACCACAAGGATAAACCTTAACATTTAAATATATTATAATCATATTTGCTTGATATCAACTGAACTTCAATCACATGCACATAATTATGTGCTATCCCCTCTTTCTCTTCTCCATTTTTTTTTACTTTTACCACTAATATCTTTGCGCATTGCATTTTCAGAGCCACAGATGCTACATTTTCTTCTATACCTTTTCGTTTTAGAACCTGTAGGAAGTGAATAGAATTTTATATCAAACAATGCAAAACAATAATGCTGTCATTAAAATTACCCAGATGGTTACCATTACCATAGATCTTCATATCTTTACGTACTTTTGAACCATTGACTAATGTCCTGTCTGTTCATTCTGAGAAATCAGCATTAGTGTTGCTTCTAGGTTAGGTCTGGTAGTGATGAACTCCTTCAACTTATGTTTATCTGAAAATTCTTAATCTATCCCTCATTTTGAAGGAAAATCTCACCTAATGTATGATTCTTGGCTTGCATTTTTCTTTTCCAGCACCTTAACTAATTCAAGTCCACGTTTTATGTCTCCATGGGACAATGAGACAGAAGCATTCAAGTTAGTTGGGACTTCCTTGTACCTAACACATTCCTTTTCTCTTGCAGTTTTCAGAACTCTCTCTTTGTCTTTGGATTCAATAGTGTGATCCACATAAGATGGGGTGTATTTTTCAAGCTTATGCTGTTTTTTTTCTTTGAGTTTCTTGGCTATGCACATTCTCGACTTTTTCTAAGTTAGAAAGTGCTCTGCCTTTTTTTTTTTTTTTTTTTTTTTTAGTATTCTCTCAGCATCTTTCTCTTTTTCTTCTTCTTCTGGGATTCTGATAATGCACATAGTAGTATGTTTCATGTTGTCCCAGGTTTGTCATAGGCTGTTTTCACTTTTAATATTTTTTTACTGCTTCTCAGCAGTGTCTTCAAGTTTACTGATTCTTTTGCCAAATTCAGTTTGATCTTCAAACCCTCATGGGTGTTTTTCACTTCAGATCTTGTGGTCTTGAACTGTAGTAATTCTTTTGGATTCTTTTTTAAAATTTATAGGTCTTTCCAAGACTGGATATATTTTAGTTATTTCTCTGTATTTTCCTTGAGCTCCTTGAACACTTATAAGATTTTTCTAAAAACTTTTTTTTTGGTATATATATATTATTATTCTTTCTTGTTTTTTTTTTTCTGTATATTTATATTCTTTCTTTGGATGGGGATGACCCATCATTTCCTGTTTCTTTGTCTATTACTCATTATTGCACACTGTACATTTTAATATTTTATGTATTTTAACTCTGAGATTAATTCCCCATGGTGTCTGTTTCTTCATTTTATCAATAGTGGTCATAAGACAAATATTTTCTTGAGCTTCAGACCTCCTATCAGGAAGGTCTGCCCAAGGCAAATGCAGTGTGAAGGCTTTTCCTTGTTTTCTGGGGCTCAGTATGGTCTTTTGCATATTTAGTGTTTTGGAAATCCCCTGTTTACAGGAGTGTGTTAGTTACTGTTCTCCAGGGAAACAGAATCAACAGGAGATATCTGACAGTAGTATGCAATTTTATAAGAGTTTCTCTTGAAGTTGGAGATTCACAAGTTCAGGTACCACAAGCAGGCAGCAAACCAGGGATCCAATGGAAGCTCAATGAAAGTCCTTGATGAGTTTCCAGAAGACATTTGCTGTCCAAGACAGCATTCTCTCTGAATGCTGAAATTACTTCCCTTTTTAAGGCATTCAACTGATTAGTTAAAGTATCACTTGTTGCTGATGGCAATCACTTTGATTGATGTAGATGTAATCAGCTACCTATGCAGTAAAGTCACTGGTGACTAAAGTCCATAAATATCCTTGTATTACAATTGGTACAATGCTCACTTGTCCAAACAACTGGGCACAATTATCTGGCTGAGTTCATACATTAACCTAACCATCACTGTTTATGCCTTGCCAACTCAGCAACCATACACATTACCTTAAACCATACTTAGTCTTTAAATAAAAACAATTACACACACACACACACACATTTCCACCTAACAATGTTCAACTCTCCTATGCACTATTGGAAAAGCATTAATTATCTCCCTACAGAATAGAGTGCATGTCTCTGGTCAATATTCACTCTTAAACTCGACATCTTTAAATATTATGACATGAAACTAATACAACTCATCATATGAAGGGGGAAAAGGTTGTGTATATACACACCATACTCATAACGAAACAAGGAACAAATATTCATGATTTTGAATTCATTTTTAATTCAATTCATTACAGTCCTCACTTCTGTAACTGGTCACATGGTTGAAGTTCATATTTATCACTTTCTTCCACTTCCCAGTTCATTTACCCATTACACTCAGCAAGCATCTCATTTGGCCATGGTTCTTTGCCTCCTGGGGTGACCCATACTTACATTCCTGAAGATTCTGGACAATTGTTAGTCCTGGTTAGATCGGGTTGTTGCAATTTTCCATTGACTTTAATCACAGGGCATGACAGTACTAGAAGGTGGCCTAGAGAATCTTCTGCATACCAGGTAATCTTTTCTTTACCACCATTATGTAGTTGGGGTCTTATTTCCCCTAGATAGTCAGAATCCATCACCCCAGTCAGGACAGAAATTCCCTTCTTTGCCTGTTGATTCAGAGATAAGAGGAGCCCCAAGTGGCCAGGTGGCAGTCTTAATTTCCAGTTCAATGGATTAATTGTTGTGTTCCTTGTTTGCAGCACTCCTCCTTTTGAGAATAAAACTTGTAGTTCAACAGAGCCTGAGGTTTTAGGAAAAGGAAACAAAAATTATTCTAGTGGGTTATTAGGGTCAATAGTGAGTGGTGCCACTACTTTTTCCACACCTTGATTCCTGGATCCATGAATCCTGGCTATGGGTGAAAGAGCACCATAGAGTGGATGCTGATTTAGAGCATGCATATTCTCCTGGAGAACATTGCCTCAATCCTGCAAGGTATTGCCACCTAGTTGGTACCATAACTGAGTCCTTTAATGACCATTTCATTTTTCTATTAATCCAGCAACTTCAAGATAATGGAGAACATGGTAAGACCAGTGACTTCCATAGTTGTGTGCCCATTCTTCCACATCGTATGCTGTGAAATGGATTCCTTGTCAGAAACAATGCTGGGTGGAATGCCATGGCAGTAGATTAGACATTTGATAAGTCCATGGATGGTAGTTTTGGAAGTTGGAAGAAGCATTGTGTGCAGGAAATGCAAACCAATATCTGGAGCATGTGTCTATTCCAGTTAAAATTAATTACTTCCCTTTCTATGGTGGAAGTGGTCCAATGTAGTCAACCTGCAACCAGATATCAGGTTGGGCACCTTGAGGAATGGTTCCATATCAGTGGCTGATTTTGGGGCTCTGCTGCTGACAGATTGGGCTCTCAGAACTGGCTGTAGCCAAGTCAGCCTTGGTGAGGAGAAGTCCATTTTGCTGAGCCCATGCATAACCTCCATCTCTACCTCCATGGCCACTTTGTTCATAAGTCCATTAGGCAATGAAGGAGAGGCTGAGGAAAGAGGCTGAGCTTTAGCCACAGAGTGGGTCATCTTATCTGCTTGATTATTAAAATCTTCCTCTGCTAAAGACACCCTTGGTGAGCATTCATGTGGAACACAAATATTTTCATGTTTTTTACCCACTCAGAAAGGTCTATCCACATACTTTTCCTCAGACCTCTTTGTCACCAATTTTTCCATTTTGTCCCTTCCAAGTCCCTGACCATCCAACCAAACCATTGATAACAGCTCCTGAATCAGTGTACAAATGCACCACTGGCCATTTCTTCTTCCATGCAAAATGAACAACTATGTGCACTGTTCAAATTATGACCACTGGGAGGATTTACCCTCACCATTATTCTTCAAGGATATCCCCAAAAAAGACTGCCGTGCTGTAGCTGCCATTTTGGAGTTGTATCTGCCTATCATGCAGAACCATCTGTAAACTAGGTTTGAGTTTTCTCATTCTCAGTCAACTGATTGTAAGGGACACCCCAGGAGGCCAAAACTGTGGGCTGGGAAAGAGAAGATAACATGGCAGGAGTGATGACCATGGGCATTTGGGCTACTACCTCATGTAAATTGTGAGTGCCTTCAGGACCCACTCAAGTACTTTCTCATATATACCACTTCCACTTTAGTATGTATTGCATGCCAAACTTTATGGTTTGGTGGGCCAGATAATACCCACCTCATGATAGACAACTCAGGTCTCATGGTAATTTGATGGCCTATGGTTAAGTGTTCAGTCTTTACTAAGGCCCAGTAGCAGGTCAAAAGCTCTTTCTAGAAAGGAGAATAGTTATCTGCAGAGGATGGCAGGGTTTTACTCGAAAATCCTAAGGATCTGTGTTGTGATTTCCCTATAGGGTACTGCCAAAGGCCCCAGAGAGCATCTCTATTTGCCATGGAAACTCCCAACACCATTGAATCTGCTTGATCATATGGCCAAAGCAGCAGTGCAGCTTGCATGGCAGTCTGAACCTGTTACAGAGCTTCCTCTTGTTCTGGTCCCCAATCAAAACTAGCAGCATTTCTTGTCACTGAGTAAATGGGCAGAGTAGCACACCCAAATAAGCAATGTGTTCTCTCTGAAATCCAGAGAGACATACTAATCATTGTGCCTTTTATGGTCATTTGAGGGGCCAGATGCAAACACTTATCCTTCACTTTAGAAGGGATATCTCAAAATGCCCCACACCACTGAACACCTAGAAATTTCATTGAGGTGGAAGGACCCTTATTTTAGTTGAATTAATCTCCCATACAATCTCACACAAATGCCTTACCAATAAATCTAGAGTCAGCTAACTCTTGCTCACTAGGTCCTATCAACATAATATCATAAAAATAATGGGCCAGTGGAATGTCTTGTGGGAGGGAGAGATGATCAAGTTCCCTGAAGATAATATTATGACATAGGGCTGGAGAGTTGAGTTCTATGTCAATTCTCTTCATTGTTCTGACTCATCCCTAAGTAGGACAGAGAAGTGTACTACTGACCTTGCCAGCTGAAAGCAAATTTTTCTGATGGATGTTATTAATGGCAATTGAGAAAAAAGCAAAACATTTGACAGATCAACAGCTGCATACCAGATAACAGGGAAATGGGTTGATATGCTCAAGCAATGATACCACATCTGGGATAGCAGCTGTGATTGGAGTCACCCTCTGGTTAAATTTGTGATGATCTACTGTCATCCTCCAAGATTCATCTGTTTTTTACACAGGTCAAATAGGAGAATTGAATGGGGATGTGGTGAGAATCACCAACCCTGCATCTTTCAAATCCTTGATGTGGCACTAATCTCTACAATCTCTCCAGGAATCAGTGTTGCTTATGATTTATTATTTTGCTAGGTAGGGCAGTTCTAGTGGCTTCCACTTAGGTTTTCAACTATAATAGCCCTCATTCCACAGGTCAGGGATCCAGTGTGGGGATTCTGCCAGTTACTGAGTATGGCTATACCAAATATGCTTTCTGGAATTGGGGAAATAAACACATATTGGGTCCAGGGACTCACTGGATGTACGGTGAGATGGACCTGAACTAAAACTCCATTTAATCACCTGACCTTCATAAGCCCCTAGTGTGACTGTTGTACCATGGCATCATTTTGAGTCTGCTGGAATTAATGGCATTATTTTGAGTCTGCTGGAATTAATGTCACTTCTGACCCAGTATCTAATAATCCCTGAAATGTCTGATCATTTCCTTTTCCCCATTGGAGTTACTCTGGTAAAAAGGCCTCTGTTTCCCAGGAGACAGAAATCCTTCTCCCAGGTATTGGAAGTCAGCAGGCCTTTGCTCCAGACTATCTGCTTCTATTGTTTCTTACACATCTTTCATTGTCTCAAGTTGTTTTTGACAGAGGGCAAATCGGGGAGGAGCAGTATGCTAAAGAAGCCTTCATAGACAGTCTTTTCCCACTGAAACAGGGCCATAGACATGTGAAGTGGGTACAGACCAGCTCCAAAATGCCTTAGGCAAGGGTCAGAAAGGTTCCATGAGCTACTCTGACTGTTTCCTCAAACTGAGCTTTCCTGGCCTTCTTAACAAATGAGTCCCTTCAACTATATTTCCTGCACAATTTTCATAAAGCTCAGCATATTTAATTGACAAATCAGCGCCTGGGTTGATTTGAAACAATGGCTACTGCTGCCTTTTTCTAAGTGGTTTGAAACAATGACTGCCCTCACAACCATTTTCCCAGTCTGTATTCAGAATCAAATCTATGATCAGTGATTGACATTGCACAGTTCTGGTGTTGGAGAAGAGGAATTTTACATCCTTTCCTATCACCAGTGAACTCACCAGCACAGTGGTCTTTTGTCAGGACGTGGGGTTGAACTCCTGTAGCTGCTGTGCCAAGAGAGCAATTTATTTTCCTTTACCATAATATATTAGGCTCTTTCTCCCACACTTCCCTGGACGCTTTACAGTGTTTTCCTGGCCTTTGAAGTTTCAAAATACTTGTTTCAGACAGTTCCTGCCTGTTTAATAGCTGCTTTGGTGGAAGGACCATATTATGATGCTCCCTACTCCCTATTCCTTAATTGACAATTTAGATAACCTACTTTTCATTATTTCATCAGTCTTTGCTCTAGATAATAAAATATAGATCCTCAAATTATCATAGTCTACTGAGTTTAAATTGTACCCCTGCAGATAAAATATATGCACTTTGAGGTAGGCATCTTTATTTATCTCAATACATTGTAAAGTCCAGAATTAAATTTAATATATTTTTATTTAAATAGACATTTGTCTGTTAAAGCTATAATGAAAAGTAACAAGATACTTATATATTTGTTGTTTTCAGTATTCTACATTTATTATTTTAGATCTACTTTTCCCTCTTTTATTAATTCTCTACTGTATGGATATTTTTCTTTAGTAAGTATTGTAGAGCAGATCTTCTGGCAACAAATGCTCTCTTATGCACACTAAATTGTCATTCCTTCATTTTTATTTTAGAATGTTTTTATAGTGTACAGAATTATGCATTATTGGTATTTTTGTTATGGTACGTTAAAAATATCATTTCATCATGTTTTAATTTTCAGTGCTTCTGAAGAATAAATGGCTGTCATTTTATGGTTATTTTTCTGCATGCAATGACTCATTTTACTTTAGTTTCAAGATTTTCTCCCCATCTTTGTTTCATGGCACTTTATGGTGAACCCATATATTCATTTCTCTGTATTTGTAATGCTTATATTTGAAAACAATTTTAAAATATAAAATAAATACTATGTTCAAAATATAAAATAAATACTATGTTCACTCTGTAGCAGTTTGATATGGTTATGAATTCTAAAAATAGATACTGGATTATGTTTGTAGTCTGGTCTGTACTTGGGCATGATTAAATTATGATTAGGGCTTTTGATTGGGCCACATCATTAGGGCATTGAGTTCCACTGGTGGGTGGGGACTCACAGATAAAGTCATGGCAAAGGACAGAGTTGAGGGTTTTTGATGTTGTTGTTTTGATGCTGGAGTTTGATGCTGAAGCCTTAAAATGGAGCTCTCTGTTTCACAGAGGAAGCAGAAGCCAGCCCCAGAAAGAGAGGACTTGAACCAAGAGAAAAACACAGAGGAATAGAGACAGCTCCTTAGACACACCAGAAACCCCAGGGAGAGAGACAGAGCCATTCACCTCATAGTCTACAGCTGACCTTGTGGAGAAAACAAAGAAGCAAGACCCTGAAAGGGAGGAACCCAGGAAGCTTGAACCCTCACAGCCATTGGCAACCATCTTTCTCCAACATGTGAAAATAGACTTTGGTGAGGGAAATAATTTATACATTATGACCTGATATCTGTAAGCTCCTCCACCAAATAAATACCCTTTATAAAAAACCAGCCAATTTCTGGTATTTTGCATCAGCACTCCTTTGGCTGACTAATACACATTCATACAAACATATACATATGTTCACACACATTATATACAACCATGTACAATGTGAATAGTTTTGGCCATTAATCCTTAAAACATTCTTTCTTCTGCATCTTTCTCTTTCTCTTCTTCTATTGAGATTCTGATTACATAGTATTTATTCCTTGATATTATCCAATAGATCATGGGATCTGTCCATATTTTTCTATATTTTTGTCTGCTCTTCAGTTAATTGCTATTGATATATATGTTCAAGTACAATGAAACTCACTTTTCAATTTCTAGTCTTTTATAAGTTTTTTATTTCAGAATTTATAGTTCCAAAGATTTCCACTCTATAAATTTAATTTTCTTTTGTCATGACTTCCTTTTTTCTGCTATAACCTAATTACATTCCTAAAGTGATTTCCCAGTTGCTATGACAAATACTGCACAATATGTTGCCTTAACAACACCAATTTATTGGCATGGATACAAAGGTTAGAAGGCTTGTTTCCTCCTGGTGTCAGTAGTTTTCTGGATGGTCAACAATCCTTTGGTTCCTTGGACTCACCATCATATTCCTTTCTCTTCTTGGTTCTGTTGATTTGCAACTTCTTGCTCTTCCTACTTGCTTAATCTCTAGGAATTTTCTATAAGATCTCCAGTAATAGGCTTAAAATCAATTTTATTTAGTTGGTCACAATTTAACTACAAAGGAAATATTTAAAAGGTTATATTAATAATAAATTCACACTCATAAAAATAGGATTATTCTATTTTATCCTGGGATACATAACTCAAATCTATTATACTCTCACTTCTATGTGTAGGATTTGTATGGCAGATTAATATATGGGAATTGAATAGCAAATCTAATTGCCATTTCAGATTAGAGCTACATTCTCTAATAAACTTTTGTTAATAATAAAGCTGGTATATTTATTTCTCCCACTTTTGACGATATCATTTAGCTATGCATCTTAATCAAAATAAATCTTTCTATTTTCCATTTGTAAACCAGTCATAACCTGAGAAGCTACCAAGAATGGTTATTAAAAATTACTAAGTAAGATAAGTCTTTCACATACCAGTCATGGACAATGATGGCAATATGGAAATTTTTTTTTTCATATTTTTCTTCATTATCAAGAAGACATGCCAAATTGGAGATGAAATAGTAAATAAACTTAACACAGATTTTGTTCTGAAATTTCAATAAGTTTGGGACAGATAAGATGTATAAGTAACCTCTAAAAATTTATATTTGGAGTCAAGATAATGACATAATATTTTCAGTGATGTTTTGGTCACATGTTACAGGTATTAAATATATTTTGAAATGTGCATCCTTGGAAAAAAATTCAGTATTAGCTTCCTCTATTTTTTTTTCTTTTTTTTGGCTTTCCATATTCTGCGGTTAGGTAAGGATACTATGATGTGACTCGTTCAATATCATATATATGATTTCTTGAATAACTAAGCTAAAGGCTTGCAAAGGCTGTCAATGGTATCTGTAAATAAAAGAGTTTTGATGGTTAGGCTAATGTGTCAACTTGGCCAGAAAATGGTGTACAGTTGTTTGATCAAGAAATCACTGGGCTAACTGTAGTATAATTGCATTTCATGGACTTTAATCATCTGTGAGTTGATTGCATAAATGGCTGGTGAGACAAATTTATAAAATCTCATACTATTTACTAGTATCTCTTGTTGGTTCTGTTTCCCTAGTGAGCCCTAATGCAAGAGTTAATTATTTTTTTAATGGATTTTCCCCAGGGATCAGTTTTAAATAAAGAAGTACTTTGAAATTAACTAGTATTCTAGAGGCTACTGTCAGTTATGTGCCATGAGGATTGGGGAGTTCAAACACTTAGCATGAAATATGATTTCAACAGTTCTTCTGGGAATCATTTTCAGTAGGAATAGCTCTTTTGCTTAGTTTGATTATTTTTTGTATGTAGTCATTACATATTATTACTATAATGGTATTTTTATGCGCCATTGAATGTTTCCCCTCTCCAGTTCATTAAAGATTTTTGTCAAGAATGTGATGGATCTCAGTTCTTCCTATTTGAATGAGTTCTAAAATATTACTTGGCAATTGTGTGGAAGGTGAAGTGGAAGCATACACACGAGAGTTAGTCAAGTTAGACACCCCTGTCAGGAGATACAGATCAATTCAATCTGGATATGTTTGCATATCTGATCGGCTGGAAAAAATTCTTTCTCTTCAGTAGATTTGTCCCAGTAAGATGCAGATCCTGGTTGTTCTGGTAGAACAAATTACAGAGTTTGGAACAAAACTAATCATCTATCTCTGAATATTTTGTTTGGTGGTCACTTTGTTTATCAATGAGAGACTCCTGAATGATGATTGCTCCAGATATTTCTTAGAGTTACAAAAAAAAAAAAAAAAAGGTTTTATTTTGCTCAACATATTGTAATTGTTCCCAACAACTATGAATTTTGAGAAATTTAGCCTGGATTTCTTCAGGGTCTCGTAGATAGATTTGAGGGTCACTTATGGAAGGGACAAGCACAGAATAAATAAGAGGTCTGACGTTAAGAGTAGCCGTAGTAAGAGACCCATGTTATTTTCCCCACTCAGGGTGACTGAGTTTTTTACTCCATTTTGTTGTTTTTCCTTTGTTCATATTGTATTAAATCGTGGTGCTTCCACCCTCCCCCCCACCCCCAATTCTTAAGCTTTCATTTGCTTCATGGCTCACTTCAAGTTTCATTGATCACTGTATATTGAGTTATCTGAGAATTTGTGGTGAAAACACAAGTATATTAACAGTTTCAATGATTTGTGACTTCCAGGCATAGTTCTTTGCAATTTGTTGGGCAACATTTTAAGATGTTGGAGTTCTGCGTTAAGTGGCACTGATAGTTTTAATCCATAATTCACTGCATGGTTTTATTTTAAACTGATAATTTTGGAGTTGCAAAGAGGTTTTATTGCAATAACACACTTTTCATACTTGAAATTTATTTCCATGTTATAACGTTATTTCTTTAATAAAATGCAAGTGAGGGGTATTTGCTTATAAAATCTGGATAATTTATATCAATAGAATTTATTAAAGTTTGTTAAAATTAATTTTGTGTTATATATATTACATTCTTAAAATAATCTTACAGTTCAGTTTTATGATGGAGCCTCTTACTGAAACATTAACAAATGCAGGAATTTGCCACATTTCTCTTTTTCATTTTAACTTCATAATTAATTGCCTTTTTAATTTTTCTAAGCCCTTTTTGACCCTTCATTAATAGTGTTTAAATCATGTCATTAGTCAATTTTCCTTTTTTGACAAGATCCAATTATTGCTTCCTTTCCCTTTCCCTTTTTGATTTGTTCATCCTATTTAAAAGTGTTTAATGGCCAAAAGAAGATATTTTAAAGTACCAGATTCTTTCCAAAATAATTTAGAAGCTTTAAGTTACTTTTCTTTTTTGCATTACTTTTTATCTGTTCTTTTGAGAAACTGTTTTTTATGTGTCTGAAATGGTTTTAAATGGAATATAATATACCAATGTAGCAGTATTGGTTTTTACCCCTAAGTGAAACCCAAAAAGGAAAAGTGCCTTCTATCAGTAAAAATCTGAAAGATAAATCCTTATGACCTCCAAATTAGAAGAAAAAATTTTGACATCTTACATTATCTGCTTTCGAAACTTATACAGCAATCAAGACACTCTGGTTTGGACCAAAGAATAGACATCTAGAAAAATAAAAGCAAGTATAGAGACCAGAAATGGACACATACACATACATTTACAGTCAATCATCACTGAAAAGTTGCCAAGGAAGCTGAGGAAACTGAAGAGAGTGATTGAAATTCTTGATTCAAGGAGATAATTCAAAACTAATTGTTGGTGACTTCACCACTTCACTTTCTTATTTGCCTAATGCAATACGAATAATTGTATTGGGGGTCCTAGAAGATATAGAAATGTAATATATTTTACAACAACAGCAAATGGAATGAGGTGGGAGGAAATTTATATTGGAATAAGGAACATATTTATATATAAGATTTTTATTTTATATATATATATAAGATTTTTTAAATTTACATTATTTTTCTTTATTTATGTCCCTTCCCCCAGATGGTTCACTTGGCTGTCTGGTCATCATTTGCTCACATTCTCCAGGAGGCACCAGGAGCCAAGCCTGGACCTCCCATATGAGAAGGGAGGGCCCAACAGCCTGAACCACATCTGCTCCCTGAGGGCTGTGGCATCTGCTGTCTTGTAGTATTTGCTTGTTGAGGAGGGTGTCAGCTTCTAATTCCTTGTGGTGAGAAACAGCTTCTGTGCAGCTTTTAGGAGGCACTGAGACTGGGAGCCAGGACCTCCATGCAATAGTGGGGTGCCCAAATAGTTGAGCCACAAATGCCTCCCATGGGTATACCCTATATTTTTGATGTAATGTTTATGTAATCTACAGCTTCTTCAAAAAATAAAAATAAATAATTAAAGTATAGTAGGATTCCCATATATGCCACACTTTTCACTTCCCACAGTTTCTTACATTAACCTATTTCATTAGTTTCGTACATTTATTAAAATAATGAACACATATTGAAGAATTTCTACTAACAGTGGCCTATAGTTCACATTACAGTTTACACTTTGACCTTGACAATGTTACAGGTTTTGAGAAAATGTATCATGGCCTGTACCTTTCACTGCAATGTCATGCAGAACAGTTCTGAAGTCCCCAAAATGCCCCATGATATACCTATTCTACCTTATTCCTCCCCTCAGAACCTCTGGTGACCACTGTTTCATATCAATGTTACAAGTTCCTCCACTACTAGAATAATAATAAATCTACATTATTATATAACATAGTAATAATAATAAGTCTGTAGTTGCATCCCCTGTATATTTGTTCTGTTCTGTTGTTCTGTTGCTGATTAAGAAGGGGCTTACTCATGCACAACTGAGCAGAGTCAGAGAGACAGATAAAGCAGATACAACCCCCAGATATTGGTTCCTATGAAGGCTAAAGAGACCCATGAGAGTTATGGTCATGGCCGATGGGGTTTACTACCAGGGCAGATGGCCCCTCTCTGGAAATGGTGTTTATGTGTGATGAATCTGGACTCAGATGGGATCTCCCTTCATGAGACTCTCATACTAATCTGCTGGAGGTGCAGTTAACGTTGGGGTTTAAGATATATTTAGGGGATTTGAATCTCTGGACTGATAATGTGATAGCCAGGTCCTGAGCCTCAACAGACTCCAGCACCTACAATCTGATTTATTGGACTTACCCCACTCAGCTAAGATGGAGTTGAAGAAGGACAATCACCACACCATGGAGCCTAGAGTGATTACAACTGAAAATGGGAGGATGGCAACCAGCATCCATGTGGAATCTGAGCCTCCTCTTGACATAGAGGTGCAATGGACACAACCAATCCAATGTCCACATAGAAGAGGTGGCATTGGATTGGGAAAAGTGGACATGGTGGATGATGGGTATGGGGAAGGGCAGGAAGAGATGAGAGGTGGGGGCGTATTTGGGACGTGGAGCTGCCCTGGATGGCGCCTCAGGGGTGATCACCGGACATCGTGGATCCTCACAGGGCCCACTGGATGGAATGGAGGAGAGTATGGGCCATGATGTGGACCATTGTCTATGAGGTGCAGAGGTGCCCAAAGATGTACTTACCAAATCCAATGGATGTGTCATGATGATGGGAGCGAGTGTTGTTGGGGGGGGAGAGGGGGGGTGGGGGGGTGGGGTTGAATGGGACCTCACATATATATTTTTAATGTAATATTATTACAAAGTCAATAAAAAAAAAAAAGGAAAAAAAAAAAAAAGAAGGGGCTTAGATCTCATGGGGCAAATATATGGAAATTTCTTGCTTGCATTTGTGAATGCTCTCTGTTTTTAGAATGAGCAGTACCCATCTTCCTCCTTTTGATAGTTGTCCTGGGTGAGTCCAATAAACTGGATAGTAGGTGTTGGCTGCAACTGTGCTGAGATTCAAGGATCATCTGGCATATAAACTGCTGAAATATTTAAGTCTCTGGGACATATATTTAAAGTGTATAGCGCCAACTATAGTTTCAAAAAAATAGGACAGAAGAACAATGTCTAGGAAAATTATAAATGAGTCTAGCTCTGATATATTATGGAGAAATGTTATCATATATTCCAAGATTAGACGGACTTACAGGGTTCCAATTTTACATGCTGAGTTTGGCTTAGAGAAGGGCCACATTTGAGCAACAAGGAAGCTTTCAGGAGGTAGCTCTTCAGCTATATACCTTCTCCACACCCATGAGTTCCAGGTATGAGCTTACCTGGCACTTTGTGAATATTACCAAACTCCAACTCACAATTAATTTGGAGAAAGAAATAGACCAAAAGGGGGAAAAATTAAATACAAATGAGTTTGTATAGCTAACAGAGTTTGAAGTGAGTCAGGAGGTCATTCCAGAGGTTACATTTACACATGTCACTGAGTGATAGAGTTAACAGTCCCTCAAGCAGAGCTCTAGGAACAACTAGACAATATAGCTAGAGAAGACAACCCCAAGAAATATTTAGATTTAACCTACTCATGAACGGTTTAGTAGTTAACAAACACAAAATGCTACAACATAGATTTTGGAGCACTTTTGTTGTATAGACCACTGCTCTATTTTCCTTTAATCCATATTATTGTTTTGAAACTTCCAGCAGTCCAGCCTCCTTGATTTCAGCATCTCAACGCAACAAGTTTTCTGCCCTCTAACTTAAATCTCTGTTGTAGTGACTCATCTAGTTGGTGCCTTTGGGAAAAATCTTGAGCATACTTCACTTAGAGCATAGACTATAATTTGCATTATAAGTATTTGTCCCATAGACCATATTATAAACACCTTGTAATAGTGACATACATTTATTTCACATCCATTTTTTAATAGACAGCGTTTTAGAGCAGTTTCAAGTTTACAGAAAAATTTGCACAGAAATTATAGAAAAGTTATTTTTTATATTTTTATTTTATTTGTTTTTTTTAAAGATACATAGATCACAAAAAAATGTTACATTAAAAAAATATGAGGTTCCTATATATCCCACCCCCCACTCCCCACCACTCCTCCTACATCAGCAACCTCTTTCATAAGTGTGGCACATTCATCGCATTTGGTGAATACATCTTGGAGCACTGCTACATTGCATGGATTGTAGTTTACATTGTAGTTTACACTCTCCCCCAGTCCATTCAGTGGGTTATGACAGGATATATAATGTCCTTCATCTGTCCTTGCAATATTATTTGGGACAACTCCAAGTCCCCAAAATACCCCTCTTCTTCCCTCTCCCTGCCCTCAGAAACTCCTGTGGCCACTGTCTCCACATCAATGCTACAATTTATTTCATTGCTAGAGTCAGAATAATTCTATGGTAGAATACCAGTATGTCCACTCTGGTCCATATTTTATTCCTCCATTCTGAGAAGTGATATCCACTTCTCCTCTAAATTGAGATGGGGCTTAGTTCCAACATGGCTGATGGATGCGATTCTCCTGCTTGCATTGGTAGACACTCTCGGTTCCCTGGTGTGCTGGTTGACCATCCTCATCTCCCTGTTAGCTGACCTGGGTAAGTCCAAGAAACCGGAGGTTAGGTGTTGCAACTCTGCTGAGGCTCAGGCCCAGCTGGCACCCCTCTCGTCCCACCCTCTCATACATAGATTTCCCTATGGCTAACATCTTGAATAAAGATGGAATCTTCATTAAAATTGATGAATTCATATTGATACATTATTACCTGAAGTCCTTTGTTTACAGCAGGGTTCACTCTTTGTGTTGTACAGTACTATAGGTTGTAACAAATGCATAATGTTACATTCATTATCCTCTATTGCAATGTTATACATAGTAGTTTCACTGCTCTTTACATATCCTGTGTTCTACCTTTTCATCTTTTTTCACTTCTTTTGAGGTCCTGGCAAACACTGATCCTTTTACTTCCTTTATAGTTTGCCCTTTTCCGTATGTCTTATAGTGAGAATCGTACAGTATATAACTTCGTTAGACTGGCTTCTTTCACTTACACATACTCATGTAAGTTTCTTCCATGTCTTTTTCTTGCTTAATAGAGCATTTTTAAAGTCACTGAATATATTCCATTTTATGGATGAAGCACAGTTTATTCATTCACCTATTGAAAGGCATTATAGTTGCTCCCAATGTTTGGCAATAGTGAATGAAACTGCTATAAACATTTTTGTGTAGATTTTTTTTGTGGATATATGTTCTCCCTTATTTAGACAAAAACCAAGAAGTATAATTGTTATAGCATATGGTAAGTCAATGTTTAGTTTGTAAAAAATTGCCAAAATCTATTCCAAAATGTCTGTACCATTTAGAATTCACACAAGCAATTAATGAGGATTCTTGTCACTCCGCATCCTCTCCAATCATTGTCATCATTAGTGTTTTGAATTTTAGCCATTCAGCCAGGTATGTACTAGTATCACATTGTTTCAACTTACAATTCCCTAATAACATAAAATGTTGAGCATCTTTTAATACTCTGTTTTCCATTAATATATCATCTTTGGTGAACCATCTGTTCGGATATTTTGCCCATTTTAAAATTGGATTGCCTCTTTCCTTATTGTTGACTGTTAAGAGTTCTTTATATATATATTTTTTGATAAAAGTCCTTTATCAGGTATATGTTTTGCAAATATTTTTCCCAGTATGTGTTTTTACTTTTATCCATTAATGGTATCTTTCAAAGAGCAAAAATTTTAAATCCTAATGTAGTCTACTTATAATTTATTCTGTGATGCATTGTGATTTTTGTGCTGTACCTAAGAAGTCATTGCCAAACCCAGGGTTTGGGTTTTCTTATATGTTATCTCTTAGAGATTTATGTGTTTGCATTTCACATTTGTGTATATGATCCATTTTGAGTTAATTTTGGTGGATAGTATGAGGTGTGTATCTAGATTCACATTTAGATATGAATGCCCAGATATTCCAAAACCATTTGTTGAAAAGATTGCACTTCCTTCACTGAATTGTAATTTTATATTTTTTAAAGATCAGTTAGCTATATTTGTGTAGGACTATTTCTTTGTTCTCTATTTTGCTTCTTCGTGTATTTGCCTATCATTTAACTAACAATACTCTGTGTTGCTCACTGACACTTTATTGTAAACTTGAAGTTGAGTAGAGTCAGTTCTCTGACTTTGTCCTTTGCCTTCAGTATAATGCAGGCTATTCTGGGTCTTTTGCTTTCCCAGATAGACTTTAGAATCAATTTTCCTATATCCACAAAATAACTTACTGAGGTTTAATGGCGATTTAATTATAATTTACAGACCTAGGTTTGAAGAAGTGACATCTTAATAATATTGATTCTTTCTATCTATGAAAATGGACTATTTCTCCTTCTAATTAGACATTGCATTTATTTCGTTAGTCATTTGTAGTTTTCATTATATTAATATTGTGCTTTTATTTTAGATTTATTAATAAGCATTTACTATTTTGAAGCTATTGTAAAATGTGTTGTGTTTTCAATTAAATTTCAGTTAATCATTGCTGATATATAGGCAAATAATTGACCTGCATATTAACCTTGCTGTAAGTCCTTATTAGTTCCAGGAGTTTTTTCTTCTGATTCTTTGGAATATTTTACAATGATATTCATATCATCTCTAAACAAAGACAATTTTCTTCTTCTTCCCATTTTGTGTACCATTTATTTGCTTTTCTTATCTTATTTCTCTAGCTAAGACTTCCTGTATGATGTTGAATAGGTGTGGTAATAGGGGACACATTATTTATCTTGGTTCTGATGTTAGAGCAAAAGGAAGTAGTTCTCACCATTAAATGGTGTTGACTGTAGTGCTTTTGTAGATGTTCTTTTCAATTTGAGAAAATTAATCTCTATTCCTATATTGCTGAGGATTTTTGAAGATTCAGAATAAATATTGCATTTTGTCAAATGCTTATTTCTGCATCTATTAATATGATTTTTCTCTTCCAGTATGTTGATGCGATGTATTACATTAATTGATTTTCAAGTGTTTAATCAGCCTTGCATATCTGGTATAAATCCCACTTGGTTATAATTTATTTTTATGAGGATGAAAGAACAGAGGGAAAATATAGGAAATTGGAACAGTGCAAAATATATATAAAAAAGAGCTATGCTTGATATTCACCTTGTTGGCAGGACTTCTATCTGTAACAAATGACCTGTTCTCCCTTTCTCTCTCATAAACCTGGGGTCTTTATTTTTTAACTGGAAATATATAGGTATCTCTTAAATAATACATTTTAAAAATTATCTTGAAGCCGAGCAATTGACTATAATCTGGTCAATACAATGGGAGGAGAAAGGATCTGCAAATCTAAGATAAAACTTAATAGAAAAGTACACACACATTTTGTTTCCCTGCTTTCTGATGAAATACGCTCACAGTGATTGAGGTATCTTGGCCCATGTGAATGAAAGCAATAACAAGGAGGAAAGCATCAAAGAGATAAAAGGAGCTGTAAGCCTTTGAATTTTCAAGTAGAATAATCACCATAACATTAAGACTTTTAAGAGAAAAGGAGGGCTGATTAGTTTAAACTATTAATATAGGAATCTATTACAGTAGGTGATAATAAATCCTATACATAACACAAATAGTTACAATTTTCATTTATGAAATAAGATGAGAAAAAGAAAATCTTTTTAGTGATGTTTGTATGATTTTCAAAGACATGTAAAGTTATAGATACATAAGAAACAATTAAATAAATTTCATTCTGCCCACCATACAGATTTAAATGCAAGAAAAATTTAACTTTTTAACAAATTCTCATCATTGATTTCAATCATTTGACATATTTAATTCTCTCTTTTTGAGATCAAAAGCCATTTAAAATGTTATAAATAAATACTCAACTACTTTTAATTCTGTTTTTGTGCTTGAAAAAAGCATATTTTAAACATTTTGGAAATGCAAGCACATGCGTCCTCATGAGAGTATACTCACTATAAAAGTCACTCCTAATGTCAATTCTAGCATTCCCATCCCATTTGTCCCCCAAACCTGAAACACTCTTCATGTTGTAACACCCTGTGTTTTCTCTTTATTTGTCAGTGTGCTTCATTGGTGGTCAATATTGAATGCATAGACTTTTTCAAGATTGCTTCTGTTTATATCGCATTCATTTCTCCCATGATCACCTCTAAATTTGACACATACCTGGCTTCCCTCTTGCCAAAACTGACTTCTTAAATTTCTCTGTCCCTAAGTCATCATATATTCTCCACAGTGGTGCACAACACAGAATATTTTACATCACACTATAATTACAGTTATTCTTTCATGGAGATCCTCTGATAACCACGTTTCAAAAGCACAACAGATGGTATTTTTCTTTGACCTATTTATGCTATTTTAGTATATTCTTCATTGCTCTTTACTTCTAATCATTCTGACATTGGCTGTGTCTTTTCATCAATTTCTATGGTTCAAAAATTGTCTTTCAGTTGATGTTTATTACATTTGCATCTTTATTTTTAATGATGTTATTTGATTCTCAGATACATACATCCAACTCGATGTATCTACTAGAATGTATCATATGGGCTTCAAACTCACCATGTCCCAAATAAAACTCACCATCTGCTCCATCTCTTACTCTCTTTCTTTCTATATGATCCTCAAAATAGGGTGAATAGGCTACATTTATTGAGCATATTCCATGTGCCAGCTATCTTATCAAATACTGTTCACAAAACATCTTTTCCCTATCCTTAGCTCACATTGATTTATCTACTCCTATTCATCCATTGATTTATCAACTTCTACTTCAAGTCCCCTGGAAAGTCTCTAAAAGTCTGTTGCCTTTATCTTTAATCCACATCAATGAATACCCACAAAAATCAAAACTTGCTACTACATGAGAACTTATGAAAGACTACACATTTGTGGAGGTCTTGAAATGTATGTGTGAGTGTGTGTGCATTGATTCAGTATAATAGTCAGCAAAGTTCACGCAATCCCAGGTACATAGCCAGAGTCCAGGAAATGTTTCTAAATCAACATGTGTATGACGTGCATCTATAAAACTACTTGCCTTTTTAATTGGACATCAAATTCATATTATGTTGATACCTACTTTGTCTACTTAAATTTCTTTAGATCTCGGAATACATTGTTGAATTTTCTTCTGTCTTTTCTCTAAAAAGAGATTCAGTGTTTCTGCTTTTATTTACTTTCTCAGCTGCTTCACAGCTAATGAAAGTTAAACTGCTTTCTCTTTGCCTGATCTTCCAGTAAATAAAACCCTGGAGTTCTGTAGATGGTACTTTACTTCACAGAGCATCTATCTGTGAGGTATTAAGACCAGAAGGCATGGATTCTGTGATTCTGTGTTTATGTTAATAGGTCTTCCAGAGACTGTTATCAGGCACTGACAATTAATTACATAACTAGGTATTCAAATATTTTCATTTTAAAATGATGGTCTTTGGTCTGGAAATTTTCTTACATCAGTGAATTATGAAAAGTTGTCCATATAAACTCCAGTTTATTTGTACATAACCTCATTTTACTGTGTAAAATGATGCATTCTTTTACCAATATGGGGATAGAGTCAGTTCTTATTATCTGAGTTCCACTACAGTTTAGGTCTTCTCAGAGTTATAGTCTAAACCACATGGAAGAAATGACCTATACACATGTTTTGCCTGACAGAAATAGTTCTCTCAGGAAATTCAATAAGTATATTAGATCAAATTGAGATTTAGTAAGATATTTTAGATGATCATCTATCTTCTTCTAAACCACCTTCTAATTTCTCAAGCCACTTGAGCATCACAGAAAATTTACTCTTCCCTGCCAATTTTGGACTTTATTCAATGCTCTAAAATCATTTGTCTTTTTGTTTCCAAGATATCACAAGGTAAAATACAACAAGATTTAAAAGATGACTGACAGAGAAATCTTACTAATTGGTTTCTGTTTAAATTGAAAATTATATTTGGGAGGAAGATTTTCACATGAATATCTGTTCACTTGTGCTTATGAATCCAAAACCACATTCATGACAATTCTGCATAGAGCTTTCAGAAATGTCCATCTTTACTGCATAGTCTGCATACTATGCATAGTCTACAACTATGCAGACTGGATTGTTGTAACTTGTGAAGCTTTGTTAAAAATAAGAAAAAAATATGTATGTATATATGTTTATATATATACACACATACACACATAAATGAGGGTGATGGAATGTTAGGATTCCTCTCCAGTTTTATGAGCATTGCTCTTCTGACGTTTCAGGGCAGGGAAGGAGTTGACAAGATCTAGAATGACATTTGCTTTATATGATAAATAAAATTTTTGTAAACAGTCCTTGGTAACCTATAAATGACAAAGTCTATAATGAATATTCTGAGTAATGAAATTTGGGAAAAAATAGCATGCTAACAAAGCTTCTTTGATGTCAAGATCCTTGAAGACAGAACTATGAACATTAGCAATATGATTTGTATAATTTAATAAATAACTTGTCAAATGCACTTCAACCTTTAACACTATTGCAAATTACTTTCCAAGTAATTATGTATCATCATGTATGGCAATTAATCCATTTCATCATTAATGTTCTATCAGATTTTAATTAATTAATAAGATATACTTTTAAATTGATGTCTAACTTTCCATTGCGTGAACATAAATTTTTATTCATTTAAATCTTGCTGATTTTTGTAGTTTCTATTCTTTTGTGTGACTATTTTGAATAATTCTGCTAACATTTTTGCACATGATGTTTTGTGAATATAATTGCAAATACTTTTATCTTGGAATTTACCTAGGATAGGAACACTTCAGTCATATATATGATAATCATATATTTAATTATCTTAAGTACTGATCTCCCCTCTGCAAATGAAGCAATCGAACCAATTTACACTTTTATCAGCAGGTAATCAGAGATGATGTTTCTTCACCTCCTCAGCAATCCTAGGATTGTCCTTTAAAAAAAATTGCCCTTCTTTTGTGTGTGTAGTCGTTGTTCATCCCAAAGCTTTAATTCATTTCCATTGATGAGTAATGACGTAATGAATCGTTTATAAATGCTTTTTCGAGTGTTTTGTTCCTTTTAAATTGGTTTTATTTCTTTTCCTTATTTAATTCTTATTGAATTCTCAAAGTTATTTTTATCTTCAGGATAGGAAATTAATTATGTATAATTATGTAGTTTAATATTATTTTAAATAAGATTTTAATTTCACTGAAGTAAAATATGCCAATTTTTTCTTTTATAGTTAATGATTTTTGTCCTAAGAAATCTATTTTTCTTTTTACCGTAAGTGCATTCCATCTATATTCTTCTACAAAATTTATTAATTTAATTTCCACATTTAGATGTGTTAGTCCTGTCAAATTATTTTTTTATTTATGTCAATTTCTATGATATTTTATATAAAAATAAGAAGCATGCTAACATTCCAACATCAAGCATGCTAACATTCCAACATCAATAGGATTTAATAATTATCCACAGAGGACTGGGAATTACCTCTAAAAGGAATGCTAATCATGACTTTTTCCCCTTGTGATGTTTTTGGTATTCCCTTAGCAGCTCAATTTCGTCCTTCCTTCATACTTTTTATAAGCACTTAAGTGAATCTCTTCTTTACCTACGATAGAATTTATTTTTATTCTGGAAAATCAGTTTATATAGCTAATACATCAATGATGATGCTCAAATCAACCTCTCAAAACATTTTCTGGTCCTGGCTATTGTTGTCTGAATAAATGGTTTTCATTTTAATTTTACCATTAAGCTTACAAATATGTTTGTTGTAACACATGGCTATGGAATAGTAGCACAGAATATATCACTTAAAGTTACAATATAATTCTCCACTCTACTTATTCCCCTAAGAAAAAGATATTTTCCTACTTATCTCTCAAACTCTGTGACTGGGATTATGGCTAGACACCATTGTTCAGTAATTTAGGATTCCATTTGATTTGTGGAGTAATCATTTTCTTGATATCATTGCACAGTGTTCACAGTCATTGCCTCTAGAAGTCTTTGTGTAACACCATCGCCAGACCCCCATAGAAATTAAGTGCATTGTCCCTTTACCTCCCCAGTCCCAACCAGTTACAATAAAGTGCAACTTATACATGCATGATGTATTAGTTTCACAAGGCTTATTAAAAATTACTTCAAATTTGGAGGCTTAAAACAACAGAAATTTATTCTCTTACAGTTCAGAAATTAGAAATACAAGTGTTACTAAATTTGGTTCTCTTGGCAATTCTGAGGATAAATCCTTTCCATGCCTCTCTGCAGTCAAATGCAAAGGACAAGGAGAGAGATCTATTCATCTATTTTTGAAGTACTTTGAATCTTTTTTCTGCCATCTTGAATTTTCTATAAATTGATTATTTTAGTTATTCTACATTTTTGAGGTAGAAATTACATTTGGTTAGATCCTATAGATGATAAGAACCTGTTTCAAAATATCAACCTTGAGGATCCATTAAGGCAGAGCAAATATATAAGACCTGATTGAAGGAACTTCAGTGGGTAAGTAGAGCCCTATTATTTTTCCTATGAATCCTTGTTCCTGTTGAAATTAATTCATCACAGACTGTGGCTCTTTGAATCCTTTTCCCCTGTTTTTTGGGCCCTTAATTGGGAACATCTATAATTACAATTGGTATTTATTTTTTCTATTTTGTATACCAATTCATAGATATATTCAGCTAACCTCTTAGGAGTGTGTATATATGTGGTTTGTTTTTTTAATTAGATTCCTAGCATTTTTAAAATTATATAATTAATTTAATTATTTATTTTAAAAAACTTAAGATTGCATAAATGAGAAAAAAATATAGGTGACTCCAATTAGCTTCACCCCCTTGCCTGTCACACATTAACAAAATCATTCATTAGTGTGGTTACTGTTGATGAACATGTATTGAAGCACTGCCACTAACTGAGAATTGTAGTTTTACTTTATAGTTTACAGTCTGTCCAATGTAATTTTGTAGGTTATGAAAAAATATATTATGGCCTGTGTCCATCATTGCAACATCATGCAGATCAATTCCAATGTCCCAAAAATTCCCTCATATTACATCTATTTTTCCCTCTCCCTCCCCTCAGAACCTCCAGTGGTCACTGCCTTCACATCGATAAAAGTTTCTCCATTGCTAGAATAACAGTAAGTCTATAGGAGAATAATAATAAGTCAACTTTAATCCATTGCCCATTTCTCAATCTTGAGGATCTGGGGATGGTGATGTCCACTCTGCCTCTATTTGAGAGGGGGCTTAGATCCCATGATGCAAATGGATGGGACTATCTTGCTTGCAAGTGCAGACTCTCTCTTTTCCTTGAGATGGGTGCTGTCTATCGTCATCTCCTTATTAGCTTCCTGGCCTGGGCAGAGTAGGTCTTGAAATTCTGCTGAGATTCAGGGCCAAACTGGCATAAGGATGGACCAAAGATTTAAGTGCCTTGGACATACACCTGTCAAGTACAGTATTAACTCAGATATAAGGGGCAGAAAAGTCTTGTGTAGGAAAACCCCAAATGAGTCCAACTCTGTCACACTGTGGAACATAAATTCCAAGGTCAGTCCCACTGGCAGAGTGCCAAACTCCTGAGCTGTCTGCCCTGTCTATATATTGTCTGGATGTTTCTAGACCTTAGGCACACGGTATTTATAGTACTTTTTACTGTGGTACTCAATGAGACCCTCCTGAGGCTTGCATAAGCATAACCTCTGGAATGACTGACTCACTTTGTAATATCTTAGCCATAACATCTCATTTGTACTTACCATTTCCCCTTTATGGCCAAGGTCTTTTTCCAGGCACTTGGTAACAATCATTTGGTGCCAGGGAAGCTTCATCCCTGGAAGTCATGTCCCACGCCAGGGGAAGGGGGGCAAGGTAGGGCATGTATATTCTCAGTTTGGCTTAGAGAGAGGTCACATTTGAGCCAAAGGAGGCTCTGGGAAGGTAACTCTTAGGCAACAAATAATATTAGGCTAAGTTTCAATTTCAAAAGTAAAGGTTAAAAAGTACAATCATCAATATCAAGTGCCTGACACAACAGTCAGTCCTCCTTCACTAGGCACCACCCCTGTACTCTATGGATAAATGCTGTCTCATTAGAGAATACAGCAGAGCCCCCCAGGATGGAAATTCAATATTCTTTTAATTATTGCGTGTATCTTGACCCACCATGCCAATGCCCCATGAATAGTTGAATACATTCATATGCCATAGAGGTATGCTCCAGGTGCATCCCATGCATCCCCCATCACTGACACCACACACCAGTGATCCTCCGTACCACATTTGTGAACCTTCTGTCATCCAAAACCTCTCCAAAGATTAAGCCAAGAAAATAACAAAGTAAAAACAATAAGAAAATGAAATAATATTGATAGTTTTAAAAATAATAAATAAAATACAATTTTTTTTAAATTTTGAAAAATTAAAAGTTTTTAATACATTATGTCTTTCATCCCTGTAATATATGTTGTCTTGCATGTACAGTGACATTTTCTTCCATATTATTTCCCCAGTTTCTTTTTATTTTTTTGCATATCATCAAAGAAGCTTAACATTACAGAAAAGTCATGTAAAGATGATGACAGGGGATTCCCATATACATACACCTTTCCCATTTTCCCTCTTCCTTGTTAATAACATTTTACATGCAGGTTGTATATTTGTTTTGATTGATGTACAAATATTGAAGCATTGTTACTAACAATGACAAATTTTTTACATTTTGATTTATATTTTGGACCATATGCTTTTATAAATTTTGAGAAAATTTATAATGGCCTGTCTCAATTATTGCAAGGTCATGCAGAATAATTCTAATGCTCTAAAAATGCCCTATAATCCAACTATTCTATTCTTCCCTGCCTCTCAGGACCTATGGTAACCAATAAATTTCACTTTTTGCAGAATAAGATTCATAGTTAGTTGCAATAGTATTGAGGGATTGACTTAATGTGTTGTTCTCTTTTATTAGGCACTACCTGTGTTCTCAAGATACTGTTGTTGCTTTTTTTTAAGAGCAAAGCAGGACACCCCAGGGTGGTTGTTTGATATTTTCTTGTTTATTATGTAGGCCTCCACCCATTGATATAACACACGTTGAAAAGATGGACACTTATATATTCCATAGAAGCTTGCCCCAGGTGCACCCCATCCTGTATGTGCCCCTCCCCCACATCAACACCTGCACCAGAAAATCCCTGTTACATTTGCCAAAAGAACATTCCAACATTGTAGTTCTAATCCCTAGAGTTCACCTGCTCCTTCCCCTGACTCTTCTTCCAGTTCCATGAATAATCAACCCAACACCTCCATGCTAACCCCACACAAACCAGCATTACCGAACCCAATAGAATATCTGGTATATATGTTTTTTTTTTTTTTTCCCAGTGGTTCCAAGGTTTTGGTACATATGCTTTTGACTTCACTTTTTGAACAAACTTTTCGCATCTCATTGCTCTCTGTTAAAGCACAAATTTTCCTTTTGTAAATATACTATTACATACAAAGTGTATTCTGGGAAAATAAATATCTTTCCATTTTTCTCTGTACATATGAAGGCTTATTTTATGATTGTGTACTATATTTTGGGACTTTTTGTCTCTTAGAAGTCACATAAATTTTCACTTTAATGAAGTAAACTATAACTATATTCAGTATATGTAATCTATCCATAGGTGTTCTATGAGCAAATCTTGATGCTAAAATACCTGTCACTGAAGTGTCACATGCTGTAAAATTCCAGGACATGGAGTCTGATAAAAATGAAATTGCTTCCTGATTTTACCTCCTACTAGGATTAACTCTTCTGAACTTCAACTTAGCATTTTCTAAAATAAAGATTAAATTAACACCTTTTATAAATTAAGACATATGAGAAATTCTCGGTCTCCAGTGATTTCCTAAGCGGTGGCTGCTTTAATCATTGTCATTGCAATGACAATAGGAACACTGCTAGTATTATTGCTTCATGATTGAGAGCTCATCTTGAGTATCAAGAACACTGTCCCAAGAAGGATTTTCTTCCCTGTTTTTTTGTTAAAGTGAAAAATAAAGCAACAGGTAAAAGTGCCAGGAATCCAAAAAGTTCTCAAAACCTCTAATTGGATTGGGCAATATGAAGATTTGATCAATTCAGAAATTTTACTTGGATGAATTAATTTATTAAGGCTTAATTAGATATGAAGTCAGTTTGTTTTTTCCTGAAAATGTCTTATATTCTCTGAGAAACATAATCATGATAACGCTTTCTTGCAAGGAAGGAAAGGATTTTAAAGTTAAGGATACATCTTAAGGAATGATGATTATCATGGAAATTTGATTATTCTACAATAGAAAAATCTCACTATTTCTTTGAGAAATATGTGATTTTCTTGATTGAGTCATTAAATCTTGTTTGACTTGCTTGTTCTTCAGGGTGTAAATGAATGGGTTCAGCATGGGAGCAATGGATGTAGTTAACACTGCCACACCCTTATTAACAGCCACTGAATCCTTTGATGAAGGTTTGACATAGATGAAGATACAGCTGCCATAGGTGATGGAGACCACGATCATGTGGGAAGAACAGGTAGAAAATGCTTTTTTCCTTTGTTGGGCAGAAGGGAATTGTAGAATGGTCTTGTCGATGTATATGTAGGAAAGAAATACACATACTAGAGTCATGATAAAGATCAACACAGCACAGATTATGGCCATCTGTTCTATGAGCCATGTATCTGAGCATGAGATCTTTAGGAGGGGATATACATCACAGAGAAAATGGTCAATGACATCAATGTCACAGAATTCCAGATTTAGGCCCATGCTGAGTGCTGGGAAAAGAATCAACAATCCAGCTGTCCAGCAACAAAGTACAAGTCTTCTACAGACCCTGTTATTCATGAGGGTCACATAACGCAGGGGTCTGCAGATGGCTACATAGTGGTCATAGGACATGGTGGCCAGGAGAAAAAATTCTGTAGCACCAAAGAGGTCTGTAAAAAAAGTTTGGATGACGGAATCTTCATATGCGATTGTTTTGTCACCTGTTGATATGTTATAAAAGTATCTGGGTATACAAGCAGATGTAAAAGAGATTTCTAAGAAAGAGAAATTTTGTGGGAAAAAGTACATGGCAGTTTTAAGGTTTGAATCCAAGAAGGTGAGGGAGATGATTGTCAAGGTCCCAGTTAAACTCAATATGTAGGTGAGAAATAGAAAGATGAAAATGAGAACCTTCAGTTGTGGGTTATCAGTCAGTCTGAGCAGGATAAATGTTGTTATTGTGTGGTTTCTCATCATTGAATCCTGACTTCTATTCAATCTGTATTTATAATTCAGGAGGAGAGAGGTGTTAACATCACTTTGCAATAATTAATGGCTCAAAAACTCAGTCAGTCGTCCATATACATGCAAGTTTTTTGTTTTGTTTTGTTTAATTTGGTAATAAGCTATATCTACACTAGAACTGGTTTCCACTGGTGTGTGTTTTGTGAATAACATGGTATATTTTTTAACAAATCAGATAATTTTGCCCATGTCACACTCTGGGGTTTCAGGAATTCTTCCTTCATACCACTTTTTATTCCCAATTGATATTTTACTTATCTGCACATTATAAGGGAATTATCCTAACAGTTATCTTGCACTGCTTACTCAATTGAAACTTAAAGGCAAATCTTAAAATTCTTCAAAATTTTTATGTTGTTCATTGTTCTTTGTTTAGTAATAAATTGCAAATATATGACAAATAATTTAGTTGTCACTATACAGGTTTTTCATATCCATTGCTTTTGATTATGGTCTTAGCATTATTACTCTTTTTAAAGTTTGTGTTTTATCCTTTAGCAACTTTCTATTCACTCTTTCCCCTCTCTCCTCATGTAATTCTGTCTAAAGTTATGTTACTGCCGATGCTATGGTGAACACAGTGTTAGTTTTGATGAGAAATTGATTTGAAAAATGGTTAAGGTATATTGTATGTGATAGGCACTGGTTTGCATGGCATAATTACAACTTTTGTATTTTCTATCTGTTACATAACGTTGAAACATGTTCCAGCACTCTGTTATCAATATTACTAAGGGCAAAGCAGAACAAATTTACAATACTAATCAAATTGCCAAGATCTGTTTGCTTTCACTGTGATTTCTTTATACCAAGGCTTGTTAAAATATTAAGCTTGTTAACATACATAGAACCTAGAAAATATGTTCCTCAGTATGACTAATAATTATGTTAATTCTTTCACTGACCTTATACATAATGATTTTCCCTTTTATGTCACGTTTTATTATTTATCTAATTATAATCACATTTTTGCTTCTCCATTATATTGACAGGTTTTTGCCAAAGTTTATACATTTTTAAACCAACATATTAGAAAATATCTATGTGGAATATATACTTTTGATCTCACACTGCATCACAAACCTAATCTCAACAACACATGCATTTTTCCTCTCACCTTTTTTACTTCTAATTACTGAGTGCTTATTTTCTTTCTGGTCTTTATCACATTTACTTTTTACATTCTTTTTAATAGATCTTTTTAACTCCATAACTACACTTTCATAAATATTTTCTTCACCTCCTAAATGCTTAATCTCCAGAAATTAACATTTTTCATCTTCTCAAGAACATAGTTAAAACACCTCAAACAAACAAAAAAATCATGCCTGCATCCTTTTATTCTACATGCTTTTATGAAATAATCTAACTAATAATTAGTCATTAAACTAATGACTTTCAATCTGAAATAATCTTTCCTCTGGTAGTGTTTGTTGTATTACTTATCTAAGTTCCTGAAACTTAGTTCTACTTGAGATACAAATACTTGGTCATTGCCTTTTACAATTTTAAATATATATTCTTCTGAGGCCTTGATGAGCCTCTGGTATATGGTATGAAAGAATTTCATAGGAAGCAATTCTTACTCCTCTTTTAGGGCTAATGGAATAGCTTCCATCACTTACAGTTTCAGACATGGATATGATAGCTAAGAAATATTTGGCAAATAAAATTTTCAACATAGAGCTATATAATTTGCTATTTAGATGTATCTAAATGTTGTTGGAATAGGGAATTTATTCAATTTACTGTGTGTATACGCTAAAATTGTAACTAATTTTATTTTTGAAGATAAATTTAAAGTGAAGTAAGATTTAATACAAAGAAGCCCAGTTCTGATTATATCCACTACCACCATTCCTGTCAAAGGCAATATTTGGATTCTCCTCTTTGCACATTTGCCAAGAGGAGCAGCTTTATTTTCATCGCTGCAGCTTTTACTTCCCCTCTGTATCCCTCATTAGAAATTCAAACCAGAATTCAGGGGCTATGAAATTTTAATTGGTGTCAATGTCTTCTTCATAGATTTCTTTCCTCAATGAACACCAGCTATCCAAACATTTAAAAAATTGAATTACTTCTTCCCAAAAAGGAACTTTTCCTGGACCTTCGAATTACTTTATTTTGTGATAAATTTTACTATTTTCCTATTCTGCCAGGGCTGCTGTGGTAAATACCATGCATGATTTGGATTACCAAAAGCAATTTATTGTCTCATAATTTTGGATTTCTGAAATCGAGTTTCAACAGGCCATGATTTCTCCTGAAGCTTGCAGCATTCAGATGCTGCCTTGCTGAAATCTTTGGGGCTCCTTAGCTGCCATTAGATGAGCTCTTACTTATCATTGCATAAAATTATATCAATGAATACAGACTACTTAAGAGTAATGCACAATGAAAACTGGCATTGCCTTTATAGCCATATTAACACTCACATCTCAGTTTTATATAGTCAGGAAAAGTCCATTTACCAAATGCAAATATCACACTTTAAAAGGAGGATATAATCCAAATAATGGAATTACTCATACTTACACACTGCCAGTTCATCATAGCCTCTGTCTATAAATTATCTAATTAGAACAATCCTTACATTTATAAATTTGAAAACGAATTTCACATTGAAAACCCTGAATTAACATTTCTGGTGCTTCTGTTTGAATCCATGTGAATAGTTATGGCCTCCTGGATGAGTTCTGTTTTCTGCTGTCTTCCAATTACATCAAATGCTTTAAAAGAAACTCCTTCTAGGTTTGAAAGACTTGGTTTTTCAAGTCTTTCTGACCTCTTTTTGCTCAGAGAGAGAGTTTTGCAGTTTCGAATATGTATTTCTTCTGCTAGTGAAATCTGTGACCATGTTAATAAACAACAGGGTCCTTGGTGACCCAGGTTCAAAAATTACTGAAGGATCATTTGTGTAATGAACTTTCGGGAAAAAAAAAAACAAACCTCAAGCCTAATCCACTAAAAATGAGGACATGGCTTATGGAGATGGGCAATAAAAACCAAAACATTTAATACAAATGGGTTGGAAAACAATAAGAATTTAATTTTAAATATCCAAGACCACTTACTTCTACAATTTCTAACATATAATGAAATTAAAGATCCTATTGGAAACAAATATGGCTCAATCAGTTGAGCACCCACAGCCCACATATTTGGTCCTGGGTTTGATTCCCAGTGCTTTGTGAAAAAACAAAAACAAACAACAATATTAACAAAGGAAAAAAATCAACTAAGTGAAGTCAATGTGACTTAGAGGTTGAGCACTGTCTTCCTATATACAGGTCCCAGCCTCAATCCCTGGCCCCCTTAAAGATCACATTTCTCCTTTCTCTCCTTTATTAATTTTTAATAAAATGAATAAATCATATGTTGCCATAAGAATTGATCAAATGAACAAATTCAGAAGTATGCATGGCCAAAGAATAAGGAAAAAAAAAATTAAGTGACAATATATGCTATTATATTTGAGCATATGCTTCCATGCTTTCTTCATGAAAATATACACATATATGTCACATGGAATATTTACAAATGCATGAATATTAAACTAAGAAGGCATTGTATTTTGAGTGATAAAGATTATCAGATGCTATTTTTGCCTAAGAGATATATGAATCTATTTTTTCTCAATAATTATTGATATAACATGTTTGAATTACATTTGAGCTCAGTCCACTGTATAAAGTAACATGAATTTTTAAACCAAAATTTATTATAAATGTATGCTCTTTCCAATGTTTCACCATTTTAAGATATAATTCTATGGTTATCAAGCTATTTATTTATCCCTAACAAATCTTTTTAGTTACTTTGTCATTCATCATAATTATAAAAACAATTTAAGAAGAACCTGTATTCAACCTTTTATTTTTGCACATTATCAAAGTACTGGCTAAACATACATGGTGTTTAAAAATTTGCAGACCTCCATAAGTGAATCCCAGCACAGAAATTAGGATTTTTGGATCAAAGCCCTGAATCCTTTGAAGATATCTACTCTCCTTTTGAGAAACAGGTTCATGCTTGCTACTGGGTGTTAGTATACTAGGCTGAACACTTAACTAAGAGTCACCAATTACTGTAAAACTGAGCTTTCCACTATGAAAGCTGAATTGTCTGATTTGAAACACCATAAGGTTGAGCATACATTGCACACCTCCATTATCAATAGGAAGTGATATACAAAAGTAAGGGTTTAAGGAGACCCTGAAGTCATAAGTAACATGACATTACATGAAGAACTGACCCAAATACAAATGGCTCCTACTCTTGCCACATTATCTTCTCTCATCCAGTCCACAGTAATGGCCTCTTGGGTAGTTATCTATGATCAGTTGACTGAGGAATGATTTAAAGGCTGTTGTGCCCAATTTGCAGGCATAACGTGAAATCTATATGGTCCCTTTCTTGCATGTCTCTGAAGGACAGATGTGAAAGGACATCCTCCCAGGTGGCAGAACTTCACTGAGTGACCCTGGTTGTTCATTTTGCTTTTAAAGAGAAATGACCAGGCATGTAGCTGAGTAGAATATATGGATTTTAGCCAACTGTTTGAATGGATGGTCAGGGAGGTCGAAAGAACATGATTAGAAAATTGTTGAAAAGGAGGACTGTATGAGAGGCATGTGATAGATCTGACCTTTCTGAATGGGCAAAAAAGTAAAGATCTATGTGTCCCATGTGAATGCTTACTAAGTGTGACCTCAGCAGGTGAAAATTTTTATAATCAATTGAATAGGATGTCTCATTCTGTGGAGACCAGTCAGCCTCTTTTCACAGCCACACCTACCATTGTCATATGGGGTCATGAACAGTTGAGGTGGCAGGAATGGATGTTATGCTTGGGTTCAGTAAATTGGCCACCCATCCACCAAGGCAGACCTGATTGGAACCATTGCTGCACTGCTACTCAGTATGTTATGGGGATACAGTCTTAGGCACAATAGAAACTTTCAGCAAATGACTTTTTTTAAATTTTTTTACTTACACACACAATATATCCAAAAGAGCAGGTAAAGAGATCCCATCTTGGGAGACCAACTGCTTGGGTCAGGGTCAGTTTATGGCATACCCTACTTAGTGTTGGAGATGAAAGATGCTGTACAGTTTGAATGTTGACTATATATATATATATACTATATATACACCAATGAAAGAGGATCTTTCCATTGACACTTCTTTCCCTGAAAAACATCTGGAGCTGGTTGTTACACAATCCCTTTCGAAGACTGGTCAGTCCTTTTCATTAGACCTAAAGTCACCAGGGTTGTGAAATGGAAAAAAAGGAGTAGAAAAGGAGGCAGGTGCTAGTAGAGGGCAAGGAAATGGCTGCTGACCATGTATCTATGGTTTTCCCAGAAGGGAGAATCTGTTTCCCTGCCTTTTCAAGGTTCTATATTCTGTGAGCATTCCTTGGCTAGTGACTGCTTTATTCTGACTTTGGCTTATAACATCTCATGTTTTTACTCTTCTACTCCATCTATTTCTTTTAGGGGATTTTTTTTTTTTTATTACCTTGTCCAAGATCATAACTTGAGCACATTTGTAAGTTCCTTTTGCACTTTATGATTGCATAGTCATAAATTATGGAGATTAGTACTTGGGCATCATTATGTTGGCTTTAGTCTGCCTACCACAGTCATGGTTAAGGAATCCAGAGTATTTTGTTATACTAAATAGTCATTAAGACAAAAAATTTTAATAATTAAAAAAGTCATGGAGATATGAAAGACTACTAGTTTTTTGTCAATAGGACTTTAAAGGCTCACTGTTCAAATATGACAAGTGGAACTTCAATATTGCTTGAATGAAATATATTATATGTGTGTGGTATTCAAAACTGGTAAGGGTAATTTAGGAAGAATTGTTCACTCTTAGATTGATTTAGAGCACTGACTTATGCTGATTCTTATTGTAATTTTTATTTTAAACATTAGAATTTCATTCTTTTATTGGTTTTCCTTATTTTATCAGGAGTTAAGTAGAATAGCAGATAGGGGACATAATCTTGCCAAATTATCAGATAACGAGTTTTTGAAAAATAGAACTCTTGTTTCTTTTAAAATGCAAGGAAGTTGTATATTTACACATTATATTCTCATAAGATGAATATAATGTGTATATATTTTCCTATTGATTAAAATTTTAAGGTAATGTCTTTCTTTTGGCATTACAACAATTCTTAAAATAAATTCTTCATGCTTTTGAGGAACATACAAGTTCGAAAAGTGTTATTAATAGGGAAGTGTGGAAAAAGGAGAGGGTGTTAGGTATATGGCAATCCCCTATATTTTCTATGTGATTTTTCTGTAACCTAAAGCTTCTTTGAAGAAAAAATGACAAAAAACAAAATAAGACACCGGGGGAACATATGGAAGAAAATGTCACTGTAAATACAAGACAACAGATTTTATAGTGATAATAGATACAATTCCTTAAAAAGTTTTGGTATTATTTACATTTTTACTTTTTTTTCTGATTTTATTTTTAAAACTATTATAATTTCATTTTCTTACTAATTTATTTATTTTGCTTCAATTTTAGAGAGATTTTAGATCACAGAAGGGTCACAACTGTGGCAGGGGAGGATAACTGGTGTGGGGTATAAGTGATGGGGGGTTGTATGGGGAAGGATGCATCTGGAAATTCCTCTAAAGCATACAAATATGTTCAAGTGTTCATGGGACATTGTGTTGGTGGGTGGAGACCCACACCATAACCAAAATAATTTCAAATTCCCAACCTGGGGAGTTCTGCTACACTCCCAAATAGAATCGCAGGAATCTCCCAAGGACAAAGACAACGCTTTTTGAAGGAATAGAGACCATTATGATGATTGTATTTATGGACTTATTCTTTGGAAATTGAAACTTAGCCTAGTATTTTATATTAACTAAAAGTTACCTCCTGAAAGTCTCCCTGTTGCTCAAATGTGGCCTCTTTCTAAGTCAAATTTAGCATATAAACTCAGTACCTTTCCCCAGCACGGGACATCACTCCTGAGTATAAACCTCCTTGGCACCAAGGGATTATTACCAAGCACCAACTAGGAATGCATCTGAAAAAAGACCTTGACCAAAAGGGGAAAAATGGTAAATTCAAATGAGTTTTTATGGCTAAGGGGTTTCAAAGTGGGTCAAGAGATCATTCCAGAGATTATGTTTATGCAGGTGTCTCAGGATCTCATTGATTGACAGAGTTAACAGTGCTTCAAGCAAGGGTCCTCCTGAGGTCTCTAGAACACATGGTCAGTATAAGCAGGGCAAACAAGCTCAAGAATTTGGCACCCTGACAGTGGGCCTTATTTGGAATTTATGTTCCCCAGTGTAACAGAGATAGACTTATAATTTCCCTACACATGGCTCTTCTACCTCTTTGATTTGAATCTATAATTTGCACTATACTTGTTAAATATCTGTCCTAGGGATGTAAATTTTTGGTCCATCCATGTGCCAAATGAGCCCTGAATCTCAGCAGAGTTGTAACACCTACTATCTAATTCACTGAACTCACGCAGGACAAGGAGATGATGGACAACACACATCCCAAGGATCAGAGAGTGTCTGCAACTGCAAGTAAGTTAGTTCCATGCATCTGCTCCATGGGACCTAAGCTCCCTCTCAATTAGAAATAGAATGGGCATCTTCACACCAAATCCTCAAGATTGAGGAATGAACAATGCACTAGACTAGATTTATTATTACTGTGTTATAGATTTATTATTATGCTAGCATAGCAGGGGAAGAATGAACTCATAATTTATGTAAGGCCAGTGGCCACTGGAGATTCTGAGGGGAGAGATATTTGGGAAGAATAGATATAACATGGGGACATTTTCAGGACATTAGAATTGTCTGGCATGACATTATAATAATGTATACAGGTCATTATATATTTTGTCAATACCTGCAAATTTGAGCAGGACAGATTTCAAAGTATGATATAAATTATAGTCCACAGGTAGTAACAATGCTTCAATATGTGTTCATCAATTGTATGAAGATACCACACTAATGAAAGTGTTGTTAATGGAAAAGTGTGGGTGAGGGAAGGGGAGGTTCATGTGGGAATCACCTATATTTTTATGTAACAGTTATGAAATCTAAAGCTTCTTTAAAAATAAAATTTAAAAACACCTCATTCTGTTTGCAATGTGTGAAATCAGTATAAGACTATCATCTTTCTTCAAATATTCTTCCAGTGATATAACTGTAGTTAACCAACTTGATGTGTATGTTATCATACCAGTGTCCCTGCTAATAAAAATATTTGTACTTCATGGAGGTTCCCCCTTTAGCAGTATTTTTACTGAGATAGTGTCTTAATTAATGACACCTTCTGAAACCAAGTTTTTCCCTCACCTGGATACTTGATGGTAGTAAATTGCAGTCATTCAAAAAATGTATATATATTTATATGTATACTATGGGGACCCAGAACCCACTAAGTTCTCAGCACATAGCTGCCTGCATGACCTAGACATAAATTAAACGTTAACACTCCTCCTCAGAGGGGAGAGAATGCATAGATGGTATCATAGACTATAATCTTCCCAAAGTAGCAAATGTCCTTGGTAAAATTCCTTCCTACAAGCATAGTGAAATCATCACCACTCCCTATGTGAATGTTTCACATGACCCTAGGAGAAACTCTGTTCTCATACCTTATGGAATGTCCTTGTTCTGAAATCAGTCCCTTATACATCACTCCTCATTTTCTCATCTCTTTGCAGAGCTCTATCTTCATTCTCTGAACTGTTGCCTTCAGAGATTCTCTGCTGTCCACAAGTCCCAATGAAGTCTATGCCAGACTAAATACCAGGTATGTTCTTTGGTTTTGTGGCTGTATCAACTTGTGTGCCTCAGGAGCTTTTGTAACATACCCACACATAAAAATGGGATCATCTGATCAATGTCCAATTAAAAATATATATATTTCTACCCATCCATTTTACCCCTGATTGAATCAATTATTTCCTTCCACTAAGAGTCTGCTTTAAAAACAGCCTTTTCTTAATATTTTATATACTTGTTGACTATATGAAAATAAATTAATAAATTAATAAATAATGAATATATTCACAATACATAATTATATCTGCATTTGAAAATGTTGAAATTAAAAATTCTCATACAAGCATATTGACTGCCTTTCTTTCCCTCAAATTATATCTTACATTCCCTTAAAAAAATTATCAGGTTTATTTACAGTTACCCTGTGCATTTCATGTTAAAATTATTATCTTGACAATTAAATTTTTATAACTATTATGATAAAAATAATATCGCTCATTGCTTTCTGGTGATTATATTATAAAAATAGTTTATTGATTTTTAAGAATTATCCATTTGTTCAGCTAGAGTACCAAATTTTCTTTTTAATTCTACTACTTTCCTAATAGAATTTCTTGAGTTTTCAGTACACGGGGAAAAAGATAGGCCACATTGCATGTTCAAAATTAAGACACCACCAATTTTAAAACCTTCTGTTATTTTGTATGCCATTGACTAAAATTAATGTTGTCAATCAATGAGCAATGCTCAGTGTCATCCATTGTATAGTGTAGTTCTCCTTCAGAAAAAATAAGGGGCAAATAAAATTTATAGTCACTAATATATAACAGTTTTACTAGCTCTTTCCAATATTTATTCTGAATGTTTTTTCTTATCTTAGTGTATTTCCAAAACCTTCCAATGGATTTTGAATATTTATCTTTTTTTTTACTCATTTACATTCATTGGAATGAGGTTTTTAAATGCTATTTGACTTTTCAAAAACTTGGCTTTTGATTATTTTATATGATTGATTTTTTCCTAACTTTATTAAGTTATTTTGAACTTATTATTAATTTTTAATTTTGTACATGTAAGTTAATAAATTATTGGTAGAGTTGAAAATTTTGCAATCTGATTACATTAGAGATTACAGAATTCATTTTGATATTTTTTTAGTTGGTACTGGATAGTGAAATCAGGACCTCTTTCATGTGAATCAGACACTCAACAACTGAGCTACACTGGCTCCCCCAGAATTCTTTTTAAATTCATTTTTTTCAGTTCTCCAAATTATTTACAATGATATGACTGCATTTCATTGCTTTTTGGCCTATAATTAGGAAATTAAATGGGAATAACTTAAATTCTAAGAAATTATATTGGTGTGGGTTTCTAAGCTCTAGACATAACTATTTAGATTATTATGAGAGAACTGGGTTTGTGCAGGCTTAATTTGTGTTAAATGTAGACACAGGATATCATACATACCTAAAACATGGAAGAAAATATTTTTCAGAAAAATGAAGACTGCTGTTCAATCTGCATGTGATATTCAGAGACATTTTCTTATTCTTTTTTCTTCCTCTTCTAAAATTCAACATATTCAGGATTTTATTTGCCATTACATATACAAATTTTATTTTACTTCTATTCTCTGCTTAGGATTTTAACTTGTGCCTACTATATGTCATTGGTTAGGTGTAATTTTAGGAGTAGCAACAATCCCTTTGGCTCTCAAAAATTATTCCCTATTCACAAATTAATGATAAAATTTCACCATTGATTTCATGTCTTTTACTGAAACTTTCCATTATTAAAGATAATGCTAATAAATAACAGTTTTCACAAAACATATCAGTTTTATTAATGCATATTAATAAAGTATAAATCCAAAGTGTACAATCAGTATTATTCACTGTAATCACAGACTTGTGTGCATGCATCACTTCAGGCCTTCACGGAGCACTTTCATTTTTCCAATAATAATAATAAACCAAAAATAAACAAACAAAATTCCTCTCCTCTCAGTCTCTCTATTCTTCCAGTGCCCTACATAGCTGCAATTCTGTTTCCTTCTCTCTAGTATATTTGTATTTACATTTTATAGAAACAGTCTTATAAATACAATATCATCCATATTTATGCTTTGCATGAAGTTTCACTATTTTATACAGGCCCATGTTACAGTTTTTAGCTTTCCTTCTAGTAATATACATGACTTTAAACTTTTCCTATCAACCACTGTCATACCCATATAATAACAGTGATAGTTACAAGCACCATGATATGCTTTAATAATTTCTATTCATTTCCAAAGATTTACAAACAACTTTTTAGCCAATTCTGCACAGATTAACACTCAGCTTTTCATTCTCTACCTTCCTTCTATTTTCTGGTAACCTATAGTCTAATTATTAACTGCATGATTTTGCACAATATATTTAGTTCAGAATAGTGCAACTGTACAATATTTTCCCTTTTGTGTCTTGATTGCTTCACACAACATAATGTTCTCCATGTTCATCCATGTTGTTATATGCTTCATGACTTCATTTCTTCTTACTGCTGCATAATATTCCATCATGTATATACACCTCAATTTGTTATTGATCCATCAATTGATGGACACCTGGGTTGTTCCAACTTTTGGCAATCTTGAATAATGGCACTGTGAACATAGGTGTGCAGATGTTTCTTTGTGTCTCTCCACTAAGTTCTTCTGGGTATATATCTAGTAATGGTATTACTGGGTCATATGACAAGTCTATATTCAACTTCCTTAGGAACTGCCAGACAGACAGTATTCTACAGTGGCAGTACCATACACACCAACAGTGAATAAATGTTCCTATCTCTCCACATCCTCTCCTCCACTTAAAGTTTTCCAACTTTTTAATAGCAGCCAGCCCCATCGGTCTGAGAGGGGTTGGCTTGCTCCCCATAGATTTGGGGATGCCAGGTCATCAACTCATTGATCTGAGAGGGTTGGACTTGTAGGCCAAAGATTGGTGATAATGTTGCCTACCCTTCACTGTGCTAAGGAGGCTGAGACTCTTCCTCCAAAGATTTGGGTAAAGTGTGGCCATTACCACAACATCCTTCGAGGGTGAGGTCTGGAGCTCCGTTGTTGCTCAGATGCAAGATGAGGGTAGAACCAAGAAAATGGCCATTGGTCACACTTGTGGGCAGGGTGGGTATCCTTGAGGGCCCAGGAAGAAGAAACCATCATCCTGAGAATCTCAGACTTTAAAGACTAATGAAATATGCCATGCAGGTTTATGGAACTATAGGGTACCTGTGCCTCAAGTTTCCTCCCAAATTCTCCTTATGGTATTACAAATGTTTAGCTTTTGTCTGTCTCTTTGTATATTGGAAGCAGATAAAATGTTTTGTAAGTTTCAGAGGTCTACAGCCAGACAGGACTTTGCCCCACCAAAAACTGTATTTCTTTTAACTGATTGTGATATGATTTTGTACTTAGCAATGCTAACTGATAGGATTTAATGTTTTTGAGTATTTTAATGTCTTTTTGGAATTCAGAGGGTAGAGTATGACAGTTTGAAATTATTTATGAATTCCTAAAGGAGGAATTATGTTTGTAAATGCGTCTATTCCCCTGGGCATGATAAACCTTTCACTATATTAGATTCAGCTGAGATGTCTAAATAATTTATATTAAGATTAGGGCTTGATTCAACTGTCATTAGAGTGTGACTCAGCATTGAGTCCCAGACCCTTTGATGGGCTGATAAAATTGACTCTCACATGAAAGTAGACCATGAGAGAAGAAGAACACAGAGGAAGAGAGTCAGTTCATTAGACAGGTCAGAGGACCCAGGAAGCGAGAAGAGCCTGATATTACTCAGGTGACCTTGTGAAGAGAACAGAGTAGCTAAGGCTGGAAAGAAATGAGTCCCAGGGAGAGAGATGAGCCTAAGCCAATTTACAGCTGAGATAGGAAGAAACTGGGACCCACAGAGTCTTAAGAGGGAAGAGGAAGGCTGAAGCCTCATAGACATCATCTGCTAATTCGCACCAAATGTGTCAACAGATTTTGGGTGAGAAAGTTCCTATTATAGTACCTTGAGTTGGGCCTTTTAGGGACTTGTAACTGTAAATTTCTGTCCCAAATAAATGCCCTTTATAAAAGTCAACAGATTTCTGGTACATTGCGTCAGCAACCCTTCGATTGACTAATACATTAGTATTGCTATTCCAGCTCTTTTTTCATTACTATTTGCATGGAATACCTGTTCCCAAACTTTCTATTTTAACCTGATTGTGTCCCTACATCTGAGTTGGGTATCTTTTAGACAACGTGTAGATGGCTCATTTTTTAAAATCCATTCTATCAGTCTATGTCTTTTGATTTGGGAGTCCAATCAATTAACATTCAATGTTACCATTGTAAAGGTATTACTTACTTCATCCATTTTGTTCTTCAACTCTTTGTTTTCATATCTTTCTATTGTCTTTCTTCTTACCCTTTAGTTTACCTTCCCTAATAATCTTCATCTCCAAACACTTCTCTAAGTCTCTCACCCTTTTTTTTTTTCCCTTTCAATGTGCAACACTCCCTTTAGTATCTCTTGTAATTCTGGTCTTTTGGTTAATTTTTCTCTCAATTTTTGTTTATCTTTGAAGCCTTTGAACTCACCCTCATTTTTGAAGGACAGTTTCGTCAGATACAGATTACATGGCTGGCAGTTTTTCTCTTTTGGTACCTTAATTACATAATACCACTTTCTTCTTATGTCCATGATTTGGATGAGAGGTTAAGACTTAATCATAGAAATTTTCTGATATGTTAAGTTTTGCTTTTCTCTTGGTGCTTTCAGAAGCCTCTCATTTTCTCTGATATGTATCATTCTGAAAAGTAGTTGTCCTAGGGTACGTCTATATGGATTTATTCTGTTGGGGTACATTGTCTTTCTTGTATACTGATATTTATGTCCTTCATTTGGGTTGGGAACTTTTTGGTCATTATTTTTGCAAATATCCTTTCTTCCCCTTTTATTCTTTTCTCCTTCTGTGACTCTAATAACATGAATGTATGCGCATTTTGCATTGACAATCAATTCCCTGAGTCTCTGTTCCATTTTTACCATTCTCTTCTCCTGTTTTGTTCCACTTCATTTGTTCTGTCTTCAAAATCAGTAATTCTGTCTCCATGCAATTCAAATCTCCTCTTTTATGCCTTTAATGTATTTTTAACCTCACCTATCATTCATTCCCCTGAGACCTGTTGATTTTCTTTGTAGGCTTTCAATTTGTTCTTTATGCTCACCCAATGCTTTCTTAATATCATTTATTTCTTTAAGTATATTTCCTTTAAATTTTTTGAAGTGATTTAGGAGAGTTATGTGATTATCACCAATTAATTGTCTTAAATCCTGTATCTCTTTAGGATATTTGGTTAGTTCCTTTGGCTGGGCCATCTCTTCCTGTTTCCTAAATGGCTTGAATTTTTTTTGCTGCTCGCTAAGAAGCTGAATTGATGAATTTACTCTTTTTGCCAATTTCTCTCTTTTGTCTATTATTCATTTCTTCTTCCTACTGTTCTTTGATATTTCATTTCGGTTATTCTAAAATTTCCAGACTTAAGTTATCAAAATTGCACCAGGGAGTCACTAATGGGTTGCAGACTTTACTCCAGGGTTAAGGACATAGAAGCAACTGAGAACAGTTCTTGTTCATGCAATTTTCAGACTGGCCAGTCAATGGTACTAGTCAATGCACCTTTCCACTGAGCTGCTTCTGGGTTTTGCTTTGTTCCTGTGTTGACTGTGTTGAATCTCCAAATCAGAGATTTAAAGCAGGCTCTCATAGCCAAGTTCACTGAAGAAAAGTCCTGCTACTCCCTTTCCCTTTTCCCTTGAAACAACTGACAGGGAAGAAGATGTCTGTTCCCTTCTCAGTCAGCTGCAGTGAGCCAGGGGTTTTACCCCAGCTTATATCTTGGGGGTGGGAGGGGGGAGAACCTTCTTGGCCACTGTGGGTGTTTGGTAACTCATGTTTGTTGTTTCAGCTTCTTCTCTCTGTTCCTCACCTGTCTGGGAGCTGTATAATATTGTGCTTGTCTGCTGACACCAAAAGCAGATCCCTTGGACAGATTTCACTCTTTCTCTGTGTTATTGTGAGAGAATTGAGCTCTGCCTGTTAGTTCAAAGGCATCTTCCCACAATCCCTTCATTAGTTTTTATGTAATTAAAAGTTCAGGTTTTTTTAAAAAGGAAAATTAAATTGTGCTAATATTGATAACATTTGTATTTTCATTCTATAGTACTTTCAGTTTTATCCAATAATCAATTTATTTTATACATTATAAATCTTATAATGAAATGATGTATTATATTTTGTAGTTGAATTGTGTTTCTATGCACCAGTAAAGAACATCTGAAATGGATATATTTTTTTTAAAAGTCCATTCACAATAGCATCCACAAGAATAAAATAGTTATGCATAAATTTAACTGAGGAAATGAAGGAATTATACTCCACAAATTAAAAAACACTCATGGATGAAATTAAAGAAGACCTAAATAAATGGCAAGACATCCCATGTTCATGAGTAGGAAGAGTTAATATTGTTAAGGTAAAAAATACCCAAACAGAACTCATATCTACAGTGGTCAAAGGTGCATGTAACTGGCACAAGGATAGACATATTGACCAATGGAACTGAACTGAGAGTGCTGATGTAGGCCCTCACATATACAGTCAACTGATATTTGACAAGACCACCAAGCCCGCTCAATTGGGAGAGAATGGCCTCCAACCAATGGTGCTTGAGAACTGAATATCCATATTCAAAAGATTGAGAGTGGAACATGATCTCACACCTTATACAAAAATTAATTCAAGATGTTCAAAAATCTAAATATAAGAGCCGAGACCATAAAGATCTTGGAAGATAATATAGGAAAGCATCTACAAGATCCTGTATAAGGAAATGGTTTCATGAACTTTACACACAAAGCTTGAGCAATAAAAGAAAAAAGATAAATGGGACAACCTCAAAATTAGAAACTTTTCACATGAAAGGGATTTGCCAAGAAAGTGAATAGGCAGCCTACTCAATGGGAGAAAATATTTCATAACCATATATCTTATAAAGACCTAATATTCAGCATATATAAATAACTTACAGTTTGAAATTAAAAGACAATCATCACATTTTAAAAAACGGACAATAACTTTGAATAGACACATCTCCAAAGAAGAAATTCAAATTGCTAAAAAGCACTTAAAATGATGTTCAACATCACTAGCTATTAGGGTAAAACAAATCAACTACAATAAGATACCATCTTACACAAATTTTCACACATTAGGCTGGTGGCTATTGAACAAAAAGAGGACTACAAGTGTTGAAGAGGATGTGGAGGAATAGGAACACTTATCCACTGGTGTTGGGAATGCAAAATGGTACAAACGTAAGTGGAGGATAGTCTGGTGGTTCCTCAGGAAGCTAAGTATAGAACTGCCTTATGATCCAGTAATCCCACTACTCGGTATATAAACAGAAGATTTGAAAATAGGGACATGAACAGACATATGCACAGCAAAGTTCATAGCAGCATTATTCAGTATTGCCCAAAGCTGGAAACAACCCGGATGTCCCTCAACAGATAAATGGATAAACAAATTGTGGTATATACATACAATGGAATATTACTCAACTGTAAGAAGGAATGCAGTCTTAACACATGGGATAACATGGATGAACCTTGAAGGCTTTATGCTGAGTGAAGCAAGCAAGGCACTGAATGACAAATATCACATAACCACACTGATATAAAGTAAACAAATTGAGCAGACTCATGGAGCTAGAATCTGGAAAATAGTTTAACAGGAGACAGAAAGTTAGTAGAGCTATGAACCAAAGCCCATATGGGCAAAATCTATAATAAGTGGGAAGGAGTAGTTGTGGAGTATGTGGGCATGACAGTGGTGCAGTGATGGGTTGGGTGGTGCTGACCTGTGAGGGGGATAGGGTGGGACTTGTACTATCCATGGACCTGGGGGAGGAACAGGGGATGGAGAAGATAAACTCTGAACTCTGGGGGTTTGTGTGTATGTGGTTGAAACTACAATACTGGGAATGTGTTTTTTTGGCAAATACAGCAGGGGAGGGTTACTGGTATAGGGTGTTGGGTGAGGGCCTGTGGGACAGGCTGCATCTGGATTCCAGGGATTATGTGAGTTTCCACCCTATCTTAGTACATTGTATCAGTGAGTGGAGATCCGACAATGAAGTGAGTGTTTTGGACTCTCATTCTGGGGAGTCCTGCTGTGTTCTTACATAGAGGGGTGGGAGACTCTTGGGAACATAGGGAGTGCCTAATAGGGGATTACAGACCAGTATGTTAAACCCTCAATGTTGTTGCAAGTAACTATGAATCTTGTTCTTCATGAGTGAAGTTTGGTGGTTTTCATGGATCCTGAGGGGAGGGGTAGGAAGGAATAGAATAGATGGTACATGGGGAATTTTTGGAGATTGGAATTGTTCTACATGATTGTTCAATGATGGCTAGAGGCTGTGGAAGTTTGATATTGATTATGAATTCCAAAAATAGATATTGGATTAGGTTTTGTAAACTAGTCTGCCCCACTGGTCATATTAGATTATATTGGATTCAAATGTTTCCCTTTTACTCAATTAGATAATGATTAAGCCTTTGATTGGGCCACATCACTAGGACATTACATCCCCACCCCCATGATGGGTAGGGACTCACAGAGAAAAAGGTATGGCAGAGAACAGAGTTGTGTGTTTTGATCCTGGAGCCTGCAAAGTAAACACACAGAGAAGCAGATATGTGGGTAAGGAGAGAACACTTCATTAGAGGAACAGGCCTCAAGAAAAGAGTTGAACCAAGTGCCTGATAGTCTAAAGCTGGCCTTGTGGAGAAAGCAGAGCAGCTGAAGCTAGAGAGAAACAAGACTTGGGAAGAGAGGAACGCAAGAAGCCTGAACCATTGTAGACATTGGCAGTCATCTTGCTCCAAAACATGACAACAGTCTTTGATGAGGGACATAACTTACGCTTTATGGCCTGGTAATTGTAAGATTCTACCCCAAATAAATATCCTTTTTTAAAGCCAACAGATTTTTGGTATTTTGCATCAGCACCCCTTTGAATGAGTAATACAGAGGACTTGTTAAATTTTGTCAAAATTTATAAAATTCTACAGTCCAAAATGTAAACTGTAGTGTAATTCACTGACCATGTTTAGTAGAAATGCTTCAATATTTTTATGTCAACTGTAACAAAAGTACCACCCACATATGAAATGTTATTAATAGTGGTAAGGGGACAAGGGTATATGGGAATGCCCTATGTTCTGTCCATGACTTTTCTGTAATCTAAAATTTCTTTGAAGATAAAATTTAATAAAAGAAGACATGTGGAATAAATGGAAGAATGTGTCACTGTTCATACAAGACAATAGATCTTATAGTGATAAAAGACATAATGCCAAAATTTTTTTAGAGTTTTGCTTTTTATTTTTTATCATTTCAAATTCTTTTTAATTTTTTGCATTTTATCTTTTTTAAAACAGTCATTGCTTCATTTTTTAATTAATTTATTCATTTATTTTATTGGCATCACTTTTGAAGAAGTTTTGGAAGGGTTATAACTGTGCCAAGGGAAGATCACTGTTGTGTGGTATCAATGATCAGGGATGCATGGGAGAATGTTCACCTGAAGCATACCTATAAAGCATATAAAAGATTTCAAGTGTTCATGGACATTGTCATGGTGGGTGGAGATCCATAGAATAACTGAAAGAATATCCAACTCCCATCTTGGGGAGTTTGACCACATTCTCGAGTACAGGGGCAGTGACTAATAAATGAGGAGGGACAGTTATGGGTCCTTGATATTAATAACTGTACTTATGAACCTTTTCTTTTGAAATTGAAACTTAGTGTAGTATTATAGATTGCCTAAGAGTTACCTATTGAAGCCTCCATGTTGCTCAAATGTGGCCTCTCTCTTAACTACAATCAGGATATAAATGCATTACTGTCCCCCTGGTGTGGGAGATGACTTCCAGGAATAAGCCTCCCTGGCACTGAGGAATTACTACCTAGCACCAACTAGCAATGCAACTAGAAAAAGACCTTGACCGAAAAGGAGTAAAGGGTAAAGATAAATGAATATATTATGCCAAGAGACTTCAAAGTGAGTTAGGTGGTCATTCCAGAGGTTACATTTATGCACATTTCAGCAGGATCTCATTGACTGCCACAGTAAATATTTCCACAGTAAATAATGGGACTCCTGAGGGCTCTGAAAAATGTCACCAAGGTGGGTAGGCAGAGGCCAGGAAAATGGTGCCAAAGTGGATAGGCAGAGTCTGACCTCTCACAGCAAAGTAGTGGAAAGGGGCAGAGATCTATCTGAAGGAACTGCTTTAGATATATAGAGAACAGGAAGATGGCTATGAGTGATCTAGTAGGGAACCAGAAAGATAAAGAATCTAAAGGAAAACTGAGAGCTGCTCCCCCCACAGGGCAAATAGCCTAGGTGGAGTTGCTATCTCACTGCTCCAAAGGAAGTGTGAGGGGACACTCCTGGTAAGAATAGGGACCTGGGAGGGTGGAGTGAGGTTTTTTTGCAGTGAGTGGGCCAGCTGAGCTACCCTTTTAATCTTGGAAGGGACCCAACCCATTGGGGAGAGGGAAGGGGGGATCTTCTCAGGCAGGCTTTATGCCCTGTTGCCAAGGTAAAGAGAAGAATTAGATTAGAGATTTGATGGGACAGGTGGGTGCTTAATTAGCAGGACTCTGGAAAACTGGTAGGAATCTAACCTACCCAAGAAAAGGGGGTAGGTAACTTTCTGAAAGGCTAACTAACCTAAGTACACAGTTTAGCTTAGTGGAGGAATTTCTACCTTGCATATCCAAGGTCCCTCATTTGATTCCTGGCTCTTCTTAGAGTTATGATCCATCAGATTATTAGACATCCAGCTGACACTTTATAAAAGGGAAAATATAGACATTCTTTTTGTATAAGCTTTTCTTGGATATCTTATTTATTTTTAAAGGCTCATTTTAAAATATTTTCCTTATTTTACTAGCTAAAACCTGGTTCCAAACTGGGGGGGTGGGGTGGGTGGGGCAGACTGCATGGTGATTGGTGAACGATGGCAGCCTGAGAAGCACCTTAGGGGCCTAAGAAGGAAGGCTGCTTTCCTTGTTTTTCATAGTTTTTTATTCTGTTTATTTTCTTTCTTTCTTCTTTTTTAAATTAGTTGCTGCTGTCTTGTTTCTTGTTTCTTGTTTATCCCTTTCTTTTTTCCCCTTTTTTCTTTTAATGGTTTTTCTAACCATGCTCTTTCCTTTCATTCCTTCATTTTTCTATTTTCTGTTGTTTTTTTCATTGAACCTCTTTTTGGTTGGTCTTCAGTTTTTCTTTTTTTATTTCTCTCTCCCCTTTTTTCTTGGTTTTCTTTCTTTTTTACCTTTTTATTTTTCTCTTTTCTTTTCTTCTCTTCTCATTCTTCCAGTCTTTTAATTCATTTTATATATTTTTGTCTATTCTGTTTATCATTTCATTGTTTCTATTCCACTTTTTAAACCTTCTTCCTCTTCTTCTGATTACTATTACTATTACTCTTAATATTATTCATACTCATGTTTATTATTAATTTTCCTATGACTTGTATGGTACCTCTTCTACCTTTCACTGTTATTAGTAGTATGATTCTTTTTATCTTCTTATTTCTTTTGTTTCTTCTGGTCCTAATTTTTTTTTCAAGGGAACATATACAACAGCTAGGAAATAGAATAAAAGCTTTGAAATGTCAAAGTGAAACCTTACCACACACACACACACAAACAACAAAATAAAACCCTAGAATAAAAAGAGGAGCTAATCAACTGAATAAACCCATTTAGATAAACAAATGCCTAGACACAAACAAAAATTGCAAGTCATACTAAAAAACAGGAAAATATGTCCCAGTCCAATGAACAAACTAAAAAACAGGAGGAGATACAGAACATGGAACAACTAATTAGAGATGTCCAAACAAATATCATGAATCAACATAATGAAGTAAAGGAAGATATTAAGGATATTAAAAAGACACTGGGAGAACATACTGAAGAAATTGTAAACATACATAAAAAGATAATGTATATTATGTTGATTACTGGCACAAAGCAAGAAATCAAAATGCATTGGAAGCACATAACAGCATATTTGAAGAGGCGTAGGAAAGAATCCGTGATTTAGAAGACAGTACAGCAGAAATCAGATAGACCAGATAGAGAAAAAGTTAGAAAAAGTTCATCAGGGAATTAAGGATTTGAATGACAACACGAAGTGCACAAACATACACATTATAGGCATCCTGTAGGAGAAGAGAAGGGAAAGAGGTGAGAAGATGTGTAGGAGGAAATAATGGCTGAAAATTTCCTAAACCTATTGAGGGACATGGATGTATATGTCCAGGAAGCCTAGCACACCCCATACAATATAAATCCTAACAGGCCTACTCCAATACATATACTTGTTAAACAGTCCAATGCTCAAAACAAAGAGGAAATGCTGAAAGTACCAAGAGAAAAGAGAGATCCACACATACAAGGGAAGCCTGATAAGATTAAGTTCTGATTTCTCATCTGAAAACATGGAGGCAAGAAGGCAGTGGTATGATATAGTTAAGGTGCTAACAGACAAAAAATTCCAGCCAAGAATTACCTATCCAGCAAAGCAGGCATTTAAAAATGAAAGGGATTTCAAAATATTCACAGATAAAGAGAAATTAAGAGAATATGTTAATAAGAAAGCTGCCCTTCAAGAAATATTAAAGGTAGTTCTGCAGGTTGAAAGGAAAAAAACAAAACAAAACAAAGAGAGAGAGTTGAAGGAGAGTATAAGAACACTAAAAAATAAAAAGAGAAATAAAAACAATTTATGGCATATATAAACCTAAAGAAAATATGTGTAATGTAGTTAATTCTTGGCAGTAATAACATTGAAGTTTGAATAAACCTCTAGCTAAGAGACATGTTGTCAGAGTACATAAGAAAATGTGACCCATCTATATGCTGTCTACAAGAAACCCACCTAAGACCCAGTGACACAAGGAAGCTGAAAGTGAGTGGTTGGAAAACAATTTTATATAAAAACAATAACCAAAAAAGGGTGGGAGTAGCTATACTAATATCAGACGTAATAGACTTTAAATGCAAAACTAATATAAGAGACAAAGAAGTATACTATGTATTTTAAAAAGTGATAATCTATCAAGAAGGCCGAACAAGAAAAACTAAGTGGAGGAATAGATGCCTCTACAATTATAATGGGGTACTTTAATACAACTTTATCACCATTAAACAGAACATCTTGACAGAGAATCAATATAGAAACAAAGACCTTAAATAATAAAATAGAAGATCTGGGCCTAGTACATATATGGAGAACATTACACCCAAGTATATTGGTATATACATTCTTTTTGGGTGCACATGGATCATTCTCCATGATAGACCACATACTAGGCTTCAGAACAATTCTCAATGAATTCAGAAATATTGAAACTATACAAAGTAATTTCTCTGACCACAATGGAATGAAGCTAGAAACCAGTTAGGGGCAGAAAAGTAGAACTGACAGAAAGATAACAGAAGTTAAACAACATACTCTTAGACAAATAGTGGGTCAAGGAGACAAAAGAAAGCAATAACTGCCTTGAAATGAATGAAAATGACAACACAATGTATCAAAACCTTGGGATTTTGCAAAAGTTCTGCTTAGATGGAAATTCATAGCCATAAATACCTATATTAAAAAAATAAGAAAGAGCTAAAATCAAAGATGCAACTGCACACCTGGAGGAATTAGAAAAAGACAGCAAAATAACCCAAAAACAAGTAGAAAGAAGGAAATATCAAAGATTAGACCAGAGGTAAATGAAATTGAAAATAAGAAAGCACTAGAAAAATTAATAAACTTGAAAAATCCTTAACTATACTAATAAAGAAAAAAGTGAGAAAAAGCAAATATGTAAAATATGAAACAAGGAAAGGCTATCACCACTGACCCCACAGAAATGAAGAGTATCATAAGAGGATCCTTTAAAAATTTAATGTCAACCAGATGGGTACTTTAGAGGAAATGGATAAATTCCTAGAAACACAAGAGTAACCTACACTGATGAAAGAAGAAATTGATGAACCCAACAGGTGAATCACAAGTAACGAGATAGGATTAGTCATCAAAAAACTCTCACCAGAGAAGACAAAGGACCAGATGGCTTCCCAGGTGAATTCTATTAAACTTTCCCTAAAGAACTAACACCAATCCTGCTTAAACATTTCCAAAAAATAGAAATGGAGAGAACATTGTCGAACTCATTCTATGATGCCAACATCACTCTAATACCAACGCCAAACAAAGACACTACAAGGAAAATTACATACCAATCTCTCTTGAAACTACATAGTAAAACCCTCAACCAAATACTTCCTAATCATACTCAGAAACATATCAAATGAATTATGCACCATGATCAAGTGGGTTTTATCCCCAGGGGTGCAGGGGTGTTTCAATATATGAAAGTGAATCAATGTAATACACAACATAAACAGATCGAAAGAAACAATTCATATGATCATCTCTACAGATGCAGAAAAAAACATTTGAGAAAATACAGCACCATTTCCTGATATAAAATACTGAAAGAATGATAGAATTTTGGTTGGGATTGCATTGAATCTACTAATTGCTTTGGGAAATATTGACATTTTAATGATGCTTAGTCTTCCAGTCAATGTATGCAGGATGCTTTCCATTAATTTTGGTCATCTTTGATTTCTTTTAGAAATGTTATGTAGTTTTCTGAGGTGCCAGTGCTTTACGGCCTTGTTTAGATTTATTCCTAGATATTTGATTCTTTTAGTTGCTTTAAATAAGGGAATTTTTCTTCTGGATTTCTTTTCCAATTGTCCTTTGGTTATGTCTAAAAACATTACTGATTTATGGTGTTCATTTGTACCATTCCACTTTGATAATGTAATTTATTTTGTCTAAGAACTTTATGGTGAATTTTTCAGGGTTTGCATATGTATATAATATAATATGTGCAAATAGGGAAAGTTCTACTTCTTGCTTTCAAATTTAGATAACCTTTATTCTTTTTCTTTCCTACTTTGGTGACAGTGAACTGCCTTGTCTTGTTCCTGACCTTTGAAGTAAAGCTTTCCATCATTCAACATTAAGTAGGATGCAAACTGGTCTTTTCATATATGTCCTTTATTATGTTAAGGAAGTTTTCTTCTATCCCTAGTGTTTTAATTGCTTTTTATCAAGAAAGGATGAAGTATTTTCTCAAAAGTCTTTTCTACATCAGTTGAGTTGATCCTATGGTTTTTATACTTCATTCTACTAATGTGGTGTATTAAATTATTTAATTTTCTTATGCTGTAACAACTTTGCATGCCAGGTATACATCTCATTTGATCATGGTGTATTTCTTCAGTGTGTTGTTGGATTTCATTTGCCAGCCATTCTGTTGATGATTTTTACCTCTATATTCATAAGATGTTTTGGTATGTTTTTTCTTTTCTTGTACTATCTTTATATGGTTTGGATTGAAGGTGACAGCCTCATAGAATGAGTTAGAGAGTATTATCTTCCTCTTCAATTTTTTTGGAAGAGTTTGAGCAGAACAGACGTTAAGACTTCATGGGATAACAGGTAGAAGAATTCTGTAAAGTTCTACTTGGTTTAGAGATATTTCTTTTGGGGGCAGATTTGATTACAGATTCAATCTCTTTACTAGTGATGCATGTGTTGAGATCTTCTCTTTTCTCTTGAGTCAATGTAGATAGTTTGTGTGTTTCTAAGATTTTGTACATTTCATTAACTGATCTGACTTATTTACCTACAATTGCTCATACTTTTCTCCAATAGTCCTTTTAATTTCATTGAAGTCAGACATTTCATCCCTTCTTCTTTTCTGAATTTTATTATTTGTATTCTTTCTCCTTTTTTTTTTTTTTTTTTTTTTTGCCCCTAGCTAAAGGCTTATCAATTTTAATGAGCTTTACTGAGAACCACTTTTTGTTTTTTTTGGTTCTCTCTCTTTTTTAAAATTTCCTGTTATGGAATAGGAAATCTTTCCGCTATATTCTTTGTTGTTTCCTTTCATCTGCTGCCCTTGGGCTTAGTTTCCTCTTCTAGTTCTTCCACTTCTGAGGTTGGGTCACAGATTGAAAGTCTCCTTATTTATTTATTTATTTATTTATTTTTAATTCTTTTTAAAAAATATTTATTTTTATTAATTTCTCCTCCCTCCCCACCCCCCCCCCCCCCCCCCCGCCCCACACCTTGTCTACTCTCTGTGTCCGTTTGCTGTGTGCTTGCATTCTTGTCAGCAGCACTGGGAATCTGTTGTCTCTTTTTGTTGTATCATCTTGCTGCATCAGTTCTCTATGTGTGCAGTGCCACTCCTGGGCAAGCTGCACTTTTTTTGCATGGGGTAGCTCTCCTTTAGGGGGGAACTTGTGTGTGGGGCTCCCCTACACGGGGGACACCCTTGAGTGGCACGTCACTCCTTGTGCAAATCAGCATTGTGTGGGACAACTCACCACACGGGTCAGGAGGCCCAGGGTTTGAACCCTAGACCTCCTATGTGGTAGGCAGATTCTCTATCAGTTGAGCCAAATCTGCTTCTGAAGTGTCTTTTATTTTTAGCGTAAGCATTTACAGCTATAAATTTCCCTCTCAGTACTGCCTAAAATGCATCATGCGAGTTTTGGTAAGCTGTATTTTTATTATCATTCACATCAAAATATTACTTAATTTCAGCTCTGATTTCCTCTTTAAGCCATTGGTTGTTTAAGAGTAGGTTACTTAATTCCACATAATTTTGAATTATAGTTTTCTCTTTTGTAGATTTCTAGTTTCATTCTGTTGTTGTCAGATGATATGCAAGCTATGATTTCAATGTTTTTTAATTTATTGAGATTTGTTTTATGATCTGTCATAAGGTCTGTCCTGTAGGATGAACCATGTTCTCTTGAGAAATATATGTACTTTGCTTTTGTGTGTGCTGTTTTTTATATATGTCTTCAGGTTCTATTTGATTTAGGGTATTGCTCAAATCTTTTATTTCCTTATCGATTTTCTGACTGCATGTTCAACGAAGTATTGAAAGAGGTGTACTAAACTCTTCTACTGATAATGTAGAACTGTCAATTTCTCACATCAAATTTGTCAGTATTTTATTTAAATATGTTTGGGTTTTCTTGTCAGGTACATATATATTAATAATTGTTTTACTTCTGTTTTAATTGCCCCCTTTATCAATATGTAATGACTGTCTTTGCCTGTTGTAACTGTTTTTGACTTAGTTTTTTTTTTATCTGATATTAATATTGCTCTATCAGCTCTTTTTGATTACTGTTTGCATGGTGTATATATATATATTTTTCCTATCTTTTCACTTTCAGCCTACTTTTATCTTTGATTTTAATGTGTTTTGTAGACATCATATCATTGGGTCTTGCCTTATTATCCATTCTGCCTATCTCTACCTTTTGACTAGAGTTTATTCCATTTATATTTAAAGTCACTACTGATAATATGGGAACTTCTTCTTTCATTTTGCTCTTTAGTCTTTGTAAGTCTGGTCCCTCAATTCTGCTGATAATGCCTGCTTTCATATTTATTTGATTTTTGTGTGTGTTTTACCAAATTGAATGTTTTCTCATTTCTATCTGGATAAATTTCTCATCTATATTCTTTTTCATTACCATAAGGATAAAACTTATCATCTTAAATATATAACAATTATATTTGCTTGATACCAACTTAACTTCAATCACATGCACATATACTTTTCCTATATCCTCTGTTTGTTTACCATTTTTTGTACTTTTTACCACCTACATCTTTGCATGTTGCATATTCAAAGCCACAAATACTACAATTCCTTTTAAACATTTTCATTTTAGAACTTGTAGGAAGTAAGTAGAGTTTTATACCAAAATGATACAACACAATAATAATGGCACATATAGCTATCCATATGGTTGCTGTTACCAGAGATCTTCTTATCTTTATGTCCTTTTGAACCATTAACTAATGTTGTATCATTTCAGTCTGAAAAATCAACATTAATATTGCTTCTAAGGCAGGGTTAGTGGTGATGAACTCCTTCAGCTTTTGTTTATCTGAGAAATTCTTAATCTATCCCTAGTTTTGAAGGAAAGTCTCATCTAATATACAAATCTTGGTTTTCATTTTTTCCAGAACTTTAACAATTCCAGCTAGTGTCTATGCCTCCATGGGCTGATGAGAATGAAGAACTGAAGTTAATTGGGACTTCCTTGTACCTAAAAAATTTCATTTCTCCTGCAGCTTTCAGAAATCTCTCCTTGTCTTTGCATTCAATAGTGTGATCCATATAAGATGGGGTATGTTTTTCTTCACGTTTACCCCTTTTGGTGTTCTTTGAGATTCTTGGCGTGCATATACTTGCCTTTTGCCAAGTTTGGGAAGTACTCTGTCATTTCTTTGAGTATTCTTTAAGCATCTTTCTCTCCTTCTCCTTCTGGAACTCCAATAATGCATATATTGGTATGTTTTACAGTGTTCCAGGGTTGTCTTAGGCTGTTTTCACATTTGATAATATTTTTTTTTTTCTTTCTACTTTTCAGCCTGCCTAATTTCAAGTGTTTTGTCTTCAAGTTCACTGGTTCTTCTGCCAACTCATTTATGATCTTGAAAACATCCTGTGTGTTTTTCACTTCAGTTATTGTGGTCTTCAACTCTAGTAATTCTTTTGGATTCTTTTTAAATTTATATGTCTTTACTAAGACTCACAAATTTCTCATTTGTTTCAATAATCTTTAGTTATTTCTCTGCATTTCATTTCATCTCCTTAAACACATTTAAGACTTTTTTAAAGCTTTTTAAAAAGTATATATCCATATTTTGGTCTTCTTCTTTGGTGTTTTCTGGACATTTATCCTTTTCCTTTAGATGGGCCATGGTTTCCTGTTTCTTTTTCTAGTACTCATTGTTGCACACTGTAGGCTTTAATATTTTACAATTTTAACTCTGGCATTTATTCCCTGGGGTGTCTGTTTCCTCATTTTGTCACCCGTAGTGATAAGACAGAGATTTTCTTGAGCTTTGGACCTCCTATCAGGAAGGTCTGCCCAAGACAAGTGTAGTATGCAGGGTTTTTCCTGTTTTTCTGGGCCTCTGTCTGGACATTAGCTTATTAGTTGGTTTGAAAATCCCGTTTATAGGGGATTGCTTATCCCCTCTGTTTCCCAGAAGAAAGACATTCTACTACCCGTCTGAAGCCAGCAGGCCATTGCTCCAGTCTGTTTCCTTTCATTGTTTCTTACACGTCTTTCATTGTCTTAAGCTGCTTTTGCCTGGAGAAGAATTTCTGAAAGGAGGGCATACTGGAAAGGATTTTCCAAGACAGTCTTTTCCAACTGAAAGAGGGCCATAGTCACATGATGGGGGTGCAGACCACCTCCAAAGTGCCTTGGGGAGGGGATCAGGAAAGGCTCCATGAGGTACTCTGATTGCTTCCCAAAACTGAGCTTTCCTGGCCTGCCCAAATAATGTAGGTGTTCAACTATATTTTCCCAACAATTTTGGGAAAGTGCAGCATCTTAAAATCTCTACTACTCCAGCCCTTGTCCGTGGTGATTTGAAACAATGGCTCCTGCTGCCTTTGTCTGGTTGGTTTGAAACAATGACTGCCCTCAGAACATTTTCCCAGTAATCTGAATTCATTAACCAAATCTGTGATCAGTGACCGGCTGTGAACGCCAATCTTTCTGGCACTCTGGTGGTAGGGAGTAGGATTTTTATGGCTCTTCCTATCACCAATGAACTAAACAAAGTCTGGACCCCATGGTCTGTTGTCAGAATGTAGCGTGGCCTCTGGTAACTGCTGTGCAGAAGTAGCTATTTACCATCCCTTACCAAAATTTATTAGGTTCTTCCTCCAGCTCTTCTCCTGACCTATGGAGTTTCAAAATAGTTGTTTCGGACCGTCCCTGCCTGTTCAATAGTTGTTTTGTGGGAAGGACTGAACCATGAGGCTTCCTACTCTGCCTTCTTCCACAATCTACTATTTCTTGATTGACTTTTTACATAACCTTTTCATTGTTTCATCAATCTTTACTACAGATAATAGAATATAGATACTCAAATTATCATCGTTTACTGAGTTTAAATTTTACCATTGCAGATGAAATATATGCGCCTTGTAAAAGTCATTTTGTTCATCTCAATATATTGTAAAGTCTCCAATTAAATTTCATGTATTTTATATTTTTCATTAAATAGACATTTGTCTGTTAAAGTTATTATGAAAAGAAACAGGTAACTTATATATTTGTTGTTTCCAGTATTGTGCATTTCTTATTTTAGATCTTCTTTTCCCTCTGTTACTAATTCTCTGCAAATGGAAAAATTTTTTTAGTAAATATTGTAGAGTAGATCTTTGGGAGAAGAACTCTTTTATGAACATTAAGTTGTCATTCTTTCATTTTTATTTTTAAAAGGTTTTTATAGCATACTGAATTATGCATTATTGGTATTTTTATTATGGTATGTTAAAAATATCATTTCATTATTGTTTAATCTCCATGGCTTCCAAAGAATAAAGGGCTGTCATTTGTATGGTTATTTTTCTGCATGTAATGTCTTATTTTACTTTGTTTTCAAGATTTTCTCTTCATCTTTGTTTCATATCAGTTTATGGTGAGCCTATATGTGCATTTCTCTCTATTTGTAATGCTTGTATTTTAAAATAAGTAACTACATATGTATTTATGCATTTATATATCCACTCATACAAACATACATATGCTCACATACATCGTATACAACCATGTACAATGTGGGATATTTTTGGCCACTAATCCTTAAAGCAGTTTTTCTTCCACATCTTTCTCTTTCTTTTCTTCTGTTGAGATTCTAATTACACAGTATTATCTCCTTGATATCATCCACTAGATCATGGGATCTGTCCATATTTTTCTGTATTTTTTATCTGTTCTTCTATTAATTGCTATTGACATATTTTCAAGTACAATGAAACTTTCTTTCTAATCTCCAGTCTTTTGCAATTTTTTCATTTCAGAAATTGTAGTTTGAAAAATTTTCATTTTATAAATTTAATTTTCCTTTTTCATGACTTCCTTTTAACTGCTGTAACCTAATTACATTCCTGAAGTCATTTCCCAGTTGCTATGACAAATACTGCACAATGCATTGGCTTAATAACAGGAATTTATTGGTTCATGGTTACAGAGGTTAGAAGGCTTGCTTCCTCCTGCTGTCAGTAGTTTTCTGGGTGGTCAACAGTTGGTTTCCTTGGCTTTGCTATCACATTCATTTCTCTTCCTGACTCTGTTGATTTCTAGCTTCTTGCTCTTCCTACTTGATTCATCACTTAGCATTTTCTATAAGGACTCCAATAATAGGCTTAAGACCCATTTTGAGTTAATTGGCCACACATATTTATATTTAAAATGTTCTATTAATAATAAATTCATATGCACAAAAATAAGAATAAGTTTAAAAATCTTTTTTATTCTGGGATATATAACTCAATCCACCATACTCATTTCTATGTGAAATTCTACTAATAATGATGGTATATTTCTTTCACTAACTTTTGAAACTATCATTTAGTGATGCTTAATGAGTAATAGCTTAAGAAAATTAAATATTTTTATTTTCCATTTTAAACAAGTCATGACCTGAAAAGTTGTCAATATTGGTGTAAAAGGTGATTATTAAAGATTGCTAAATAAGATAATTCTATTTCACATACTAGACATGGACAATGAAGGGCCTAAGGAAACTATTTTTTTAATATATTTTTCTTTATTATTAACAAGGACATTTCTAAATTGGAGATGAAATAATAATTAAAACATCACAGATTTCTCAGTAAGTTGACACAGATAAGATGTACAAGTAATCTATAAAAATCAGTGTTTGGTGTCAAGATAATGATACAGTAATGTCAGTAGTGTTTGAGTCATACATTAGGGGTATTAAATATATTTTGAAATGTGCAACCTTTGAGGGAGATTCAGTATTACCATTAACATTCTGAAATGTTTCTTTTGTTTGTTTATTTGTTTTGCTTACCATATTCTGTAGCTTTAGACCAGAGAATATAATGAAAATTTTTAGGATTTTCAATAGATTTTTGCCAGAGAGCAACGATAAACTCCCAGGAATTTATGGTTGATAAAGTATATAATTATAAAAGAAAGAGTACTCTTATGTGACTCAGTCAACATCATATATATGATTTCTTGAACAACTAAGTTAAAGGCTTGCAGTGGCTGTCAATGGTATCTGTAAATAAAAGAGTTGTGATGCTTAAGCTAATGTGTTAACTCAGCCAGCAAATGGTTCAGTTGTTTGATACTATTTATTGATATCTCTTGTCAGTTCTTTTTCCCTAGTGAGCCATAATACAATGGTTAACTATTTTTTTAAAGGATTTTTCCCAGGGATCAAACTTAAATAGTTAAAAAGTTACTTCAAAATTACCTGGTATTCTAGAGCCTACTGTGAATTATATACCATGAGTATCATGGAGTTCAAACATTTCCCATGAAATATGGTATCAGTGGTTCTTCTGGGAATACTCTTTCAGTATGAATAGCTCTTTTGCTTAGTTAGATTCTCTTGTGTATGTAATCATTACACACTATTAGTATAATGGCATTTTTATGCACTATCGAATGTTCCTCTCTCCAATTCAATAAAGTTTTTTGTCATGAATATGATGGATCTCAGTTCTCCCTATTTGAATGAGCTCTAAAATGTCACTTGGTGATTGTGTGGAAGGTGAAGGGGAGGAATACACACAAGAGTTAGTCATGTTAGGTAGCCATGTCAGGAGATACAAATGAATTCAATCTGTTCGCATATCTGATTGACTGGAATGCTTCTTTCTCCTCAGTAGGTTTGTCTCAGTAAGATGTAATTCTTCTCTGTGAGAAGAACTTACAGAGTTTGGAAAAAAACTTATTGTCTATCTCTGAATATTTTGTTGGGTGGACATTTTGTTTATCAATGAGAGACTTATGAATCACAATTGCCCCAGATATTTCTTAGAGTTACCAAAGGAAAAAAAAATTAATGGTTTTATTTTGCTAAACATATTGCAGTTGTTTAAACAATCATGAATTTTGAGAAATTTAGTCAGTATTTCTTCAGGGTCTTATAGGTACATTTGATGGCTCCCTATGGCAAGGACAGGCACAGAATAATTAAGATGTCTGGCAGTAAAAGTAACCCTAATAAGAGCTCTGTGCTAATTTTCCTCCTCAGGGTGACTGAGTTTTTTATTCCATGCTGTTGTTTCTCCTTTGTTCATGTTGTGTTAAATAGTGATGCTTCTCCACATACACACACACACCATTCTGAAGCTTTCAGTTGGTTCATGACTCACTTCAAGCCTTATTGATCACTTTTACTGAGTCATTTGATAATTAGTGGTGAAAATATAAGTAGCTTCAATTATATGTTGCTTTCAGACATATTTCTTTGCAATTTGTTTGGCAATATTTTAAGATGTTGGACTTCTGCAATAGATGGCACTGATGGTTTTAGTCCTTATTTCACTGTACAGTTTTATTTTAAACTGATAATTTTGGAATGCAAAGTGGACTTACTCCAACGATGCACTTTCCATACTTGAAATTTATTTGTATGTTATGAAATTATTACTTTAAACAAAATACAAGTTAAGGGGGATTTGCTTATAAAATTTGTGTAATTCATATCAATAGAATTTATTTAAGTTTCTTAAAATTAATTTTGTGTTATATATAATACTTTAATTTTACAGTTCAGTTTTATGATGGAACCTGTAGCAGTTTGATTTTATTATGAATTCCAAAAATAGCTATTGGATTATGTTTGTAATCTGATCTCTGCCTGGCATGATTGAGCTGTGATTAGGGCATTGAGTCCCCCACCCCATCAAGGGGTAGGGATTCACAGATAAAAGGCATGGCAAAGAATAGTGCTGGGGGTTTCTGATGTTGGAGTTTTGATGTTGGAGTTTGAATCTGAAGACTTAAGCTGGAGCCCTGGGAAGTAAGCTCACAGAGGAAAGAGAAGCCAGCCCCAGGAAGAAAGGAACCTTGAACCCAGAGAAAAGCAATTCCAGGAAGACTGAACTGTTGCAGATGTTGGCAGCCATCTTGTTCCAAACAGACTTTGATGAGGGAATTAACTTATGCTTTGTATCCTGGTATCTGTAACTCCTACCCCAAATAAATACCCTTTATAAAAACAAACCAATTTCTGGTATTTTTCATCAGCAGTCCTTTGGCTGACAAATACAGAGCCTCTTACAGTAACATTAACAAAATGCAGGGATTTGCCACATTTTGCTTTTTTAGTTTAACTTCAGAACTTACTTGCCATTTTAATTTTCTAAGCCCTTCTTGATCCTTTATTAATAGTCTTTAAATTATGTCATTAGTCAACTTTCTTTTCTTTAACAAGATCCAATTATTGCTTCCTTTCCCATTCCCTTTCACTTCTTGATTTATTTATCCTATTAAAAATGTTTAATGAACAAAAGAAGATATTTTAAAGTACCTAATTCTTCCCCCAAAATAGACAAGCTTCAAGTGACTTTTCTTTTTGCATTACATTTTACTTATTCTTTTGAGAAACTGTTTTTTTTTGTCAAAAATGTTTTTAAATAGAATATATCATTGTAGCACTACTTTTTTTCCCCCATAACAGAAACCCCCCAAAAAAAACTGCCATGCCTCATTTAAAAAAATAAAATGATAAATCCTCATGACCTCCAAATCAGAAAAACAAATTTTGAGGTCTTACATTACCTGCTTTCAAAATTTACTATAAATCTTCAGCAATCAAGACACTCTGGTTTGGGCCAAAGAATAGATATCTAGAACAATAAAAGGAAGTATAGAGACCAGAAATGGACATGTACATATACAGTCAATTGTTACTGAAAATGTGCCAAAGAAACTGAGAAAACTGAAGAGAGTAATTGAAATTCTGGATTTAAAGAGACAATTCAAACATAGTAGTTGCTAATAAGCAAATTGGGGGATCTCAGAGAGCTTGAGTTTGGAAGATAGGCTTACAGAAAATATGGTAGGGAGAGGAAGATTGTGAGCCAATGCCCACACAAGTGAAATCTTTGATATTGTAGAGATAAATAGTTGTGCAGTAAAGGGATGTGATGGGCGTATAGGGGTACTATTGAGTTGCACTGTATAGGCTTGGCAGAGACAAGGGTTGGGAGGATGGGACAGATGATCTGTGGAATTGGGGGGGAAGATTGGTGGGGAGAAGGTGAACCAGGAGATTGGGAGGTACATGGTTGATGCTATAATGTTGAGAAAACTATTTAGACAATATAATAAGGATTACTGGTTTAGGGGGTTGGATGGGGTTCATTTGCGATAGGGTGCACCTGGGACAGTCTTTTGGGGAGTGTGTGAGTGCTCATCTTGTAATAGTGTGTTATAACAGTTGGTGGAGACCCAAACAATGAGCAGGAAGGCTTGGACGCCTATCCTGGGGAGGCCTCAGGATAGGCGTCCCCAGGATGTTCTCAAACAGAGGGGAGGGTGTCTCTTGAGACTCCAAATGAGGAAGGACAGACTAGTGTGTCTAACTCTCAGCATTGTTTCAAGTATTTATGAATCTTGTCCTTCAAGCAGTGAAGCTTGGTTGCCTATGTGGGCCCTGAGGGGAGGAGGAGAGGAATAAATGGAAGAGGGGTATTTGGGAGGCAATAGGAATGTTTCACATGATCATGCAATGATGGATACAGGCCATGTTAAATTTCACCAAAAAATTTATAAAAGTGTGTGGTCTAAAATATAAACCATAATGTAAACTACTGACCATGGTTAGTAGCTATGTTTCAATATTTGTACATCAGTTGTAGCAAATATAACATCCCCATGTAAAAGATCATTCTTGGTGAAAGGGGGAAAAGGGGAAGATGTTGGGTATATGGAAGTCCCCTATATTCTGTATGTGTGGCTTTACTGTGATTAAAACTTTGAAGACATGATTTAAGAAAAGAGGTAAGACACTGAGGGAGAAATGGAAGAGATTACCTTGCCACTGTACATAAAGGACAACATCTCTTACTGTGATGAAAGGCAAAACACCAAAAAATTTTTATAACATTTTTCATTTTTTTAATATCCCAAATTTTACTTTATTTTAGATTTTTAAAATATTACATATGTTATTTCTAATGTTTAAACCTATGATTACTATTTCATTTTCTTATTGAGTTTGTCAATATATTAGGCTTCATTTTTAAAGAAGTTTTGGATCACAGAGGGTTTCCACTATGGCAGGAGAGGAGCAGTGGTGTGGAGTGTCATTGATGGGTGATGCATGGGAGGGAGTTCACTTGGGTGTGCATATAGGGTATATAGCTATGTTTGGATGTTCACTGGGTATTGACACACTGGGTAGGGATTCATACAATAACTGAGGGAGTGCTGGGTTCCCATTCTGGGGGGCTCTGTCACATTCCCTAATGAAAGAGCAACAATTCCCCAAGCGCAAGAGTAATGATCAGTGAAGAAGGATGGTCCAATGATGGGCCCTTGATACTGATGACTATGATTATGAGCCTGTTGCGCTTGAACTTTCAACTTGGCCTAGTGTTGCAGGGTGCCTAAGATTTATGTCCTGAGAGCCTCCATGTTGCTCAGATGTGGCCACTCTAAGCCAAACTCAGCATATAAATACATTAACTTCCCCCTAGTATGGGTCATGACTCCTGGGATGAGTCTCCCTGGCATAGAGGGCCTGCTGCAAAGCACTGGCAGGCGAAGCAACTGAAAAAAAAACCTTGAATAAAAGGTGGAAATGATTATGATAAATGAGTAAATATGGCTAAGAGACTTCCAAATGAGTTGGGAGGTCATCAGAGATCACGCTTATACACGTCTCAGCAGGATCTCAGAGACAGCCAAACTAGACACAACCCCAGGGCTTCCCCTAGTGCTTCTGAGGGTTACAGAGACACCCGGGTCCTATGGTCAAAGCAGATGGCTCCAGAGTTTGTTTCCTTGCCTGTGGACCATACTTTGGAATTTGTCCTCCTGAGTGTGATGGAGTTGGACTCAGATGTGACTTTTTGACACATGCCTCTTCTGTCCCTTTTCTTGAGCCTGTAGTTGATGCTGGGGCTGATGTATGCCCAGGAGACTTGAATCTCTGGGCTTTCAATGTGCTAGCTGGGCCCTGAGCCTCAGTGGTGTTGCAGCACCTATTCTCCAGTTTGTTGGACTTACCCAGATCTGTTGACAGGGAGTTGATGATGTTAAACCACCACATCAGGGAACCAAGACAGTCAACAGCTGTGGGCATGAGAATCCCATTCACCAGCCATGTGGGATCAAAATCACCTCTCATTTGAGAGTTGGAGTGGACATTGCCATCCCAGGATCCTCAGGATGGAGGAATAAAATATGAATTAGAGTAGAATTACAGATATTCTACCATAGAATTATTGTGACTATAGCAATGGAAGAAATTATATCATTGATATGGAGACAGTGGCCATGGGAGTTGCTGAAAGCAAGGAGAGGGAAAAAGAGGGGCGATGTGGGGGCATATCATGATATGGACTTGATGTTGTCCTGAATGATATTTCAGGGACAGATGCAGGACATTATATATCCTGCCATAACCCACTGAATGGACTGGGAGGGAATGTAAACTACAATGTAAACTATAATCCATGCTGTGTAGCAGTGCTCCAAAATGTATTCATTAAATTCAGTGAATGCACCATACTAAAGAAAGAGTTGTTGATGTGGGAAAAGGGGAAGGGGGTGTATGGACTTGGGTATATGGAAACCTCCTATATATTTTTAATGTAACATTTTGCGTGATCTATGTATCTTTTAAAAATAAATAAAAATATATTTTAAAAAATAGTAGTTGCTGACTTCACCACCCTACTTTCAATAATAGAACAAGGCCTAACACAATATGTATAATTCTATTGCTGGTCCTATAACATATATAGAAATATAATACATTTGACATAATACAAAAGGAATGGGGCAAGAGGAAAGCTATGTGGAATAAGGAACTATTATTAATGGGGTATTTGGGAATCCCCTACATGTATATGTGTGTGTGTGTGTGTGTGTATATATATATATATATATATATATATATATATATACTCATACAGATGTAAGATTTTTAAAATTTACTTCATTTTTCTTTATTTATGCCCCCTTTTTCCCAAATGGTTCACTCATCTGTCTGCTCATTATTTGCTCACCTGCTCCAGGAGGCACCAGTAACTCAACCTGGACATCCCATACAAGAGGGCAGTGCCCAACAGCCTGAGTCACATCTGCCCCCCCCACAAGGCTGTGGCATCTGCTAGTTTGTGGCATTCGTTTGTTGCAGTGGGAAGTGGTATCTAGCTCCTTGTGGGTGAAAGGTGACATTTGCTCGGCTTCTTTTAGGAGACAACAGGTCCAGAACCTAGGACCTCCCTTGATAGGCAGGTACCCAAGTGGTTGAGCCACAAATGCCTCCCATGGTTGTCCCCTATATTTTTGATGTAACATTTATGTATTCTAAAGCTTCTTCAAAAAAATACTAAATAAAAGAAATTATAGTGGGATTCCCATATGTCACACTTCTCCTTCCCACAGTTTCCCACGCTAACATCTTTCATTAGTGTGTCCATTTATTACAATTCATGAACACATATTGAAGCATTTACTACTAAAAGTGGTCTATAGTTTACCTTACAGTTTACACTTTGCACTTCACAACGTTACCGCTTTTGACAAAACGTATACTGACCTGCACCTGCCATTTCAATATCGTGCAGATCAGTTCCAAAGTCCCCAAAATGCCCCATCTTATACATATTCTACCTCTCCCTCTCCTCAGAACTTATGATGACCACTTTTTCATATCAATGCTACAAGTCCCTCCATTACCAGAATAAAAATAAATCTATGTTAATCTGTAGTTGCATTCTCCCCTTATGTTTGTTCATTCCTCAGACACGAGGATTTTGGGATAGTCATGCCCACCCTGTTTCTGATTAAAAGGGGACTTAGATCCCATGGAGCAGACATATGGAACAGTCTTGCTTGCATTTGTGAATGCTCTCTTTTTTCTGGTGCTTTTTGTCCATCTTCACCCTTTTGCTGGTTGTCCTGGGTGAGTCTAAAATACTGGAGTGTAGGTGTTGGTTGCAACTATGCTCAGATTCAGGGCTCAAGTGGCACATGAACAGCTGGAAAATTTAAGTCTCTGGAATATATATTTAAAAGGTATAGTGCCAATTATAGGTTGAAATAAAAGGGGCAGAATAAACATGTCTGAAAATTATAAATGAGTCTAGCTCTGATATATTATAGAGATAGGTTATCATATATTCCAAGTTTACACCAACCTACAGGATTCCATTTTCCAGGGGTTATCTGCTCTACCTATATTGTCTAGCTGCTTCTAGAGCCCTGATTGAGGCACTGTTTACTGTGGCAATCAGTGACCTGTATAAGCATAACCTCTGGAATAACCTCCTGACTCACTTTGAAATCTCTTTGCCATAAAAACTAATTTATATTTAATATTTCTTCCTGTTGGTCTATGTCTATTCCAAACGAATTGCTGGTTGGAGTTTGGTAATATTCACTCACTACCAGGTAGTTCCATCCAGGGAGTGATTGCCCACAGTGGGGCTCAGGGAAGGTAATGAGTTTATATGCTGCATTTGGCTTAGAGAGATGCCATATTTGAGCATGGAGGAGGCTCTTTGTCAATATATGTTAGTGGGCTAGGTTTCAGTTTCACAGGTCTAATGACATTCTTATTTTTGTGCCTCTTTCCTTGATGTGCTAATTTTTCCCTTCATATCTGCTTTTGAAATTCTTTTTGTTTTTCAGTTTTTTCAGTCATTTTATTTTGATGTGTTTTACTCAGGTTAAGTCTTTATTTTGCTTCGAGTATCTTGGGATTTTTAGATTGGTGTGATTTAAGTTTTCTTTAAATTTAGAAATACTTTTGTTCTTAAATTTTGTCTTCTCCCAACCATTCTTTCACCCTAGACCTCCATGTACACATATCTTTTATTTCCTGCTTTTTTCATACATGTTACATATACTGTTCATTAACTTGTTTTTACTCACTATGTTTTGAGGTAGGTAATTTGCATTGCCATTTTCAGCTTCACTATTCTTTCATTCTGAAGTGACCAATTTGCTGTTAGTCCTATCCAGTAAACTACTCAATTAAAATCCTTTGTTTCATTTCTAAAAGCACAATTTGGTTCTTTTTAAATCTTCCATTTCTTTCCTTATTTTGTCTTTTTTTTTCCTTTTAAATACTTGATTATATCAAGGCCATTTGTAACTATTGTTTTAAAGTTTTTGTTTTTGTTGTCATTTCCAAATATGTCCTAAATCAATGAATTTGTTACTTATTATGAGATATTTTCATGCTAGTTGGCATGTTGAAACTTTTTTTCCCATTGAGTTTTGTTACCCACGGATATTATATTTTTGTCTGTATTTTGTTGTTGTTGTTTTTAAAAGGGTGCCACATTTTCTTCTTACAAATGGTACACTAACTTGCTTGATCCACTTTAAGCCTTCTATTATTAGGATTTTTTAGTGAGAATCTAGAATAACATATATTTTATGAATAGTTAAGCCCAACTACTACATCATGATCCTTCTGGAGACTGGTAAATGACCTGAGGTGTTATGGAGAATGTTCCAATATAATTGGCTTAAAATAAAATATCTTGCAACCCTGTTTGATCTTTGGAAATTTTTTTGTTTGTTTAAAGTTTATTGGTTAGTTTCTGTCTAGCCTGATGGAGATTTATCCTACTCATGAATGGTCTAACAGTTAACAATCATAAAAGACTACAATGTAGATTTTGATATATAGAAAAATAATTGACATTTTGGCAGGACTTCTATCTGTCCCAAAATGTATTTTCCCTTTATCTCTCATAAACCCAGAGACTTTAATTTTTAATTGGAATATATAGGTGTCTGTTAAATAAGACACTTTAAAAATTCTCTTGAAGTAAAACAACTGACTATATTCTGGTCAATACAATGGGAGGGGAAAGGATCTGCAAATCTATAACAGAAGCTACAAGAAGAGGTATACACATATTTTGTTTTCCTGCTTCTTTCTGATTGGAATATGCTCATAGTGCTGAAGTATCTTGGTCCATGTGAAAGACAGCAACAACAAGTTAGGAAACATTAAGACGATAAAAGGAGCTGCAAGCCATTGAATTTTCAAACAGAAGAATCACCGTAACCATTAAGACTTTTAAGAGACAAAGAGCTGATTATTTTAAAGTATTATTAATATAAGAGTCTATTATACTAGGTGATAATAAATCCTACATATAATATAGTTACAATTTTCATTTATGAAATGAAGATAAGGAAAAACCATCTTTTCAGTGATGTTTGCATGATTTTCAAAGACATGTAAAGTGACAGATGCGTAGGAATCAATTAATAAATTTCATTCTGCCCACCACATAGAGTTAAATGGAAGAAAGGCATTAAGTTTATAACAAAAACTAATCATTGATTTCAATTATTTGACACATTTAATTCTCTTTTTGAGGTCAAAAGCCATTTAAATTTTATAAAAAAATATTCCACTATACTTGATGTAGATTTGTACTTGACAAAAGCATTTTTTAAACATACTGGAAAGGGCAAGCACTATGCATATTCAAGAGAACAATGTTGGCAAAGTCCATGCTTTCAAAATTGATCATCAATAAAGCATATGGACTTATAATAAAGAGAAAACATAGGCTATTACTACATGATGAAAGTTTCATGTTTTGGGGGGCAAATGGGATGGTAAGGCTAGAATTGCCAGTAGGAGTGACTTTTATACTGAGAAATGAAGGATAAAAATTGAATGACAAAACCAAAGAATGAAAAAAAAGTTTTTTGGTATTGAAACAACCAATGGAAAGATGAGACATTAAAAGAGACAAATGCATGGAGTGAAGTAGGATGGGGAGGTGTCTTAGGTGAGTTTTATGAGCTACTGTTTTGGGAAAATTTCTCTGATAAACAGTTCGTGCTCTTCCAATATTTAACTATTTTGATAAAACATGCATTAAATATTTATACATAGATTTTCATATTCCTTTTTTCCCTAAGTGTCCAATACCCCATATACCAAGCTACTTTTATTTCCTTGATGTTTTCCACCTTATTTCTAAGCATTTGTTTGCTATTTAAGCAACACACTGTGTTGGTATTTAAAATCATATACTTACATTTGTGAGGTGTTTGACTATACCAAAATACTTAAGTTCCTTAAAATACTCATTATGCATTTTCACTATGTTACTTTATTTTTTTAAAGCTAATAAAATTTTAAATTGTGGTGATTATTAAATCAACATACTTTGCAAAATCCATAATTTTACAGTTTTAGTATTTATGTTTTTCGAGAATTCTATGGAAAAGAAAGCTTCCATGACAAAAACATGCATCTGAGTACAAGTTGAATTTTTTGACTTTTTGCATAAGCTTATTAATTTTTTAGTATACAATGGAAAATATCTCTGCTGATTTCATTCTCACCTCTATTTCTTGTGCCTGAAACAATTCTTGCCTAAAGAAATTACTCAATGTTTTTTGAGTGTTCAATGAATAAATTATTTGAAAGATTTGAAATGGAGGAAAATTAAGATATAATTTTTTCACTTGTGCTATGATTTGGAGATATATGTTTGTTTTATTTTAGTTTTATTTATTCCTAATTTGGAAGTAAAGACATGATATGTTAGTATAACTATTATCGTTGGATATATTTGAAAAAGAGTTTTGTGGAGTTAAAATGTTAACTTGACTAGAGAGTTTAGGGAGTTTACCGGATATACTTATTGGACTTCAGAGTCCCTATTTCTTAGAAAACATTGCAGTTCTATTGATTTGAGTCTCTGAAGGCTTGTTTTACCTGTTTGTTCCTCATGGTGCAAATGAAGAGGTTCAGCAAAAGAGCAATGGAAGTCCTGAGCACTGATACACCCTTATTAATCGCCAATGCATCTTTGGCTGAAGGATTGATATAGATGAAAATGCAGCTGCCGTAGGTGATAGAAGCCACAATAATGTGGGAAGAACAGCTGGAAAAATTTTTTTCCTTTTATGGGCAGAGGGAAGTCCTAATATTGTCTTGATTGTACAAATGTAGAATAAAACTACACATGAGTGCTATAATAAGGGTCAACACAGCACAGATTATAGTAGTCTGTTCCATGAAACAAGTGTTTGAACAAGCAATCTTCAGGAGGAGAAAAGCATCACAGATAAAATGATTGATATTAGATTCACAAAAATCCTAATTTAGGCCCAGGCTATGTGGAGGGATTACAATCACAGGCAAGCCATCCAATAGCAAAGGACATTTCTTCTGCAGACTGTGATATTCATGATAGTCGCATAATGCAGTGGTTTGCAGAATGTCACATAGCAGTCATAAGACATTGAGGCTGGGAGGAAAAATTCTGTTATTGAAAAGAGGTCGATAAAAAATATTTGACTGGCACAAGCATTATATGTTATGACCTTGTCACCTGTTGCTATTTTATGCAAGTATCTGGGAATGCATGCAGAGATGAATTAGATTTCTCAGAAGGGGAAATTTTGTAGGAAATACATGGCTATTTTAAGGTGATAATACCATAGGATAAGGGAGATGGTAACCAAGTTCCCAGTTATACTCAACATATAGGTGAGAAAGAGTAAGAGGAATATCAGAATCTGCAGTTGTGGATGGTTTGCCAGGCCCAGAAGAATGAAACTTGTTTTGTACCATTTCTCATTTTTGACTCCTAACTTCTGTCCAGTCTACATATAATATTCAGAGACATTTTATTAAATTTGGTATTACTCATACTTAATCTTAATATTAATTTTTAATTAAAAATCTTACAATTTAAAAAAATTATGCTTTAATTCTGACTCTGAAAAGGATATCTTTTCGTTGCTATAGGTTTACAAATTCTTGGGGAGTAAAGATGTCTTTTGACTCTCAAGAATTCTCTTTTTGTTATATTTACTTGACACTTTATTCCTTCTTAAAGTGCTATTATATTTCAACTAACTTGGGTTTACCATGTACATCTGTAATCATATGACGTTTCTATTCTAGCTCTAAGATTAAAGATTTTTTTCTGCTTCTGTTCATGTGTGTTTTCTCCCATGAACAACTCAAGTTCTACATATTCCTGCATACACTCACACACATATACATGTACAACTTACCTGGCTCTCTTCTTGCTAAAACTGACTCCTTAGAATCATCTGTTCCGAGACATCACATATATTCCATAGTGGTATGCAGAATATTACATCATACTGTACTTAGTTATTCTTTTGTGAAGGTCTTCTGAAAACTAATTTCAAAAACACAACAAATGATATTTTTTCTTTGACCCATTTCTTGTTATTTGCTAGTATTTTCTTCATTCATTTTTACTCCTAAACATTCTGACATTAGCTATGTATATTCATCAATTTCTATGGTTCAAAATATTGTCTTCCAGTGGACGTTTATTAAATTTGCATCTGTATTTTGAATGATGCTATTTGATTCTCAGATACATGTATTCAATCTGATATATCTACTGGATCATACCACATGGGCTTCAAACTCACCATGTCTGAAATAAAACTCAGCCTTATCCATCTCTTACTCTCTTTCTCTCTATAAGTTCTTTTAAATAGAGCTAATAGGCTACATTTATTGAACATGTCCCATGTGCCAGCTATTTTAGTAAACACTGCTCAGAATATATCTTTTCCCTGTTCTTAACTCACCAGGGTAACCTCTATTCATCCATTGATTTTTCAACTTTCACTTCAAGCCTCCTGGAAAGTTTCCTACTAAAAGTCTGTTGGTTTTATCTTCAACCCCCATCAATGAATTCCCACAAAGATCGAAACTTGCTACTACATGAGCACTTACAGAAGACCACAAATCTTTGAAGGTCTGGAAAAGTAAATGTGTGTGTGTGTGTATATATATGTATTTCCCTTAATTACCTGCAAGAGTTAATGCAATCCCAGATACATAGCCAATGTCCAGGAAATGTTTCTAAATGAATATATGTATCACATGTGCATCTATAAAACTACTTGCCTTTCTATTTAGACTTCAAATTTATATTGTGTTGATATCTAATTTGTCTACTTAATCTTCTTTATATCTTTGAATCTGTTGTTGTATTTTCTTTTGATTTTTCTTTAAAAGAGATTCAATGTTTCTGCTTTTATTTACTTTTTTAGCTGCTTCACGGCTAATGATGATTAAACTGCCTTCTCTTTGCCTGATCTTCGAGTAAAATAAAATCTTTTAGCTTTGTCGATCATAGTTTATTCCACAGAGCATCTATCTGTGAGATATTAAACCAGAAGTCTTGGATTATGTGATTCTATGTTTGTGTTAATAGCTCTTCCACAGATTGAGAGTTAGTTACAAAACTAGGTACTCGAATTGCAAATTACTTTACATGTATTTATATATCATCATTTACTGCAATTAATTTATTTCATCATTAATGTTCTATCAGATTTTAATTAATTTACAATTGTTATATATCCCTGTATTCATCTTCCTCTAGTATTAAAAATTGCATATTGATATATCCTGATTAACTGATGTTAAATGCTTATTAGACTTTACGTGTATTTTTCACAATCCATTTAACTGTGTAAAATGATGTGGGGATAGAGTCAGTTCTTATTATCTGAGTTTGAGTACATATAAGGCCTTCTCAGGGCTTTAGCCTAATATAAGGAAGAAATGACCTACACACATGGTTGGCCTGACACAAATAGTACTCTCAGGAAACAGCGACAAATTCAATTAATACATTAGATCAAATTGAGATGTAGAAATATATTTTAGCTGCTTACCTACCTTCTTCCATATTGCCTTCTAATCTTTATGTGACATATACATCGCTGAGTTAATTTACTCATCCTTACCAACTTTGGACTTTATTCAGTGCTCTAAAAACAATTTTTTTCTTTCCAACATATCACAAGGTATAACATAACAAGATTTGAAGGATGTCTCATGGCGAAATGTGACTAATTGGTTTCTGCTTACTCTACTTTCAAAATATATGTTCAAATTTAGGACAACAATCTTTAATAGGGTTATATCTTCAGTGTAATTGTTTTGGGAGATGGATAAGTATGCTTTTTTAACTATGTGCATGTATAGATCTTTTTAAATGAGAGGTTGCTATATAGATTATATAATTCTGTATATGTAACACATTTAAATTCATTTAAATGCTAATTGATTCTTGTGCATAAAAATTTCCCAGAGAATGACATTTATATGTCCAAAGAAACTACATTTTAATAAGTGATATAAATGGATGCTTTACCAAATATAGAAATCATAACTCACGTTTTGAATTTTTTGGAGTTTCTTAAAATTTTCAAAGTTTGTGACTATAATAAAAGGCACACTGATGTATTTAAAAAGACAAATATTATATCACTTACAATTATGACTGTCAATCATATTACGCTGAAACATCACATCTTGTGACTTCTAAATTGAAAATTATAGTTGGGATGAAGATTTTCATATGAATATCTGGTCACTATTGCTTGTGAATCTAAAACCACATTCACAACAACTCTGGAATGAATACAGCTCTCAGAAATATCCATCTTCAACCAGTTATGCAGACTTTATGTTGTAACTAATGAAGCTCTGTTAAAAATAAGAAAAATATGTATATATATATATGTATATATATATGAAGGTGATAGAATGCTAAGATTCTTCTCCAGTTTTATGAGCATTGCTCTTCTGACATTTCAGGGCAGGAAAGTTTTTGACAATATCTAGCACAACATTTGCTTGATATGATAAAAGTCTGATTATGTAAAAAAGAGTCTTGGTAACCAATGTCTGAACAACAAAGTCCCTAATGAATCTTCTGTGTAAAGAAATTTGGGGAAAAAAGTATCATGCTAACAAAGATTATTTGGAGACAACGTCCTTGGAGGCAGAACTTTGAACATTAACAATATAATTTGTATAAATGGATAAATAACTTGTTAAATGTTCTTAAGCCTCTAAAACTATTGCAAATTACTATACATGTAGTTATATAACATCATTTATGGTAATTAATTCATTTCATCATTAATGTTTTATCACAGTTTAATTAATTTACTGTTGGTGTAAATCCCTGCTTTTATTTACCACTAGTATTAAAAATTGCTCTTTGATGTATCTTCATTTATTAACTGATGCCTAAAACATTTTCAGTTTCACCTGTATTTTTCACAACCCAAAAACTATTCTATGAAATGCAGTCTGATTCACTCATTGGAATAATTTTCAGAATGTATTTTCTGGGTCAAAATGATATGATACATATTTTTTATGAAAACATAATAAAGTTTATATAAATATTTGTTTAGCAGTTTTGAATATTATTGATTAAAGCATCCCTGGTTACTATATTGGTATTGAATGGGAATTTTTTTTCACTTTTTTGTTTTACATTACAATGTTCGCTAAAGTTACAGAACACAAGTGTAACTCTCAACAAATTTTATGTATGTTTATGCTGGCGTAATATTGACTATCCAAATCAAGATATAAAACATTTTCATCACTTCAAAAGGTTTCCATCTTCCTCTTTCATATGTGCTTCTATCCACAGAAATAATCACTATTTTTATTCCCATCAGAGTCATTATTTTTACCTTTTATTTCACTTCATGTATATGGTTTCTCCCAGTATGTACTCATATGTTTCTGGATTCTTTGACCTAACACAATGTCTTTAAGATATATTCATGTCAATTTATTTATAAAAAGGATATACTTTTTTTATTTTTGAAGATACTTAGATTACATAAATGTTAAATTAAAAAATGTAGGGGATTCCCATATGTACCACTCTTTGTCACCCTTTCCCACATTAACAAAAACCTTCATTAGTGTGATATATTCATTACAATTGATGTCCACATAATGGAGCATTGCCACTAAGTATGGATTATAATTTACATTATAATTTAAACTCTCTCCCACACATTTTTATAACTTATGACAAGATATATAATGGCCTCTACCCATCACTGCAACATCATTCAGGACAAATGCAATGTGCTGAAAATGCCATAGTATTACACCTATTTTTTTTTAAAGATACTTAGATGGCTTTGGAGCTCAATGCCATGTCAGGGGGCCCTACTTTGGAGTTTGTGTTCCTCAGTGTGATGGAGTTGGACTCAGATGTGACCTTTCTACACATGCCTCTTCTTTTACTGGATCTGTGGTTGGTGCTGGGGTTGGTGTGTACTCAGGAGACCCAAATCTCTTGACAGTCCATGTGACAGCCAGGCCCTGAGCCTCAGCAGACTTGCAAATCCTACCCTTGGATTATTAGACTTATCCCAGCTAGCTAACAGGGAGGTGAAAAAGTTCAACCACCACACCAGGGAGTCAAGAGTGCCTACAACTGCAAGCAGGAGAATTGCATCCATCATCCATGTGGAATCTAAGCCCCCTCTCAATACAGAGGTGGAGTGGACATAACCATCCTGGGGCACACAGAATGGAGGAATAGAGTATGGATTAGAGTGGACTTACTGATATTCTACTATGGAACTACTGTGATTAGTAATGGAAGAAATTGTAGCATTGATATGGAGAAAGTGGCCACAGTAGCTGCTGAGGGTAGAGAGAGGGAAGAAGATATATGATGTGGGGGCATTTTCAGGACTTGGAGATGTCCTGGGTAGTACTGCAGGGACAGATGCTGGACATTGTATGTTCTGCCATGGCCCACTCTGTGGACTGAGAGAGAGTGTAAACTACAATGTAAACCATTATCTATGTGGTTCAGTAGAGCTCCAAAGTGTATTCACCAAAAGCAATGAATGTGCCACGATGATGAAAGTTGTTGTTGTGGGAGGAGTGGGGTGAGGGGGTGGATGGTATATGAAGACCTCTTATATTTTTTTAATGTAGCATTAAAAAAAATAGAGAACAACAACAAAATAAAAATATATATATAGGGGATTCCCATACACCCCGATTCCCACACTTCCCACATTTTCCCACATTAACAACATCCTTCATTAGTCCAGTACATTTATTGCAATTGATGAACACTTTTTGTAACATTTCCACCAAGCATGGATTAAAGTTTACATTGTAGTTTATATTTTCTGCCACCCAATTCTGTAGGTTATTGCAAGATTTATAATGACCTGTATCTATCATTGCAATGCCATTCAGGACAATTCCCAAGTTCCAAAAATACCCCTGTATGACACCTGTTTTTTTCCCTCTTCCTGTCATGAGAACCTCCAGTGGCCTCTGCTTCCACATCAATGATAAAATTTCTTCCAGTGGTAGAATCACAATAAGTCTATAGTAGAATACCAGTAAGTCTACTTTAGTCCATAGTTCATTCTCCAATCCTGAGGATTCTGGGATGGTGATGTTCACTCCACCTTTAATTGAGAGGGAGCTGTGATCCTTTAGAGCCAATGGATGGGACTCTCTTTCTTGCAGTTGTAGACCCTCTTGGTTCCTTGGTATGGTAGTTGTCCATCATCACCTCTTTGTTAGTTGTCCTGGGTGAGACCAAAGAACAGTAAAGTAGGTGTTGCAACTCCTTTGAGATTTGGGCCCAGTTGGCACATGAACACCCAAATATATAAGTGTCTTGGATGGACAACTACCAACCCTAAAACTAACTGTAGGTTCAAATAGAACAGAAGAGCCCTGTGTAGGGAAGCCACAACTGAGTCCAACTCTGTCACCCTTGGGAGAATAAATTCCAAGGTAGGTCTCATTGACAAGGCACCAAACTCCTGTGCTATCTGACCTTACTATAGTGTGTGGATATCTCCAGACCCTCAGGAGCCCTGCTATTTGGGGTAGTATCTACGTTGGCAGTCTATGAGAGCCTGCTGAGATGTGCATAAGCATAACTTCTGGAATGGCCTCATGATTCACTTTGATGTCTCTTAGCCAAATAAACTTATGTGACTTTATCTTTTCTCCCTTTTCATTAAGGTCTTTTCCAGTTGCATTGCTAGTAGTTGCTGGTAGTAATCCCTCAGTGCCAGAAAGGCTCTCCCTGGACTTCCTGGCCCACACTGGGAGAAATGTAATGTATTTAAATGCTGTGTTCAGCTTAGAGAGAGGCCACAGTTGAGCAGTAAGTAGGCTCCCATGAGGCAACTCTTAGGCATACTATAATATTAGGCTAAATTTCCATTTCAAAGCCTGTCTTGCTGAATATAAGATCCTTGGCTAGAATCTTTTCTCTTTTAGTATCTTAAATATATCAGACCACTGTCTTCTTGCCTCCATGGTTTCTGGTGAGAAATCAGCACTTAATCTTATTGGATATCCCTTATATGTTATGCACTGATTTTCTCTCGCTGCTCTCAGAATTCTCTCTTTGTCTTTGGCCTTTGACATTCTGATGTGTATGTGTCTTGGAGTTGGTCTATTTGGATTTTTTCGGATGGGAGTACATTGTGCTTCTTGGATAGGGATCTGTATGTCCTTCAATAGGGTTGGGAAATTTCCTACCATTATTTCTTTAAATATTCCTTCTGTCCCTTTTCCCTTCTCTTCTCCTTCTGGGATGCCAATAACTTGTATGTTTGTATGCCTTTTGCTATCATTTAGTTCCTTGAGACCTTGTTTGATTTTTTCCATTCTTTTCTGGATTTCCTCTTTCGTGTGTTCACTTTCAGAGGCCATTTCTTCAAGTTCACCAATCCTGTCTTCTGCCTCCTCAAATCTGCTATTATATGATTCCAATGCTTTTTTAAAAATTTCATTGATTGCATCTTTCATTCCCATAAGATCTGCTTTTTTTCTATTTATGCTTTCAAATTCTTGTTAGTGCTCATCCAATATCTTCTTAATAACTTTAATCTCTTTAGCCATCTCATTGAATTTATTAAGGAGATGTGTTTGAACATCTATAATTAGTTGTCTCAACTCCTTTATGTCATCAGAGGCTTATCTTGTTCCTTTAACAGGGCCATAGCTTCCTGTTTTTTTTTTGATATGGACTGTAATTTTTGGTTGGTGTCTTTGCATCTGGCTTACTAGAGTATTTTTTCTGGGTGCAGATTTTCTCTCCAGTTTAGGGTTCCCTATCATTTCTCCCTTGCTGGTTATACAGTAGGAGTCAAGCATGTAGTGGGTGCTGTAAGCTGTGGAGGCTCAAGCTGCCCTGATTGCACCAGGTTCCAAGGAAGCTTCTTCCAACTTTCTCCTTTGCCAGGGATAGGGACAGAGTCACAGCTGTGTGGAAAAATCCATGTAAAGGCCTAGACTGTTGTTACTGAGAAAGACTGATGGAGTTTCACATCCCTTTCTCCCCCATCTGGGGCAGGGATGGAGCTGCAGGTGTGGGCATCAATCTATGCAGTGTGGGTTCTAAGATGACCACAGTTACCCTGGTAGACTTCTGATTTTCAGTGTATGCCAGTCAAAGTTTCCTCTAGTTACCTGTATAGGCTGGTTCAGAACTTCTCATCCTCTTCCCTGCCAGAGGTGGGGCTGAAGCCTAGGCAGGCTGCAGGCAGATCTGAATGAAAGAAACTTTCAGCCTGGCTTCTCCTCAGGCTGGCTGCAGAGTCAGAATGGCAGCTACTGACCTCTTTCTGACTTGGGCTGATTCTTACCCCAGCTGTTCCCAGGGTTATCTCTTAGCCAGCCGAGTCTCCCAATCAGTAGCTAAAATTGGCAGCCAACTCTCTCCTCCTTCTCTGTTTTTTGGAAATGGAGCTTCCAATTCCCATCACAGAGCAGCTCCTGGGGCGGCTTGTGCCACCAGAGTAGGATAATCACCGGGCTCCTGGGCTTGGCCTGTAATTTCCTGGAAAGACTGGTGCAGGTCCCCACAGCTTCCTCCCTGCTGGAGGTGGCACTGGTGCCTAGACTAGACCTGCAATATCATCTGGATGGGAAGAAGCTGGTCCCCACCAGCACTGGGATTTTCAGTCCATCCCTCTTCCCCTCGTGCTAGGTGCAGAATTAAGATGGTGGCCTCTGGCCTCTTTCTGACCTGGACAGTCTCAAACTTTGGCTGTTCTCAGGATCATACTGTAGCCCACTGAATTTCCTCATCATAGCTGAAATTGGTGCCCAACCACCTCTTCCTCCCCCATTTTGGGGAAGTTGAGCTTTCAATTCCAGCCATGGGATAGCTACCAAGGCTGCTTGTGCCTCAAGTGGAGGATGGGCACTGGCCTCCGGGATGTGGAGCACTCTACTTACAAGTCTTCTCTGCAGATGGGCAGTCTCCTCCTTCCACTCCCCCAAGGATGTTGCAGGATGTTCTTCTGGCCTCCTGGAACCCCCAAACAGTTGCTTCAGCTACTGCCAGAGAGCTCTGGGTGTTTGCTAACTGCCCTGTACCAGTAGCTGACTCTAGGAGCTCCTTGGTCTGCCATCATCTTGCTGGTTTCTCAGCAATGATCTTTTTACATGTTCATGTTATATTTGCTACAGCTAATGTACAGATATTGGAACATAGCAATTAACCATAGTTCCATTTTGTTTTACATTATGATTTATATTTTAGATTGCACACTTTTCTAAATTTTTAGTTACATTATGGTTTACATTTTAGACCATACACTTTCATAATTTTTTGTGAAATTTAACATGTCCTATATCCATTGTTTCATGATCTTGTGGAACACTTCCATTGGCCCCCAGTTACCTTATTTGCATCTATTCTATTCCTCACTAGCCCTCCCCTCATGGCCCACAGCCACAACCAATCTTCACTGCTTGAAGGATCTGATTCATAGATACTTGCAACAATGCTGAGGGCTTGACACACTAGACCATCCTCCCCCATTGGAAGCCACCAATGATCTTGAGAGACACCCTTCCCTCTCTTTGAGAACATCAGGCCTCCCCAGAATGGGGGTACACCTTTCCCGTTCATTGTATGGGTCTCTATCCAATGTTATATCATACTATGACAAGGAACTCTCACATATTCTCTAGAAGTCTGCCCTTGTGCCAGATGACCTCCCCATTAAGCACTTTTAACAATAAACCTTCTTAACTATATTTTCTAAAGAGTTTCTCAACATTATAGTTTCAACCACATACTTAACAATCTCCCATGTTCACTTGCTCCCCCAACATTGCTCCCAGTTCCATGGTCCATCTGATCCATCCTCCCAACCATAACCCCCCTCAAGCCTGAAAAGCCCCACCCAGTAATATCTCGATGTCCCCAACTTATCACTTCCCTGCACAACTATTTATCTCCACTTTATCACAGATTTCTCCCATTAGGCTTCAATCTTCCACTCCCCCCTAATTTCCTGTAAGCCTAATATCTAGTCTCAGTCTCTAGCTTTCTGAGACAATTTGATTTGCTTAATTCCTACCAGAGAGGTCTTGTAGTATTTGTCCTTCAATGCCTGGCTTGCTTCATGCAACATAAGGTCCTCAAGATTCATCCATGTTATCCCATGTGTTAGTACTGTATTCCTTCTTACAAAATGAGTGGTATTCTATTGTATGTATACACCACATTTTGTTTATCCATTCATCTGTTGATGGGCATTTGGGTTGGTTTCAACTTTTGACAATAGGGAATAATGCTGCTATGATCATTGGTGTGCATATATTAGTTTGTGTCCTATTATCAGTTATTCTGTGTATATATCCAGCAGTGGAATTGCTGGGAATAGCTAGATTTTTGAGGAACTGCCAAATTGTACTCCAGAATGGCTGGATCCTTCTGCATTCCCAAAAGCAGTGGATAAGCATTCCCATTCCTCCATATCCTCTCCAACACTTGTAGTCTTCTGATTCTTTAATAGCTGCCTGTCAATGGGAGTAAAATGGTATCTCATTGTAGTTTTGGTTTGCATTTCCCTAATAGCTCATGATGTTGAAAATCTTTTGATGTGCTTTTCAGCCATTTGCATTTCTTCTTTGGAGAATCATCTGTTCAAATCTCTTGAACATTTTTTAAAAATGGATTGTTTGGCTTTTTATTTTTGAGATACAGGAATGTTTATATATGCAGGATATTAGACTCCTATTAGATATATGGTTACCATATATTTTCTCCCATTGGGTAGGCTGTCTTTGTACTTTCTTGACAAAATTTCTTGAGGTGAAAAGGCCTTAAGTTTGAAGAGAGCCCATTTATCTATTTGTTTTGCTCTTGTGCTTTGGGTGTTAAGTTCATGAAGTCATTGCCTATCACACGATCCTGTAGATGCTTCCCTACATTGTTTTCCAAGGTCTTTATGGTCTTGGCTTTTATATTTAGGTCCTTGATCCATCTCGAGTTGACTTTTGTACAAGGTGTGAGATGAAAATCTTCTTTCATTCTTTTCATATGGATACCTAGTTCTCCAAACACCATTTTTTGAAGAGACCATTCTCTCCCAGTTCAGTGGGCTTGGTGGCCTTGTCAAATATGAGATGACTGTATATATGAGGATGTATATCAAAACTCTCAGTTTGGTTTCATTGTTCAGTAGATGTATTCTTGTGGCAATACCATGCCTTTCATTTTTTTGAGATTCCCACATACATCTTTATTGTTTTACTTTCTTCTTTCTTGTCATTCATGTAAATGAAAATACCACATAACATTCAAGTCAGAAATGCACTCATTCATCAACCCCAACCCTGGTTTGGCTATTGACACAAGAGTTTGGAAGAAAACAGCAAAAGCATTCTATGAAGATAAATTGGCTACATTAAATTGCTCATATAGAGCCTTTTTGATCACTGTAGCTTTGTAATATGTTTTAAAATCAGGTAGTGTGATTCCTCCAATTTCATTTTTCTTTCTCAACATGTCTTTGGCTATTCAGGACCTCTTTCCTTTCCAAATAAATTTCATAGTTAGTTTTTCTAGTTCATTAAAAATGCTGTGTTGATTTTTACTGGGATTGCATTAAATTTGTAGTTTTGTTTGTGTAGGATAGGCATCTTAATGATATTTACTCTTTCTACAGGAAATATTCTTCCATTTATTTAAGTCTTCTTTCATTTCCTTTAACAAGTTTCATTTCCTTTAACAAGTTGTGTAGTTTTCTATGTATAAGTCTCTTACACCTTTAGTTAAACTTATTCATAGGTATTTTTTTATTTACTATTGTAATTGGTATTTTTTCCTTGATATCCTCCTCAGATTACTCATTATGGGTGTACAGAAATGTTACTGATTTTTGCACATTGATCTTATAACCTGTGACTTTACTGAACTCATAAGTTCTAGATGTTTTGTTGTAGATTTCTCAAGGCTTTCTATGTATAAGTTCATGTCATTTGCATTAGTGAAATTTTTATTTCTTCTTTTCTAATTTGAATGCTTTTTATATCTGGTTCTTATGTCAGTGCTTGAGCAAGTACTTCTAACACAATGTTAAATAGGAGAGGAGGTAGTGGGCATCCTTGTCATGTTCATGATCTTAGAAGGAAAGATTTTAGGATTTCACCATTGTAAATGATGTTAGCTGTGTGTTTTTCATATATACCCTTTATCATGTTCAGAGAGTTTCCTTCTATTCCTATCTTTTGCAGTGTTTTTTAATCAGGAAAGGGGGCTGCATTTTGTCAAATGCTTTTTCTGCATCTATATATATGATCATGTGATTTTTTTCCCTTTGATCTGTTTATATGATGTATTATATCGATTGATTTTAGGTTGAACCATCCTTACATACCAGGGATGAAACCCACTTGGTCATGGTGTATATCTCATTGGATATATCATTGAATACGGTTAGCAAGTATTTTGTTGAGGATTTTAGCATCTAGGTTCATTAGTGAGTGTCCCTGTCTCCTTCCCACCCAGTATTGGCAGCCGGCGCTGCCCCTCCTTCTCCCCTTCTCCGTCTTCCGCCTAGCCGTTATCTAGACAGCCCACACTTTCCCCTTCCCCTCCCTTGCTCCTAACCCCTTAGCCAGCTTACTGTCCAGTAACCGCCTACTGTCCAGTAACCGCCTACTGTCCAGTAACCGTCTACGCAAGCAACAGCACCCGCCGGCACCAATCAAGTCCCTTTAAACCTAGACCCTATAAAACCATGTCCCCTTCAACAATAAAGCAGACTTGTGCCCAGACCTTGTCTCCGTGGTGTTCTTGCTTGCAGCGCGCATCCCCCGTGCCTGAGCGGAGAGAGCGAGGGCCCAACGGCTTCGTGCCGACCCCCCTCCTCTCCTTCGACCATGAGGCAGCCCCTGTCCCGAGAGCCCGCCTGGCCAACCGCCGACCCTCCCGGAGGTCCGCCGCTGCCCGCAAGTGAGGTTGGTCTGCAATTTTCCTTTCTTGTGGTGTCTTTGTTTGGGTTTGGTATTAGGGTAATGGTGGCATCATAGAATGAGTTAGACAATGTTCCTTCTATTTCAATTTTTTGAAAGAGTTTAAGCAAGACTGGTGTTAATTCTTTATGGAATGTTTGGTAGAATTCACCTGTGAATCCATCTGGACCAGGACTCTTCGTAGTTGGGATGTTTTAAATGGCTGACTCTACCTCTTTACTTATGATTGGTTGTTGAGATCATCAATTTCTTCTTTCATCATTTTAGGCTGCTTATGTTTTTCTACAAATTTGTCCATTTCCTCTAAACTGTCCATCTTATTGGCATATAGCTTTTCAAAGTATCCTCTCATGAGAGTCTTTATTTCTGTGGGTCAGTGGTGATATCCCCTTTCTCATTTCCCATTTTGTGTACTTGCATCTTGTTTTTGTCTTAGTTAGTATAGTTAAGGTTTTGTCAATTTCATTGATCTTCTCAAAGAACCAACTCTTTGTTTTGTTTATTTTTTCTAGGTTTTTCTTATTTTCTATTTCATTTAGTACTGTTCTGATCTTTCTTATTTCTTTCTTCTCCCTTTGGGGTTAGTAGGTTGTTTTTTTACTAATTTCCCAAAGTGTGCAGTGAGGTCTTTAATTTTAGCTCATTCTTCTTTTTTTGACTATGAATTTCCACTTCAGCACAGCTTTTGCTGCATCCCATAAGTTTTGATATGTTGTATTGTCATTTTCATTAGTTTCAAGGTAGTTACTGATTTCTTTTGAGATTTCCTCCTTGACCCATTGTTTTTCTAAGAGTGTGTTGCTTAACTTTCATATCTTGGTTCCTAATTTAGGTCTCTGGCTCTTGCAGATTTCTAGCTTCCTTCCACTATTTTCAGAGAAATTATTTTGTACAATTTCAATCTTTCTGAATTCATTGAGACTTTCTCTGTGGCCTAGCATGTAGTCTAACTTGGAGAATCATCCATGTACACTTGAGAAAAATGTATATCCTGTTGTATTTTGGTGTAATGTTCTGTATATGTCTATTAGGTCCAGCTCCTCTAATACATTTTTCAAAGCCTTTGTTTCTTTGTTGATTCTCTGTTGATATATTTTTCCCATTGATAATAATGCTGTATTAAAATCCCCCACTCTAATTGTGGAGACATCTATTCCTTCACTTAGTTTTTCCAGTGTTTGCCTCACATATTTTGAGGCGCTCCTTAGGAGCATAAATGTTTATGATTGTTCTTTCTTCTTGAAAGATTACCCCTTTTACTAATATGTACTGTCCATCTTTTTCTCTCATAATAGTTTTGCATTTAAAGTCTATTTCATCTGGTATTAACATAGCTAGTCCTGCCCTTTTTTTGGTTATAGTTTGCCTAAGATTTTTTTCCAGCCATTCACTTTCAACCTCCTTGAGACCCTGGGTCTAAGTTAGGTTTGTTGTAGACAGCATATAGATGGATCATATTTCTTTAGCCATTCTTCCAATCTGTGTCTCTTGATAGGTGAGTTTAATCCATTGACATTCAGTGTTATTACTCTCAAGTAATTAGCCATGGCTAATATTACATTAGCCATATTTTCTTTAAATTTGCGTATGTTTTTTTCTTTCCTCCTACAGAACTCCTTTTAGTATTTCTTGAAGGGCAGGTTTCTTCTTGGCATACTGTCTTAGTTTCTGTTTATCCGTGAATATTTCAAACTCTCCATTGTTTTTGAATGCCAGCTTTGCTGTATAGAGTATACTTGGGTGGAATTTTATTTTTTCTTTTAGTATCTTGACTGTCATACCACTGCCTTCTTGCCTACATGGTTTCAAATGAGAAATCAGCATTTAATCTTATTGAACTTCCCTTGTATATGATGGTTCTCTTTTCTCTTGCTGCCTTCAGTATTTCCTTTTTGTCTTAAGCATTGCATAATTTGAGAAGTATACATCTTGAGTTCAAGATTAGAAGATGGCATAATAATAATAATATAAATTCTTCCTAAATGTGTCTATAGTTTCCAGGTAATTTCAATTTAAAAGCTCAATAAGTATTTTGTAATTCATAAACAAGCTTATTCTAAAATTTAGATGGTGAAGGAAAGGTATTAGAACAGCCACAATATGTTTGGAAAGAAAGCATAAAGAGAGAAGGATCACTCTTCTCTATTTTACAGCTTATTATGTAGTTACAGAAAGCAAGATTGTAACAGGATGAAAAGACAATTTAAAGAATGGAGGAAATATTGCAAATCACAGGGTGAACAAAATATTTGAATCTGAAATATATATATAGACTTCTCAAACCTCATCATTAAAATAACAAAAAAGCAATCCCAACAGAAAATGGACTAAAAACATGAGTAGATATTTCACAAAAAA